>NC_042631.1:55577781-56320749 GCF_901001135.1 Rhinatrema bivittatum
AGGCCTGGACAGACAAGTACAGCAATTGAGGACAGAAGTCAATCCCACCTAGGGACATAAGGCCTGGACAAACAGGCACAGCAGTCGAGGTCAAAACCTTGTAGGAACATAAGGCCTGGATGGACAGGCACAGCAGTCGAGGACAGAAGTCAATCCCCACCTAGGGACATAAGGCCTTGAGGGACAGGCACAGCAGTCGAGAACAGAGATCAATCCCACCTAGGGACCTAATGCCTGGATGGATAGGCACAGCAATGTTTTTTTAATTTACTTATATTCCACTTTTCACACTTTTCCAGCACTTCAAAGTGGATACCATTTAGGTGCTGTAGGTATTTCCCTATCCCCAGAGGGCTTACAATATAAGTCAAACCATTGTAGGGAGATAAGGCCTGGACAGACAGGCACAACAATCAAGGTGCAACTCTTGTAGGGACATAAGGCCTATACGGACAGGCACAGCAATCGAGGACAGAGATCAATCCCACCTAGGGATATAAGGCCTGGACGGACAGGCACAGCAATTGAGGACAGAACACAGCCCTTCGCGTACACATCCCCATCAGAAATCTAAGATCAGCCAACAAAGCTCTTCTGACTATTCCATCAGTCAAGACAGCAAGACTAACGCAGGTAAGAGAAAGGGCTTTATCCTTTCTCTTACCTGCAGGTAAGAGAAAGGATAAAGCCCTTTCTCGTACCTGCAGGACCCATATTATGGAACTCCATGCCATTGGAATTAAGACTACAAAGAGAAAACAAAACTTTCAGAAAAAATCTTAAAACTTGGCTATTCAAACAAGCCTTTCAAAAAGAGAAGGGAGAATAGAATCCAGGGAAATGCAAGGTTTAAACCAGGTAAGTGCAAGGGACAAAACACCCACGCAAACAGAAATCACTAAGGGTGTATGTTTTTGTTTTAATAGAATTCATCAGTAAAGGATAAGTTACTTATAGAATGAGTCCTTGACTCAAAACTGCTTATAGAATCGACCGGGACATGATAGTGTTCACACACATTTAACAACTAACATTGATTAAAACTATGTTACCGAACATTATGGCACCTGTGTAAACTGATAGAGGTTAATAGCATTACTTTTGTGCCTTACTGTAAACCGTTGTGACGGTACCCACCTTAACGATGGTATAGAAAAGTTTTAAATAAATAAATAAATAAATAAATAAGTAAATAAAGTCAATCCCACATAGGGACATAAGACCTGGAAGGACAGGTACAGCAATCGAGGACAGAGGTCAATCCCACCTAGGGACATGAGGCCTAGACGAACAGGAACAGCAGTCAAGGTCAAAACCTTATAGGAACATAAGGCCTGGAAGGACAGGCATAGCAGTCGAGGACAGAAGTCAATCCCAGCTAGGGACATGAGGCCTGGACAAACAGGCACAGCAGTCGAGGTCAAACCCTTGTAGGAACATAAGGCCTGGAAGGACAGGCACAACAATTTTTATTTATTTATTTATTTATTTATATTCTGCTTTTCATGCTTTCCAGCACTTCAAAGTGGATAACATTCAGGTACTATAGGTATTTCCCTATCCCCAGAGGGCTTACAATCTTAGTCAAACCCTTGTATGGAAATAAGGCCTGGCTGGACAGGCACAGCAATTTTTATGTATTTATTTATTTTTATTCTGCTTTTCACGCTTTCCAGCACTTCAAAGTGGATTACTTTCAGGTACTGTAGTTATTTCCCTATCCCTAGAGGGCTTACAATCTAAGTCAAACCCTTGTAGGGACATAAGGCCTGGATGGACAGGCACAGCAATCGAGGTCAAACCGTTCTAGGGACATAAGGCCTGGATGGACAGGCATAGCAATCGAGGACAGAGGTCAAGCCCACATAGGGACATAATGCCTGGACGAACAGGAACAGCAATCGAGGTCGAAACCTTGTAGGTACATAAGGCCCAGAAGGACAGGCACAGCAAAATATTTATTTATTTATTTATTTATTTATTTATATTCTGCTTTTCAAGCACTTCAAAGTGGATTACATTCAGTTATTGTAGGAATTTTCCTATCCCCAGAGTGCTTACAATCTAAGTTAAACCCTTGTAGGAACATAAGACCTGGACGGACAGGCACAGCAGTTGAGGTCAAACCCTTGTAGGGACATAAGGCCTGGACGGACAGGTGCAGTATTTGAGGACAGAGGTCAATCCCACCTAGGGATATAAAGCCTGGATGGAAAGGCACTGCAATCAAGGACAGAGGTCAAGCCCACCTAGTGACATAAGGCCTCGATGAACAGGCACAGCAGTCAAAATCAAACCCTTGTAGGGACATAAGGCCTGGACAGATAGGCAAATCAATCAAGGTCAAATCCTTGAAGGGACATAAGGCTTGGATGGACAGGCACAGCAATCAAGGACAGAGGTCAAGCCCACTTAGGTACATAAGGCCTGGATAAACAGGCACATCAGTCGAGGACAGAGGTCAAACCCACTTAGAGACATAAGGCCTGGACGGACAGGCACAGCAATCGAGGACAGAGGTCAATCCCACCTAGGGACATAAGGCCTGGACGGACAGGCACAGCAATATATTTTTTATTATTTATTTATATTTCGCCTTTCACGCTTTTCCAGCACTTCAAAGTGGATTACATTCAAGTACTGTAGGTATTTCCATATTCCCAGAGGGCTTACAATCTAAGTCAAACCCTTGTAGGGACATAAGGCCTGGACGGACAGGCACAGCATTCGAGGACAGAGTTCAATCCCACCCAGGGACATAAGGCCTGGATGGACAGGCACAGCAATCAAGGGCAGAGATCAAGCCCACGTAGGGACATAAGGCCTGGACGAACAGGCACATCAGTCGAGGTCAAACCTTGTAGGGATATAAGGCCTTGACGGACGGTACATCATTCAAGGACAGAGGTCAATCCCACCTAGGGACACAAGGCCTGGACGGACAGGCACAGCAATTGAGGGCAGAGGTCAAGCCCACGTAGGTACATAAGGCCTGGAAAGACAGGGATAGTGAAATTTTATTTATTTATTTATTTATATTCTGCTTTTCATGCTTTTCCAGCACTTCAAAGTGGATTACATTCAGGTACTGTAGGTATTCCCATACCTTAGAAACATAGAAATGACGGCAGAAGAAGACCAAACGGCCCATCCAGTCTGCCCAGCAAGCAATGAACTTTTCTTTTGTCTTTTTACTTCTTATACTTGGCTCTTAGTACCTTTCAGTCCCATTTCCCTTCCACCCACCATTAATGTAGAGAGCAGTGCTGGAACTGCATCCAATTGAATACGTAGCTCAGTTAGGGGTAGTAACCGCCTCAATAAGCAAGCTACACCCATGCTTCTGTTACCTCGACTATGTAATTTAGTCCTTATTGGTTGTTGTCTATATATATAGATACTCTTTTATACATTGCCCCTGCCGTTGAAGCAGAGAGCTATGCTGGCTATGCGCTGAAAGTGAAGCAACAGACCTTCTCCCCTGCCGTTGAAGCAGAGTATGCGTTGAAAGTGAAGTATCAGACTTTCTCCCCTGTCATTGAAGCAGAGAGCTATGCTGGATATGCATTGAAAGTGAAGTATCAGACTTTCTCCCCTGCCGTTGAAGCTAAGAGAGCTATGCTGGCTAAGCTTGAAAGTGAAGTAACAGATTTTCTCCCCTGGCCTTTGAAGCAGAAAGATGTGCTGGCTATTGCATTGAAAGTAAAGTAACCAGACTTTTCTCCCCTGCCGTTGAAGCAGAGAGCTATGCGTTGAAAGTGAAGTATCAGACTTTCTCCCCTGCTGTTGAAGCAGAGAGCTATGTTGGATATGTGTTGATAGTGAAGTATCAGTATCAGACTATCTCCCCTGCCATTGAAGCAGAAATCTATGCTGGCTATGCGTTGAAAGTGAAGTATCAGTATCAGACTTTCTCCCCTGCCGTTGAAGCAGAGAGCTATGCTGGCTATGCGTTGAAAGTGAAGTAACAGACTTTCTCCCCTGCCGTTGAAGCAGAAAGCTGTGCTGGCTATGCCTTGAAAGTGAAGTAACTAGGGATGTGAATCGTTTTTTGATGATTTAAAATATCGTCCGATATATTTTAAATCGTCAAAAATCATTAGGGCCACGATACAATACCAATTCCCCTGATTTATCGTCAAAAAATCATAAATCGGGGGAAGGGGGAGGGCAGGAAAACCGGCACACTAAAACCCCCTAAAACCCACCCCCGACCCTTTAAATTAAATCCCCCACCCTCCCGACCCCCCCCCCCAAATGCTTTAAATTACCTGGAGATCCAGCGGTGGTCCGGAACGGCGGCGGTCCGGAACGGCCCCCTCAATTGAATAGTGTTGTCTTCAGCCGGCGCCATTTTGCAAAATGGCCGCCGCAAAATGGCGGCGGCCATAGACCAAAATGATTCAACTGCAGGAGGTCCTTCCGGACCCCCGCTGGACTTTTGGCAAGTCTTGTGTGGGTCAGGAGGCCCCCCCAAGCTGGCCAAAAGTTCCTGGGGGTCCAGCGGAGTTCCGGGAGCGATTTCCTGCCATGAATCGTTTTCCGTACGGAAAATGGCGCCGGCAGGAGATCGACTGCAGGAGGTCGTTCAGCGGGGGTTCCGGACCGCCGCTGAATGACCTCCTGCAGTCGATCTCCTGCCGGCGCCATTTTCCGTACGGAAAACGATTCGCGGCAGGAAAAGGGGAGCGGCAGGAAAAGGGGAGCGATTCCTGCCGCGAATCGTTTTCCGTACGGAAAATGGCGCTGGCAGGAGATCGACTGCAGGAGGTCATTCAGCGGGGGTTCCGGACCGCCGCTGAACGACCTCCTGCAGTCGATCTCCTGCCGGCGCCATTTTTCCGTACAGAAAACGATTCGCGGCAGGAAATCGCTCCCGGAACCCCGCTGGACCCCAGGAACTTTTGGCCAGCTTGGGGGGGGCCTCCTGACCCCCACAAGACTTGCCAAAAGTCCAGCGGGGGTCCGGAAGGACCTCCTGCAGTTGAATCGTTTTGGTCTATGGCCGCCGCCATTTTGCGGCGGCCATTTTGCAAAATGGCGCCGGCTGAAGACAACACTATTCAATTGAGGGGGCCGTTCCGGACCGCAGCCGTTCTGGACCACCGCTGGATCTCCAGGTAATTTAAAGCATTTGGGGGGGGGTTCAGGAGGGTGGGGGATTTAATTTAAAGGGTCGGGGGTGGGTTTTAGGGGGTTTTAGTGTGCCGGCTCACGATTTTAACGATTTCAACGATAGTTTACACACCCAAACGGCAACAATACGATTCCCTCCCCCTCCCAGCCGATATCGATCGTTAAGACGATCGAGGACACGATTCACATCTCTAGAAGTAACAGACTTTCTCCCCTGCTGTTTAAGCAGAGAACTATGTTGGATATGTCTCTGCATATGGTGCTCCTGTTTCCTTGACCTTTGATAACAGCAGGTCCTTTACCAATAAGAGACAATTGTACTGTAGGGCGAGTTTCCCTTTCACATGGGGATCACAGAATGTGGCGAGCATGTATGTGTTCTGTTCTGTTAAAGGCCTTAATCTTTAAGAACATAAGAACATAAGAAAATGCCATACTGGGTCAGACCAAGGGTCCATCAAGCCCAGCATCCTGTTTCCAACGACACTTTTGTACAGAAGGTCCCGCAGAATGTTTTTCATCATGTTCTGAAACACAGCATGAGCGTTGCACAGGCCGAAGGGCATTACCAAATATTCGAAATGGCCATCTCAAGTGTTGAAAGCTGTTTTCCACTCGTCACCGTCGCGGATACGAACCAAGTTATAGGCTCCCTTTAGGTCAAGTTTTGAGAATATCTTGGCTCCTTGAAGTCGATCAAACAGCTCTGAGATCAGAGGTAAGGGGTATCGTTCTTTGATCGTGATCTCATTCAGACCTCGATAGTCAATACAAGGACGCAGAGTGTCGTCCATTTTCCCCACGAAGAAGAAGCCTGCGCCTGGAGGAGACTTAGATGGTCTAATGAAACATGGCCTTGTTCTCTACCACTGACAATGGGTAGACACGTCCCTTAGGAGGTTCAGCATTAGGTTTCAGTCTTATTGAGCAGTCATAAGATCTATGTTGCGAAAGGATGTCAGCAGCTTCTTTGGAGAAAACATGAAATGATGCATACTGTCATATGACAGGTCAAAGGTAGCGCCGGCGCCATTTCTACAACGCACCGCAGGCCCGAGAGTAAAAGATCACACCGGGACCCCCGCTCTGGACCCCAGGTAATTTAAGGCATTTTGGGGGGGTTCGGGAGGGTGGGGGATTTATTTTAAAAGGTCGGGGTGGGTTTTAGGGATGTTTTAGTGTGCCGGTTTTCCCGCCCTCCCCCGATTTACGATTTACACGATATTTACAAAACAAAACCGCGACGATCTGATTCCCTCCCCCCCCAGCCGAAATCGATCGTTAAGACGATCGATCACACGATTCACATCTCTAATTACCAGATATTCCTAGTGGCCATCTTGTGTTCTGAATGCCATCCTCTATTAATCACTGGAGTGAATGTGATTGTGGAAGCTCCTTAAAGGGCCAGTTTGGTGAAGATCCTTGCTCCTTTGAGATTGTCAAACAACTCTGTGATTAGTGGCAATGGGTAACGGTCCATCTTGGTAATGGTGTTTAAGCATGGATAATCGATGCAAAGTCAGAATGACCCATCCTTCTTAGCGACAAAAAGCACTCCAGCCAATGAAGTGGAAGGCTGGATAAAACCTCAGTTGAGATTTTCTTGTATGTATTCATACATCGCTTTGGTCTCTGGGAGAGACAGGATATACCCTGCCTTGCAATGGCTTCATGTTTAGTTGCAAATCATTGATGCAGTCAAAATCTCTATGGGGTGGTAACATCTCAGCTCTTTTCTTCAAGAAAACATCAACCTGGTAGGGTTGTAGCTAAAGGTAGACGGAGATGAGGATCTACTCACTGCAGACTTGACAATGGGGTCCTCATCTTGATTATTGAAAAGTGGACCAGTCAATCTGGGGTGAGTGTAGGTGGAGCCAGGGTAGCTCCAGGACCATGGGGTACAAGGCTCAATCTATAAAGTGGAAGGCAATGCATTCCACATGGAGGGCTCCAGTCTGCTTGGTTAAAGGTGTTGTGGTGAGAATAATTCTACCAGGCAGAGGGTCCCCGTAGATTGAAAAAATGATTAAGGGTTTCTTCCAGGATACCGTGAGCAACTGGAGATAATCCACCAAGGTCTTAATCAGAAATGTCCCCCTGCTCCAGAGTCCAGTGTAGAAAAGTTTCAGTCTTCGAAGTAAATTGTTACTGGTAGGGTCAGTTGGCGAGCCGGAATGGTGAGGCCTAGGATCAAATACCTGCCATATCCTAGGCTTGAACATTTCCCAGGCAGATTGGACATTAGGCAATATTGTGCCCTGTGACAGTACAGTAGAGGCACAGCCCAAGTTGTTGCTGCCGAAGCCTTTCTTTGGGAGCAAGGCACCCCTGTCCCAGTTACACGAGTTCCTCAGAATGGAAATTGGGCAGAAGTGCCGATGTATGTGGGGACAGTGGATGCTGAAAGAGGAGAGCCAGTGTGATGAGCCTTTGAAGTAGGTGGAGCACCCTGGCCCATTGCTAAAGATAACAATCTATTTTGCCAACCAGGTGAATGAGACCATCCAAGTGTTGCATGTGCCAGCCGCAGCAGGCCCGTGGCCAGGCCCTCTTACCCTCGGTTGCCTGCTTCTGCGCCTGGTACTGCTGCTCTTGTGGCCGGTGGGCGCTGGCTTTGAACTTGGGCCACGCCTCATGCTGCCAGCTCCACAGCGGATGTCCCTGCTCTGCGGGGAGATTCCGCTGTTTCATAGAAATAGAAACATAGAAATGACGGCAGAAGAAGACCAAACGGCCCATCCAGTCTGCCCAGCAAAAGCTTCACACATTTTTTTCTCATACTTATCTGTTTCTCTTAGATCTTTGGTTCTATTTCCCTTCTACCCCCACCATTAATGTAGAGAGCAGTGATGGAGCTGCATCCAAGTGAAATATCAAGCTTGATTAGTTAGGGGTAGTAACCGCCGCAATAAGCAAGCTACACCCATGCTTATTTGTTTTACCCAGACTATGTTATTCAGCTCTTAATGGTTGTTTTTCTTCTCCCCTGCCGTTGGAGCAGGGAGCTATGCTGGATATTAGGGGTGTGCATTCGTATTGAACATAAATGTAAAACGCTACTTTTTTTTTTTTTTTAACTTAAAAAAGTGATAAGACATAAACGATCGGATTTCCAACTTGGGGGGTGCCTCCTGACACCCCCAAGCTGGCCAAAAGTTCTTTTTGGGCCGAACGAGGGTGCCGGAGGGAACTCGCGGGGAATCACGTGACGCCGCATCACTGCGATGTGGCGCCGACGTCACGTGATTCCCCGCGGGGTCGCTTCCGGGATCCTCGTTCGGCCCAAAAGGAACTTTTGGCCAGCTTGGGGGTGTCAGGAGGCCCCCCCAAGCTGGCCAAAAGTTCCTTTTGGGCCGAACGAGGATCCCGGAAGCGACCCCGCGGGGAATCACGTGACGTCGGCGCCACGTCGCAGTGACGCGGCGTCACGTGTTTCCCCGCGAGTTCCCTCCGGCACCCTCGTTCGGCCCAAAAGGAACTTTTGGCCAGCTTGGGGGTGTCAGGAGGCCCCCCCAAGCTGGCCAAAAGTTCCTTTTGGGCCGAACGAGCATTCCGGCGCGAACCCACGGGGAATCACGTGACGCTGCGTCACTCCAACGTGACGCCGATGTCACGTGCTCCTTGCAAAGTTGGTCAGAAATGGCGTCCTGACCCCGCTGGACCACCAGGGAGTTGTGGTAAGTCTTGGGGGGGGGGGGATTAAGGAGGGTGAGGGGTTTAAATTTTTATTTGCACATATGGACATATACTCAACTCATTGAATTCTGTTTATGTCCATATTGACCGCAAATGGGACCCCCTTTGGACATATGGACATATGAACTTAAACTTTTGCTCTGCACATCCCTACTGGATATGCGTGACGTATCAGTTTTTCTTCTCCCTGCCGTTGAAGCAGAGAGCTATGCTGGATATGCGTGAAGTATCAGTTTTTCTTCTCCCTTGCCGTTGAAGCAGAGAGCTGTGCTGGATATGCGTGAAGTATCAGTTTTTCTTCTCCCTTGCCGTTGAAGCAGAGAGCTGTGCTGGATATGCGTGAAGTATCAGTTTTTCTTCTCCCCTGCCGTTGAAGCAGAGAGCTGTGCTGGATATGCGTGAAGTATCAGTTTTTCTTCTCCCCTGCCGTTGAAGCAGAGAGCTATGCTGGATATGCGTGAAGTATCAGTTTTTCTTCTCCCCTGCCGTTGAAGCAGAGAGCTATGCTGGATATGCAAGAAGTATCAGTTTTTCTTCTCCCCTGCCATTGAAGCAGAGAGCTATGCTGGATATGCATTGAAAGTGAAGTATCAGGCTTATTTGGTTTGGGGTAGTAACCGCCGTAACAAGCCAGCTACTCCCCGCTTTGTGAGTGCAAATCCTTTTTTCCACATTTCCTCTTGCTGTTGAAGCTTAGAGCGATGTTGGAGTCACAGTAACCATGTGTATATTTATTGAATAAGGGTATTATCTCCAGGCAGTAGCCATCATTCTGGCGAGCCACCCACTCTTCATTGACGGCCTCTTGACTTTATGGATCCACAGTGTTTATCCCACACCCCTTTGAAGTCCTTCACAGTTCTAGTCTTCACCACTTCCTCTGGAAGGGCATTCCAGGCATCCACCACCCTCTCCGTGAAGAAATACTTTTTGACATTGGTTCTGAATCTTCCTCCCTGGAGCTTCAAATCGTGACCCCTGGTTCTGATGATTTTTTTTCTACGGAAAAGGTTTGTCGTTGTCTTTGGATCATTAAAACCTTTCAAGTATCTGGAAGTCTGTATCATATCACCTCTGCTCCTCCTTTCCTCCAGGATGTACATATTTAGATTCTTCAATCTCTCCTCATAAGTCATTTGATGAAGACCTTCCACCTTTTTGGTCGCCCTTCTCTGGACCGCCTCCATCTTGTCTCTGTCTCTTTGGAGATACGGTCTCCAGAACTGAACACTATACTCCAGGTGAGGCCTCAATACTCCAGGTTTCATGGCATGCCCCTCCCTAGGCACGTGCACATTAGCTGTACTTTTAATGGGGCTGCGGCGGGAAACTCACCCTTGGCCCTGGGTGATGATGTCACTGAGTCCTGGTATATAAGGCCGGGCCCAGCCAGTGCTTCTTTGCCTTGGTAACAGGTCTCCATGCTGGTGGTGTCCTTAGTTGCTTATTCCTGTGTCTCCTCCGTGTTCCTGGTTACTGATTCGTCTGTGTTCCTATTCCTGATACTGGTACCCGTTCCTGCTCCTGTGCTTTGTGCGTACCTTGCTTGTTCCTACTGACTGACTTCCTGGCTTCGACCACTGCTTCACCTGACCACGCTACTGCTTGTCTCCTGGAATTTGACCATTTCTCTGCCTGACCACACTACTACTTGTCTCCTGGTATTGACCATTGCTTCACTTGACCATGCTACTGCTTATCTCCCCGTATTGACCACTGCTTTTCCTGACCACGCTACTGCTTGTCTACTGGTAATGACCACTGCTTTGCCTGACCACACTACTGCTTGTCTCCTGGCTTTGATCTCTGCTTCACCTGACTACGATTCCGCCTGTCTCCTGGTTTGACCTTTGCCTTGCCTGACAATTCTACTACTGACTTCTGGTATTGACCCATGCTTGCCTTGCCACTCTTCCTTGCCTGCCACCTGCCCTGACTTCAGCCTATTCGGCAATGCTCCTCTTGTCTTCATTCTGGACTTTGCCTTTCAGGCTTCGGCCTGTTCTTACTCAGGCACCCACTGTCTGCCTCCTGTTCTCATTGGCGCCTGGGTCTCTGGGACTCAGCCTCATCCAGATCGGACTACTTACTCCTACTACCACTGCTGGCCCCTGGCTGACCTCCTCGTCATCCCTGAGAAGACCTCGGACAGAGGCCCACCTAAGTCTAGCCAGCCCCGGTACCCAAGGGCTCAATCTATGGGGAATGAGAGCTGGTATTGGCGAAGCTCAAGCCAGCCTCCGTCAGTCAGCCAGCTTATCCTGCCAACGGTGGGGACTCATAGGGCTTGCCCTGTGGGTAGCATCAACCCCACCTCGGGCTAATGGTCCACCTCCTGCGCAACACCAAGGAATCTTAGAGCTTGAGAGTGACTAGCTCATCCTCTGTTCTTGCAGACAGCCCCCCAAGGAAGATGGCACATAAGCAGTCTTACCTCCAATTGAACTCAGAGGCCAGGATCCAGAATTCAATGGTGTAGTTTATTAGGGACATGGTCCCCTGGTACAGGTGGAGGAGATCAGCACCAGATGTGGTCAGATGACTAAGCTCATCAAAGAGTCTTCAAGGCAGCAATAATGCATGGGAGATCCTGGAGGATAGGATGTTTAAGATCATGAGAGGTCTAGAATGGGTAGATGTGAATTGGTTTTTTACTCTTTCGGATAATAGAAAGACTAGGGGGCACTCTATGAAGTTAGCATATGGCACATTTAAAACTAATCAGAGAAAGTTCTTCTTCACTCAATACACAATTAAACTCTGGAATTTGTTGCCAGAAGATGTGGTTAGTGCAGTTAGTATAGCTGTGTTTAAAAAAGGACTGGATAAGTTCTTGGAGGAGAAGTCCATTACCTGCTATTAATTAAGTTGACTTAGATAATAACCACCGCTTTTACTAGCAACGGTAACATGGAATAGACTTAGTTTTTGGGTACTTGCCAGGTTCTTATGGCCGAGATTTTCCAATGTTGGAAACAGGATGCTGGGCTTGATGGACCCAGGATGCTGGGCTTGATGGACCCAGTCTGACCCAGTATGGCATGTTCTTATGTTCTTAGTGTGTCCCCACACTCTGGCTTCAAAGTTACCATCCCTGGAAATATTTCTTTACACGGAGTAGATAAATACAGGGAATCTTGGGGTCACGAGATGGCTGCCTAGATATAAGATGTAGGCTAAATTAGCTCCTCCAGCCTAGCACCTTTAATCACCTAAAATCCTCTCTTTTGGCATTTGAAAGCCTTTCTGCTAAGAGGATGTTTAACCACTAAGTACATTCCAGTACTATGTAAATAGTTATCCTTTTTGTTTTTTGTTCTCATTCCTAAAAACCTTTCAAGCCTCTTATCTTCTCCCAGTTCCTCCTCCCCTGTTTTATTGTAACTTTTTTGCTTCTTGTCACCTGTTAAATGTTCTAGGTTATCACCCCCTTGTTTCCTGTAAACCGGCATGATGTGATCCTACCATGAATGCCGGTATAAAAAAGCTTTAAATAAATAAAATAAAAAAATAAGAAGTCCATCCCTGCTTTCTGGGTTGGGCAATGTAATAAATCCAGCACCAGCCTGGGCCAACACATCCCAATAGGCGAACTAGGCAGTGGCCTAGCGTGCCAGCCATTAGGGGGACAGCAAAGAGCCGCAAGTGGAGCCCATCCTACTCATGGCCATGAGGAGTAGACACTCACTGGGCCACAAGCAGTGCCCATCCTACTGGTACCGAGGGTGTGTGAGTGCAAGGTATGGTTCCCAGACCCCCCGCTGGACCACCAGGGAGTTTTGGTAAGTCTTGGAGGGGTCAGGGGGGTTGGAGTAAATTTAATTTAACCTGTATAATTAGGAATATCTTCTAATATCATCTTATTCATTGTTTCTTACATGTTTTCTTATATTTATTTGTTATTTAAAAGTTTCTTCGCTATATGTAATGCCACCATGCAAGTATATTTAAAAGTTATTTAAAAGTTTCTTGTTATATGTAATGCTACCTTGCAAGTTTAATTTGTTCTCTGTAAACCGATTTGATTTGCATACAATGTAAGAAGATCGGTATATAAAAACCAAAAATAAATAAATAAATAAATAAATAAAAATGGCGCCGATAGCCTTGCCCTTACTATGTCACAGGGGCTACCGGTGCCATTGGTCAGCCCCTGTCACATGGTAGGAGCACAAGATGGCACCGATGGCCATGTGACAGGGGCTGACCAATGGCACCGGTAGCCCCTGTGACATAGTAAGTCAAAGGCTATCGGCACCATTTTGATACTGGTACTGAGGGTGTGTGAGTGCAGGGTATGGTTCCCGGACCCCCCGCTGGATCACCAGGGAGTTTTGGTAAGTCTTGGGGGGGTCAGGAGGGTGGGGGGGTTGTTTAAATTGGCGGCCAAACAATTTGGTGAAAATTCGTTGTATTCGTGGGGAATCGCGATATGTTTCGCTTTCCCCACAAATACAACGAATAGTGCAACATACGTTGCGGATCACCAATACGGCAAAAACGAATGCACACCCCTACCCACTGGACCCTCCTTTCTGCTGTCAAGTTTGGAGTAACTGAGGGTATGACAACACCCCCTGTCCCACACAAGATCCCCCTCCTTTTGGCTGAAAGATTTATGAAAAGTTTGGGAGCTGTGATCCCCTTTCCCTCTCACCCACCCCTTTAATGTTACACAAAAAGCTTCTGTCACATTCTTCCCTTGTAATCAAGGGGGGCTATAATTAAACCAATACTGAAGAAAAAAAACAGCGAACCAAACATCTTGAGTAACTATAGACCTGTTTCAAACCTACCCATGCTCGCTAAATTAATAGAAAAAACGATACAAAAACAACTAGCCGAACATCTAGACAACAACAGCATACTTTACCCCTCACAACACAACACAACATTACCTATCTCTCTAACAGACAATGTATTACGTGCATTTGACAGTGGGAAACACTACATCATGATATTATTAGACCTATCAGCAGCATTCGACACAGTAAATCATAACCTACTACTAAATAGGCTTGAAGAAATAGGACTTCAAAACAAAACAATTGAATGGTTCAGGTCCTACCTAAACAATAGATTCTTTCAGGTATAGATAAAAAACACTATTTCAGACAAAATCCAGCTAAAAACCGGAGTCCCCCAGGGATCAGCACTTTCGGCGACTCTATTTAACATTTACATGCTGCCCCTATGCCACCTCTTAGCTGGCCTAGGTATCATACATTACATATATGCAGACAACATTCAGCTATTTTTACCAGTAGACGAAACAATTGAAAAAACGTTGAACCTAGCAATGATATACCTAGGCATAATTAAACAATTGCTGTGCCAAATGGAACTAGTAATTAATATTGAAAAAACAGAATTCATACACCTTGAACGGAAAACAACTGAATTAATCCAGAATCCCATCAAACTCAGAAACAATCAGATAGTGGAACAAACCGAAAAAACTCGAAACCTGGGAGTAATAATTGACAATGAAATCAACCTCAAACAACACATATCATTGAAAGTCAGAGAAGGATACGCGAAACTAATGGTCCTTAGAAGGCTAAAACCACTACTAACCCAAGTGCACTTTCGACCTGTTCTTCAAGCACTTATTTTCGCTAGCACAGACTATTGTAACACACTCTTCCTTGGATTACCACAATCAACACTAAGACCACTCCAAGTATTATAGAACTCTGCAGCCAGAATCCTAACTGGAAAAAGCAAAAGGGACCACATCACTCAAACTCTTGCCGAATTACACTGGCTGCCAATCGAACAAAGAGTACAATTTAAAACACTTTGCACAATCTACAAGATAATTAATGAAGAAAATACTGATTGGTTAAACACTGCATTAAGACTACATGTTCCCCAAAGAAATCTCAGATCAGCAAATAAAGCCTTACTAACCATACCCTCAGTAAAGACAGCTAAACTGACACAAGTAAGGGAGAGAGCACTGTCATTAGCCGGCCCTATATTATGGAACTCAATGCCACCCGAAATAAGACTAACGAAGGAGCAAAAACTCTTCAAAAAAAGCTTAAAAACATGGCTTTTCAAAAAGGTCTTTCAAAGTGAGAATGGGAAATAGGTAATACTAAGAAACAAGAAAAGGACTTATACGCACAAGCAAAAGTCACCTGAGAACATATGTGAGTTTTATTTTTATTTTATCACACTTAAGTAGTAAGTTAAAGAATTACAGTATACCGCATCTACGGTTAGCCCATAAAGGGAATTTTATTACACTTTACATATAGCTTATAATATTGACTCATGTATCCGAACAACTGCGGCACCCTCTGGTTAAAATTAAATCCATTCTGAACTTATTTATGTGCCTATTTGTAAACCGTTGTGATGGTATATCACTAAATGACGGTATATAAAAGTTTTTAAATAAAAAATAAAATAAATAAAATATCTCCTCCTCCATTCCTTTCCTACCAAGCATTCCAGAACCCCCAAAACCCCCACACCCTAGCTAGAGGTAGTAGAGGTTTCTCTTCCTGCTACCTTTCAGAATTGCTCTTATCACAATGCTGGAAGCATATGCTACTAGTGTTGAAATCACAGCAACATAAAATACTGGAAGGACACCAACTGTCCTCCCAGCAAAATCAGAGCAACACAATTTAATGACTTCCCAAATACATAACAGGTAAACCTCTATCACTTCATGATTTGGGCTTAGAGATTTTGGGATATTTTTTGGGAGGGTGGAGGTCAGTGAGAAGTGAGAAGCAGAGGAGGAACCAAAGCTTTTATTTTATTTTTTTTTATTTCTCAAATTATCAAAAAATAGCAAGCTAATAATTACTTGATACAGAGGTATGGCGTATCTTATCAATTACATATTGTCACAATATAAAGAAATAATAATCCTATATACCATATATTCTAAGTCCTCTATAATTGAGGGAACAACAATAAGAAATTAAACAAGGCATATCAATAATACAAAAACTTTTAGGAAATATCAGACGATCTAACTATTGGGCCGATACATTACAGTGCGCTCCGACGGAGCGCACTGTTAACCCTCTATTGGACGCGTTTTTTCGATGTGCTAGCATTACCCCTTATTCAGTAAGGGGCCGAAAACGCATGTCCAACCCCCCAAACCTAATAGCGCCCGCAACATGCAAATACATGTTGATGGCCCTATTAGGTATTCCCGCGCGATTCAGAAAACAAAATATGCAGGCAAGCCGCACATTTTGCTTTCAGAAATTAGCGCCTACCCTAAGGTAGGCGCTAATTTCTTCAGGCACCGGGAAAGTGCACAGAAAAGCAGTAAAAACTGCTTTTCAGTGCACCCTCCGACTTAATATCATGGCGATATTAAGTCGGAAGTCCCAAAAGTTACCAAAAGTAAAAAAAAAAAAAAAAAAAAAATTGAAGCCGGCCCGAGGCTTGTGGGTCGAAAACTGGATGCTCAATTTTGCTGGCATCCAGTTTCCGAACCAGTGGCTGTCAGCGGGCTCGAGAACCGATGCCGGCAAAATTGAGCGTCGGCTGTCAAACCCACTGACAGCCGCCGCTCCGTTCCAAAAGGAGGCGCTAGGTACGCGCTAGTGTCCCTAGCGCCTCCTTTTGCCTGTTTTTACCGCCGGGCCTAATTTGCATAGTGAATCACGCGTGCATGAGAGTGGCCTGTGCGCGCGCCAGGAGAGCGGGTTTTTGCCCGCTCTCCCGCGGACTTTACTGTATCGGCCCGTAGGTTTGCCTATTTTTTTTTACTCCTAGAGCTTAGTATCTTACTGAGGGATTGTTTCTCCCAGAGCTGGGTTACTTTATTCAGTAATACATTTTTTCAAATGTAAAGGTTGAAAAAAGCAATATTTAATTCTTTGATGCTCAATGCAACATTTGCATGGGAACCTTAATTTATATGAAGCACTCATTTGTAAAACTTCTGATCTTAAGCTAAGAAACTCTTTCCTCCTTTTTTTGGTTTCCTTGGTAATATCTGGAAACATTCTTACCTCCATTTGGCAAAATGTCTCCTTTATATTCCTAAAGAATAACTTCTGGACCCACTCGTTATCAGTGGTCAATAAAAAAGAAGTTACCAATGTAGATAGTTGAGTCATATCTAAGGTAGTGGATTCTAATATGTCTGTTACATTTAATGGGGTTATAGACTGATATGGTTGTTCTTTATCTGATGTAATTTTCCATGAAGAAATATAATACACTTGGGTTAAGGGAGAGCTTGCTGTGGAATTTTAAGAAAGTCTAATGCAAACCTATTCCACATTTCTTTAGCAGAAAAATTTGGTACCTTAGGAAAATTTACCAGCCTTAAGGGCAGATTTTCAAAGGCTACACGCGTAACCCAAGAAAATCTGCCCCGTGCGTGCCAAGCCTATTTTGCATAGGCTCGGTGGCGCTCACAAGCCCCGGGACGCGCGTATGTCCCGAGGCTTCGGAAAAGGGGCAGGAAGGGGGTGGGTCTGAGGGCGTAGCGGTGGTCCGGGGAGGATCCGGGAGTGGTCCTGAGGTCTCCTTCATTGCGGCCGTGCTGGAGGTTCGCGCACCTGCAGCTGGCCGGCATGTGCAAGATTTGCCTGCCTCAGGCAGGCATAAGAAATAAAATAAGGTGGGGGGGATTTAAGTAGGGTTGGGGGGTGGGTTAGATAGGGGAAGGGAGGGGAAGGTGGGGGGATCGAAAAAAAAGTTCCCTCCAAGGCCACTCCGATTTTGGAGCGGCCTCAGAGAGAACGGGGAAAGCCATTGGGGCTCCCCTAGGGCTCGGCGCGTGCAAGGTGCACAAGTGTGCACCCCATTGCGTGCACCGACCCCGGATTTTATAACACGTGTGCGGCCCTGCGTGCATGTTATAAAATTGGGCATCGATTTGTGCGCGCCTGGTTGAGCGCACAAATCTATGCCCGCGCATAAGTTTTAATTGATTTTACATGTTTTCCATTTTTCTAGTAAGATACTGATTTTCTTTCATAACTGATTCATTTAAATTTCTTAACTTTTTTAATTCCACAGAATTGTTCTCAATAGCCTGATCTCTCAATTTATCCTCAGTATTATCTTATTAACTTTCAGTTCCATGTTTTCTATATTTTTAACTATAGGTGCTATTTGCAATGATTCATTTTTATTTAAGACAACTAACATTTCCCAAATAATTTCCAAAGAAAAGATAGGAGGTCTCACAATTGGTATTAATTCAATATTTTCCCCATTTGTACCAAGTCAACAGTAATCCCTCATTAACCTTCCCCCCTGTACCACTAGAATTTCTAGTTTGCTCAGCATTTAGGTCCAAGTGTCTTCCCAGTCCACCTTCCATCTTGCCACTTTTCCCAAGAGGAGATGAGGTGTCCTCAGTTGGATCAGTTCTTAAATTTGCTGGATTTTCAGGGGGGGCTCTATAATCCGGGATAACGATATCTCTAATTCACGAAGGTTAGCAGTACCTTCCTGCAAACCTTCAAGTGACATGTCACCCAGTTTTTGGGCTCCCCTTCTGATGTGGGCATCCACTGGACCCAACACCAGACTAGCTAAGTTAGATTCAGTAGCAAACCTCTCCCTCGCCCTACGTTTACGGGCTGAGTGAGGCATACTATTTCTTAACCATAAAGTCCAAGTAGAAAAAAACAAAAATACTTAGCTGAGTTATTACTCTTATTTCTTGTTCCCCCAAATGGAGACTGAGAGGTTATACCAGAAATCCATGCCAGTCCATGCGAGTCCATGCGAAGCCAGGCAAAGCCAGGCAAGCACGCGCCCCTTAGGCGTGCGTGGTTTTGGCGGCGTGCCAGCGTCTGCTGTGTGCCGCTAGCAGCCCGTTCTTATAGGACGACTTCCGGGGTCCTGGCTCAGCATCGGAAGTCAAACACAGCTGGTAGGCAAAGATGATAATTCTGTCGGGGCATCGACTACCATCTTACCCCTGGGTTTTCAGCCAGATAATGGTAAAAGTAATCCTTCCCCTCTCAGTCCCGAAAAGGAAGTACAAGTCGCCTGTTCTTATAGGTCCACTTCCGGGATCCCGGCTCAGCGTCGGAAGTCAAACACAGCTGGTAGACAAAGATGATAATTCCATCAGGGCACCGACTACGTCTTACCCCCTGGGTTTCCAGCAGCCCATTCTTATAGGACCACTTCCGGGGTCCCGGCTCAGCATCGGAAGTCAAGCACAGCTGGTAGGCAAAGATGATAATTCTGTCGGGGCACCAACTACTGTCTAACCCCCGGGTTTCCAGCTAGATAATGGTAAAAGTAATCCTTCCCCTCTTAGTCCCCGAAAGCTTTTATTTTATAAATCTGGGAAGGGGAGAGGGCCTTAGAAGGCAGGATTCAGAGGGGGATGAGGCAGAAACCTTTTATGTAACACTGGAGGAAAGAATATGAGGGGAATGGAATCTCATCACCCAATATATTTTTTATCTTTTTGCTTGAAAGGAGAGATTACCCAGCAGAGAGCTGTTGGATCCTTTAAGTTAACTTTTAAGTCTTTGAGAATTGCTGAGGGAGTAGAAGGGACTATAAAGCTAAGCAGAATATGTGGATGGGTAGACTGGATGGGCCACATAGTCTTTACCTGGCTTCTGTTCTGTGTTTCTATTTAATAAAGCAGTGAGCAGTTAATTGACTAAGTTTAAGCCTTTGATTTCTCTGACCAGACCCAGCTGGTTAAGCTTATCCAGCTAGTGCTGAATATCACTGCTAGCCAGATAGATTAAAGCCCCACCCCTGGAACACTTCCATGATGCCTTCTTTTTATCTATTTGAATTTTACTGCTCAGCAGGGCAGAAAATTTTAAAACTTGGGATTTGGGGCCCAAATGGTAGAATACTAACCACATCAGGAGCGTCAGCTTCAAACACTGAATATTCTTTGACCTGAACTATAGATAACAAAAAGGCAGACCTCAAGCTATCTCCCCATCATGGGAAAGCTGGTGACAGTGCTCATTGATCAGTTTGTGATACCTAGGTTGAGTGGGGAAAGTGTTTTGATGACATCCTTTGGTAAGGATTAGAGGATTCTCTGTCTGAACTTTAAATCTGAACTCCTTTTTCTGTGCTTTTGATTGCTTTTGACACTCAGCACCATAGCACCAGACAGCAGTGGGAACCACTATTCAGGAAGCTAAGGAAGCTACAAGAGGGGAGATGCAGAGTTTATTAATGGAGGTTGGATTTGTTGGTAGGAAAGATATATATGACTGTCAGATTGGGCTCTTAGTTCTCGTTCACTCAACAAGTTGTATTGCAAAATAGAGATGTAGAAGCTAGCCCTGTGGGGCCACAGTTGGATAGGCAAAAGCAATGAATGAATGTAAAATCCCAGACTATTACATCAGAAATTGTCATCCAGAAAGAATGGGACAGATTTGAAATGAAAGGATTCAGATGCCAGAGAGACTGAGATTTGTAATTACAGGATTTCACTGTCAAAGCTAGGTGGATAATATGTAGACCATTACTGTGATGATGTTTAAGGACAATGTAGTCCTGAGTGGCTAATCATAAATTATGGAGAACTATACCAGAAGAAATAACCTTTGTCTCATCAATTTCCCAAGACAATTCAATATATCTCCTATAGGACATCTAGTAACATAGTAACATGGTAGACAAAGACCAAGTGGTCAATCAAGTCTGCCCAGCAAGAATGGCCACTTGAAGAGTCACACTGAAGCTGGTTGCCTGAGATCTGTTTTTATTTTTCCTTTTTTTCTCCTTATGCTCCTGCAGATATATTGCACTATTCCTGTATCTGCAAATTAGCCTTCAGGTCATCAACTGAAAATCTCTCGCTTCATGCAGCATGGTGGAGCATGTGAGCCAGAGGGTTCAGCTTCTGGCTCTAGGGCTCAGTTGAGGTCTCCATTTAAAATTCCCACACTCACACTTCAGCCAGTGACAGACAGTGCCTCAATTGACCTTTGGAGTGGTTCCCTTTCCTGGTCTTGGATCAACATCAAAGGAACTGTGGGTCTTAATCGTTCAATGAAGTTGTTAGAAAAAAATTGTATGAGGTCTGTTAGCCATGCAGAATAGTCCACCAGCCATGTAGAAAGCCTGGATCTGATCGGAGAGGATTTTACAGGAAACCACTAAGAACAAACAAGAAGGGAGCTTCATCAGAAGAGGCAAGTGGAATAAATGTTTCTCTTCTTTCCCCCTTGAGTGCTGTTTTACCTGTACCCACTCTGGTTAAGCCTGAAGCCATCACTTTGGAGGCTATATGGTCTGTGGTAGACTCTCTTCATCAGCTTATTTCTTTATCATAATCAGATACAGAAGCAAGAAGATAACGTAGACTCAAGCTCAGGAACAAGCAGAGTTTCTGAGGAAGTCTCCAAACTTACAAAACCCGAGTCCTGTTTAATTAATAATAAGATGGTTACTGATAGAAAATTGGAAAATTTAGAGAATCATGTGAGGAATTTGAATTTGAGAATGATTAAATGTTCCCAAATTGCTCACAGCTTCCCCTATGGAATTGTTCAAAAGATACATAATGGAAATTCTTAAAGTACCAACAAACGGTATTCCCCCTTTAAAAAATGTATTACCTGTTATGACTGGGCAGTGGGCAAGCAAGAGGTGGACCCTTGGGCCGACCTGCAAGTACACACAGAGCAGGTCGGGAGGCGGAGTCAGAGCTTGGCAGGAACACCCGGAGCCTGGGATCCCCTCGGGAGGGGCCCGTAGGGACCCAGGCCCTGGGGACTAGCACAGTTCAAGATAGTCCAGAGGGTTCGGAGAGTTCAGAAAAGGCTGCCAGCGAAGAGCCAGAGGGCTGGGTAGCCGGCGGGTCACTGAAGGAGGCGGGGTCTGAGCCAGCCGTAGGTAGGAGGTAAGGCCGCGGGCCTACCCGAGAGCAAGAGAGAAGAGCCCAGCGCAGGAGTCCGAGGCAGACCGGGACCAAAGCCGACAGCTGGTTAGTGAGAAGTCCGAGAGGCAAGCCGGGATCAAGGCAAGTAGCAGGCTAGCAAGAAGTCCGTAAGGCTAACCGGGATCAAGGCAGGCAGCAGGCTGGCGAGAAGTCCGTGAGGCAAACCGGGGTCAAGGCGGGCAGCGGGCTGGCGAGAAGTCCGTGAGGCAAACCGGGGTCAAGGCGGGCAGCGGGCTGGCGAGAAGTCCGTGAGGCAAACCGGGGTCAAGGCAGGCAGCGGGCTGGCGAGAAGTCCGTGAAGCAAACCGGGGTCAAGGCAGGAGACGAGAGCAGCAAGTAAGAACAGGAACAGGAAGCAACTAGTCAGCAGGAAACCTCGTTGCAAGGCATCTAGTGAGGGACTGGACGCCGGTTAAATCTGGAGCAGAGCGTGACATCAGTAGGCGCGGCAGAGCTGGGCTTCCGGGTGCTGTGCGCTTAAAAGGACTCTTCTCGCACATGTGCGGGGCCGAACAAGAATAGGCCTGTAATGGCGTCTTCCTCGTGGGGGCTCCTCGGGCGGCGGCCCTATCGAGCCTGGATTCAAGCGGTTTCCTGAGAGAGCTGAAGCGACGGTAAGCGGGCCTGAGCCCGAACATGAGAGGGGCGGTCGGGACCGCAACAGTACCCCCTCCTTTAAGGCCCCTCTTCATAGGGCCTGGCCTATCAGGGTGGTCCAGGTGAAACTGTCGAAGAAGGGACTTGTCTAGGATGTTGCGAGCGGGTTCCCAAGTATTATCTTCATCGCCGCAACCTTCCCAGGCCAGAAGGTATTCCCATCTCCGATTGCAAAAGCGCACATCAATCACATCGCGTACCTGGAACGTGGGATCCTCTGCCTTGGGCATAGCGGGAGTATCTGGGAGTCGACGGTGGAAGCGTGAGAGGATCAAAGGTTTTAGCAGAGAGACGTGAAAGACATTGTGGATCCGCAGGGAGGACGGTAACCATAATCGGTAGGAGACGAGGCCCACCCTCTCGGCTACCCGGAAGGGTCCACGGAACTTGGGTGCGAATCTTTTAGAAGGCCTCGTCCCTGGGCTGGTACACTGGGGCGGGTCGTCGATGACGGTTGGCCGCCTGACTGGCCAAGGCGGCAGAGGTGCCCAGCTTGGTCTGGGTGGCTTGCCAAAGAGACTGTAGTTGCTGAGCGGTGAGTTGCGTGGCTGGAGATGCACTGGGCGTGGTGATGGGTAGTGGAGGCTTGAGCTGTTTCCCATACACCAGCTGGAAAGGCGAGACTCCGGTGGCAGCATGGCACTGGTTATTGTATGCGAACTCGGCCCAGGGTAGGAGCTCGGTCCAGTTGTCCTGCCTCTCGTTAATGAAAGCGCGCAGAAAGGTTTTTAGGGTGCGGTTCATCCTTTCAGATTGTCCATTGCTCTGTGGATGAAAGGCGGTGGAGAAGCTGAGTTTGACTTTAAAGCATTTGCAGAGAGCTCTCCAATAGTGAGCGGTGAATTGGGGGCCCCGGTCAGAAACAATGTCCAGAGGGAGCCCATGGATCCAGAAGATGTGTTGTGCAAAGAGAAGGGCCAGTTCGGGTGCAGAAGGCAACTTGGGTAAGGGCACAAAGTGGGCCATCTTGGAGAAGCGATCCACGGTTACCCAGATTACGGTCTTCCCATGCAATGGCGGCAGATCCACTATGAAGTCCGTAGCGAGATGGGTCCATGGCTCTGTGGGAGTCAGAAGAGGTTGCAGAAGGCCATACAGAAGGCCCGGGCTGGGCTTCTGTTGAGCGCAGGTAGGGCAAGAGTTCACGTAAGTGCGGACGTCCCGCCGCACGTTGGGCCACCAGTAGTACCGGTTAAGGAGTTCCAGAGTACGCTCTTGACCGGCATGACCCCCCATGAAAGAGTCGTGGGCCCAACGCAAAACTGTCAGTCGTTGGCGTCGGGGGACCATGGTTTTGTCTTGCGTGAGGACGGACATGGCAGTGTGTCAGACCTTGTCGGGATCCAGGATGTACTGTGGAGGCTCTGGATCCTCCTCGGACAGGGAGGACAGGGACAGGGCGTCAGCCCGGACGTTCTTGGCCGCGGGACGGTAGTGGAGCGTGAAGTCGAAGCAGCTAAAAAACAGGGACCACCGAGCCTGACGGGGGTTCAAGCGTTGGGCTTGGGACAGGAACTCCAAGTTCTTATGGTCGGTGTATACTGTGACCGGGTGGTTAGCCCCCTCGAGCCATTGTCTCCATTCCTCGAAGGCGAGCTTGATGGCCAGCAGCTCCTTATCCCCGATGGAGTAGTTGGCCTCAGCTGGCGAGAACTTCTTGGAGTAATAGGAGCAGGGCAAGAGTTGACCTGAAGAGGTATGCTGGCTGAGGATGGCCCCGACGGCTACGCTGGAGGTATCGACCTCCACTATGAAGGGACGTGTAGGGTCCGGGTGGCGAAGACAGGTGTCCGTCAGGAATGCCTCTTTCAGATCGGCGAATGCTTCGATGGCAGTGTCGGGCCAAGTCTTCACATTGGCTCCCTTACGGGTCAGGGCAGTAAGGGGGGTGACCCGGTGGGAGTAGCGAGGAATGAAATGTCTGTAAAAGTTAGCAAATCCCAAGAACCTTTGCAGTGCCTTGAGGCCATTCGGGCGGGGCCAGTTCATGATGGCAGAGACTTTCCCAGGGTCCATGCAGAAGCCTGTGGATGAGATGATGTACCCCAGGAAGGGTAAGGACTCTACCTCGAAGATGCACTTCTCGAGCTTGGCGTAAAGATCGTTGTCCCTGAGGGCTTGTAGCACTTGTCTGACGTGTCGACGATGGGTTTCCAGATCCTTGGAGAAGATCAAGACGTCATCCAAGTTTACGATGACGTGTGAGTGTAACATCTCATGCAGGACCTCGTTCATGAGGTTTTGGAAGACTGCCGAGGCGTTGCAAAGTCCGAAGGGCATCACCAGGTACTCGTAGTGCCCATCCCTGGTGTTGAAGGCAGTCTTCCATTCGTCCCCAGGGCGTATGCGAACAAAGTTGTAGGCCCCTCGAAGATCTAGCTCAGTGAAGAGTTTGGCCCCCTGGAGCCTATCCAAGAGCTCGGGGATCAATGGAAGTGGGTAGCGGTCTCTCTTGGTAATGGCATTTAGGCCCCAGTAGTCGATACAAGGGCGGAGCGAACCGTCCTTTTTTCCTACAAAAAAGAAGCCGGCCCCAGCTGGGGAGCGCGAAGGGCGAATGAAGCCTTTGGCGAGGTTCTCAGCAATGTACTGGGACATGGCAGTTGTCTCTGGCAAGGACAACGGGTATACCCGGCCTCGAGGAGGTGTGATACCGGGAAGCAGGTCAATAGGACAATCGAACGGTCTGTGTTGCGGTAGGATTTCAGCCATCTCTTTAGAGAATACATCTGCAAAGGCTTGGTACGGCTCTGGAAGCAGAAGGGACGAGCAGAGCTGGATCGGTGACGGGGGACACGGTATCTGCAGACAATTTGTGAAGCAAAAGGGGCTCCACTGGGTCAACTGGAGTGTGTCCCATTGGATTACCGGAGAGTGGCGGCGCAGCCATGGTAGGCCCAGGATCAGAGGGTGGACAGCCCGTTCCAAAACCAGCAGCGAGATTTCTTCCATATGAAGCAGGCCGGTCTGGAGGATAAGCAGATCCGTACAATAGGAGATGGGCCCAGGGAGCAAGGTACCTCGGATAGACGAAACGCGCAGTGGAGGGTCCTGGCGCCGTGTGGGTAAGGATAGTTGGTTTACCAAGTCCGCTATAATAAGGTTACCCTCGGCCCCAGAATCAATGAAGGCGCGAGTCTGGAGTTCCCCTCCGGGGTATCTGAGTTTCACCGGTATGGTGCATTGAGGAGCTGAGCCCGTATAGCCTAGGAGTAGCTCCTCAGGGTGACCTAGGCATGGGCGTTTCCCGGACGCTCCGGGCATCGGGCAAGGAAGTGGCCCTTTCCTCCGGAGTAGAGACAAAGGCCTTGAGTCCGGCATCTCTGCTTCTCCTCTGCAGACAACGGAGACCTGCCCAGTTGCATTGGCTCCCCGGGTGTGACGGAAGCGGGTGGTACCTTGGGGCCCATAGGCCGAGCGTGTCCTTGGGAAGCCGGAGGAGACCTTCAGGAAGAGCGTGACTCCTTGTCTTGTTGCTGGAGCCGGCAGTCTACCCTTCCAGCGATGTCGATTAAATCATTGAGATCATCCGGGAGATCCCGACCAGCCAGTTCATCCTTGATATGGCTAGCCAGACCTTCTAGGAATATCCCCCGAAGGCAGTCATCCCGCCAACCGACCTCCATGGCAAGGGTGCGGAAGTCTATGGTATAGTCCGCCACTGAACGCACCCCTTGCCTGAGGTGCAACAGTTCAGAAGCAGCTGTGGTTTGACGAGCAGGATCATCAAAAGCTTGGCGAAAGTTAAGCACAAATTCCTGGAGGTTGTGCAGGAGGGGGTCCTGCCACTCCCACATGGGAGAGGCCCAGTCCAATGCACTACCATCCAGTAAGGAAAAGATGTAGGCCACCTTGACGGAGTCCGAGGGGAACTGTGCCGGCAGCAGGGTGAACCGGACGTAGCATTGGTTCAGGAAGCCTCGGCATGCTTTGGTGTCCCCAGCATAGTGAGTCGGGACAGGCAACTGGGTCACAGGCGTGGAGCTGGAGACGGAGCAGGAGGCGGTGCTGGACGTGGATCTGGCGGGGGTGTCTCTAGGCGAGAGACCAGCTGCTCCACAGTGGCTGCTAGGGCGTTAATGCAATGCTGCTGCTGTTGGAGGTGCTGCGCCATCCCTGGAATGGCCTGTAGCGTGGGGGCCTCCGCCGGGTCCATGGCCTTGCAAACTGTTATGACCGGGCAGTGGGCAAGCAAGAGGTGGACCCTTGGGCCGACCTGCAGGTACACAAAGAGCAGGTCGGGAGGCGGAGTCAGAGCTTGGCAGGAACACCCGGAGCCTGGGATCCCCCCGGGAGGGGCCCGTAGGAACCCAGGCCCTGGGGACTAGCACAGTTCAAGATAGTCCAGAGGGTTCGGAGAGTTCAGAAAAGGCTGCCAGCGAAGAGCCAGAGGGCTGGGTAGCCGGCGGGTCACTGAAGGAGGCGGGGTCTGAGCCGGCCGTAGATAGGAGGTAAGGCCGCGAGCCTACCCAGGAGCAGGAGAGAAGAGCCCAGCGCAGGAGTCCGAGGCAGACCGGGACCAAGGCCGACAGCTGGTTAGCGAGAAGTCCGAGAGGCAAGCCGGGATCAAGGCAAGTAGCAGGCTAGCAAGAAGGAGGAGATTAAAAAGGTTTCTTCACTGGTCCCCTTTGTGTTCAAAGAAGACATTCTATTATGTGCCTTTATTTCTATAACAAGGATATTTTATTTTTGGGAGGAAAGATTTGTATGTTTCCTATTTGAAAAAACTCAAGATCTTCATAAAAATTTCTGGAAATGCATCGGGTGTTGTCCCTTGGTGCTTTTTTGTTGCTTATTATCCTAAATGCTTGCTCAAATTTCAAGATAAGGTATATACTTTTTTTTAACCTTTCCAGTTATATTTTTTATTCTAAGAATATATTTAGTGAATGTGATGCAGAGACCTATTGTGGCTATGGGAGTGGATTTGTTAGTGTAAGGCAGGTTTATGGCTAAATTGCTAATTTTCATTTTGCACTGATGTATTGTTGCGGTCCCGGTCACGGGTTCGCGACCGCATCCTTACCTTATCCTTCCCCGGGCACTTCTCGGCAGGGTCCGGCGTTCATCAGGCCTACACATGCCTCTCCACGGCGGCGTCTCCACGAGGGAGACACCGCTGAGCCCTGATCTTTGGCTCTGCCCCTCCTAGGCGCGCACGGAGGGAGCTTTTAAAGGGCCTTTGGTGCCAAACCGCGGCTCGCCCTTGAAGATGACAGACGCCGGTGGGGATTTAATCCTGGCGCCTGACTAGACGAATTGCCTTGCAACGAGGTTCTCCTACCGAGGGTATCTAGTTGCCGTTCCTGCTCCAGTTCCAGTTGTCTCTTGCTCCAGCTCCCACTCCTTGCTCCAGCTCCCACTGCTGCTTCAGTTCGCTGTTCTAGGTACCAGTCCTGCCTCTCCTTCGGATTGTCTTCTTGGTTCTTGACTCCGGATTGTCTCTCCACACTTCTTGTGGCCGCCCGCCTAACACTTGGACCGTCTTGAAGCTGCTATCCTTCTTCCCGAGAGAACCCTCCTAAGTCCCAGCGGCCTGGGTCCTCATGGGCTCCTCCCGGGGGGGATCTCGGCCTTCCAGGGTGAAGATCCTGCCTGATCGCTTGTCTCCGTGCCGCCTCCCGGTCTTCCCTTCTCCGCAGAGTTCTCCTAACCATCCTTCTACTCTCCGTAAGGCTGGCCAAAGGGTCCACCACTCCGTCCGCAATATGTATTGAATCCATACCCTCAATGGTTATTTCTTACTTGGATCCCTTGTGATTGGCTTGGAGATGGATGCCATAATTATTCCTTTTGTTTTTCCTTTCATTTTTAGTTGTCAGTGTTGGCTGATATCTTCTATTTCTTATTGCAAGTGTATGCTTGTTGAATATATTGAAATCTATAAATAAAAAGTTAAAATAAAAGTATGCCCAGCAAGTTGTTTAGCATAGTAATTACTGCTCCATGCAGGTTACTCCTATGCCTCCTATGCTACCACTACATGCATGTTTTTCTCATGCCTTGTGTTAAGATAGTAAATGTCTACAAAAATTTAACACCTAAATTTAACACAGGTTTCCTTATTTCTTAATTTCTACTCTTCAGCCACTAGGAATCCCCTGAGGTCCACATTCAAAACCAATTAGATGGATACCTCATAAATTATTCATCTAAATAGCAAGTTTTGAATTTTCCCCTTGTTTCACTATGTCAATTCTAGGCAGAGCGACTGGGCTGAACTACTGCCTTGGGCAGAATTTGCTATCAACTCACATCCTGCTACTTCTACAGGGTTTTCTCCTTTCCAACTCGTCTATGGGTGACAACCACTTCTTCCTCTCCCAATTCCTTTATCAGTGGCTTCTCCTGCCACACAGGCTACTGCAGCAGAGTTATCTCAACTTTGGAAGCAAACGAAGGAGCTACTCCTCAGAGCAGGACAAAAAGCAAAAAAGATCTATGATGCTCACCATCGAGAGACACCACAGTTTCAGCCTGCAGACAAAGTCTGGTTGAGTACCAAGTTTCTCCGTCTTAAACTACCTTCTGCATGTTTTGCCTAGAATTGACATAGGATCACAGAAATTGTTTCAGCGTTCTGTTCATTCTTTCAGTCTGTCCATTAGACTGAGGGTGGTAAGTGGAGGTTAAGTCCAAGGCAATGTCAAATTTTTGACATAAAGCTCTCCAAAATTTAGCAGTGAATTGTACTCCTCTGTCAGATAGGATATGATTAGGCATCCCATGAAGTTTTTGGGTACTTGCCAGGTTCTTATGGCCTGGATT
Source organism: Rhinatrema bivittatum (assembly GCF_901001135.1). Lineage (NCBI taxonomy): Eukaryota > Metazoa > Chordata > Amphibia > Gymnophiona > Rhinatrematidae > Rhinatrema > Rhinatrema bivittatum. Next base: position 55,606,928 of record NC_042631.1, read on the forward strand.
GGCCACTGTTGGAAACAGGATGCTGGGCTTGATGGACCCTTGGTCTGACCCAGTATGGCATGTTCTTATGTTCTTATGTGTTTAATAAAGAGTTTTGCTAACTCCACAGCAGAGGGTAATCCTGGTAACGCTACAAAATGTGCCATTTTGGAGAAGCGGTCAACTGTGACACAAATGGTGTTGTTTCTGTTGGATGGTGGCAAGTCTACCACAAAATTGGTTGCTATAAGTAGGACCCTTTACTATCCTTCAGCAATTGGGAAATCTGAAGTACAGTTTGAAACTACCTCCATCAATGAAAATACACAACGCCTTCCATGTCTCTCTGTTAAAACCCTTGATGCTTTCTGAGTTCTCCAAAAAGACTCCAGAACCAACTAAACTGGACACCGAGGACGATATCGAATATGGATGACATCTTGGATGTCCGTAAGCGAGGCAAGACATGGGAGTACCTCATGTCCTGAGAAGGTTATGGACCAGAAGAAAACTCATGGGAGCCTCTGGCCAACATCATGGATAAGGACATGGTATGTCAATTCCATCTTGCACACCCTCAAAAACCCAGACCACCAGGAAGAAGTCCTGGATGGGGCCCGTTGAAGGGGGGTACTGTTGCGTCCATCGGTCGCAGATGGCTGCGACTGCTCTGCCTCACCTCTTTTATGCCCTTCTCCTTCTCCATGGGTAAGATGGCCGTCTCCAGTGCTGAGTGCCAAAACCCTCGGCGTCTCCAACTCAGCATGGGCGTCCCCATCCGCCATGCTCCTTCCCATGGCCTCCTAGGGCGTGCGCATGCTGCCTTCGCTTATCTACATGTCATGGCGGGAACCTCGGGGGTGTCCCCATCGCATGACATCAATACCTCCGGGTATTTAAGCCTCTGCTCCACTCCTAACGAACGAGTTAGCAAGGACTTCAGTTTAGCTACTCTGACCACTTCTAAGCTGCACGATTAGATTCCTCTCTACCCTCCAGGGTATCTCGCTCCTGAAGAAGCTCTTGGCACCCACTCCTCGGGGGCCTCTCACTTCCAACTACCCTTCAGGGTTTCTACTGCTCCTTGGGGGTCTCCTCTTTCAGGATTATCTGCGCTCCCATATACTCGCTCCTCGAGGGCCTACCAGCTCAGAGTATCCTGCACCTCGGACCTCGGGTCCCACTTTCATCATCTACCGGGAGGATTCCTGCACTACTCTTCAGTGAGTACCTCTATAATCCAGCTCTCCATTTCCACCCAGCAGGTTTGGCTTATCCCGCTCTGCGGAACACTACCAACCTTGTACATCTGGGTGAGACTTCTATATCTGAGACTGTCTGAGTATATTGGCACCTTGCTGGACTTCAGTGCCATTTCTTCCTGCACACTTACCATCTATCTACAGCAGTACAATAAAGCTTTTCATCTCCAGTGTCTGCTCTCTGAGTCTAGCCTATCGCTGTGGTTCCCCACGGGGCCCCTCCCCATGGGAGGAGTCATCACCACTGCAACTAAGGGTCCACACTATGCCACAAACCCAACACCTGGCCTGACCCAACGAATCCCAGAACAGCAGAAGATCATAGAGACTTTGGCCATCGCCATCAATCAACTGAATAATCAGCTGGACTCCGTTCCAATGCCTGCTAAGCCTAATCCAGCTATGCATGCGCCACCCTTCCAACCTCCAGTACCCTTGCCAGCACCTCCTCATTTTGCAGGTGTCCCCTTGTTATGTAGGGGCTTCTTGAACCAGTGCAACATGCACTTTTCCTTACAACCTGCATACTTTCCTGATGTAGTTTCCAAAACTACATATATCTTACCCCTTCTGGACGGAAAAGCATTGGCCTGGATGTCGCCTCTTTGGGAACATTCGGATCCAATCCTTAATGACCTACCTGGCTTCCTCACCCTCTTCCACACTGTGTTTGATGACCCAGGTCAAAAGGCCATCTCCGGATCCACGCTCTTACATCTGTAACAAGGTTCCAGATCACCTACTGATTATGTCATCCAATTTAGGACCATCTCATCTGAATTGCACTGGGACCTGGGCTGCCTGCGTGCCATATTCCTTAAGGGCCTGAGTCCACGTATCAAGGATGAATTGGCGGCCCAAGAACTCCCTGAGGTCTTGGGCTCCCTTATAGACCTCACTGGTCGCATAGACCATCGTCTGTGTGAACGTTCCCAAGAGGTCAGAGGAACCAAGAGAATGGTTTCGAGTGCCCCACGCATTCGCCCAACGTCATCTGCCCAGGTCATTACTTCACCAAGCACCGAGGATGAGGATCTGATGCAAATGGGTCGTAGTCACCTATCCTCAAAGGAGAGACATCGTCACTAGAAGGCCAGTCTTTGCCAATCGGGTCATGCGGTACCCTCCTGTCCACTCCGTCGAAGAAACTCCCATGCCTAGGATCTGCCAGAGGACTCCTCCTAGGCCTGACCGCACCTTCCCCTCCGTTAACACTGCCAATCACCATTAATTTGCTCACCCAGGAGTTCCACACCCTGGCATTAGTAGACTCCGGAGCCGGTGGAATTTTTATCCTCCGGCAACTCGTAGAACATTTGCGTATTCCCACTGTCCGAATGCCAACGCCATTGTTACTCTCTTCTAACCATGGCGAACCATTGCCTGGTGAAGTTGCCTTCTCCACGATCCCTATTCAACTTCTCACAGGATCCCTGCATACAGAGACAATTTCTTTCCTGATTTTGGACAAGGCTATACATCCTGTAGTCCTAGGATTGCCATGGCTGAAAATACACACTCCACAGTTTGATTGGAGTACTCTCCTACTGTCTCATTGGGGTGACTACTGCCATAAAAAATGTTTGGAAACCGTGTCTCCGATGCCTTGCCTAACTAAACAGCCATCCATCCCTGGACTTCCGCCACAGTATTCCTCCTTCCAGGATGTGTTCTCAAAGAAAGTTGCAGATGCCTTACCTCAGCATCGCTCCTTTGATTGCATACTAATCTGTTGTCCAATACTGAGCCTCCCCAAGAAAGAGTCTATCCACTTTCTCTGACTGAGACCAAAGCCATGTCTGAATATATACAGGAAAATTTGGCTAAAGGCTTCATCCGGCCTTCCAAATCTCCCGCTGGAGCAGGGTTCTTTTTTATAGGGAAAAAGGATGGCTTCTTCTGGCCGTGCCTAGATTACCATGGCTTAAATGAAATTACACAGAAGGATCACTACCCCTTGCCATTAATCTCCAAACTGTTTGACAGGCTCCAGGGGGCCAAGATATTTACCAAATTGGACCTCAGAGGAGCTTACAATTTGATAAGGATACGCCAGGGCGATGAATAGAAAACCACATTTAACACCCGCGATGGCCAGTTTGAATATCTGGTCATGCTTTTTGGTCTCTGCAATGCTCCAGCGGTGTTCCAGAATATGATGAATGAAATCTTCAGAGACATGCTCTACAGTTGTGTCGTGGTCTATTTAGACAACATTCTGGTATTCTCACAAGACCTCCAGAGCCATCGCCGGGACGTCACCAATGTCCTGCAATGCCTAAGGGATAACCAGATTTATGCCAAGCTGGAAAAATGCTCTTTTCACAAGGAGTCTGTCCCCTTCTTGGGCTATGTGGTCTCTAGCCAGGGGTTTAAGATGGATCCACAGAAGCCTAAGAGCATCCAGGACTGGCCACAACCAATGGACCTTAAGGCACTCCGAAGATTCCTAGGCTTTACTAATTACTACAGGTTGTTCATCAACCACTATTCGACACTCACCACTCCACTCACAGCTATGACACGTAAGGGAGCCAATCCAGTCCAGTGGTCACCTGAAGCCATGTCCACCTTTCAGGAGCTTAAGGAGGCATTCCTGCAGGAGCCATGCCTACGTCATCCTGACCCCCGACGACCCTTCATCATCGAAGTAGACGCTTCTGACATAGGAGTTGGTGCAGTACTCAGCCAGCATTCTATTAATCATACCTTGCACCTGGGCTCGTTCTTCTCCCGATGCTTCTCTCCAGCTGAGCATAATTACGGAATCAGGGACAAAGAATTGCTAGCGATCAAATTAGCTTTTGAAGAATGGTGCCCCTGGCTTGATGGAGCACAACACCAAATAACTGTGTACACTAATCACAAGAACCTCAAGTGCCTACACCACAGGCAAGCCTGCTGGTCTCTTTTTTTTTACATGATTTAATTTCGTTCTCCTATACCGATCAGCTAATAAGAACATCCGAGCAGATGCCCTCTCTCGTTAAATGGGGCACATTTAAAGCTAATTGGAGAAAGTTCTTTTTTACTCAATGCACAATTAAACTCTGGAATTTGTTGCCAGAGGATGTGGTTAGTGCAGTTAGTATAGCTGTGTTTAAGAAAGGATTGGATAAGTTCATTACCTGCTATTATTTATTTATATATACTGACATTTGATCTCAATTGAGATATCACACTGGTTTACATTCAGGTACTGTAGGTATTTCTCTATCCCCAGAGGGCTTACAATCTAAGTTGTTGTTTTTTGGTACCTGAGACAATGGAGGGTAAAGTGACTTGCCCAAGATCACAAGAAGTGACAGCTGGACTTGAACCCTGGTCTCCTGGTTCGTAGTCCACTGCTCTATCCACTAAGCTATTCCTCCTCCCCCATTAAGTTCACTTAGAGAATAGCCACTGCCATTAGTAATGGTAACATGGAATAGACTTAGTTTTTGGGTAATTGCCAGGTTCTTATGGCCTGGATTGGCCACTGTTGGAAACAGGATGCTGGGCTTGATGGACCCTTGGTATGACCCAGTATGGCATTTTCTTATGTTCTTATGTTCTTATGCTTGTTTACCACTGATGATGTCCCAGATGTTCCCAGCACATCATTGACCCGACCAAGGTATTCATCACCGCCACACACACGGTGCCATCCGGGAAGATGGTGGTTCCCCGACCTCTTTGTAGGAAGATCCTCCCCTGGGCGCATAATTCCCTACTTGCTGGTTATCCCGGACAAGCTGGAACTCTTGCGACACTCCAGAGGTTCAATTGATGGCCAACCATGAAGCAGGATGCAGAAAAATATGTGGAATCATGTCCCACTTGCGCCCATCAAAAACCGCCAGTGGATAGACCCTGGGGTCTCTTACAACCTCTTCCTACACCTAGTGAGCCATGGACACACATATCCATAGACTTTATTGTAGACCTGCCCCCTTCCAGTGTCAATAACACCATATGAGTCACAATGGATTGCTTGTCAAAGACGGCTCACTTCGTGGCACTACCAGGTCTTCCTTCAGCTCCGGAACTAGCCAAAATTTTCATTTGTCACATCTTCCTTCTTCATGGACTCTTGAGGCACATCCTCTCAGATAGCGGCAACCAATTCACAGCCAAGTTCTGGAGATCGCTTTGTAATAAATTTGACATCTCACTGGACCTCACATTGGCCTATCACCCACAGGCCAATGGGCAGACAGAAAGGGCAAACTGCACCATGAAGCAGTTTCTTCAGGTGTACGTGAATTCACGGCAGAATGACTGGTCCAACTTATTGCCATGGGCTGAGTTCGCCTTGAACTCCCATCAGTCTGCCTCTACGGGGTCATCCCCCTTCCAGGTAGTGTACAGATGTCAGCCTCTGCCTCCTCATCCGATACCTCTGTCTGTACCTTCTCTGGCAGCACAAGTTTCGGCACAAGAAGTGCATCAATTGTGGGAGCAAACAACTTCTGCAACAAGCTGCCCTCAAATCAAAGAAGTTCTACAATGCCCATCATCCTCAGTTGAACCCTGGAGACAAGGTGTGGCTTAGCACCTGCTTTATTCGCTTAAAGTTGCCTTCAGGCCGCTTTTCTCCCAGATACATCGGGCTCTTTCCTGTACTCCGCCAGCTGGGCCCGGTCACTTCTGGTCCTCTCTGGATTAAGTGAGAACCTGAGGAACCATAAAAACAGCGTAGTCTGTGTAGCAGCAGCACACAGTCAATGAGAATGTGCTAGAATGGTGGTGGGGGCGAGGGTGGCATGGAGAGGAGGAGGCAAGCTACAGTCACAGAAAGGGAGTGGGTGAACCAGAAGTAAGTGCCTATGCAGTGTTGCTAAGGGTTCTGTCTGAGGTGGCTAGGCTGATCTCTAAGAGAGACAGCTGGCTGTAGAGCCAGTGAGTCTAGTCTCCTGGACATCGGGGGTGCCAATAAGTGGTGGGTATTGGTTAGGGAGGGTGCTGCTGCTGGCTGGAGAAAAATTGTCAGCAAGCAAAAACTTTACAAACTAATGTAAAAGTGCTGGAGCAGGAGTACTCACTGTAAGCACATGAGCAGTATCATGATGGCAGAATGTATGTGTCTGAGAGAGACGACATGTGTGTCTTTGTGTCAGAGTGAAAGACACCCACACTTTCTGACACACAATGTGTGTGTGTGTGTCTTTATCTCAGACACACACGCACACACTCTCACTCTCAGACAAACACACCCACACACTAAGAGCAAGAGAGTGCGTATGTGGCTTTGTGCCAGAGAGAAAGACACCACACATGCTATCTCTCTGACACAGTGGGGTAGATTTTAAAACCCCTGCGTGCGTAAATCCTCCCGGATTTAAGTGAGCAGGGCACTCGCGTGCCTGCGCGCCTATTTTGCATAGGCCACTAGCGTGCACAAAGCCCCGGGACGCGCTTAAGTCCCGGGGCTTCGTAAAAGGGGTGGGAGGGGGCGTGTCTGGGGCGTGTCCGGAGCAGGGGCGGTCCGGGGCGGGTCTTGGGGCATGGCTACGGTTCGGGGGTGGGCCAGGAGGGCGGTCCCAAGTCCCCCGGCACTGCAGCCTGTGCTGGGGGATGCCGGGGTGGTGCGCGCAAGTTACGCCTGCTTCAAGCAGGCGTAACTTGCCCAACAAAGGTAAGGGGGGGGGATTTAGGTAGGGCTGGGGGGTGGGGTAGATAGGGGAAGGGAGGGGAAGGTGGGGGGACGCGGAAGGAAAGTTCCCTCCGAGGCCGCTCCGATTTCGGAGCGGCCTCGGAGGGAACGGAGGCAGGCTGTGCGGCTCGGCGTGCGCAGGCTGCCGATTTTGCGCAGCCTTGCACGCGCTGACCCCAGATTTTATAAGATACGCGCCGGTGGCGTGAACAAAAGTACGCGCGCGCATATGTTTTTAAAATCTACCTCAGTGTGTTTATGTATGTATCTTTGTGTCTGACAGAGAAAATGTGTGTGTGCCAGGATCTGGCTGGCAGTATGGTTATCTCATTACTTTGTAACTGGTTCAAGAGCTAACTGGTTGACAAGAGACTTTAACATCAGATCAGGAATCCAGGATATAAGTATATCTATCTATCTATAGCTATTTAGATAGACAGAGTGCAATAGAAAAACTGGCACAGGAGACTGAGAGAGAAAGAGAGAAGGATTCTTTGGAATTACCTGCAGCTGAGAGAACCCAGGGGTAGGCATTTTTGTTTCCTGCCCCAACGGTGTACAGCGGCTGCTATTCTGTGACGTGGAGGGCAGGACCCCGTAAGTGGTCCTACAAGAGCAGGCCCTTCAAATTCTCTCTTTGAGACTGAGAGAGAAAGAGAGAATGATTCTTTGGAATTACCTGCAGCTGAGAGAACCCGGGGGTAGGCGCTTTTGTTTCCTGCCCGATGGTGTACAGCGGCTGCCATTCTGTGATGTGGAGAGTAGGACCCCAGAAGTGGTCCTATAAGTGCGGACCCTTAGCGGCACGCAGCTGATGCCGGCGCACCGCCAAGCCGCGTGCACTAAGGGACACACGGGGTTTGCTGGGCTTCGCATGGATTCGCATGGATTCGCATGGATTCGTATGAAACATTTCTACAGTCAGATTGCTCGTCCCATACTTCATTATACCTAACTTTTATCAACACCTTTCTCTTTAGGTACTTTCTTCAACTATCTTAAATATTTGACATGTTTTCTCTCTTGAAATATTAAGATCTCTCTACTCTCAGATCTCCATTAGTGGAACATAAAATTGCAACCTAGCCGACCTACCCTTTATACCTGGAACAGAGATTCCTTTTGTTTTGGATGATTTTCTTAAATAAAAATGCCACACACTAAAAGGAAGGCAAGGCTGAGACCTTCCTCTAGTGTTGCTGATATTGCCCCAGGGCAAAAAACCATAATGAAATGGCTAGATATGCCCCATGATACCCCTGTGGAATTGACCGCATTAGGAATGGGTTTGGAGCAGAGCCCAGTTCTTCAGGTCAAAGAAACATCTCTAGAAACATAGAAACATAGAAACATAGAAATGACGGCAGAAGAAGACCGAATGGCCCATCCAGTCTGCCCAGCAAGCCTCACACATTTTTTCTCTCATTCTTATCTGTTACTCTTAGCTCCTTGTTCTATTCCCCTTCCACCCCCACCATTAATGTAGAGAGCAGTGATGGAGCTGCATGCAAGTGAAATATCTAGCTTGATTAGTTAGGGGTAGTAGGGGCAGTAACTGCCGCGATAAGCAAGCTACACCCATGCTTATTTGTTTTACCTAGACTATGTTGTACAGCTCTTGTTGGGTTTTTTTTTTTTTTTTTACTTCTCCCCTGCTGTAGAAGCAGAGAGCCATGCTGGATATGCATTGAAAGTGAAGTATCAGGCACATTTGGTTTGGGGTAGTAACCGCCGTAACAAGCCAGCTACTCCTCGCTTTGTGATTGCGAATCCTTTTTTTCTTCACCCCTGTTGTTGAAGCTATGCAGGATATGCGTGAAGCATCAGTTTTTTTGTTTTTGTTTTATTTTTCCCCCTGCCGTTGTTTGTTGTTTGTTTGTTTGTTAATTTTTTTTCCCCTGCCGTTGAAGCAGAGAGCTATGCTGGAAATGCGTGATGTATCAGTCTTTCTCCCATGCCGATGCAGCAGAGAACCATGCTGGATATGCATGGAAAGTGAAGTATCAGGCACATTTGGTTTGGGGTAGTAACCGCCGTAACAAGCCAGCTACTCCCCGCGTTTTGAGTGCGAACCCTTTTTCTTCTCCCTTGCTGTTGTAGCAGAGAGCTCTGCTGGATGTGTGAAGTATCAGTTATTCTTCTCCCCTGTCATTGAAGCAGAGAGCTATGCTGTATATGCATTGAAAGTGAAGTATCAGGCATATTTGGTTTGGGGTAGTAACCGCCGTAACAAGCCAGCTACTCCCCTCTTTGTGAGTGCAAATCCTTTTTTCCATTACCTCTTGCTGTTGAAGCTTAGAGCGATGTAGGAGTCACAGTAAGCATGTGTATGTTTATTTAATAAGGGTATTGTGTCAATAGCCATCATTCTGGCGAGTCACCCACTCTTCATTGGCGGCCTCTTGACTTTATGGATCCGCAGTGTTTATCCCACGCCCCTTTGAAGACTTTCACAGTTCTGGTCTTCACCACTTCCTCCGGAAGGGCATTCCAGGCATCCACCTCCTCTCTAAGTCCAGGGACGCTGATAGCTCCACCACCACCTGGGAAAGAAGGGTGTAACCCTTTAGAGTTTCCAGTGAATGAACAAGGAACTTTGAATAAGTCAGAAATAAGAGAGGTAGATAACACACATCTGGAGGGTCAGGATATAAATGAGTTATCTGGACTGGATGAGTTGGGAAGTTTGATTTATAACACTAAACAAGAAAGTACTCCTAAAGTGGATAATCCCCCTAAAGGGGAGGAAAAAAGCAGGATATTGCAGTTGTTTTAAAATCTACAGCAATGGTGAAACCTGTAAATGTAACATTAGAAACATTGTGGAATTATATAGCTAAAATTGATGCTTCTATTATTAATCTAACTGATAGGGGTGTGCATCCGTTTTCGACGTATTGGCGATCCGCAACGTATTTTGTCCTATCCGTTAAATATGTGGGGATGCGAAACACATCGCGACTCCCCACGTATTTAATGTATTTTCTGTTTAATTCGGTGCGCCCAGCCGGCGCGCACTTTTCTTCGCCCCCATTAGCTACTTACTATCTACGATTTGCACAAAATGGCAGCGCCCCTGCGGTAACCATGCCAACCTGTCTGACCCTTTCCTGTGAGTCACAGTGACTCACAGGAAAGGGTCGGACAGGTCGGCATGGATACCGGAATGCAGCGTATCCGCGCTGACATTTTCTGAGCTGCATTGAATACAGCCAATAGCGCTGTCATTCAGTGCTCTCTATCGATTTTACTCATGAGCCAGCACTATATAAACATCAGCACGAGGAGCCACGCACTTATTTCCAGCGATGCTGTGGGGCGGTGGGCTGGGTGGAAGAGAGAGGAGGCTGAACTAAGAGAGATAGGCTACTAGTAAAGGAAAGAAAATTATTCTTTGTTTTGCTGCAGTGCCAGGGTCAGCTACAACTAGTCCTGTTTCTTTCAAGCTGTTTATTTTGGTCATCTCTGACTGAGAAGAGAAGCTGTGCTAGGTCAGCTAGCACTGACCACCATTTAGGGTGTTGGGCTGGCTTGGAGAGATATATTATTTTCAATTTCATCCATTTTTCTGGAGTGACAAAAATTCCTGCTTTTTTTAAATTCCAATTACTTAGTCTCTCAGGGCACTGGGCTTCACTGGGCAGTTTAACAGGCTGGGTCTGTGCAGTCAAGTGCCCAGGGAGTCTGCCTCTTTGGTGCTTACAAGCAAGCAGCTTCTGTGTGCACGCCACACCATTAGTGCACAGCCAGGCACCGTGATAGTGGGCAGTGGGTAGTTTAAACAGACTGATCCTAAGTATTTGGTTGGGTCTGCGCAGTCAAGTGCCCAGGGAGTCTGCCTCTTTTGTGCTTACAAGCAAGCAGCTTCTGTGTGCACGCCACACACATTAGTGCACAGCCAGGCACCGTGACAGTGGGCAGTGGGTCATTTAAACAGACTGATCCAAAGTATTTGGTTGGGTCTGTGCAGTCAAGTGCCCAGGGAGTCTGCCTCTTTTGTGCTTACAAGCAAGCAGCTTCTGTGTGCACGCCACACACATTAGTGCACAGCCAGGCACCGTGAAGTGGGCAGTGGGTCATTTAAACAGACTGATCCAAAGTATTTGGTTGGGTCTGTGCAGTCAAGTGCCCAGGGAGTCTGCCTCTTTTGTGCTTACAAGCAAGTAGCTTCTGTGTGCACGCCACACACATTAGTGCACAGCCAGGCACCGTGACAGTGGGCAGTGTTACTACTCAGTCACATTAAATCCATAATGTCAGGGAAAGAGAGATGTAATCGAGTGATTGGGACTGGCAGAGGAGGCTCCTCAAAAGACACTAGTGCAACACCACCAGTAGAGCTAAAAAGGCAACTGTCGCACTCTAAACGCTTTGTAGGGGATGGCAGTTCCATACCAAAAAAAATGAAATCTGACCATGATACATCGCCATCGCCACCACTTGTTTCTGGCCCTGTAGTTTTGGAGGTGAGGGAAGGGGAGGCAGAGTCATGCCAGACAAAATGTAGACACCCAAAAGCAGCAGGGGGACAGAAGTCTCCACTAACACTTAGCGTTGATAAAGTAGAGCAGTCACTGTTTGCTACTGATTCAGATGAAGAATCTTCTTGTGTGGGATTCTCATCAGAAACGGAAGAAGTAATAGCTGATGAATCTTTGGTAGAATCAGTTAGTCCTGTCTTAGCCTCCACAAATGTGCAGCAGAGGAGAGATGACAGTGATAACGAGGAGGAGGAAGAGCAGTCAGTACAGGCACAGAGGGTGACTGATGCTCCCTCTGGCATTGCTTCTCAGGGTGCACCCACTACCTCAACTCCAGTGCCAGCATCCACCCCCAAGGTGTTAGAGAGGGGAGGATCATGAAAGACATCTCCGATCTGGAAACATTTTAAAGTGGCGGAAGACCCGCGTTATGCTCGGTGTAATTACTGTGCCAGGGATATTAGCAGAGGCAAGCAAATGGGACATCTATCTAAGTTTGCCATGAAACATCATATGAAGAGGCAACACCCAACAAGATTACTGCCATCTGGGGATGGTGGCAGTTCCAGTCGGGGGACCCCTTCCAACCAGTGTGCAGTGGTAGGAAAGCAGCAGAGTCAGCCCATGCCCTCATCCCATTCTAGCAGTCAGGCGGCAGGCCAGCAACCCCCTGACATGTGGCGGAAGCGGCAATCCACCATGGAGGAAATTGGGTGGAGTGAGGTAATGCTATCCCGGGGTAGGAGGCAGGCAGCCTCAAAAGTTGTAATCAGGACCATTGGGGAAATGATTGCCCTTGATGACCAGCCCTTGCAGCTCGTGCAGAATGTGGGTTTCAAGCGTTTTTTAAAGGTTGTACTTCCAAATTACAAAATCCTGTGCAGAACCACATTTAGTAGAAAGGTCATCCCCAGCCTGTACAAGCTTTGTCGCAGTTGCATGCAAGCACTGCTAGCTAAGGCAGACGGAAGAGTGCATTTCACCTGTGATATCTGGACCACCATGAATGCTGCACACTCTTACCTCTCTCTGACTGCACACTGGTGGGACATGGCTGAGGCAGGGGCAGTCAGCAGCTCTATTACTGAAGAAGTATCAGGGTGGAGGTGGGCTTTACTGCACACCCACCTGATGGACCAGGCCCATACCGCAGCCAATATTTTAGCATGCATCAGACAGATGCTGGAGGGCTGGCAACTACACCAGCAACACAGGAACATGCAGGCAGGGTTCTTTGTCACAGACAATGGTGCAAACATGGTTAAGGCAATAACCGATGGGCGGTTTAAGAACATCCGATGTTTTGCACACACTCTGCACCTGGTAGTGAAGTCAGCTCTGGGCTTGGAGTCCAATGACAAAGAGAATGAATACCTGCATAGGTTAATACAGAAGTGCAGGAATATAGCAGCACACTTCCACAGAAGTGTCAAGGCGGGGCAGGTTCTCCGACAAAAGCAGACTGATTTGGATATGCCTCACAAGCGTCTCATTCAAGACATTGCCACCCGGTGGAATTCCACCTTTATGATGCTGGAGAGGTTACTGGAGATGCAGACACCCCTTCATGAACTTTCTGGTGCAGAATCCCCTAGGGCATCATGATTGGTTAGTCATGAGTCAGCTGGTAAAAATCCTGCAGCCTTTCAAGGATGTCACCTTGGCTGACATCATCACTATAGTTAATTTCCTGCATGAACATTTGGAGGCCTTTAAACAGGAAGAGGGAATGACTGCTGAGGTGCTGCAGTGTCTGGACGTTTTGCAGCAGCAGGTGAAAGACAGATTAAGGCCTTTAACAGACGACCGCACATACATGCTCGCCTCTGTCTGTGATCCCCATGTGAAAGGTAAACTCGCCCTACAGTCCAATAGTCTGTCATTTGTGAAGGAGCTGCTGTTAGCAAAGGTCCGGGAACAGGAGCGCCATAGGCCGAGACAGATTAAGTTTGAAGCATAGGTGGAAACAGCAGGCACGTCAGAGAGTTGTGCTGCTAGCCCAGGCAGCAGTAGCCCTGTGCCAGCGACAGATTGTACCTCCTCCTCCACGTCAGAATGCCCAAGGCATGTTGCCCATAAAGATTCATCAGTTGTGCAACGGGCGAGAGAGAAAGCAGCTGGATTGAGTGACTCTGAGCCCGCCCAAGCACAGGAGACAGCAGCACAGCTGTCAGTGACACGGTATCTCTCAGAGCCGATAGAGAAAATGCAGACAGGTCCACTGGCATATTGGGCACACAAGTCCACTGTCTGGCCACACCTAGCCAAAGTGGCTCAGCGATATCTGTCATGTCCACCAACCAGTGTGCCCAGTGAACGTGTCTTTTCAATGACAGGGGATATCATGAGCCCTCACCGCTCAAGGCTGGCACAAGAGTTGATGGAAATGCTAGTGTTTTTGAAAGTAAACCTGCCTTTGTTGGGTTTCAAAATTTTCCCTGTGAATGGTAAGATGAATAAAAGCAATTCAAAGCCTTGCAGCAGCTCCAATTGCCTCCTATGCTCCAGATAATATAAGCACTGCAGCACATGTACCTGACATGAAACACTGTGCCTGACCGTCAACTGTCCAGGCCTTGCGTTCCTTCAAGTGTTTCACCTCGATTGCTGTGCCTGTTCATCCAGGCCTTGTGTTCCTTCAAGTGTTTGACCTCGATTGCTGTGCCTGTTCATCCAGGCCTTGTGTTCCTTCAAGTGTTTGACCTCGATTGCTGTGCCTGTTCATCCAGGCCTTGTGTCCGTAGGTGGGATTGACCTCTGTCCTCGACTGCTTTGCCTGTCAGTCCGGGCCTTGTGTTCCTTCAAGTGTTTGACCTCAATTGCTGTGCCTGTTCATCCAGGCCTTGTGTCCCTAGGTGGGATTGACCTTTGTCCTCGACTGCTTTGCCTGTCAGTCCGGGCCTTGTGTTCCTACAAGTGTTTGACCTCGATTGCTGTGCCTGTTCATCCAGGTCTTGTGTTCCTTCAAGTATTGACCTCGATTGCTGTGCCTGTTCATCCAGGCCTGTGTCCCTAGGTGGGATTGACCTCTGTCCTCGACTGCTTTGCCTGTTCATCCGGGCCTTGTGTTCCTTCAAGTGTTTGACCTCAATTGCTGTGCCTGTTCATCCAGGCTTGTGTCCCAAGGTGGGATTGACCTCTGTCCTCGACTGCTTTGCCTGTCAGTCCGGGCCTTGTGTTCCTACAAGTTTTTGACCTTGATTGTTGGGCCTGTTCATCCAGGACTTGTGTTCCTTCAAGTGTTTGACCTCGATTGCTGTGCCTGTTCATCCAGGCCTTGTGTCCCTAAGTGGGATTGACCTCTGTCCTCGACTGCTTTGCCTGTCAGTCCGGGCCTTGTGTTCCTTCAAGTGTTTGACCTCGATTGCTGTGCCTGTTCATCCAGGACTTGTGTCCCTAGGTGGGATTGACCTCAGTCCTTGACTGCTTTGCCTATCAGTCCGGGCCTTGTGTTCCTACAAGTGTATGACCTCGATTGCTGTGCCTGTTCATCCAGGCCTTATGTTCCTTTAAGTGTTTGACCTCGATTGCTGTGCCTGTTCATCCAGGCCTTGTGTTCCTTCAAGTGTTTGACCTCGATTGCTGTGCCTGTTCATCCAGGCCTTGTGTCCCTAGGTGGGATTGACCTCTGTCTTCGACTGCTTTGCCTGTCAGTCCAGGCCTTGTGTTCCTTCAAGTGTTTGACCTCGATTGCTGTGCCTGTTCATCCAGGCCTTGTGTTCCTTCAAGTGTTTGACCTCGATTGCTGTGCCTGTTCATCCGGGCCTTATGTCCCTACCATGGCTCGACCTCTATTGCTGTGCCTGTCTGTCAAGCTTGGAGCTAGGATATAGTTTTCATGACCTTCATAATACTGGCCATTTTCCCAAGCTGTTTCTTTGTTGCTACATTAATGTTTCTAGTGCTATAGAAAACTGGTGGTAGTTGTACTCTAGTTCATCCTCTGTGTTCCCATTGTTTACAGAGGCACTGTACAGTATTGATATTGTAGATTTGGACTTGAGTAGCTGTATTCTTATTTCTGAGAGCTCTTCAAGTTCCTTTGTCATCAGATGAAGTGCGTAAGTACAGTTGGTATTCACTAGATGCCAACGGTATTCACTAGACGCCAACGGAAACACCCCACTCTAGGGGTGAACCCGTTCTAGGGAGTCCTTTCCTGCACAAAGGAAAGGGAACTCTCTCCTGGGCCAGCATGTCTTTCCCCTATCAAAATCACAGGGACCAGACTACCTCCACTCTGCCTGCCTGTCTTGCCCCTATCAGCTTTCTGCCACTCTGCTTTGCTGCCATACACCAGATGACTTATTTAACTCCTTGTGGTGTTCTTGCCACTCTCATGGTTCCTCAGTGTGTTGGTGCTAGTCTATCTGCTTGCTATGTTCCCCCTTCATTGTGCTGTTGGATGTCAATGCCACTTGTCTTGCCGCTTTGCCTGTCATGCTGCCTTCGATGGTTCATGCATCTGCTATCGGTGCTCTCTTTTGAAGCTGTGGTGTGTTTTTGACATTCTCACTGCTTCTTTGTGCCTCTGTTAAAGCACTCTTGCCACTTCTGGTACCCCTTTGCACCTTTACAGTTCCTTAGGCTATTCATGCCACTTTGGTGCCACTTTGCCACAGTCTAAGTACCTTGGAGCTCTTTTGTTGTTGTGATGATTGCTCCCCAGAAGTTTCATGAAAATTGATAATAAAACCCCAATTCTGCAGCCAAAAATAGGCTGGAAATCCTTCCCCCATTGACTTTAATGGGAACCGGAAGACGAATTCACATATCGACGTATCTGATTTTCCATACGTCCGAATGCAACGGAAATGCCCCCCCGACGAATACGTATCACGAATGCAATGAAATTTTTTTGGCTGCACATCCCTACTAACTGATGCTGTTAAGGAAATTAATAACTCTTTAAAGCAAAATATGGAAACAACTGAGAAACAACAAAAAGAAATAGAAGGAATAGAAAAACATTTGATGCAAGTTGAGAAAATACAGAATCATCAAATTAAGATTGAAGATGATTTTCAGAAAAAATTTGAAAATCTAGAAAACTCAATTAGAACTTTGAACTTAAGAGTTATTAATTTTCCTATTATAAATCAAATAAGTCCAATGGAATTATTTAAGAATTATATTACACAAGTCCTAAATATTCCTGAAAAATGCTTACCTGTTATTATAAGAGCTTTTTATGTAGGTAATCAAAAAGGTGGATAAGAGCAATTTCAATCAGCTCAACAAGGAGAGGGAGTAGAATATAAGAGTGCAGAGGAAGATAATTCCTTAAATATTTCTGATCTGTTACAAAAGTCCCATGAGGACCTCTAAGTTAAAAATAGAGGTATATTTTTGATTCAATTAGCATTTTCAACAGATAAAGACAATGTAATGAAATTCTTTTTCCATAAGAGACAGAAAATGTTTTATGGTCAAAGAATTTGGATTTTCCATGATTTAATAAAATCTACGCAGCTCTGCAGGAAAAAATTCCTGCAAATGAGAAAAGAAATAATAGATGGGGTGGGGGGGGGGGAGGGGTTCTTTTTGAAGTTCCCCTGCAATAGATGTGTTATAAAACTGGAGGGGAAAATTTTTCAGTATGTAGATCCAGAGCATCTTAAAAGTTTCCTTGCTAATGAACCGGCAATTGAATAGAGAAAGGGCAGTAACGTTGCATTATTATCTTATTCTAAAATTTTGTTTCTGATTATTAAGCTCATGATTAAGAGGTTTCACTAAAATTTTCTTTGTTTATAGAAGTTAACTGATGTATTAGTTTACCTCTAAACGTTATATCAATTTGGATGCTTGTTAATCAGTTTTCTTTGGTATTACAAAAAACAAGAAGTATTCTTGTAGTAAGTTTTGAAAAAGAAAAACTGGCACAAATACTTTTAACTGGGAGGAATCTAATATATGTATACACACACACACACACAAAATCCCCAAATAATATCTTCCTCAGTAAATATATAATTAGCATTGAACTATTGTTCCAAAGGTTAAAAAATAGATTTTATTGACCTCATTAGACTTCATTAAACTGTCTGTTGCCCTCTCTTCTATATGGGAAGCACTCTAATTTTCTTAATATTTTATAAGAAACACATTACAAAACACTCACACACAATCCTAAAAACAGTATCACAACATATCCAAATAGCTCTTTTTTGTTTAAAAAAACCATACATAAATATTTCTCAGCCTAAATATATATTATATAATACAATATACTAGGCACAGCTGTTTCTCAGACTCAATATGTATCATATAATTCAAATATGTTTTGGTCCATTTGATCCATAAAATGTTATCAAGATACATATCAGTTCTTTTCCCATAAACTCATGTTCTGGATTAATGTTCTGTATTCTTCATTTCACTGCATATCGTGGAAATCAATCCCAAGGTTCAAGAATAGGTTCCAAGAATTCCAAAGGTAATCGATGAAGAAATAACCCCTACAAAAGCATATGCTTTGCCCTGTTACGGGCTTTCTCAGGAGGAGCTTGTACTGTTGCAGTGATCTTCACAAATAATAATCCCAGCAAAGTTTCACCTGAGCCAGCACCCTGATGACATGTTTCTTAAATGAACAGTCTTGTCAAAGGTTCACCCATGCTGGATTTAATTTCTTATAGCATCTCATCACGAGTCTTATTCAAGTGGCTAATAATTAGTAGGGATGTGAATCGTTTTCCATATCGTCTTAACGATAGAAATCATGTGGCAGGGCAAGAAAATCGTCTTAGGCACGATTTTTTAGTTAAAAAATCGTTAAAAATCGTTTTTTCCGATTAGTGCGCACTAACTCGAGTTAGTGCGCACTAACTGGGAGTTAGTGCGCACTAACTGAAAATGATACAATTTGACACTTTTCAGGTCAGTTAAGGTCAGTTTAGGAATGAATATGTATTCCTATTGGCTGCCCTCTTATTTATTCATGTTACCAAGTTTCCTACTGACAGTATATGGGGGATGGGAAATGGAAACAGTTGGTAGCTTGACAAAACAAGTAATGTGATCAGTCAATGTGACTAGAACTTGTGCCCTAACCCTGATACCAGGGGTATTGTGATCTTCCTGCACACAGTGCCCTATCCCTATTAATACCAGGAGTGTTGTGATCTTCCTGCACACAGTGCCCTATCCCTAATACCAGGGGTGTTGTGATCTTCCTGCACACAGTGCCCTATTCCTGATACTGGGGGTGTTGTGATCTTCCTGCACACAGTGCCCTATTCCTGATACCGGGGGTGTTGTGATCTTCTTGCACACATCCCGATATCAGGGATAGGGCACTGCATGCAGGAAGATCACAACACTCCTGGTATTAATAGGGATAGGGCACTGCATGCAGGAAGATCACAACACTCCTGGTATTAATAGGGATAGGGCACTGCATGCAGGAAGATCACAACACTCCTGGTATTAATAGGGATAGGGCACTGCATGCAGGAAGATCACAACACCCCTGGTATCAGGGATAGGGCACTGTGTGCAGGAAGATCACAACACTCCTGGTATTAATAGGGATAGGGCACTGCATGCAGGAAGATCACAACACTCCTGGTATTAATAGGGATAGGGCACTGCATGCAGGAAGATCACAACACCCCTGGTATCAGGGATAGGGCACTGTGTGCAGGAAGATCACAATACCCCGGAGGAGTGAGGGTCAGGCAGCTCCCCCCTGTCTGTGAAGCCAGCCTCTCACTAGTAATGCAGGGAGGGAGCTGTCTCAGACTTCACCATCCTCCCCCCCCCCCCCCTTACCCACACACCATTCACGAGCTGGGACATGGGGGAAGTCAGGAGTGAGGGTCAGGCAGCTCCCCCCTGTCTGTGAAGCCAGCCTCTCACTAGTAATGCAGGGAGGGAGCTGTCTCAGACTTCACCATCCACCCCCCCCCCCTCACCCACACACCATTCACTAGCTGGGACATGGGGGAAGTCAGGAGTGAGGGTCAGGCAGCTCCCCCCTGTCTGTGAAGCCAGCCTCTCACTAGTAATGCAGGGAGGGAGCTGTCTCAGACTTCACCATCCTCCCCCCCCCCCCTCACCCACACACCATTCACTAGCTGGGACATGGGGGAAGTCAGGAGTGAGGGTCAGGCAGCTCCCCCCTGTCTGCGAAGCCAGCCTCTCACTAGTAATGCAGGGAGGGAGCTGTCTCAGACTTCACCATCCTCCCCCCCCCCCTCACCCACACACCATTCACTAGCTGGGACATGGGGGAAGTCAGGAGTGAGGGTCAGGCAGCTCCCCCCTGTCTGTGAAGCCAGCCTCTCACTAGTAATGCAGGGAGGGAGCTGTCTCAGACTTCACCATCCTCCCCCCCCCCTCACCCACACACCATTCACTAGCTGGGACATGGGGGAAGTCAGGAGTGAGGGTCAGGCAGCTCCCCCCTGTCTGTGAAGCCAGCCTCTCACTAGTAATGCAGGGAGGGAGCTGTCTCAGACTTCACCATCCTCCCCCCCCCCCCTCACCCACACACCATTCACTAGCTGGGACATGGGGGAAGTCAGGAGTGAGGGTCAGGCAGCTCCCCCCTGTCTGTGAAGCCAGCCTCTCACTAGTAATGCAGGGAGGGAGCTGTCTCAGACTTCACCATCCTCCCCCCCCCCCTCACCCACACACCATTCACTAGCTGGGACATGGGGGAAGTCAGGAGTGAGGGTCAGGCAGCTCCCCCCTGTCTGTGAAGCCAGCCTCTCACTAGTACTGCAAGGAGGGAGCTGTCTCAGACTTCACCATCCTCCCCCCCCCCCTCACCCACACACCATTCACTAGCTGGGACATGGGGGAAGTCAGGAGTGAGGGTCAGGCAGCTCCCCCCTGTCTGTGAAGCCAGCCTCTCACTAGTAATGCAGGGAGGGAGCTGTCTCAGACTTCACCATCCCCCCCCCCCCCTCACCCACACACCATTCACTAGCTGGGACATGGGGGAAGTCAGGAGTGAGGGTCAGGCAGCTCCCCCCTGTCTGTGAAGCCAGCCTCTCACTAGTAATGCAGGGAGGGAGCTGTCTCAGACTTCACCATCCTCCCCCCCCCCCCCTCACCCACACACCATTCACTAGCTGGGACATGGGGGAAGTCAGGAGTGAGGGTCAGGCAGCTCCCCCCTGTCTGTGAAGCCAGCCTCTCACTAGTAATGCAGGGAGGGAGCTGTCTCAGACTGGTATCAGGGTTAGGGCACTGTGTGCAGGAAGATCACAACACTCCTGGTATTAATAGGGATAGGGCACTGTAAGAGATGACTGTAGTAGATTGAATAAAGATCTGATGTTTCTGCTCTCCTCACACCAAACAAAAACAACACACAAGCAGAGAAGCCCTTCTTACAAAGCTGAGCTAGTGAGTTAAGTAGGAGGAAAAGTAAACATACTGGTGCCAGTGTGGCTACTTAAAAAATACACTTACCAACAATCAATTACATATATTTGAACTGTGTACAGTTCCAGCCAGGACCACCTTTCTAAAATGCACAGTGATTGGCAAATTCAACATGCACTAGCATTTCAGGTGCCTGCTAACAAAAATAATAAACAAACAAGTTCTAGTCACGTGAGTGCTGATCATTACAATACTTTTTTTGTCAAGCTTCCAACTGTTTCCATTTCACATCCCCCCAACCATATTGGTAACATCAATAGATAAGAGCACAGCCAGCCAATAGGAATACATACATACATATTCATTCCTAAGTGACCTTTACTGACCTGGGAAGTGTGAACACTTTGTTTCATTTTCTGTTGGTGTTCGTTAGTTTCCAGTTCCATTTCCCATCCCCCCAACCATCACCTCAGTGGTAACCTTGGTAACATCAATAGATAAGAGGGCAGCCAGCCAATAGGAACACATATTCATTCCTAACTGACCTTCAGTGACCTGGAAAGTGTTTATTTGTATCATTTTCAGTTAGTGCGCACTAACTCGAGTTAGTGCGCACTAACGGGAGTTAGTGCGCACTAACTCGAGTTAGTGCGCACTAACACGATTTAACGATTTTTAACGATAAATCGTTAGAATTTCTATTGTATCGTGTTCTATAACGATTTAAGACGATATAAACATTATCGGACGATAATTTTAATCGTTGAAAAACGATTCACATCCCTAATAATTAGAGCGAGCCATGCCACTTGTCCATTAGAGATCTGCAGAGGCATTTTTGCACCGTTAAGGAGCAGGTCTCTAACAGATGAGTAGTATGGCTCACTCTAATTATTAGCTGCTTGAATAAGTCTTGTTGATCTGACTCCTTGAAACACTTTGTTATAGAGATAGATGTCACTGCTGGGGAGGAAGGGGCTGTCCTCATTCAACATGATGATGCAGGGCGTGGAGTCATGCTTTTCTTCCTCTGTAGTTCCTTCTCCTGAAGAAGAAAATCAACCAGTAGATGCTCCTTCACGTCACTCCATAACCAATGAATTATTGAAACAGTCACTGGAACTCATGTTGAACCTCCCAGGCACCCAGATGGGGAAAAGATCCCATCAATGGGCACCTCATAAGCAGAAGACAAGAACCCTAAGAAGGGAGCTTAAGAGGGGGATTTTGTTATGTTTTCTAGTTTGTGGAATGTCCTCGCAAGCCGGCATACTTGCTCCCAAATGCCCACAGCAACAACCGCAGCTAGGCCACTGCAGACAACAGGCTTCACATGCGTGGCATGGGACACCATTATCCTTATTCCTTAGGTGCACATACACATGCTGGTCTGAAGCCTTAAAGGGTCCACAGCAGGAAAAGGTCATGGTACCCACTGATGACATCAGCAACACCAGCCTTATATATATAGGGATCCTCTGGCTCTCCCACCTCACCTCAGCAACAGGTTCTTGCCTTGCTCCATGTTTGCCTTGTCTCATCCAACCTTCTCCAGCTTCACCCTGTCTCTGTTGCCTTGTCTTAACTGTCTGTCTTGCCCTTGTCCTCAGAGTCTTGCCTTGTCTTGTCTTTTCTACCTTGTCCAGTCTATCCCTCTGTGACTTGTCTCTCTTGGTCTGATTCTCTGGTTCTAATCTTCGCTATGGACTTTCACTACTCCTCTGCATGCCATCTGGAGTGACCTTGCTTCATACTCTGACTATGCCCGGTCTGCTGCCAGCCTAGAACCTTGGCAAGTCTCTGGACTGTCTTAGATCCTTTGAATCACCTAAGTCCTGCTGGCCACCAGAACCCAAGGGCTCAACCTGTGGGGAAGGCTACTGGTACAGGTGAAACTCTAGCCCCCAAGGCAATATCAACTGCACTGCAGCACAAATGGTTCACACTTACTCCATTCCTTATATCTAACTTCCTGTCTTCTCTTCCTGCTATCTTCTTCTATCCCCCCTTCACTGATGCCCGCAGGTCCCTCTTGTGATTTTTTCTGTTAATCTTAGCTTCATACTCCTTTTCCTGCAACTTCTTACTACTATCATCTTTATCCACCTCTCCACTTCCATACCAACACTTAATTATGCTTTCTCTTCTCATTTTCCCATTACCAATACAACTTATTTTGTTCTTCATCCCTGTGCTTCTTCACCTGAACTCACTTTTCATAAGAACATAATAATTGCCATACTGGGTCAGACTAATGTCCATCAAGCACAACATCCTGTCTCTGACAGTGACCGGTCCAGATCTACTTCCAGTAACTCACTCCTAGGGGTATCATTTTCTTTAGTCTACCTGGCTAATAAAATATAATGGGCTGTTCGTCTAGAAACTTGAACAAACCTCTTTTAAACCCTGCTATGCTAGTCACCTTTATCATGTCTTCTGGCAACAGATTCAATAGCTTGATAGTGCACTGAGTGAAAAAGTACTTTCTATGAATAATTTTGAATCTGCTGGTTGTTAGTTTCATGGCATGCCTTCTTGCTTTAGGGTAAATAACTATCCTTCATTTATTTGCTCCACTCCACTCATGATTTTATAAATTTTATCATGTCCCCTCTCAGCCATGCTGGTGCAGGCAGGAATGGGTGAACCCTATGGGCAAGTGGGTAGGTGGAATAGGCAGATGAAGTCTAACACTGGCTTGGAGATATAAGTGACTGAACTGGGGAAACAAGACTGACAAAGAACTGAACAGACAAACCAGGACAGCACTAACACTGAATATGAAACACATAAGCCTGAAGGCAGCAAAACAAGGCAAAAGGCCCGAAGACCACACACACACAGCAAGGCAGGGCAGAAGGCCCGAAGGCCATAGACAAACAGCAATGCAAGGCAGAAGGCCCTAAGGCTACACACAGCAGGCTGAAGGCCCGTAGGCCACACACACACGGCAAGGGAAGGCAGAAGGCCCGAAGGCCACACACACACAGTAATGCAAGGCAGAAGGCCCGAAGGCCACACACACACAGTAGGCAGGAGCCCGTAGACCACAGACAGCAGAGAAGGCCCGTAGGCCACACACAGAAGGCAGAAGGCCCGTAGGCCACACACAGCAGACAGAGAGCCCGTAGGCCACAAACAGCAGGCAGAGGGCCCGTAGGCCACACACAGCAGGCAGAGGGCCCGTAGGCCACACACAGAAGGTAGAAGAGGCTAGAGCAGGGAGCCCAGATGAGCTCGATGCCGAAGCATCGATGGAAATGCTAAGCAGGGTTATAAAGGGAAGTCTGGAATATAGAGAAGACAAGGAGAACCAGCCAGGAGAGCATGCTCGTGGGGGACCTCTGGTGGTGAGGCAGCTGCATAGCAGCCATGATCGTAACACTACCCCCCCTTCAAGGCCTCCTCCTCCTCCTGGATCCCAACCCTGCAGGGAACACTGCGTAATGGCAAATCCAAGGTCCTTCTGAAATGGTGTGACAAATATAACCTCTTCATGGGATGGCAGAGCAATGCTAAGTCCATTCAGGGGCGGGTGGGCAGGTTGAAACCCCCCCCCCCCCCAGGGTGAAAAGACAATCTCAGACCACTCCTGGAGCCATACGGCAGGCTCAGACTCCTCCGGGGATGGTGCAACCAGTCCAGACCCTTCCTGTGCAGCTGTGCAGGCTCAAATCCCTCCCAAGGCAGCACGGCAGGCTCAAACCTCTCTTGGGGTGGGAGGGCAGGGTCAAGCTTCTCCTGGAGCAGTAAAACAGTCTCAAGCCCCTCCTGGGGCACAGCGGTAAGTCCAAACCCCTCCTGGGGCGGCACGGCAGGTTCCAATCCCTCCTGGGGTGGCATGGCAGGCTCAAGCCCCTCCAGGGACACAGCGATAAGTCCAAACCCCTCCTGGGGCAGCACAGCAGGCTCCAACATCTCCTGGGGCAGCACGGCAGGCTCCAACCCCTCCTGAGGTGGCATGGCAGGCTCAAGCACCTCCTGGGGCACAGCGGTAAGTCCAAGCCCCTCCGGGGGTGGCAGGGCAGGCTCAAGCCCCTTCTGGGGTGGCAGGGCAGGCTCAAGCCCCTCCTGAGGCACAGCGGTAAGTCCAAACCTCTCCCAGGGTGGCACGGCAGGCTCCAACCCCTCCTGGAGCACAGCGGTAAGTCCAAGCCCCTCCTGGGACACAGCGGTAAGTTCAAGCCCCTCCGGAGGCGGCAGGGCAGGCTCAAGCCCCTCCGGGGGTGGCAAGGCAGGTTCCAGCCCCTTCTGGGGCGGCAAGGCAGGCTCCAGCCCCTCCTGGGATACTGCGACAGTCTGAGATGGCAGAGTAATGAAGTCAGTTGTGGATTGTTGACCAGTTATGGGAATCATTATGCTGGAGTGAGAGGAGGATAAAGACTGGGCTGTAGAGGACATGGTAAATGAAGACAGATTCTTAAACTCCAGATCATGGTTTCCTGGTTCTATAGTGTGGACTTGCAGGTTAGTGAAGACACAGGCAGTTTTAGAACATCTTGGGAAGGTGCTTGTTAGTAGTGACTGATGAGCAGCTGTGGGAAGCAGAGTTCTATTACGTTTAATTAGTTCCCTCTGCTTCTGAGATTCTAGCATGGAAGTCAAAGAAGCCTTTTTTATCAGGTGAGTTTTAGGTTTTTCTGAAATATGTCTTGCTTTTTGGTTATAAGTTTTATGAAATGATGTGTTGGAAATCTCTGTTTGCAAACTGCCAATGGTGAAAACATTCTTAGTTGGGCCAGAAGCAGGACATAGTGTAAAAGATCTGGCTGAGGTATCTAGAGAAACATAGAAACATAGAAATGACGGCAGAAGAAGACCAAACGGCCCATCCAGTCTGCCCAGCAAGCTACGCACTTTATCCATTTTTTGTTTTTTTTTCCCCCCTTTTTCTCTCTCCCACCTGTTACTATTGGCTTCCAGTACCCTCCAGCCCTAATTCCCCTCCACCCCACCACCATTTTAGAGAGCAGCGCCGTATCTGCATCCAAGTGACATCCAGTTCAATTAGGGGTAGCAACTGTTGTAACAAGCAGGCCACACCCTTGCCCCATACTCTTACCCACCCCTGTTTTTATTTTTATGTTTGTTTTTTTTTTATTTTTTATTTTTATTTATTTATTTTTTTTTTTAGATAGCAGCCCTCCATCCTTCCGCTCCTTGAAGGTGGAACACTAACTACTGGACACTGGCATCCCGCTCCGTGAATGCCTCTGTGGCTACTGCCACTCCGTGCAGTGTTTGAATGCCTCTGTGACTAACAGATGGCCCATTAGTTGTGCAGCGGGGGCAGGGTTTGCCTGGAGGCAAAAGGCACAGAATGCAAGAGCAGGTCCACCATCCTGGTCTAGGAGCAGAACAATTTAAGCATTCCTGGTAGACTGAAGCATTCCTTTTCAGACAGCTGCTGCAAGCCCAGTGTTCTTGGTCAGAAAGCTGACAAGCTAAACAGTTCTGGTAAGTTGGATAATTTAGGGTTTGACAGTAGGTGCAGGTAAAAAACCGTGGAGACTCACCGTCTGCATACAGAGTCCTTTTTCTCTCTCTCCAAATGTGGATGGCTTCAGCATACTGTTACGAATGGGCTCAGGTCAGGAGTTGTGAACACCACTAACAGGGGTGTCTCAGGGTGGAGAGAGGCAGGGCTGGTGCAGGCAGGAATGGGTGAACCCTATGGGCAAGTGGGAAGGTGAAATAGGCAGATGAAGTCTAACACTGGCTTGGAGATATAAGTGACTGAACTGGGGAAACAAGACTGACAAAGAACTGAACAGACAAACCAGGACAGCACTAACACTGAACATGAAACACATAAGCCCGAAGGCAGCAGAACAAGGCAAAAGGCCCGAAGGCCACACACACACAGCAAGGCAGGGCAGAAGGCCCGAAGGCCACACACACACAGTAATGCAAGGCAGAAGGCCCGAAGGCCACACACACACAGTAGGCAGGAGCCCGTAGACCACAGACAGCAGAGAAGGCCCGTAGGCCACACACAGAAGGCAGAAGGCCCGTAGGCCACACACAGCAGAGAGCCCGTAGGCCACAAACAGAAGGCAGAGGGCCCGTAGGCCACACACAGCAGGCAGAGGGCCCGTAGGCCACACACAGCGGACAGAAGGCCCGTAGGCCACACACAGAAGGTAGAAGAGGCTAGAGCAGGGAGCCCAGACGAGCTCGATGCCGAAGCATCGATGGAAATGCTAAGCAGGGTTATAAAGGGAAGTCTGGAATATAGAGAAGACAAGGAGAACCAGCCAGGAGAGCATGCTCGTGGGGGACCTCTGGTGGTGAGGCGGCTGCATAGCAGCCATGATCGTAACAAGCCCTAGACTGTGTAACCACTCATCATTAGGGATGTGCAATCATTTTTCCTGAATTAGGCAATTTCAACAAAATTGCCTAATTTGGAATAGTTTGGGAGAACCAAAAAACGATCGAGTTTTTTCCAAAATTTTGGAAAAAAATTCATTTTCTTGTTAGCACACACTAACGTGGCAGAGTTAGCGTGCACTAACGGGGAGTTAGCATGCACTAACTCCAGTTAGTGCGCCCTAACCCAAAAATCGGGGCTCCTGAAAAAAAAAACCCTGAACCGCGGGAAAAATGAAATTCCCTTGGGGGGGGGGGGCCCCCGAAACAAAGCCCGACATGATATACCAACCCGAAGCACATCTCTACTCATCATAGGAGAGATATTCCATCCTGTTTATCAGTTTTCTCATTCCTCTGCACCTTTTATAATTCTTGAGATGGGGCAACCAAAATTGCACACAATACTCAAAGTGCAGTCACACCATGGTTTGATACAGAACCAAAATGATATTTTCCATTTTTTTATGATCATTCCTAACATTCTATTTGCTTTATAAATCACCACCATGCACTGATTTGAGGATTGCAATGTATTGTCCACAAGGATTCCATCATTTTTTTTCTGGGTATTGACTCCCAATATAGAACTCAACATTGTGTACCTGTAGTTTGGATTTTATTTTCCTTATGTACATCACTTTGCAATTTCCACATTAAATTCCATCCTCTCATCCATTTCATTTTTTAACCATTCTTTTCCATCAATAAGCAGGTTGAATTAGCCATTGTCCTTGGGTAGCATCATCCAGTGGCATTGAACAGATCTGTCTCTCCAAGCTTTAGAGCTTTGACTCTACTGAGCATGTGCAGGAATTCCCACTTGGACGTTGCCTCATGAATTTCTTCAGTCTTTTTTGTCTGAGCCTCAGCATGGATGGTTTCCTTTTCTCTTCCTAAAGAATTTTTTCCTCTCATTCTCCAACATTTTTTCTTGTTTAATTCTCTGCAGCATCTAAAACAAGAGCACTTGTCAGTGCTTTTTCCCATAAAAAATAGAACTTCTCCTGAAGAGAAGGCTCCTGCTGGAGAATTCTGGAACTTCATGTAAGGAAAGAAGAAACTCACTGCCAGCAGATTTAAATCCTGTGCCTGTGGGCAAATTATGTCTCTGACTAATGGACATGAGATGTGTTACTGTTGTCTCAGACCCAGCTATAACTTTTGCACCTTTGTGGTTGAATATCTCTATGGGCCCAGAAGTATCATGCACTCAAAATAGAGGAGCTCCTTCAGTCTCTTCAGAGCTAGAGTTAATTCTCCTCCCAGAGTACAGTATAAGCCTAAAAAAGATAATCCATCATTGGTCTGTGTGTTAAAACAAATGATGGCTACTTCTATTATAGCAGCATCAATTAGGAAGCACTGTCATATTTTGTCATTACATGAAACCTTTCGTGATCTGCCATTGATTGTAACTACAAGAGGGAAGAATATACGGGATCAGCTAGTACATGCTCAATCACCGGTGGAAGTACAGAATAATGAAGAGGGGACATTTTAATTGTGGACAGTGCTCTCATTTGTGCCAAGTGTATTGAAGGGGAGCAATGGGTTGAGCCGGTCACTAATTATAGAGTGTCGCAAAAGTCATGGACTGATTGCAATTTATCATTTGTAGTCTATGTATTGATTTGCCTATGTCCTAAAATCTATGTGGGCTGGACTACCCATACAATTTGGACGAGATTGAATGAGCATAAATCACGATTAAAGAATATTCAGCATACTGTGCCGATTGTACAAGATTGTGTACAACATCAACATGGTTTCATGCAGATGAAATGGACCATTATTGAACAGGTGCAAACATCAGTGTGGGGGGGGGGAGGATAGAATACAAAGATTAAACTATCGAGAGGCATTTTGGATCTTTACTTTGAAAGTGCAGTCCCCTGGGGGTTTAAATGAGGAATTGGATTGGACAGCTCTAGTCTGATGTTGTGACGTTGAGATGTAATTGGTGATTGGATGGTTTTGAATCATCATAATGACTATAAAGGCATCAGAGATGGAAGAATGGTTGTTAAGCATTTGGCAATTCAATCCGGAATATTGTTGTTGACACACAATGAAACAGATGCGCTGAATAGAGCTGTTAAAGAAGACAATGGTCGCAGGATCTTGACAACCCCTGAGGAAAGACCAAACTGGTCTGAAACGCGTTTTGGTAACATTGGTGATTCACGTCATTAATGGCTAGATGAAACAACGCTTAAGTTGATTTCAGTGCTTTACCGTTCATCTCAAATATATTATGAGTGAATGTTCTCTTGAAGACAAGAAGGTAAATGGGAGATTTTTTTTCAATAAGTTCAATGTGGACACAGTTGTTTGATGTTTTGATAATTTTTTGCATGCATAAAATACAGATACAAAGAGGTTGGTGGTGGATCATTGATGATTAAAAGTTGAATTTCCATTACCTGAGGATTGGTATTGGAAACATTTATTTATTTATTTATTTAGAAACTTTTATATACCGGTATTAGTGGGGACATCATACCGGTTCACATATTAACAAAAGATTTAGAAGTACATTTCAACAGGGGAGGCGAACTGGGCAGGGGGTTAACCTAGAGCAGTAGGGAAAATAGATTAAACAACAAGAAATCAACAAGAGGTCATAACAAGAAGACAACAATGTACATTGTGATTAGATTCCTTAATATAAGGAAAAGGGCGGTCACCTAGGGGGTATGAGCAATAGAGGGAAGGGAGGGTCTATTCTGTGTAGGCTTGGTTGAACAGGAATGTTTTTAGTTTCTTTTTGAATTTGAAAGAAAGTATGAAACATTCCACTCCATCCAACATAAGAAAGTATGAAACATTCCACTCCATCCAAACTTTTTTTTTCTTTTTAGAAATTGCATACATAAAGATAGCATGATAACCATTTTTATTATCAGTGAAGTTTAATATATATAAAAAAATGTTCTTAATTAATGAAGTGATATTATTGTGTATCAACGTAGTACAGTATGGATCCCTCAATAGGATTTATGCGGTATTTTTTGGTTTATTACTTGATGTATTCTAGGCACTCAACACACAGACAGGCCACATATTTGGGTCATGCAACTTCTCTACCCTCAGCACCTCTAGAACCATAGGATACCTGGTGGGGTAACAGCTGAAAAAACTATAAGCAACTTTTCCAACTCAATTCTATGCAGGAAAGCCACAAGGGGCTGACAAAGGGAAGTCCCTATTGCTTCTTCTGCAATCACAAGGGCTTTTTAACCAACTATGCTGATGGAGCAAGGTTTCCACTTACAGACCCCAGATCCCATCTGCTCCATAATCCAATTACAATCCAAATGACTTCCAATACTAGAACAAGACCCCATTCTTGATCCTGAGGAGGACATTCTACTTTCTTTTCCAGCTCAAGTACAATCATTATACCAGATGGCAGATATGGTGCATAAGTTTTTTTATTCCAACCTTAAGGAACCTTCAGTCTCTCTATAGTCTTTCTCAACTAATTTCTTGACAGATCTTCAGACAGGCAGCCATGGCTCAACTTTACTTTCACCAGTTTCCGCACACCCCTACCCACACCCATCCTCTTCATCAATAGTGGCTCATTCTGCTCACTCAGAGGGATTGCATTCCAACTATTGTCCTCTAGATTGCCTCCATTTTTTCCTCATTCTTCGGCCTCTGGATTCCCCTGGCACAGTGTTCCATCCCATCTAGATTGGATATTGATTCCATGAGAATCCCTTCTGATTCCTTACCTAAGCCATCTGAGGACCTTATATTCTTGAAAATTGTGGAAAAACTAGAATCAGCATTAAATATCTCCATCTACAAGGACAAGGATCCCTGAGTGGGAGTGTTTGACCTGCTATACATTTTCGAGATCCCTTCAGAGCCGGTGGCAGTACTGACTAATAACGTCCTTAATTTGCTGCAAATGAAGATATGGAAAACTCCATTTTCTGGCACAACATCAGCATGGAAGTTGGACCTCAAATTTTGTATGCAGCAGTTGCCAGGCTATGTCCAGTTACCACATCAATTAGTAATGGTGAAATTAGCCATGAAAAAAGCAAATAAGAGGTTATACCTCCAGGCAAGGATCATAGGCTCCTTGATGACTTTGGGAAGAAAGATTTTCAGGGCGCCATGTTAGCATCCCAAATCACCCATCATTAATTCTATATCGTAAAATACCTACATCATTGTGTGCAAAATGTGAGACCTTTTATTCTACCAGATGCAGATGATGTATCTACTATGCAACCTTTGCTGACTCTGGAGAAAGCCAACAACTTTTGCATTGTTTCAACACCATCTCCAGGATATCTGCAGCTTCTATTGGTGTTTGATGCATGACATGGCTCCAAGTAAGTTGCATCCATGAGGATATGCATAACAAGTTGGCATATCTTCCTTGTCTAGACACAATGTATTCATCAAAAGGTCAGAGTGATGGTATCTCAGATACAGGAACAAAACATGGTGGTCCAAGCATTATGGATGGCCCCTGAACAACCATCAACTGCAAAGCAGTTGTTCTATACATACTGCAGACCCTACTTTGATCAATACCCATTTCACTCATACTATCAATACTGTCTGCCACTGCTGCAGCCCCAATGATAACAGTCAGAAAAGGCCTCAAGACCATGCCAACAATATCACCATCAGCCCAAGATGACTCAATCAGCCCAGGAAAAAGCAAAGCCTAGATTTGTAATCATTCCAACATGCTAACTTCCATCCCAGTGGGGTCAGAATGCAATCGTTCCAGGAGGAGTAGGGTCAGATAACAATGAACCTATGGGTTCTCAAAATAGTGCATTCTGGATACCAGTTGGATTTCTTCCATTCACCACCTCATCCATCTGCTGGATCCTTCACAGCTACCACAATTATGCCCTTCTTCATTAGCATGCAATAGAACTTGTTTCACTGAACCAATTGTGTCAGGACTTTTCTTCTTAATCCTTCCTCATTCCCCAAAATTCAGGTGGATTGAGGCCCATTTTGGACATGAGACCTTTGAATCAGTGGCACTTCAGTGGTAAAAGTTCAATATGAATTCACGTGGCACTTTTCTCCCTTTTATCCAGAAAACCAACTGGATGTGTTCTCTGGATCTCAAGGACACTTATGTGCACATTAGGGATGTGAATCATTTTTTGACGATTTAAAATATCGTCCGATATATTTTAAATCGTCAAAAAATCGTAAGGGCCACGATACAATACCAATTCCCCCGATTTATCGTTAAAAAATCGTAAATCGGGGGAAGGGGGAGGGCAGGAAAACCGGCACACTAAAACCCCCTAAAACCCACCCCCGACCCTTTAAATTAAATCCCCCACCCTCCCGAACCCCCCCCCCCCCCAATGCTTTAAATTACCTGGGGATCCGGCGGTGGTCCAGAACGGCTGCGGTCCGGAACGGCCCCCTCAATAGAATCGTGCCCCCGCTGAACGACCTCCTGCAGTCGATCTCCTGCCGGCGCCATTTTCCGTACGAAAACGATTCGCGGCAAGAAATCGCTCCCGGAACCCCGCTGGACTCCCAGGAAACTTTTGGCCAGCTTGGGGGGGGCCTCCTGACCTCCACAAGACTTGCCAAAAGTCCAGCGGGGGTCCGAAACGACCTCCTCTGTCGAATTGTTTTTGTCTATGGCCGCCGCCATTTTGCGGCGGCCATTTTGAAAAATGGCGCCGGCTGAAGACAACACGATTCTATTGAGGGGGCCGTTCCGGACCGCCGCCGTTCTGGACCACCGCCGGATCCCCAGGTAATTTAAAGCATTTGGGGGGGGGGGTTTCGGGAGGGTGGGGGATTTAATTTAAAGGGTCGGGGTGGGTTTTAGGGGGGTTTAGTGTGCCGGCTCACGATTTTAACGATTTTTCACGATAGTTTACACACCCAAATGGCAACAATACGATTCCCTCCCCCTCCCAGCCAAAATTGATCGTTAAGACGATCGAGGACACGATTCACATCTCTAGTGCACATTAGGATTCACTCCTCCCATTGGAAATATCTGTTCTTCCATGTGGACTTTGACCACTATCAATATGGAGTCCTTCCATTTGGCCTCATTGCAGCCTCAAGAGTGTTTGTGAAATGCCTCACAATAGTGGTAGCTCACCTGCATCTTCAAGGCATTCAAGTCTTCCCATACCTCAGTGATTGGCTGGTTGCAGCACTTATTCAAGATTAAGTGTTACAGTTGATAAATAAGGTTTTATTTATTTATTTAATTTATTTATTTAACCATTTTTATAGACCGACATTCATTGGGAACATCACATCGGTTTACATAGAACACAATGCAGCAAACAGGCTTTACAGATGATAAGATGATAAAATTTATGTAAACCTTAGAGTTTCTAATCAATTTTGAAAAATCTCAGCTAATGCCTATACAACAAATTCAGTTTAATGAAGCATGGATAGATTCATTATGACACAGGGCCTTCCTACTCAAACATTGAGTGGCCACTATGAGGTCCATAATGAAAAACCTTTTATCCACCCCAAGAATCTCTGCGTGACAAGTTCTCTGGGCTCTGGGGCACATGGCAGCTGCAATCCATATGGTGCCCTTCATATGCCTACACATTCTATACCTGCAGTGAGGCCTATGTCACCAATAGGATCAATTCATGGAATCATTATCCTATCCAATTCACAAAACTCATGCAAGAT
This sequence comes from Rhinatrema bivittatum, assembly GCF_901001135.1. Taxonomy (NCBI): domain Eukaryota; kingdom Metazoa; phylum Chordata; class Amphibia; order Gymnophiona; family Rhinatrematidae; genus Rhinatrema; species Rhinatrema bivittatum. The sequence goes on from NC_042631.1 coordinate 55,640,683, forward strand.
TTCTGCCAGACTGAATCTGTCTTCTGGCTACTAAGACCACTCATGGTGCCACAGTATGCTTTCCCAACATTACTACTGATTAGCAAGACAGTACAGAAACTAATACAAGACTGCAGATGCTTAATCCTCATAGCACTTGCATGACTTCAACAAGACTGGTATGCCTATCTAGTACAACTAGCCTGCAGATTCCCAATTCCTCTGGGGCAGATCCAGTGCTCCTATCACAAAAAAATACATCATATGAACCACCGATTGCTCAATCTATCAGCCTGGATGTTGAACGTGTTATCTTAATATGTTTGTTTCTACTTTCTGCCCACAAACTTTCTATGAGATGCAACTACTCTTTTAAATAAATAAGATACTCAACCTTGTACCAGCAGAACATAGATCCTTTCTCCTGTGCCACTAATGATTTGTTGTCCTATCTTTTTCACTCTCTGATTCAGTACTAGTTACAATTTCACTGTGTGTTCATCTTAGTGCTATTGCAGCCTACCACTACCCCATGGATAGTAACCCCATCTCGCAATATCTTCTGGTCATCAAATTTTTGAGGGGCTTGTTCCATGCAAAGTCTTTGCTCCAAAGGCAGTCGGACTTAAACATTATTCTCACACAGCTGACAAAATCACCTTTTGCACCCTTGTACTCTGTTTCCCTGCATACTTAACATGGAAAGTCTTCTTAATTGCAGTCTGCAAATTACAGGCTTTAGTTCTCTATTCACCATATCTGCAATATTTGCATAATAAAGTGGTCCTCTGCATCCATATAAAATTTATTTATTTATTTATTTAAGCGTTTGTTTTTGGTTTTTTTTTATACGAGGTATAACTAGCAGCCTTTACTCCTGTTTACAGTTACAACAACTTCATACATTTAACAGTAAGACTGAAACCAGAAAACTACTTATTACAAGCAACATCAACGTTTATAACAGGGTATATCTGAGATCAAACTATGTATATTTATTTTATTTATTTACTTAGAGCTTTTTTATACTGACTTTCTTGATACAAATCAAATCAACTTGGTTTACAGGGAACAAAGATCTTAACAATAACAATAACAGTAACAATTAGCATGAGACCGTTAATAGAAGAAGTATAAAGTTACAATAAAACAAGGGAATACAACTGGGAATTGGAAATGAAGAGGGGGATAAAACAGTAATAATTACTAAATACCGATAAGTGTGTGGGGGGCTTGAGTGGCCTACCTCTAAGCTATGACATGTTTATGTGAACTTAATGCTTGTCTAGGTTTTACAAATTAAATGCTAGATTAGATTTTGTAACTGCTGGTCTAGGTACAGGGGAAAGCTTGACCGAACAACCATGTCTTGAGTTGTTTTTTTTTAAGTTAGGAGGTATGGCGTTCCAGATGGAGGGGCCCGCTGTTGAGAATGCCCGATCTCTGATGGTTGATCGGTGCACAACCTTGTTTGGGGGGGCGTGTAGAGATCCCTTGTAAGCTTCCCTTATAGGTCTGGCCATAGAGTGTAGTTTAAGCGGATATAGCAGGTCAAGGGGGGTCTGATGGTAGATGCTTTTGTGAATAATAGTGAGCGATTTGTGAAGTATTCTAAAGTTAACTGGGAGCCAGTGCAGATCCTTTAGTATAGGTGTAATGTGTTCTCTCTGATTAGTGTTTGTCAGGATTCTCGCCGCCGCATTTTGAAGCATCTGGAGGGGTTTTATCGTAGATGCTGGGAGACCTTGTAGAATAGAATTGCAATAGTCAACCTTGGAGAACAGGACAGCTTGGAGAACAGATCTGAAATCATGATGGTATAGTAGAGGCTTGAGTTTTTGAGCACCTGTAATTTATAGAAGCACTCCTTGGTAGTGTGGCTTATGAACTTCTTTAAGTGCAAGTGACTATCGATTATGACTCCGAGGTCTCTTACATGGGAGATTTGGATGCTAGCAAGTGACTGTTGTTGGTGATGATGACCGTCTTCTGGGGTGATAAGCAGGAGTTCTGTCTTGGCAGTGTTAAGTACCAAATTAAGGCCTGAAAGGTGAAGGTTGATCATTTGCAGGTGAGTGTCCCATTGCTTGACTGCTGTTGCCAACGAGTCAGTTACGGGGATCAAAATTTGTACGTCGTCTGCGTATATATAGAATTTTAGTTTTAGGGTTGTGAGCAGTTGGCAAAGAGGGAGGAGACAGATATTGAACAAGGTGGGAGATAGAGAGGAGCCCTGGGGAACTCCAAGTGGAGAATTGTTGTGTGGTGATTCCTTGTTATTGATTTTAACCTTATAGCCTCTATTGCTGAGGAATGAGTCAAACCATCTGAGAGCGGATCCTGTGATTCCTATATCTTATAGCCGATTTAATAAGGTGGAGTGATTTACTGTGTCAAACGCTGCGGAGATATCAAGGAGCGCAAGCAGGAAGGAGTGTCCTTTGTCAAGGCCCATGCATGTGTGGTCTAAGAGTGAGATGAGGAGGGATTCAGTACTATGTGATTTACAGAATCCATATTGTGACGGGTGGAGAATTTTATGTTCTTCCAAATAGTTTGATAATTGATTATTTACCACTTTCTCCATGATCTTGGCTACAAATGGCAGGTTGGAAATAGGGCGGTAATTGTTAGGGTCGTCAGGGTCCAGGTTCAGTTTCTTGAGTATGGGTTTGAGAGTAGCCAATTTGAGAGCGTCTGGGTAGACTCCTTGTGAGAGTGAGCAGTTGATGATATCTGCTAGATATTTAGAGATGGAGTCCGGTACTAGCAGTAGTGATTTGGATGGAATTTGGTCTAGAGGGTGAGTGGAGGGTTTCATTCTTTTTAGAATAGTTTCAATCTCAATGGTATAAGTAGGCTCAAAAGATTCCAACGCCGCATCCGAGTTAGGGAGGTAGGAAGAAGCAGAAGGTGGTATGTTAGGGCTGGAAGGTAATCTAGTTAGAGTGTTGGAGATTTTATTCTGGAAAAAGAGGGCCAGATCATTGGCTTTCAATTGGGTTAGGTCATCAGGAATGGATGAGGTGGCGGTTTTAGTGAGTTCTGAAACGTAAGAGAAGAGAGCCTTCACGTCAAATATCAGATCATGGATTCGGAGGGCATAAAAATCTCTTTTTGTTCGTAGTGTCGCAGTTCTGTAATGGTGGAGAGCGGCTTTATATATGGCTAGAGAGTTGGAGTTGGGGGTCTTTCGCCATTTCTTTTCTTTCTGTCTCAGGTCTTGTTTTAATGAGTGGAGCTCCTTTGAGAACCACGGTTGTTTGTTTTTATTTATTTATTTAAACGATTTATATACCGGAGGTTCCTGTATAATATACATATCACCCCGGTTTACAAAGAACAGAGACTATCGCTTCATTTAGCGGGTTACATTGAACAGATTAATCAGAGTAACAAATTAGTATATATTGCTAAACAGTTAATAAATAACAAGCAAGTTAATAAATAAATAAGATGGTTATATGTTTGTCAACATGATTGTATGTATATATGATTATATAATAAAGATAATAACATGATTATATGATTAAATACTATTCAATATTTTTCTGAGCAGGGTTGATATTCTTTGTCGAACGGGGGCATAAGTTGTTAGCTATGGCTTCTGTGATGTTTTGCCAAGAGAATATGGCTGCGTTAGGGTTTGATAGATCCAGGTTGGGAAGTTCTTTGACCAGTGAATTGCTGAGGATTTCTGAGGAGCAGGATTTCCTGTAGTGCAGTGTGGTGAGCGGAGGGGGTGTAGGAGATCTTCCTATCGTCCTGAGAGTAGAGGAGATAATAAAATGATCTGACCATGGAACTGGGAGACATATGGGGGGTGAATGCTGTATGAGGCTGGTGTTTGTAAAGATGAGATCAAATGTATGACCTGCTTTTTGTGTGGGCTGGTTGATGAGTTGTTTGAAGCCCATGTCCATAAGGGAGGATAAGAAAGCTTCGCAGTTGGATGAAAGAGGGTTGGTATCGATGTGTAAATTGAAGTCTCCTAGGATAATAGCTGGGGAATCCAGGGTCAGGTATTTAGCTATGATTTCCACTAGAGGTGAGGCATCCGAGTCTAGCAAACCGGGGGGGGGGGGGGGGGGGGGGGCGTATGTGAGGAGGATTTGGAGTGATTTGGATTTGAACAGGCCTACCTCTAGTTTAGGTATTGTATTGATAGGTAGTAGTGTAAGATTAAGATCTTTTTTTGGCCGCTAAGAGAAGTCCTCCCCCTCTTTTCCTTTGTTTAGGAATTGAGAAGATGTCATATAGGTGATTGGGTAGCTGATTTATTAAGACTGTATCTGTCGGCTTGAGCCAGGTCTCTGTGATCGCACAAATGTCAGGTTTGGAGTCAAGCAGGTAGTCGTGTAGGATGTGGGTTTTCTTGGTAATCGATTGAGCATTGAATAGTGTTAGGGTGAATAAGGCAAGCCCAAGGAATTGGGTAAAAGGGGAGATCATAACCGGAATGAGGTTTCTATAGGGTTTGTTTTGGTACTGCATTGGTGATTTCATCTTAGTGGAGGAACTTTGATGCAAGATAGGTATTGATTACCTTTGCGTCATGAGAAGAGGACTTGAATGCTTATGTAGTCAAGTATTGCCCCGGGTGGGTGTCGGGAGGCCTTGACGTATCTGCGGTGGCTGGGAGGTAGGTTGTCTCAGTCGGATTAGGCTATCTACTTTGGAATGCTGGAGGAGGTATAGACTGGTAAATACTGTTGGGAGTTAGGACTAGCACTGGGATATACGAAGTATCAGATTGAGAGCAGAATTGAGTGCTGGAACGAGTTGTATGAAGGAAGGGAGAGAGCTGGATCTGTTTGAATGCTGGATGAGTGCTGGGGTCCGCTTGAATTTAGGTGGTGGGTATGAAAGCTAGGAAGGGAGATAAAAGCTGGACTGGGCTGCAGCTGGGGTGCGTTGGTTGTCTGCCAGTCTGGGAGGCTGGAAGGAAGTAGTAGGTATAAAGAAGTCTGGAGCGAGTGCCGACGTGAGAGATTGTGATAGCGGCCTGGAAAGAGTTGAGGTAGCACTACGGTGCTGCATGAAGGGGCGCACAAAGGGGCCTGCCCCTTTGTCGCGCTCCTTTGGGGCATGAAGCTCGGTGCGCTACGCGTAGCTGCCGCGTGGGATTTAAAGGGCCTCCGGGGCTGTCCCCTGATTGGCTGCCCAGTGGGCTCTGTTGATTGGCTGCCGGCCCGGAAGAGGGCCGAGTTCGAGGCGTTGGTCTCCGGAGGAAGGGGAGTGGTGCCTCGCAGTCGGCGCTATGAGCGGCTGGGGGTAAGTGGAATAAATGAGGCCTTACCCCGGCAGGTCTTGGCGCCGGCTGCACAGGTCTAGCACGCTCTCACTCTGATCCCGGCGAATGAAGAGACGAAGAGGCTGAGTCTAGCTGCCGCATGGGATTTAAAGGGCCTCCGGGGCTGTCCCCCGATTGGCTGCCCCGCGGACTCTGTTGATTGGCTGCCGGCCCAGACCGTATATTCCAGCTCAATACGTTCTGTGTCATAGTCTTAGGCGTGACCTTGCATATCCGAAAAGGTTATGCATGAGGTGTGTTATGTGATGTTAACCAATACCATCTTTGAATGTTTGGCTGAATAATCCATGTTTTGAGCTCTTTTTTAAATAATTTAATGTTGCTTTGTGAGCAGAAGTGTTCTGGTAGAGAGATCCATAATATCGGACCGGCGATGGATATTGCTCTGTTCCTTGTGGTGGATAGCTTGGCTAATGGGAGCGATGGTATTTCTAGCTGTAAGTTACTTGCTGTTCTAGTCGTATGTTGTGATCTGTGTATATGTATGACATTGTCCAGGGCCGTGTTATCTGCTTTGTATATTGCGTTCCCTGTACGTACCAGGATCAGTCCAGGACACCTGGGTTGTGACTCCGCACCAGTAGATGGAGACAGACTAAAACTTGTGGGCGGAGCCATATATGCTCCCATGCCAGTCACAGCCCCTCAGTCTTACTCTGTCTCCAGTAGATGGTGCAGGTCCAGTCACAGCCCTGCCTGACCTGATTCTGGTGGTTAGTCAGGTTTGGTTTTTTGGGCTAGTTTTGTTCGGCCTAATAGTTTGTATACTAAATTGGGTTTTGTATTTAATTCTTAGTTGGGTGCCCTGCCTCCCAGGGGGGTTGAGAGGTCCTGAGGGGACTACCCTCCCCCGGTTGAGGCCGCTGCCAGGGTCGAGGACCCGGCTGAGCTAGTGGCAGCGTCAGGGGTGACACCGGGGAGCCCGGTTCACTCACCCCTGCAGGAAAAGGGCTCCAGAACCAAGGACAGCTGCAAGCTGTGTAAAAAAAAAAAAAAAAAAAAGGGGGGTTTTTTGTTTTTGTTGTGCCGGCTCTCCGTTTTCCTCGCGTCTCCACTCCGTTTCGGGGGGGGGGGGGGGGGGGGGGGGGGCGCCGGTAGCAGTAGGGAGGTCGCCGACTTTGAAATTTTTTTGTTTCGCTGCGTTTCCCGCCCGTTTTTCGCCGCGATCGCCGGCCTGCCATGAGGGTCGGCCTGCGGCTCGGCTCGCGCATGCTTATCGCGGCAAGGTCTCTGCAGCTCCTGTCTCACGGGTGGAGAAGGAGTGCCCGGATCGCCTCGGGGGGTCCGGTCCTGAACCGCGCGATCGCCGCCGCGCAGGGAGGGGGCTCGGCTGATAGGCCCCAAGGTTTTTTGTTTTCTTTCCTGCTCTGTACGAGTGCGGCGGCCATTTTAATTCCCAGCCGCGAAGTTGCTCGGTTCCCAGCAGGGGATTCAGCTCTGCCTCCCGCGCTTTTTTCCGTAGCGGGGTCCGGCGGGGGGGGGGGGTCCCCACGGAGGGGCCTCGTTCCCCAGTGGCTACCGCGGAGGCTTCTTCAGATTCGGGTTCTTGTCATCTGATTTTGTGGCGCAGGATTCTTTTCTTTTTTCAATTTTGAGCATAGTAAGCGCAGCCGGAGGGGCGTCGCGGGGGAGGGCCACCCGCAGGTCTGCTCCAAAGAAGAAGAACACTATGGATGTTGTGGAGGGCTCTCGGGAGCCCTCACGGTGGACGCATCCGCCGCGTGGCGTACCTCAGGAGTCGGAGAATGAATCTCCATCTACAGTTCACTCAGAGTCTCCAGAGGAGCCCCTGAAGGGGGCCGAGGAGGCGGCTGCGGACGGTCCCGTCCAGCCCAGCGCGGGCAAAGAAACACTAGCCGTGGAAGGGGAGGACCCCAAAGTGGTGCGGCTATTTCGCAGGGAGGCAATGTCCCCACTAATTCCAGCAATTCTTCAGGAACTGGCAATAGAGGCTCCGCCTGTGGTGGCCCGTCCAGAGGCAAACATGGATCCGGTGCTCTTAGGTCTCTCGGGGCCGGCAGTAGCATTTCCTTTTCACTTTTCATCGACAGATATCCTGTTCGGTGAATGGGATACGCCGGAGTTACGCTTGCAGGGTCAGTAAGGCCATGGACAAGTCTTACCAGCTACCCGAGGATGCGCTGGAACTCCTTAGACTGCCGAAGGTGGATTCCGCAGTCTCTGCGGTGACAGAGAGGTCGACCATTCCGGTTACAGGAACCACGGCTCTCCGGGATATACAGGATAGGAAGCTGGAAGTGCAACTCAAGAAGAGTTTGGAGGTGTCTGTCCTGGGGTGCGGACTGCTATCTGTACCAGCTTCGCTATACGCACGAGTCTGCGCTGGGCCCACGTTCTTCAGTCGAACCCAGGTCTGTCGGCGGCAGAGGCATCACAGGCAGATAGGTGGAGGCAGCAATGGCGTATGGGGCAGATGCTCTCCACGGGTTGCGGCGTACATCCGCTAAGTCCGGGGTGGAGGCTGTATCGGTGCGTCGCCTGCTATGGCTACGCAACTGAGCTGCAGATGGTTCGTCCAAAGCGGCTGCCCGAGGACAAATTTCAGGGCGCGCTCCTCCTTTTCGGCCAGATCCCGTTTCCGAGGGCCCAGGAATTCGCGTGCTCAAAGGTCTACCGGTCCGTCTGATAGGTCGCCTTCCTCCCGAATCCCTCAATGGCAGCAGTCTTTTCGGAGTACACACTTAGGTAGACAGGGAGGAGCCCAATTCTTCACTGTGATACGCGGCCAGCCCATCCCTCACCTCAGCCCCAGCACGTCGTTTCCAAGGTAGGGGCGCGGTTACCCTTGTTTGTCGAGGAATGGGCCAGAATAACTTCGGGCCAGGGGGTCCTCAATGTGATAACGCACGTCTACGCATTAGAGTTGTTCGTTCCCCAGTACTAAAATTCCTGGTCTCGCCGTGCAAGGCTCCCGAACAGAAGGCACCAGTGCTAGACACCATCCGGCGCTTGGAAAATTTGGGGAGCCATTTTTTTCCCCGTTCCGATCAGTCAGCACGGCGAGGGGCGTTACTCCTTTTATTTCATTGTTCCAAAGAAAGACGGCTCTTCTAGACCAATCCTGAATCTAAAAGGGGTGAACGGAGGCCGGCGTGTGCCTCCCTTCAATATGGAGTTTATTTGGTCGGTGATCGCCTCGGTGCGTACAGGAGAGTTCCTGGCCTCACTAGATCTCACGGAGGCGTACCCTCACGTAGGCATTCAACTGTCGTTTCAGCGATCCCTAAGGTTCTGCGTCCTAGGACGGCTTTATCAATTCAGGGCTCTCCCGCTTGGGGCTGGCAACAGCGCCTCGACTGTTCACGATGGTGATGGTCGTGGTTGCGGCGCAGCTACGCCGGGAGGGTGCTGGTTCATTCTTCCCTGGACGGTTGGTTGATTCGGGCGAGGTCCGAGGATCAGTGTCGGCTGGCGGTGGCCAGGGACCTACAACTCTTGCAGTCTCTAGGCTGGGTAGTCATTTTCAACAAGAGTCAAGTGGTGCCCACGCAGACCTTGGAATACCTTCGACGACACGGTGCTGCGTGTTCCTATCACAGGACCGAAGGTGCGGACTGCAGTCTCAATTGCGGCGCTTGCTGTCGCTACGCCTACCACGAGTCGGCAATTACCTGATGGTCCTGGGTCCTATGGCCTCCACTCTCGCGTTGGTTCCCTGGGCATTCGCTGATCTACGGTCATTGCAGTCGTCCTTACTATCCCGCTGGAAGCCGGTTTCGGGGGAATTCTACCGTCCACTTCCACTCGTAGGCCGGGCGAGATCCAGCCTGTCCTGGTGGCTCGATTCCAGTCTTCTGACCTCTGGAGTGTCACTCTTCGTGCCCACCTGGACAGTGGTGACCACGGATGCCAGTCTCTCCAGATGGGGAGCAGTCTGTCTAGCACAGTCAGTTCAAGGCCTATGGTCAGCGTTTCCAGCCCGAGGGGCTATCAACCGACAGGAGACCAGAGCGGTCCGTCTGGCGCTGCAATCTGTCCTACCTCTGCTGAGGGGACGGGCAGTCCGTGTTTTGTCGGACAACGCAACCACAGTGGCCTATATCACTCGCCAAGGAGGGACGAGAAGCCCACATCCATCGCCTAGGCGGGACGAGAAGCCCACAGGTAGCAGAGGAGGCGAGGCTCTTGGTGGTTTGGTCGGAAATAAATCTCGACAACGTCGCAGTCTCTCACACCGCCGGGGTCGGCGACGTCCAGGCGGATTTTCTCAGCCGGCATCGTCGGGACCCCGGGGAATGGGAGCTGGCGGACGAAGCGTTTCGCCTTATCGGCAAGACGTGGGGTATCCCCACATGGACTGGATGGCCACAGGCCGCACTGCGAAGGCTCCGTGATTTTTCAATTGGTTTTGAGCAAGGGGAGCAGAAGCAGTCGACGCATTGGTGGCCGACGGATATCTTGCTGTACGTCTTTCCTCCGTGGCCGATGTTCGGCAAGATTCTGCGCCGCATAGTATTGCACCCGTTCAACATGATCATGGTGGCTCCGGAATGGCCTCGCCGTCCGTGGTTCGCGGGCCTCTTTCAGTTTGTCGAGGGCGGCTACCATGCGTCCCATGCGTCTCCAGGGGGTCGCGGGGGCCCCTCCGTCAGGGCCCCGTCTGGTTGCAGGATGCGGATCCCTCCTGTCTCGCGGCATGGCGTTTTGAGTGGACTCGGCTCCAGAGGAAAGGTTTCTCTGACGCGGTGGTGGCTATGCCGCGGCGGTCCAGGAAGCAGTCTACGTCCTTGGCGTACGTCCAGGTCTGGGTAGTCATTGAGGAATGGTGCGTGCAGCGGAGTGTGGCTCCCACTGCCGTTTCGGTGTCTGGTCTTCTGGTTTTCTCCAGGCTGGTCTGGCCAAAGGCTTGGCATACAGTTCCTGCGGGTCCAAGTGGCGGCGCTTGGTTGCTGGCGGGGCCTGATGTCTCCCGTTTTTCTCCGGGGGGGGCTAAGCTTTCCGTTCTCCGTTGCGTTTCCCCTGCCCGTCCTGGAACCTTATTGGGTTCTTCCCACCCTGTGCACGGCACCGTTTGACCCTTGAAGCGTACAACTCAAGGATTTCGCATTAAAGACTGTTTTCCTTGGTGGCGATTGCCTCGGCGCGGCCCTTCTCAGAGTTGCAGGCTATTTCCTGTAGAGATCCGCCTCGGGGGTATCCTTGCGGGCGATCCCTTCCTCTCTACCTAAGGTTTTCATCGGCATCAGTCAGTTGAGCTGTCCGCTTTGCGGCCGGGAGCTCCTCTGTTCCTCAAGCGAGGGACTTAAAGAGGCTTGATGTGCGAAGTTCCCTTCTATGCTACCTGGAGGTCACGAATTCCTTTCCGATAGCGGATCTTTTGTTTGTTTTCCTTTTCGGGTCCAAAGAACGGGACCGCAGCATCCCACACGACGATTGCCTGTTGGCTAGAAGAAACCATTGGTTCGGCATACCTCGTGTGGGGAAAACCGATTCCTGGGGGCCTCAGGGCTCACTCGACACGGTCTCCAGCGACGTCTTGGGTGGCGTCTTCGCAGCTGTCGCCTCCAGTGATTTGCAGGGCGGCTACCTGGAGGTTGTTACATACCTTCATTAGTCATTACCGGTTGGAGGTTCAGGCTACTGATTCCGGGGGTTTTGGAAAGTAGGTGCTCCGAGCGGGACTCTCTGCTTCCCACCCTCGGTAGTTTAGCTCTGGTACATCCCAGGTGTCCTGGACTGATCCTGGTACGTACAGGGAAAGGAAAATTAGTTTCTTACCTGATAATTTTCGTTCCTGTAGTACCAAGGATCAGTCCAGGATCCCGCCCGCAGTGCTACGCTGCAGTAACGAAGAGTCCGCTCATTGTTGTGTTTCAGTACGCTGACCCCTTGTTTAGTCGCTCTCCCGGTTGGGGCGTCTGGTTCCTGTAGGGGTGTTGGAATTTTTTTCCGTTTAAATAGCAAGTTTGTATGGTTAGCTATGGTTACCTTATGGAATTTTCTACTTTGACATTACGTATGACTGAGGGGCTGTGACTGGCACAGGAGCATATATGGCTCCGCCCACAAGTTTTAGTCTGTCTCCATCTACTGGTGCGGAGTCACAACCCAGGTGTCCTGGACTGATCCTTGGTACTACAGGAACGAAAATTATCAGGTAAGAAACTAATTTTCCTTTATGTAAGATTGTTAGTATTTTGAACTCAATTCTTTTTTCTACCGGTAGCCAGTGTAGACTGCTAAGTACGGGAGTGATGTGGTCTGATTTCTTTTTGCCAGATATGACTCTAGCTGCGGCATTCTGTAGTAGTTGAAGTAGTTTTAGTGCCACTTTAGGTAGGCCTATCAAGAGTGAATTGCAGTAGTCAAGGCTGGTGAAGATAAGAGATTGTAAGACGGTTCTGAAATCTTTTTGGTGAAGCATCGGTTTTAGATGTTTAAGTATTTGGAGTTTATGGAAACCCTCTTTTGTTTTTGTTGTGATGTGCTTTTTGTAGTTTAGTTCATTGTCAATCCAAATACTGAGGTCTTTTACGTTGTCTTTAAGTTGTATGCAGATGTTGTCTATTTGTAAGGGTGGGGTGGTTTTTGATCCTGAGTTTTTTCTTTCTGTTAGAATGCATTCAGTTGTGCTCATATTTAGACATAATTTTAGGTGGTTTAGCATATTTTTAATGGAGTCAAGGTGAGAGGCAGCTAGTGTCAATGCATCTTCGATGGTGGATGTAATTGGAATGAGAAGTTGTATGTCGTCAGCATACATATAGTAAGTTTCGCCTAGGCTTGCTAGGAGTTGGCATAGAGGGAGTAGATAAATATTAAAGAGTGTGGCTGAGAGAGCGGACCCTTGTGGCACTCCTGTTTCAAGGGGGATGGCTTCTGATGTGTTGTTGTTGAAGGAGACTTTGCAAAATCTGTCTTTTAGGAAAGAAGTGAACCAGTCAAGATTTTTGCCTGAGAGCCCTATGTTTGCTAGTCTTGATATTAGTCTTTTGTGGTCAACTGTGTCAAATGCTGCGGAAAGGTTGAGGAGGATTAGTAAGTGGCCTATTTTGTTGTCAAAGCCTCTTATTATATTGTTAGATAGGTTGAGCAGTAGAGTTTCCGTGCTGAGGTTTTTCCTAAAGCCATGTTGGGTGGGATGTAGAATTTTGTAGTTCTTGAGGTGTTCATTGAGTTGTTTCAGGACCGCTTTTTCTGTCATTTTTGCAAGTAGCGGTAGGTTTGATATTGGACGGTAGTTGTTCAAGTCGTCTGGGTTCAAGTTCTTCCTCTTTAGTATTGGTTTGATTGTTGCGATTTTTAACTTGACTGGTAGTTCACCTTCTTCAAGAGATTTATTGATGATTGCTGCTACTGTTGGGCTATGGAATGAGCGATTTCCTTTAGCTCTCGAGTGGGGATGGTGTCTATGCCATGTCGAGCTGGGTTTATTTTTCTCAGCATTTTTTCTGTTTCCATGGAGGGGATAGGTTCAAAATTAGACCATGTTGTTATATTTGATGTGGATATTTGATTTTGATTTTCTTCGATCGAGGGGTTGTAGAAAGCATCAGTTATTTTGGTTATTTTGTTCTTGAAGAACATAGCTAAGTCTTTGCTTAGATTTTTGGTTTCGGTTGTGTTGGAGTTAATGTTTTCAGAAATGAAGTTGTTTACTATGTTCTAAAGGGATTTGGAGTTGTTGGAGGAGTTTTTGATCTTTTGACTGTAGTAGTCATGTTTAGTATTCTGAATCATTTTTTTATAAGCAGCTAGTTGCGTTCGATACCTCTGCAGTGGCACGGAACACTTGTCTTTTTGCCATTCTTTTTCACATTTCCTAAGGTTGGATTTCATGTGTCTTAGTTGAGAGTTGAACCATGGGTTCCGTTGTTCTCTGTGATTCTTTATCTGTTTAAATTTCTCAGGGTTTATATTATTTGCGGTGTCTTCTGTAATTTGGAACCAGGATTTGATAGCATTATTAATGTTTGAGAGGTCTAGATTTGCTAGTTTTCCAAGTTCTTGTTGGAGAAGGTTGGTTTGAAAAGGTGGTCGATATTTGAAGGCTCGTTGTGATTCATTTGTTTTTGTCATGTTGTTGATGTTTGCTTGTGTCTTGCATTGTAAGAGGTAGTGATCGGACCAGGGGACTGGTCTGTATTTAATGGATGTGTCTGAGAAATGGTTATTAGTGAAAATCAGGTCCAGTGTATGTCCACTTGGGTTTGTTCACTTGTAGATTGCAATTTAGACTTGATAGCATATGTAGGGGTGTGCATTCGTTTTGAACTTAAATGGAAAACGCAACTTATTTTTTTTTTTTAACTTAAAAAAAAGATGAGGCGTAAACGATCGGATTTCCAACTTATTCAACATAGCTATGTTGAATACGTTGGAAATCGCGATTGTTGATCTAAATAAAAATTTAAACCCCTCACCCTCCTTAATCCCCCCCCCAAGACTTACCAAAGCTGGCCAAAAGTTCCGTAAGGGTCCGGGAGCGGACGCGTGGGGAATCACGTGACGTCCGCGTCACGTCAGAGTGACGCGGCGTCACGTGATTCCCCTCGGGTTCGCTCCCGGACCCCTCGTTGGGCTCAAAAGGAACTTTTGGCCAGCTTGGGGGGGCCTCCTGGCCTCCTGACCCCCCCAAGCTGGCCAAAAGTGCCTTTTGGGCCCAATGAGGGTTCCGGGAGCGAACCCGAGGGGAATCACGTGGCGCCGACGTCACGTGATTCCCCTCGGGTTCGCTCCCAGAACCCTCGTTGGGCCCAAAAGGCACTTTTGGCCAGCTTGGGGGGGGTCAGGAGGCCCCCCAAGCTGGCCAAAAGTTCCTTTTGAGCCCAACGAGGGGTCCGGGAGCGAACCCGAGGGGAATCACGTGACGCCGCGTCACGTGCTCCTTGCAAAGGAGTTCAGGAATGGCGTTCTGACCCCGCTGGACCACCAGGGAGTTTTGGTAAGTCTTGGGGGGGGGGGGGATTAAGGCGGGTGAGGGGTTTAAATTTTTATTTGCACATATGGACATAGACTCAACTTATGGAATTCTCCATATGTCCATATTGACCGCAAATGGGACCCCCTTTCGACTTATGGACTTATGAACTTAAACTTTTGGTCTGCACATCCCTAATATCTAGTAGGGTTTGGCAATTTTGTGATCTGGGACTGGTATCAGTGTGAAGATTGAAATCACCAAGGATGATAGTAGGTTTTTTCATACTGATGTCTGTTATTAGGAATTCCAGGAGCGGAGTTTGAAGGTAGCGCCTCCTCTCCCGTCCCAGCACCTACCTCGCCTCTCTGCCAGGGCTCACGCGGTCCTCGGGGACAGGAGCCCGCTCACCACCAGGTGAGCCGTGCAGACGCGAGCAGCGGGGGGAAGAAATTTTAAATTTTGAAGAAGAAGAGACTCACCACCAGGTGACTGAGACTGAGAAACAAAAAAATAAAAAAGACCCGAACCTCGACTCTGCATGCTGCACGCCGTGAGTACAAGCCGCGCCCCTGAAAGGCACTAGGCCAATCGGAAGCCGGCTGGAGCCCCTTTAAAATTCAACGAGGCTCCCGACGGCAGCCCTTTTCGCCTCCTCTCCTGTCCCAGCACCTACCTCGCCTCTCTGCCGGGGCTCACACGGTCCTCGGGGACAGGAGCCCGCTCACCACCAGGTGAGTCGTGCAGACGCGAGCAGCAGCGGGAAGAAATTTTAAATTTTGAAGAAGAGACTCACCACCAGGTGACTGAGACTGAGAAACAAAAAAATAAAAAAGACCCGAACCTTGACTCTGCACGCTGCACGCCGTGAGTACAAGCCGCGCCCCCGAAAGGCACTAGGCCAATCAGAAGCCGGCTGGAGCCCCTTTAAATTCAACGAGGCTCCTGATGGCGTCTCGCACCGGGCGTCGCACACCCGAAGGAGCGCGACCTAAGGGGCCTGCCCCTTAGTGCGCCCCTTGGTGAGCCCCAGGTCCGGGGTTCACTCCCAGAGGCAGTCAGACGCGCCCCAGCCCTACCTTCATAGTTCAAACTACCTTCATCCCACAGCTCTCATCCGACCAGTCTCCAGCACTCATTTAAACTTCATCCAGCATTCATCCAACCAGTCTCCAGCATTCATCCAACCAGCCTCCAGCACTCATCCATCCAGTCTCCAGCACTTATCTAACCTTCATTCAGTACTCATCCTACCAGCCACCAGTACTCATCTAACCTTCATCCAGCACTCATCCTACCAGCCACCAGTACTCATCTACCTACCAGCCACCAGCACTCATCTAACCTTCATCCAGCCATCCAGCACTTATCTGACCAGCCCACCAGTACTCACCTTACCAGCCTACAGCACTCATCAACCTTCATCAACATTCACCTCCTCCCTCATCCAAGAAATTAAGAATTATCTTGTGAAAAACCAGCTCACCAGTTACATTAGGCCATAATGCCTCCTTGGTCTCCCAATACCAATTCTTCACCATAGGACCATCTTCACAGGAAAACTCTCCATGATTTCCCAATCCACACACCTACAAAGCCCTCATTCCCATCATGATTTCCCCTATTACACAAATGCTAGGTCTAGCTCTATTCTCCCTGATTCTTTTTCAACGCCCCAATCTCTCTCCAAGAAAACGCTAATACTCAATGACCTTTTGCTGGATGCAAATCCGGACATCTGCCGCATAACAGAAACATGGCTCAAACCTTCGGACACTGCACTAATAAACCAACTACCAACACAAACCTACGACTTTTTCTCCATTCCCTGACAGAAAAAAAGGGGGCGGGGGTATTCTCCTAGCAGCCAAAAAAGATCTAAGACTCGCTCAATACCCAGTTACTTCACCTACCATAATTGAAACAGGCCTTTTAAATCATAACATCTTCAAATCCTTTTTGTCTATGCCCCCCCCCCCCCCCCCCAGGCCTTCTAGACTCGACGCCTCCCCCTTCTGGAATTAACAGCGTCTCACCTAAATTTGGAGGTCCCCAGCTATAATCCTTGGAGATTACATGTAGACGGACCCCTGTCTCTCAACCAACTGTGAAACATTCTTAACTGCCATGTCAGCCATGGATTCAAGCAGATAATCAACAAACCTACCCACCGAGCGGGACACACCTTGGATCTCATCTTTGTGAATCAAGGCATCTCACACCCAGCTCCACCTGTCTGCCAAACCAGTCCCCTGGTCAGACCATGTATTAATCTCTAACCACATCTCATTAGCACAAACGAGCAACAAACACTTCCCTCAACCACAATTTACTCTATTAGGAAATCTTGCTCCTCCGATGACCTCCACAAACACCTAGTCTTAGAACTCCCTCTCATACAGGTCTATCCAGTAAAGTGCGGCCGCGTTTACCCCGCTCCTAACCCGCGTTCTACTCACTTCCCGGCCGCGTTAGCCATTCCTATGATCCACAACCCCCCCTTTAACCTACTCCTACCGCGTCCTAAAATCCCCGGGCAACCCCTTCCGCACGCGGCATGTATATTGCATGCAAACGAGCAAATTAGCTATTCCCTACCATCCAGTAATGCGCGCCCCGACTATCGCTATTGTACCCTGCCGTTTTGTCCCGCGTTTAACCTGCTAACTTACCGCCTACCCTTACCCCTGCGTTAGAGGCAGGGGTAAGGGTAGGTGGCAAGCTTTCCCCCAGCCCCCGCTCTCCTGCCCTGGCCGCGTCCATGGGGGCCGGTCCCCGGGGCAGCCCCAGTCCCTCTCCCTCCTCCCGAAGCCAGAAAAAAAAAAGTTGCAAGAGAGAGAGGGGAGAGGACGGGCAACCCTACCTTCGGGATTGCCAGTCCTCCCTCCCCTCCTCCCGAGGCAGGCGCGAAAAGCAGCCTTGCTCCGGGAGGAGGGGGGAGGGGACTGGCAGTATAAAGCGACTTACTTTTGCAGCCCCCCATCCGGACATCAGCGAACGCGACCGCGGCTCCCCTCTCCTGCCTCCAGCTGCTCAGGAAGATGGACGTCACGTCTTGAGCAGCCATCAGCAGAAATGGATCGTGGCTCCCCTCCCCTGCCTCCCGGCGAAGATGGACGCCTGCACGGGGGAAAGCGGCCCCTGTGCGTTGCAATTGGCCGCTAAAGACGTGACGTCACATGCCGTGACGCCAAACGTCGTGACGTCACGTCTTGAGCGGCCAATTGCACGCACAGGGGCCGCTTTCCCCCGTGCAGGCATCCATCTTCGCCGGGAGGCAGGGGAGCCGCAATCAGTTTCTGCTGATGGCCGTCTCCTCCGGAGGGCTGCAAAAAAAAAGTAAGTAGCTTGGTCGCTTCACCTGCCAATCCTCTCTCCCCTCCTCCCGGAGCCAGGCTGCTTTCGCGCCTTGCCTCGGGAGGAGGGGAGAGGGACTGGCCATCCCGAGCTTAGGATTGCCCGTCCTCTCTCCCTCTCTCTCTTGCAACTTTTTTTTTTTTCCGATTTTTCGCTTTTTTTCGCTTTTGTTGCTTCGGGAGGAGGGGAGAGAGGGCTGACAATCCTGAGCATCGGAGAACTGTCCACTTCCTGGTACCTGTCATTTCAAATGTCATTTGAAATGACATTTGAAATGACAGATACCAGCGCTATAGCGCTCTATACAGTAAAACGGGTTGTGCGGGCCTAACGCTTTACGGACGCTTCTAAGACGCAGCTTGCATTAGCAAGCTATTTACATACAGGATCGAGCGGTAGGTGAGCTGCACTGTGCGTGCGGCAACCGCGGGTGCGCCGGGCACCAACGCAGCTCTTCCTACCGCTCGGTACTGGATTGACCTGATAGACGTCTCCACTCCTAATCTAGCCCTCCACTCCTGGTCCAATATAACAGAAACGGCAGCTAACAAACTCTGTCCACTGACAACAAAAAACTCAAACACAACGCGTCCCAAAAGACAACCATGGTTTAATGAAGAACTTCAAAAACTCAACTTTCCCTGCGACAGAAAGAAAGCAATTGGCGTAAAGCACCATCTGCGACCTCCCTCTCTGCTTTCAAACTCGCCCTCCACCTATACAAGAGCTCTACATTAAAAACAAAAAGGGACTTCTACGCTCATAAGATCCATCACCTTATTTTCGATTCAAAAGCCCTTTTTGCTTATGTATCCAATTTAACACAAACCAATGCACCTGACATTCCACTTAATCAAGCGCAAGAAAAAGCAGATGAGTTGGCACTCTTCTTCAGCAATAAAATCTCTAACCTTCTAACACAACTAAAATCTAATACCTTTTCGCCATCCAGCACATATCTCTACCCCAACAGACAATTCTCTCCAAACCTTCAAACCCATCACAACTTCAGAGATCCAAACAGTACTGAAGAAAATGAAACCCTCATAACATCCATTTGACCATATCCTGACCAAACTACTTCGGCTAATCCCAGACACCATCTCCAAAGCTCTGGCAGACATTATCAATTGTTCTTTATCCCAAGGAATCTATCCAGATGACCTTAAAATGGCCTCCATCAAACCACTCTTAAAAAAACCAAACTTAGATCCTAAAGATCCTAGCAACTTTCTTCCAATTTCCAACCTCCCTTTCATTGCCAAGGTCATGGAAAAATTAGTTAACACTAAATTATCGGACTACCTTGAAAGACCACAAACTTCTGTTCCTACTCAATATGGCTTCTGAAAACCATTACGTACCGAATCACTTCGCATATCTCTGACAGATTCCCTCATCATGGCCTCGACAAAGGTCATGCCTACCTACTGATCCCTCCTGAACCTCTCGTCCGGATTTGATACTGTTAACCACTCCATCCTCCTAAATCAGTTAGCGAACATCGGCATAACAGGTACGGCACTGGCCTGGTTCAAAACATTCCTTGGGAACAGCGGCTACAAGGTCAAAATACATAACAAAGAATCTCAGCGTTTTCCCTCCTCTCTAGGAGTTCTGCAGGGCTCCTCCCTCTCACCTACGCTCTTTAACATTTACCTTCTCCCTCTCTGCCACTGAATCTGAACCTAAAATACTTTTTATACGCAGACGATGAACCTAAAATACTTTTTTATACGCAGACGATGTCCAGATCGTCATCCCCCTCAAAGAATCCATCACAAAAATTCTAGAATTCTTGGAAAAGTGCCTTCTAGAAATCAACTGCCCTCCTCTCCAGCCTAAACTTAATCCTAAATTCTTCAAAAAGCGAACTCCTTTTCATATCCCCGGA
The DNA here is from genome assembly GCF_901001135.1 of Rhinatrema bivittatum. NCBI lineage: Eukaryota > Metazoa > Chordata > Amphibia > Gymnophiona > Rhinatrematidae > Rhinatrema > Rhinatrema bivittatum. The sequence continues at coordinate 55,660,108 of NC_042631.1, forward strand.
AAACATTAACATCACTTCAAATCCACCAGCCAACTTACAATTAGCACAAGTAAGAGACCTGGGAGCTATCACTGATAATCGGCTAAACCTGAAATCATTTATTAACCAAACTACCAAGGACTGCTTTCATAAACTTCATGTCTTAAAAAGAATAAAACCACTTTTCCACTCTCATGACTACAGAACTGTCCTACAAGCAATAATCTCTCTAAGTTAGATTATTGCAACTCTTATTATTAGGTCTCCTCTCATAAGAACATAAGAAAATGCCATACTGGGTCAGACCAAGGGTCCATCAAGCCCAGCATCCTGTTTACAACAGTGGCCAATCCAGGCCATAAGAACCTGGCAATTACCCAAAAACTAAGTCTATTCCATGTAACCATTGCTAATGGCAGTGGCTATTCTCTAAGTGAACTTAATAGCAGGTAATGGACTTCTCCTCCAAGAACTTATCCAATCCTTTTTTAAACACAGCTATACTAACTGCCACGAACCACATTCTCTGGCAACAAATTCCAGAGTTTAATTGTGCGTTGAGGTAAAAAAGAACTTTCTCCGATTAGTTTTAAATGTGCCCCATGCTAACTTCATGGAGTGTCCCCTAGTCTTTCTACTATCCGAAAGAGTAAATAACCGATTCACATCTACCCGTTCTAGACCTCTCATGATTTTAAACACCTCTATCATATCCCCCCCTCAGTCGTTCTCTTCTCCAAGCTGAAAAGTCCTAACCTCTTTAGTCTTTCCTCATAGGGGAGTTGTTCCATTCCCCTTATCATTTTGGTAGCCCTTCTCTGTACATTCTCCATCACAATTATATCTTTTTTGAGATGCGGCGACCAGAATTGTACACAGTATTCAAGGTGCGGTCTCACCATGGAGCAATACAGAGGCATTATGACATTTTCCGTTTTATTCATCATTCCTTTTCTAATAATTCCCAACATTCTGTTTGCTTTTTTGACTGCCGCAGCACACTGAACCGACGATTTCAATGTGTTTTCCACTATGACACCTAGATCTCTTTCTTGGGTTGCAGCACCTAATATGGAACCCAACATCGTGTAATTATAGCATGGGTTATTTTTCCCTATATGCATCACCTTGCACTTATCCACATTAAATTTCATCTGCCATTTGGATGCCCAATTTTCCAGTCTCACAAGGTCTTCCTGCAATTTATCACAATCTGCTTGTGATTTAACTACTCTGAACAATTTTGTGTTCATCTGCAAATTTGATTATCTCACTCGTCGTATTTCTTTCCAGATCATTTATAAATATATTGAACAGTAAGGGTCCCAATACAGATCCCTGAGGCACTCCACTGTCCACTCCCTTCCACTGAAGAAATTGCCCATTTAATCCTACTCTCTGTTTCCTGTCTTTTAGCCAGTTTGCAATCCACGAAAGGACATCGCCACCTATCCCATGACTTTTTACTTTTCCTAGAAGCCTCTCATGAGGAACTTTGTCAAACGCCTTCTGAAAATCCAAGTATACTATATCTACCGGTTCACCTTTATCCACATGTTTATTAACTCCTTCAAAAAAGTGAAGCAGATTTGTGAGGCAAGACTTGCCCTGGGTAAAGCCATTCTGACTTTGTTCCATTAAACCATGTCTTTCTATATGTTCTGTGATTTTGATGTTTAGAACACTTTCCACTATTTTTCCTGGCACTGAAGTCAGGCTAACCGGTCTGTAGTTTCCTGGATCGCCCCTGGAGCCCTTTTTAAATATTGGGGTTACATTTGCTATCCTCCAGTCTTCAGGTACAATGGATAATTTTAATGATAAGTTACACATTTTTACTAATAGGTCTGAAATTTCATTTTTTAGTTCCTTCAGAACTCTGGGGTGTATACCATCCGGTCCAGGTGATTTACTACTCTTCAGTTTGTCAATCAGGCCTACCACATCTTCTAGGTTCACCATGATTTGATTCAGTCCATCTGAATCATTACCCATGAAAACCTTCTCTATTACGGGTACCTCCCCAACATCCTCTTCAGTAAACACCGAAGCAAAGAAATCATTTAATCTTTCCGCGATGGCCTTATCTTCTCTAAGTGCCCCTTTAACCCCTCGATCATCTAACGGTCCAACTGGACTCCCTCACAGGCTTTCTGCTTCGGATATATTTTAAAAAGTTTTTACTGTGAGTTTTTGCCTCCACAGCCAACTTCTTTTCCAAATTCTCTCTTAGCCTGTCTATCAATGTCCTTACATTTAACTTGCCAATGTTTATGCTTTATCCTATTTTCTTCTGTTGGATCCTTCTTCCAATTTTTGAATGAAGATCTTTTGGCTAACTAATAGCTTCTTTCACCTCCCCTTTTAACCATGCCGGTAATCGTTTTTGCCTTAACCAGATTGGAACCAGACTGCTGGCGCTACCTTTAAAAAGGAGATAGAAGCAGCTTTTAAACTAGAACAAAGGGGAAAGCCGACAGTCGCTCAGCAGCGCATGGTTCGGAGAGATGTATCTTTAAAGGATACTAATGATGCATAGTAGAATTAGGGCATCCCGACAGTGAGGTTCCATTAATTAGAAAAGTAGTCCAAGTGCCTGTAACTAAAAACTCACCTGAGCTAAAAATTCTAACTTATCCCTATCAATTAAAAAGCAGAATAAAAATACAAACAAAAAAACAAACTTTGAAATGTTTGTATGCTAATGCCAGAAGTCTAAGAAGTAAGATTGGAGAATTAGAAATGTATAGCAGTAAATGATGACATAGACTTAATTGGCATCTCAGAGACATGGTGTGGAAAGAGGATAACCAATGGGACAGTGCTATACCGGGGGTACAAATTATAATCGCAATGACAGAGAGGAGCAGTCGGGGAGGAGGGTGTAGCGCTTTATGTCCGGGATGGCATAGAGTCCAACAGGATAAACATCCTGCATGAGACTAAATACAAAATTGAATCTTTATGGGTAGAAATCCCTTGTGTATCAGGGAAGACTACAGTGATAAGGGTATACTACCGTCCACCTGGTCAAGATGGTGAGATGGACAGTGAAATGCTAAGAGAAATTAGGGAAGCTAACCAAATTGGTAGTGCAGTAATAATGGGAGACTTCAATTACCCCAATATTGACTGGGTAAATGTATCATCGGGTCACGCTAGAGAGATAAACGTTCCTGGATGGAATAAATGATAGCTTTATGGAGCAATTGGTTCAGGAACCGACGAGAGAGGGAGCAATTTTAGATCTAATTCTCAGTGGAGCACAGGACTTGGTGAGAGAGGTAACGGTGGTGGGGCTGCTTGGCAATAGTGATCACTAAACCTCTTCAGATGGTTCAAAACACGGCAGCCAGAATATTGACAAACACAAGGAGAAGAGATCACATATCTCCAATCCTCAAAGACCTACATTGGTTACCAATTCACTACAGAATTATATATAAGTCCATTACCACTATCTACAAAGCTATCCATCAATACTCACCGCTCAACCTACAAATCCCATTCAGAAAACACATCTCCTCCAGACCCATCAGAGAGTCCTATAGAGAATCTCTACAGGTACCACACTCTAAAACCTCTCATCATATAACCTTCAGAGACAGGGCATTCTCCACAGCAGGACCACCTCTTGGAACTCCATTCCACCGGATCTACGACAGGAACCCTGCCTTCCAACATTCAGAAAAAGACTCAAAACATGGTTATTTAAGAAAGCCTTTCCAGACCCCAACTGAACCTTAACTAACCATTAATAGAGCCTTAACTCACCATTAACAGACTCTCAGACTTTACCTTAACACAGTAAACAACAACAGTGCAAAACTCCATAACGTAACAAATACCAAAAAAATGTAAATTTTGTTCGTTCTGTTAAACTTCCTATCGCCTTTTCTGCTCCCAGTTGTGTATTTCCCTGTTTTATTGTAACTGCAACATTTTTAGTTCAACACCTTTTAATGTTTTTTATTGTGTCTTCTTTTGACACCCCTTTGTTAATTGTAAACCGGCATGATGTGATACCTATTGCGAATGCCGGTATAGAAAAACCACAAATAAAATAAATAAATAAATAAATATCGTTATCAAGAAGTTTGGGCGGGCAGTATACTAGGCATATTTGTAGGTTTTGTGAGTCAAAGAGAGCTATTTCATATTGTTTGGGAGATTGTGGTGGAATTACTTTCATTGAGAAATGTTTTTTTATAATAAGGAGTAGCCCTCCTCCTCTTCGGGACATGCGAGGGATTGAAAATGTGTCATATGCATTGTTTTCTATTTGGTTCATTAAGACTTGATCGGTATTTTTGAACCATGTTTCTGTTATGGCGATGAAATCAGGGTTTTTTTCTTGTAGTATGTCCGATATTAGCATGTATTTTTGGTAAGGGATTGAGCATTTATGAGCAGGAAGGTTGGACATAGTATGTTTTTAATATTTTTCATTAGTGGTATGTTTATTAGGTATCTGTGTTTAGTCTGATGAGGCGTGTTAGTCCATGTCACCATCTTTGGTATTTCTGAAGATAGTCGTTGATGGTATAAGGTAGATGGTGTGCTGGGGGTGTTTGGTGAGCTCAGGGAAGAGTGCTGGAGGATGTTAAATGCTTAATGAGATCCGTATGCATGCTGGAGTCTACTAGATGATATCCGGATGGGTGCTGAATGAGTGCCGGATGAGTGCAGAAGTATGCTTGATGAGATCCAGATGAGTGGTGGATGAGTGCTGACGTATGCTTGATGAGATCCAGATGAGTGCTGGATGAGTGCTGGAGTATGCTTGATGAGGTCCAGATGAGTGGTGAATGAGTGCTGGAGTATACTTGATGAGATCCCGATGAGTGGTGGATGAGTGCTGAAATATGCTTGATGGGATCCAGATGAGTGGTGGATGAGTGCTGGAGTATACTTGATGAGATCCAGATGAGTGGTGGATGAGTGCTGGGGTATGCTTGATGAGAGCCAGATGAGTGGTGAATGAGTGCTGAGGTATGCTTGATGGGATCCAGATGAGTGGTGGAATGAGTGCTGGGGTATGCTTGATGAGATCCAGATGAGTGGTGGTTCAGTGCTGGAATATGCTTGATGAGGTCCAGATGAGTCGTGAATGAGTGCTGGGGTATGCTTGATGGGATCTGGATGCTTGCTGGAGGGTGTTTGGTGATATCTGGATGGGTGCTGGAGGAGGCTGGTGGAAGTTGGATGAATGTTTGGGGAGGTTGGAAGAATGGAGAGGAAGATTTTGTGAATGCTGTAGTTTGATCATTTGAGGCGGTGTTGGACAGGCCATTTGAGGAAGATAGAGGCCCGGTCCTGGGTCCTGGGGCACACTAAGGGGCAGGCCCCTTAGGTTGTGCTCCTTCGGATGCGCGAAGCCCGGCGAGCGACGCCGCTGGGAGGTGCAGATATTTAAATCCCTTCTCGCTGTCCTCTGATAGGCCTGGTACCTCTCAGGGGGTGTGGTAGACTCACTGCATGAGTCTTGTAGCTTTCCTTTCCTTCTCTCTATCCTCTTCTTTTTGTTTTTTGTATTGGGCTCCGGTTTGCCTCCTCTGCACGGCTCTCCGTTTTTTGGAGAGCGGGCTTATTCCAAAGGTAGTTTTTGGGGTTCCACATCAATCAATCCATCATTTTGCCCACTTTCTACCCAAAAACATCATGTGCATGAGGGGAAAAGAACACTCCATACGATGGACTGCAAGAGGACTTTAGCATACTACAAACAACATACTCAGCCTCATTACAAGTCGTCACCGCTTTGGGGCATAGCAGTAACCAACTGCTGAACTGGTTAACTCAATCTGTCCTCCACTGCTACCCAATCACAGGCTGTACCCTGAAAGATCTTATGAGAGCCCATCAGGTGTGAGCTACCACTTCCTCTACTGCATACCTGCAATCAGTTTCCATTGAGAATATATGCAAAACTGCCACATGGTCTTCCATCCACACCTTTACAGCCTACTACTGTCTAGACAAACAATCCAAAAGGGACAATAACTTTAGGAGGACAGATCTGTATAACCTTACTTCTAAGTAGTTCATTTTCCTTGCTATAGTCTGGGATGGAAAAAAAAAAAAAAAGCACTACAGCATGCTTATCGAGTGGAAAAAAGCAAGTTTACTTACCATGAATGTTGTAATCTGTAAATAGGCAGGATGACTTAGGCATGGACTTCCTGCCCTCCTCCCTAGACACTCGACTACTCAACAGTCCTAGCTCTGGTATAGATTGAAGAGGTTCATGAGGCAACCCCTGAGTTGCAATTTCCATACATGCTCAATAGAATCAAAGCTCTACAAACTTGGAGAGACAGGTCCGTTGGGTACCACTGGATGATGTCCACTGGATGATGTCACCCAAGGACAATGGCTAATTCATACCTCTATCTACAGAAAAAAAACATTTACAGAAAGAAAATTTGCTTTTGTCCTACTTAAACTCTTTACACACTCAAATTTACTGACAGACAACCAGTCACTTATGTGCTGCATTTGGGTCATACTTATGGAGAAACGTTTCTGATGTTGAAACTGTATAACAAATCCAGACTAAACTGAGACAAACATGCATCCACACAATATACTCAACTACACACAGGCATCCACTCAGAGTCAGAACATGCAACAGAAGATCTAGGAAGTGTAGAACAAAGGATAACAGGGCACAGACAAGATATTATACTCAGAAGTTATTCCAGACAACAAAGGCCTGTTAAATCACAAGCAGATTGTGATAAATTGCAGGAAGACTTTGTGAGACTGGAAAATTGGGCATCAAAATGGCAGATGAAATTTAATGTGGATAAGTGCAAGGTGATGCATATAGGGAAAAATAACCCATGCTATACTAACACAATGTTAGGTTCCATATTAGGTGCTACAACCCAAGAAAGAGATCTAGGCATCATAGTGGATAGATAACACATTGAAATTGTCGGTTCAGTGTGCTGCGGCAGTCAAAAAAAGCAAACAGAATGTTGGGAATTATTAGAAAGTGAATGGAGAATAAAACGGAAAATGTCATAATGCCTCTGTAACGCTCCATGGTGAGACCGCACCTTGAATACTGTGTACAATTCTGGTCGCCGCATCTCAAAAAAGATATAATTGCGATGGAGAAGGTACAGAGAAGGGCTACCAAAATGATAAAGGGATTGGAACAGCTCCCCTATGAGGAAAGACTAAATATGTTAGGACTTTACAGCTTGGAGAAGAGACAGCTGAGGGGGGCTATGATAGAGGTGTTTAAAATCATGAGAGATCTAGAACGGGTAGATGTGAATCGGTTATTTACTCTTTAGGATAATAGAAAGACTAGGGGGCACTCCATGAAGTTAGCGGGTGGCACATTTAAAACTAATCGGAGAAAGTTCTTTTTACTCAACGCACAATTAAACTCTGGAATTTGTTGCCAGGAGATGTGGTTAGTGCAGTTAGTATAGCTGTGTTTAAAAAGGATTGGATACGTTCTTGGAGGAGAAGTCCATTACCTGCTATTAATTAAGTTGACTTAGAAAATAGCCACTGCTATTACTAGCAATGGAAACATGGAATAGACTTAGTTTTTGGGTAGTTGCCAGATTCTTATGGCCTGGATTGGCCACTGTTGGAAACAGGATGCTGGGCTTGATGGACCCTTAGTCTGACCCAGTATGTATGTTCTTATGTTCTTAACCCCACTCCACCCCACTGCTTGATGTAGCTATTGGTTTGTTCCCTTCTCTCAACACTGAACCCAAAGACATGTGCTAAGCTGTCTTTTATAGGTTTATCAAACAAACAAAACAAAAAGGACCAGCACTATAATACATTTGCAGAGCGCATATGTACAAAAATATATCATAATCTGTCTCCAAACAGGTGTCAGCAAGCTGGGAAGCCAGTGAAAGACCACCTAAAAGGTGATTGCCCAGTCCACTCAATCATTCACTCCAGGAAAAAGTGTAGAACAAAGAAAAGTCCACCTCAGAACAAAGTATCTTTTTATATTTTTCAAATCTGCAATTAAAATGTGCTTGTGAATTAATTGTGATATATAAAATACTGTTAGCAAGTCCATCTCCAACTCAGTAATTACATACACATGGAACAAACCCCGAAATCAGCTGATGTATCGGACTTCGCTGCATCAGGGGGAAAAAAGACTTATCTTAAAGTTTCCATGGTGTGTCTGTGAAGCACTTCCTGTAGATCCTCCGATCTTCAGATTGAGTGGACTGGGCAATCACCTTTTAGGTGGTCTTTCACTGGCTTCCCGGCTTGCTGACATTTTTACACCTACGTAAGTCAGCGCTGTAGACAATTGTCCTTGTTATACTTGCTTATATGTCCTATTTATTATGTACGTTGAAATTGTACATTGCTTAGTCCACTGTACATAGGTGATTTATAAATCTTAATAAAACATAAAAACACCCTACTTAAGGGTAATAAAAAAGTCTTTATATTTAAAAACAGCACTAGCATTAGCTAAAAAGGTTTATCTTAATTATTTTATCTACGTACAATCATTTTTCAACAGGGCTTTCATTCTAACCTCTTAACAGCTGGAATAAGCATAACTAAATTGTTGAAATCAAATCAAAGAAAGATCTTTATAGCATTGTATCATTATTAGTGAACTGATTTTGTCCTGAATTCTTTGTTTTAGAGCAAAGCAAAAGTCTTGGTTTTTGACTATGGGGACATCCTATGTGCGGAGGGTGAGATGCCACGGGGAATTCATTTAATGGTGTCTGGGCTTGTGAAGGTAACTTCAAATAAAACTTTGTCTTCAGATATGGAACTGTCTATAGTATTTGTTTACCAGTATACAGATTAATTTCTTTTGTTCTTTTTTAATTTTAATTTTTTTTTTTGATTAAGTTCTTTTTTTTTTGATTAATTTTAATTTTTTTTTTTGATTAAGTTCTTTTGTTCAATAATTTGTTGATTATTTAATGTTACGCTACACGTTCTCTGTTCAATACTTTGTCTATTGTTTAATGTAACGCCTTACCGGCGACAGTTTTGTTATATGGAAACCGACCTGATTTGATATGTATATCGAGAATGTCGGTATATAAAAACCCTAAATAAATAAATAAATAAATAATTTGTTTGTTCCATTTTTAAGATTAATTGGAAATCAAACATGGTTATATTTTCTTAAAGAAAATGCATGAACTGTATTTATAGCCCAATTTTATGCCTCCCTGAAAAGCTTGCAGAGCCTAGGTACTTTGTTCTCTTTGGCTCACAAGCCAGTCTTAAAGATAAACTTCCTGTGAAATAACCCTTTGAAAATTTTATTCCCAACATGACCCACAAGGTTTATAGGTGCAAATTCCTCATCGGGATGTACATCCAGAGAGGGTAAAAATAAACTCCCTGGGCCAGATCTTAAAAAAATTCGCGCGGGTGTAGATTTGTTCGCACAACCCGGTGCGAACAAATCTGCGCCTGATTTTATAACATGTGTGCGCAGCTGCGTGCATGTGCGCAGCTGCGTGCATGAGATCTGCTTCGCTTCCTTCAAAAAGAAAATTAAAACCTGGCTCTTTAGCCAAGCTTTTCCAGAACTTTGATTATTTTTTACCTCTAGCTATCAAGATTTTCTCACCATCGCAATCCCTTCTGCAGATCACATTTATCTTAGACAATTACGCCTTATTTTATGATTTGGTTTCTCAAAGAGACTATACAATTTTCTCAATGTTATTTTTCGAACCTGTTTTCATGTTTTCCAAGTTCTATAACCTTGTTATATGTACCGCCTCTTGGCGTAATTTTTATGTTTCAATGTAAACCGATGTGATCTGTATTTTAATACAGGAACACCGGTATATAAAAATCTAAAAATAAAATAAATAAATAAATAAATAGGAAGAGAAACATTCTTCCTACTTGAAATAAATGAAATTAATTGTGATGGTTGGAAAAATAGGAATGAATTACCTTGGTGCTTGATTAAGCACTTGCAGGGAAATTTTAGTAGGAATAAACAACCCAGCTGCAAAACTTGAGGTTTCAAAATAAGAAATTGTTGCCTACGCTTCTGGGTTGCCCTCGAGAGATCAGGAAAAATCTGAACCTTGTGGCCAATGAAAGTTTCTGTTCTATGGGAAAAATACTTTTTAAGGACCCACTCCCTATCAGATTCTAACAAAAATACTACATTTAAAGTCGCAGAAACCGCTGTAGCTTGATCTGATTGTTCAAGGACTGCAGATATGTCCAATACTGATGTTCCCTGGGGTTAAAGTTTGAAAATCATCCGTGCCAGTCTGTATTCTCTTCTTCGATGGTATATAATAAGCTTTTGATAAAATAGGTAATGTTTCTTCTGGGATTTTTAAAATCTCCATCATATATCTCCTCCAGCTCTCTTTGGGGTACTATATGGCAACTTGGGGAAATTTATACATCGAAGGTTTCTTACTCTAGTTTGGTTATCTAGATTTTCATATTTTTGTTGTAGAATTTGATTCTCTTTCAGCATTTCATGTTGTAAGTTTTTTACACTTACAACATTAGCCTCCAAGACTTGTAGTTTTTGTTGATTCCCATCTTGTTCCTTTTCTATTTTGGTCACTCGAACTTCCAATTTTTCCACTTTTTTATCAATTTGTAGAATTTGTAGAGAAATGTTTCTATTAGTTTCTTTAATAACTTCCCAAATTGTTTCCAACGAAAAAAACTGGGGCCTTACCAGCTCAGAAATGTGTCCAAAAGTCTCAAGTCCTCCAGAAGCTTGCTCCAGTGTCTCTACTCCCTGTGGCTGCAGTTCAGCTTCAGGTGTAGCTTCTCCTCCGTCCTGTTCTAGGTGGTGCAACGCTGAAACAGTTCCCCCCGTCAACACGGGCTCTGGAGAAGAAACTTGCACGGCACTCAGTTCCAGTGCCTCCGGTTCCTCCCACAGTTGACCAGCAGGTTTCAGTGCGGGATTTAGTGGAGGCTGTCTATCCTCCGGTGATGATGACATCAAATGCTCAGGGCCGTCTCCGGACTCTTCTTTCCTCCGTTCCATGACCAGCGAGCTTACAGCCGGAGTTTCTGCTCCCCGATGCAGGTGAGCATCCATAGGACCAAAGACCGCTTGAGGCGGGGGGGGGTCTCCAGAGCAAGGCGCTCCCTCGCCCTCTTCTTGCGGCCTGAGTGAGGCATGTAAAAAGGTAAAGTTAAGGAGAGACGCTCTCGTGCGTCTTACCATTCAGCCATCTTGGACCTCATGGTCGCACTCGGGGTGCTTCTTTAATCCACGAACCATATTGCTGGAAATGTCACAGGAACACATAGTTATAAGATTTCGCCTGAGTTCTCAGGTTATTGTGGAATTATATCAAGGACTCATAAGGGTTCTGGATCCCATCACAGAAAGGTCTTGCACTATACCATTCCTCACCAAACTATTGTACACCATGCATTTTATAGCATCGGGCTCCTTCCAAACAATAGCTGGGGTCATCAGGGGAATGTCACAAACATAGAAACATAGAAATGATGGCAGAAGAAGACCAATAGACCCATCCAGTCTGCCCAGCAAGTTTTCACACTTATTTTCTCATACTTATCTCTTACTCCAACCGCTGAGTTCAGGGCCCTTATTGGTAGCTTTTTGATTCTAATTTCCTTCCACCCCCACCACTGATGCAGAGAGCAGTATTGGAGCTGTATCAAAGTGAAGCATAAGGCTTAATGTTTGAGGGTAATAACCGTCATATCGAGCAAGTTACCCCGATGTTTGTATACTCATACTGCTCAGATCAATGTCTTGTTAGATGTTGACTGGATGTAACTCCTATTAATTAATTCCCCCTGCTGTTGAAGCAGTGAGCTGCACTGGATATGCATTCAAAGTGAAGTATCAGGCTTAATTTGTTAGGGGTAGTAACTGCTGCAATAAGCAAGCTACTCCCATGCTTATTTGTTTACCCAGACTGTGCAATTCCCCCCTGCTGTTGAAGCAGAGATAATGTTGAAGCAGAGATTTACACTGGATATGCATTGAAAGTGAAGTATCAGGCTTAATTGGTTTGGGGTAGTAACCGCCGCAACAAGCAAGCTACTCCCACGCTTGTTTACCCAGACTGAGCTATCTTGTTGGTTGCTGCCTGAATGAAATCCTCTTTTCCACATTTCCTCTTGCCATTGAAGCATAGAGCAATGTTGGAGTCTCATTAACCATGTGAATGTTTATTGAATAAGGGTATTAATCACCAGGTAGTAGCCGTCATTCCCGCGAGCCAACCCCCATACTTCTTCTATTCATTCCCATCCTCCAGGCTTTATGGATCCTCAGTGTTTATTCCTACAAGCCAATCCTATACCTCTTCTCTTCATTCCCATCCTCCAGGCTTTATGGATCCACAGTGTTTATCCCATGCTCCTTTGAAATCCTTCACAGTTTTGGTCTTCACCACTTCCTCTGGAAGGGTGTTCCAGGCATTCACCACCCTCTCCGTGAAAAAATACTTCCTGACATTGGTTCTGAGTCTTCCTCCCTGGAGTTTTAAATCATGACCCCTGGTTCTGCTGACTTTTTTCCAACGGAAAAGGTTTGTCATTGACTTTGGATCATTAAAACCTTTCAAGTATCTGAACATCTGTATCATATCACCCCTGCTCCTCCTTTCCTCCAGGGTATACATATTTAGATTTTTCAGTCCCTCCTTATAAGTCGTTCAATGAAGAACATCCACCTTTTTGGTCGCCCTTCTCTGGACCGCCTCCATCCTGTCTTTGTCCCTTCAGAGATAAGGTCTCCAGAACTGAGCATAGTACTCCAGGTGAGGCCTCACCAAGGACCTGTACAAGGGGATAATTACTTCCCTATTCTTATTCAAAATTCCTCTCTCTATGCAGCCCAGCATTCTTCTGGCTTTAGCTATCGCCTTCTCACACTGTTTCACCGACGTCAGATTGTTAGACACTATCACCCCCAGGTCTCTCTACTGCTCTGTGCACATCAGCCCTTCACCCCCCATCGAATACAATTCTTTTGGATTTCCACATCCCATATGCATGACTCTGCACTTCTTGGCATTGAATCTCAGCTGCCATAACTTCGACCAGTCTTCGAGCTTCCTTAAATCCCGTCTCATTCTCTCCACTCCTTCTGGCATGTCCACTCTGTTGCAGATCTAAGTATCATCCGCAAATAGACAAACCTTACCTTCTATCCCATCCGTGATGTCGCTCACAAAGATATTGAACAGGACTGGTTCCAACACCGGCATTCTGCTCATCACCGCTCTTTCTTTAGAGTAAGTTCCATTTACCATAACACATTGTCTTCTGTCCTTCAACCAGTTTGCTATCCAGGCCACCATCTTGGTACTCACACCCAAGCTTCTCATTTTATTCACAAGCCTCCTGTGCGAGACCGTATCAAAAGCTTTGCTAAAATCTCATGATGGGAGAGCACCAACCAGGTGCAGCAGGAAAGGATCCTGTAGCAAGGACCTGCTCTCCAGGTGATGCATTGTCCTTTTGCACTGAGGATATCTCCCCAAGGCCTACTGCCCAGGAGGGAAGGGTTAGGTCGGCCGTCATAGTTGGTGATTCGATTATTAGGAATGTAGATAGCTGGGTGGCTGGTGGGCGTGAGGATCGCCTGGTAACATGCCTACCTGATGCGAAGGTGGCGGACTTCACGCGTCACCTAGATAGGATTTTAGACAGTGCTGGGGAGATGCCGGCTGTCATGGTACATGTGGGCACCAACGACATAGGAAAATATGGGAGGGAGGTTCTGGAAGCCAAATTTAGGCTCTTAGGTAGAAAGCCTAAATCCAGAACCACCAGGGTAGCATTCTCTGAAATGCTCCCTGTTCCACGTGCAGGTCACCAGAGGCAGGCAGAGCTCCGGAGTCTCAATGCATGGATGAGACGATGGTGCAAGGAAGAGGGATTCAGTTTTGTTTGGAACTGGGGAACCTTTTGGGGAAGGGGGAGTCTCTTCCGAAGGGATGGGCTCCACCTTAACCAGGGTGGAACCAGACTGCTGGCACTAACCTTTAAAAAGGAGATAGAGCAGCTTTTAAACTAGAACAAAGGGGAAAGCCAACAGTCACTCAGCAGCGCATGGTTCGGAGAGAGGTATCTTTAAAGGATACTAATGATGCATTAGAATTAGGGCATCCCGACAGTGAGGTTCCAAGTAGTCCAAGTACCTGTAACTAAAAACTCACCTGAGCTAAAAAATTCCAACTTATCCCTATCAATTAAAAAGCAGAATGAAAATACAAACAAAAAACAAACTTTGAAATGTTTGTATGCTAATGCCAGAAGTCTAAGAAGTAAGATGGGAGAATTAGAATGTATAGCAGTGAATGATGACATAGACTTAATTGGCATGTCAGAGACATGGTGGAAAGAGGATAACCAATGGGACAGTGCTATACCGGGGTACAAATTATATCGCAATGGCTGAGAGGAGCACTCGGGAGGAGGTGTGGCGCTTTATGTCTGGGATGGCATAGAGTCCAACAGGATAAACATTCTGCATGAGACTAAATACAAAATTGAATCTTTATGGGTAGAAATCCCTTGTGTGTCGGGGAAAACTATAGTGATAGGGGTATACTACCGTCCACCTGGTCAAGATGGTGAGACGGACAGTGAAATGCTAAGAGAAATTAGGGAAGCTAACCAAATTGGTAGTGCGGTAATAATGGGAGACTTCAATTACCCTAATATTGACTGGGTAAATGTATCATCGGGTCACGCTAGAGAGATAACGTTCCTGGATGGAATAATGGAATTATGGAGCAATTGGTTCAGGAACCGACGAGAGAGGGGGCAATTTTAGATCTAATTCTCAGTGGAGCACAGGACTTGGTGAGTGAGGTAACGGTGGTGGGGCCGCTTGGCAATAGTGATCATATGATCAAATTTGATTTAATGACTGGAAGAGGAACAGTGTGCAAATCCAAGGCTCTTGTGCTAAACTTTCAAAAGGGAAACTTTGATAAAATGAGAAAAATTGTTAGAAAAAAACTGAAAGGAGCAGCTACAAAAGTAAAAAATGTCCAAGAGGCATGGTGGTCATTGTTAAAAAATACCATTCTAGAAGCACAGTCCAGATGTATTCCACACATTAAGAAAGGTGGAAAGAAGGCAAAATGATTACCGGCATGGTTAAAAGGGGAGGTGAAAGAAGCTATTTTAGCCAAAAGATTTTCATTCAAAAATTGGAAGAAGGATCCAACAGAAGAAAATAGGATAAAGCATAAACATTGGCAAGTTAAATGTAAGACATTGATAAAACAGGCTAAGAGAGAATTTGAAAAGAAGTTGGCTGTAGAGGCAAAAACTCACAGTAAAAACTTTTTAAAATATATCCAAAGCAGAAAGCCTGTGAGGGAGTCAGTTGGACTGTTAGATGATCGAGGGGTTAAAGGGGCACTTAGAGAAGATAAGGCCATCGCGGAAAGATTAAATGATTTCTTTGCTTCGGTGTTTACTGAAGAGGATGTTGGGGAGGTACCCGTAATGGAGAAGGTTTTTATGGGTAATGATTCAGATGGACTGAATCAAATCACGGTGAATCTAGAAGATGTGGTAGGCCTGATTGACAAACTGAAGAGTAGTAAATCACCCGGACCGGATGGTATACACCCCAGAGTTCTGAAGGAACTAAAAAATGAAATTTCAGACCTATTAGTAAAAATTTGTAACTTATCATTAAAATCATCCATTGTACCTGAAGACTGGAGGATAGCAAATGTAACCCCAATATTTAAAAAGGGCTCCAGGGGAGATCCGGGAAACTACAGACCAGTTAGCCTGACTTCAGTGCCAGGAAAAATAGTGGAAAGTGTTCTAAACATCAAAATCACAGAACATATAGAAAGACATGGTTTAATGGAACAAAGTCAGCATGGCTTTACCCAGGGCAAGTCCTTGCCTCACAAATCTGCTTCACTTTTTTGAAGGAGTTAATAAACATGTGGATAAAGGTGAACCAGTAGATATAGTATACTTGGATTTTCAGAAGGCGTTTGACAAAGTTCCTCATGAGAGGCTTCTAGGAAAAGTAAAAAGTCATGGGATAGGTGGCGATGTCTTTTCGTGGATTGCAAACTGGATAAAAGACAGGAAACAGAGAGTAGGATTAAATGGACAATTTTCTCAGTGGAAGGGAGTGGACAGTGGAGTGCCTCAGGGATCTGTATTGGGACCCTTACTTTTCAATATATTTATAAATGATCTGGAAAGAAATACGACGAGTGAGATAATCAAATTTGCAGATGCCACAAAATTGTTCAGAGTAGTTAAATCACAAGCAGCTTGTGATAAATTGCAGGAAGACCTTGTGAGACTGGAAAATTGGGCATCCAAATGGCAGATGAAATTTAATGTGGATAAGTGCAAGGTGATGCATATAGGGAAAAATAACCCATGCTATAATTACACAATGTTGGGTTCCATATTAGGTGCTACAACCCAAGAAAGAGATGTAGGTGTAATAGTGGATAACACATTGAAATCGTCGGTTCAGTGTGCTACGGCAGTCAAAAAAGCAAACAGAATGTTGGGAAGTATTAGAAAGGGAATGGTGAATAAAACGGAAAATGTCATAATGCCTCTGTATCGCTCCATGGAGAGACCACACCTTGAAACTGTTTGACTAATTATTGTTAATGTACTATCGTTCTATGTAAACCGAGTTGATTTGATCTGTATCAAGAAAATCTGTATATAAAAACCCTAAATAAACAAATAAATAAATTCTGGTCGCCACATCTCAAAAAAGATATAATTGCGATGGAGAAGGTACAGAGAAGGGCTACCAAAATGATAAGGGGAATCGAACAACTCCCCTATGAGGAAAGACTAAAGAGGTTAGGACTTTCCAGCTTGGAGAAGAGACTACTGAGGGGGGATATGATAGAGGTGTTTAAAATCATGAGAGGTCTAGAATGGGTAGATGTGAATTGGTTATTTACTCTTTCGAATAGTAGAAAGACTAGGGGGCACTCCATGAAGTTAGCATGGGGCACATTTAAAACTAATCGGAGAAAGTTCTTTTTCACTCAACACACAATTAAACTCTGAAATTTGTTGCCAGAGGATGTGGTTAATGCAGTTAGTATAGCTGTGTTTAAAAAAGGATTGGATAAGTTCTTGGAGGAGAAGTCCATTACCTGCTATTAAGTTCACTTAGAGAATAGCCACTGCCATTAGCAATGGTAACATGGAATGGACTTAGTTTTTGGGTACTTGCCAGGTTCTTTTGGCCTGGATTGGCCACTAT
This sequence comes from Rhinatrema bivittatum, assembly GCF_901001135.1. Classification (NCBI taxonomy): domain Eukaryota; kingdom Metazoa; phylum Chordata; class Amphibia; order Gymnophiona; family Rhinatrematidae; genus Rhinatrema; species Rhinatrema bivittatum. The sequence continues at coordinate 55,677,332 of NC_042631.1, forward strand.
TAGAAACAGGATCCTGGGCTTGATGAACCCTTGGTCTGACCCAGTATGGCATTTTCTTATGTTCTTATGACATTGAGCGCACTTCCTCGAACCAATTCCTTAGTCACCCAATCAAAAAAGTCGATCAGATTTGTCTGACAGAACTTTCCCTTGGTGAAACCATGCTGCCTCTGGTCCATCAATTCTGCTGCTTGTAGATAGTTCACTATTCTTTCCTTCAGCGACTCCAATACTTTTCCCACCACCGAGGTGCGGCTAAATGGCCTGTAGTTTCCAGCCTCCTCTCTGCTCCCACTCTTGTAAAGTGGAACCACCGTCGCTCTTCTCCAATCATTTGGCACCAGGGAATTATTGAACAGGTCACACAGCAGAGCCGCCAGCACATCTCTGAATTCCCTCAGTATCCTGGGATGAATCTCATCAGACCCATGGCTTTGCCCACCTTCACTTTTCCTAGCTCTTCCCATATATTCTCTTCCGTAAACGGAGTTTCATCCATTCCGCTCCCCTCCACTTTCTTGTTAACTAGCATTGGTCCTTCTCCGGGGTCTTTTTTAGTGAATACTGAACTGAAGTATTCGTTTAATAATTCTGCTATTTCTTCATCTGACTCCACCCATTGATACTTTTCACCTTTCAATTTCAATATACCACTTTGGACTTTTCTCCTTTAACTGATGTATCTAAAAAATGTTTTTGACACCTCGCTTTACCTCTTTGGCAATCCTTTCTTCCGCTTGAATTTTCACTTACTTGATTGCTTTCTTCATCTCCCTTTATATTTCTTGAATGCTGTTCTTTTAGCTTTTATTTTGTCTGCCACCTTCTTTGAGAACCAGGTAGGTTTCATTTTTCTCTTGCTTTTCTTTACTTTTCTAACATATAGATTAGTTGCCTTGGTAATTGCTCCTTTTAGTTTGGTCTAGGGATGTGAATCTTGTCCTCGATCGTCTTAACGATCGATTTCGGCTGGGAGGGGGAGGGAATCGTATTGTTGCCGTTTGGGGGGGTAAAATATCGTGAAAAATCGTTAAAAATCGTTAAGGCTCCTGCTCCTGAATCTTGTCGTCTTCAGCCGGCGCCATTTTCCAAAATGGCGCCGAAAAATGGCGGCGGCCATAGACGAAAAAGATTGGACGGCAGGAGGTCCTTCCGGACCCCCGCTGGACTTTTGGCAAGTCTCGTGGGGGTCAGGAGGCCCCCCACAAGCTGGCCAAAAGTTCCTGGAGGTCCAGCGGGGGTCAGGGAGCGATTTCCCGCCGCGAATCGTTTTCGTACGGAAAATGGCGCCGGCAGGAGATCGACTGCAGGAGGTCGTTCAGCGAGGCGCCGGAACCCTCACTGAACGACCTCCTGCAGTCGATCTCCTGCCGGCGCCATTTTCCGTACGAAAACGATTCGCGGCGGGAAATCGCTCCCTGACCCCCGCTGGACCTCCAGGAACTTTTGGCCAGCTTGTGGGGGGCCTCCTGACCCCCACGAGACTTGCCAAAAGTCCAGCGGGGGTCCGGAAGGACCTCCTGCCGTCCAATCTTTTTCGTCTTTGGCCGCCGCCATTTTTCGGCGCCATTTGGAAAATGGCGCCGGCTGAAGACGACAAGATTCAGGAGCAGGAGCCCGTTCCGGACCGCTGCCGTTCCGGACCGCCGCTGGACCCGCAGGTTATTTAAGTTATTGGGGGGGGGGTTCGGGAGGGGGGGGGATTTAATTTAAAGGGTCGGGGGTGGGTTTTAGGGGGTTTTAGTGTGCCGGCTCACGATTCTAACGATTTATAACGATAAATCGTTAGAATCTGTATTGTATTGTGTTCCATAACGGTTTAAGACGATATTAAAATTATCGGACGATAATTTTAATCGTCCTAAAACGATTCACATCCCTAGTTTGGTCCACTGTTGTTCCACATCTCTCTTGTTCTCCCAGCCTTCTAGTTTTTCCTCTAGGTACTTCCCCATTTCATCAAAGTCAGTGTTTTTGAACTGCAAAACTCGGGTCTTCGTGCTACTTCTCCGTATCCTATTTGTGATATGAAACCATACCGTATGATGATGACTGGTGCTGAGGTGGGCACCTACCTGGACATTAGAGACAATATCTCCATTAGTGAGCAATAAATCGAGTATATCTCCCTTCCTCATGGGTTCCATTACCATTTCTTTGAACAGAACCCCTTGCAGGGCATCCACTATCTCTCTACTATTGTTTGATTCTGCAGAAGGGATTCTCCAGTCTACATCCGGCAGATTAAAATCTCCAACAATCACCTCTTCTCCCTTTTTTCCCATCTTTTGAATGTCTTCAACCAGATCTTTGTCAAGCTCTTCCATTTGATTTGGAGGCTTGTAAACCACTCCAATAAAAATGGAAGCCCCATCGTCTTTTTTTAGGTCGCCCATAGTGCTTCTTCTTTGCCCCATCTTCCTTGCAGCTCAGATGCTTGGATATTGTTTCTGACATAAAGAGCCAATCCCTCCCCCTTTCCTGTCCTCTCTATCCTTCCTTAATAAGTTTATTTTATTTATTTATTTATTTATTTATATATCGAGTTTTATAAACCATTGTCAAGTTTCGCTATCACAATGGTTTACATGTTTCGATTAATAAAGAAATACAGGTTTCGGTTGCAATATAGATAAGTTAGCGAGTAAGTTATAGTCCGGTATTGCCGTATCCCAATCATGAGATTCCGTGAACCATGTCTCCTTGACAGCAACAATGTCCAAGTCCACCTCCACCATTAGGGCTTGCAGATCTGGGATTTTATTGCCCAAACTACGAGCATTTGTGCTCAATCCTTCAACAATGCCACCTTTCTCATGTAACTGCCCTATACCCCCCCATCGTATTTACCACTCTAATTTATGTTACAGTTTTGGCTGCAGTGCAACCGCCTCACCACCAGGGGTCCCTCTAGTGCTGGCTTTCCTGACAGGCCCAGTCCATCTCCTCTGTCCACTCTATGTTCTGGGTGTGCCCTTATAACCCTGCCTGACAGTTGCCTCGGTGCTTCGGCATCGAGCTCACCTGGGCTCCCTGCTCTAGCCTTGCGCGGCCTTCGGGCCTTTCCTTGCCTTGCCTTGCGCGGCCTTCGGGCCTTCTGACCTGCCTTGCTCTGCTTACGGTGTGTGGCCTACGGGCCTTCTGTGTATGTGTGGCCTACGGGCCTTCTGACCTGCCTTGCTCTGCCTTTCGGTGTGTGGCCTTCGGGCCTTCTGTGTATGTGTGGCCTACGGGCCTTCTGACCTGCCTTGCTCTGCCTTTCGGTGTGTGGCCTTCTGTGTGTGTGTGTGGCCTACGGGCCTTCTGACCTGCCTTACGGTGTGTGGCCTACGGGCCTTCTGTGTGTGTGTGGCCTACGGGCCTTCTGACCTGCCTTGCCCCAACTACGGTGTGTGGCCTACGGGCCTTCTGTGTGTGTGTGTGGCCTACGGGCCTTCTGACCTGCCTTGCCCCGACTACGGTGTGTGGCCTACGGGCCTTCTGTGTGTGTGTGTGGCCTACGGGTCTTCTGACCTGCCTTGCCCTGCTTACTGTGCCCTGACCCAGCCTGAACCTAGACACTGCTTTCTGCCGCCTGCCCTGACCCAGCCTGAACCTAGACACTGCTTTCTGCCGCCTGCCCTGACCCAGCCTGAACCTAGACACTGCTATCTGCCGCCTGCCCTGACCCAGCTTGAACCTAGACACTGCTTTCTGCCGCCTGCCCTGACCCAGCCTGAACCTAGACACTGCTATCTGCCGCCTGCCCTGACCCAGCCTGAACCTAGACACTGCTTTCTGCCGCCTGCCCTGACCCAGCCTGGACCCAGACTCTGTTTCAGCCATTCCTGTCTCTCTCAACCTGGAGCCACCCTTCTGGGTGGTGTTCACGACTCCTGACCGGAGCCCAGTCATAACAATTTATCCCCCCTCGTGCCCTACCCACCCTCACGCCTCCAAAGAAGGCTTACTCCTATTCTTATTTCCCCCCTTACTTAATTCCTCAGCCTCTCTCTAATTTCACTACTCCTTTTCAATGCCCAATCCCTCCAAAAGAAAACACATCTTCTCCATGACCTCCTAATGGACTCCAACCCAGAAATCTGTGCCGTAACTGAAACTTGGCTTAAACCCCATAACACTCCACTTATTAATCAGCTCCCCACCGATATATATGATTTTTTCTCGATACCCCGCAAAAAGAAAAGAGGAGGCGGCTTACTGCTTGCTGCAAAAAAGGAACTTAAGCTCATTTCCCAAAAATGCAATCTTCCCAACCAGTACGAAATTGGCTTTTTTAAATCAAAAGTTCTCCAAATCTGTCTCATCTACACCCCCCCTGGTCTACTAGAGAAAGACTCCTCCCCTCTTATTGAATTCTTTGCCGACACTCTCTCTCTTGAAATACCCACATTTCTCCTTGGTGATTTTAACCTTCACGTTGATTCCTCCCCACAATCCCCAACATGCGAAGCTTTCATCTCTTCCCTCGAAGCAATGGGCTTTACACAAATCATACACTCCCCCATCCACAAAGCCAGCCATACCCTTGATCTCATTTTTACTAAATCCCCCATTAAAACCATCAACTCTCCTTCATGTCTTGTGGTACCTTGGTCTGATCACTCCATTATACAAACCACCCTCACATTACCACAACCTACCCCTGCCCCTCCTACCCAGCCACTATCCTTCAAATACCGTAAAACTTGCACCTTAGACACCCTCACTCAAGCATGCTCAGACATCTCTAACCAACTTGACCTCTCATCACCTGACAACGCCTTTTCCTCCTGGGATGACCTCACCCTTAACATTGCTAACAAACTCTGCCCTGTTGCCACAAAAACCATTAAGCCGGCCCACCCAAATAAAAAACCCTGGTTTACACCTGAACTCAAGAACCTCAAAACCTGCCTTAGAACCGCAGAAAGGCGCTGGCGCAAACACCCCTCCCCAGCAACCAAAACTGCTTACTATCAACTCATGCACGACTACAGAAAAACCATCCTTCTTACCAAACGAGATTATTATGCCAGAAAGATACATGGTTTCCAATACAATCCCAAGGCCCTCTTTTCCATGATTACCGACCTCACCAACTCCTCCCCTATGCAACCTCAAACACCCACGTCAAAGAATTGCTGCAACGAACTAGCACACTTCTTTAAAAATAGTCTCCTCCCTCACCGCACAATTCTCTCTTAACACCAAAAACGTGACTCTTCCCACCTTCAGTTTCTCTTCTACCCTGTCAACTTTTGACTCATCCTCCTCCCTGGAAATAGAAAACATTTTAAGAAAAATGAGGCATTCCTCCCACCCCTCCGAAACCATACTGTCCAAACTACTTCTGTCTATTCCCAAAGCAATTGCCAAGCCTCTTTCTATCATTTACAACTGCTCCTTGGAACAAGGTATGGTCCCCAATATACTCAAACAAGCGGTGGTTAAACCCATCCTCAAAAAACCTAACCTTGATTCCTCCACCCTGTCAAATTTCAGACCTATCTCCAATCTCCCACTCTTAGCGAAAATCCTTGAGAAACTAGTCAACTCTCGCCTTTCTGACTACCTCGAACAATACAACATTCTTCCCTCAACACAATATGGTTTCCGGAAGCATCTGAGTACTGAAACCTTACTTCTTTCCCTTACTGACACCATAATCAAAGGAATTGATACTGGTAGCTCATACCTGCTCGCTATGTTGGACATCTCTGCAGCCTTTGACACTGTCGACCACACCATCCTTATCAACATCCTCAGCAGTATTGGTATTTCTGGAATTAAATCTTACCTACAAAATCGTCACTTTACTGTCCTCGCTGACAACGAATCCGAACCCATTAGTCTTCATCAGGGCGTTCCTCAGGGCTCCTCACTCTCCTCCACCCTGTTCAACATTTACATGCTTCCCCTCACCACCCTCCTCACCAACCTCGGTTTCAAACACTTCATCTATGCAGATGACGTGCAAATTCTTTTCCCCTTTTCTCACTCCATCCAAACCGCTCTCCAAAACTGGGAATCATGCCTTACCGCCATCAACCAACTTCTCACAGACTTGCACCTTGCCCTCAACCCTCAAAAAAACTGAACTCCTCATCTCCACCAAACGTCCATCTCCCTCTATCCCCCCCTCTTACTCATCTTCCACCTTCCCCTCACATACCCGCAACCTGGGTGCTCTTATTGACAACCAGCTCACCCTCAAACCCTTTATTAAATCCATCTTAAGCGACTGCTATTTCAAGCTACAAACAATTAAAAAACTCAAACCCCTTCTGCACTTCTCCGATTTTCGCACAGTACTTCAGTTGATTATTTTCTCCAAAATCGACTACTATAATGCTCTCCTCCTTGGCCTCCCCTCCACATACATCAAACCCTTGCAACTCCTACAGAACGCTACAGCATGTATTCTATCAAACTCTAAAAAAAGAGATCACATTACCCCTACTCTTATTGAACTACATTGGCTTCCAATTCAATCACGAATCCTTTTCAAAGCACTATCTCTCATCCATAAAAGCATTATAAATGAAAACCTCCACTGGATCAGCCCTCCTTTCCTCCCTCACACCTCCACAAGACCCACTCGCCTCGCCCTCCAAGGAACACTCCGCACTCCCTCAATCAAATCCACCAGACTTATCTCCACAATGAACAGAGCTTTCTCCCTAGCTGGCCCTGCCCTCTGGAACTCCCTCCCTCCAGATTTACACACCGAGACATCCACACCTAAATTTAAAAAAAAGCAAAAAACATGGCTGTTCCTACAGGCCTACCCGTCCAACTCTCCCCACACTGAGACGAATATCTGAATCTTGTGTAATTTAGTCATTGAATTTTCTCATTACTTCTCATTACATCTTCTGTCTCTCTCCTCATGATCTCACTCCCTCCTATTTTTGTACCCACTCGTCTTTACTTCTTTTCCATCTTACTGAACAACCTTGTACTATTTGCCATCACATTAATGCCTTTGATGAATTCCTGAAACTCTTACTACTGATTTTGTTTCTATTATTTGCTGTTAACTCTCGATCTAATCCTTCCTTAACCTTATGTATATAACATGCTTTCTCTTATCTTAATCTTCATTTTCTCCCTATGCCTTTGCTCCAGTAGCCTTGCTTCTCCCTACCTGATCTATCAATTTTTCTATTACTTGCTTCAAACAGTTCCTTGTTCATATAGTCATAGTTTACTGTTCCTTGTTACTATATAGTTTTGAATTTACTGTTCCATGTAAAGGCTTTGCCTAAAAGTTCCAAGTTATTTGTAAACCGATACGATGTGCAAACGGATGTTGGTATATTAAAAAAAAAAAAGAAATTCATAAATAAATAAATAGCTTTCCAGCTTTTCTCGTTCAGGTTATTTCTTTTCTTGGACTCCTTTTGTGACTTATTTAGTTGAGTTTTGTTATCCACTTCACCCTTTTCCATTACATTTGCATTTGTATTTGGGGGATGACATTCTAATTTCTTTCTGCCACCCCCGGCTTCTAGTTTAAATGCCTTATGACATAGGATTTGAATTTCTCTCTTAGGATCCTTCTTCCTGCCACAGAGAGATGTAAGCCATCTTTGACATATAGGGGCGTATTTTAAATGCCCTGTGCGCGTAAATCCGGCGCGCCTATTTTGTATAAGCTTCTGGTGCGCGCAGAGACCCTGGACGCGAGTAAGCCCCGGGGCTTTGTAAAAGGGGCGTGTCGGGGTGTGCCCGGAGCGACGCGGAATTTTGGGGGCGTGTCGTGCGTGATGCAGCGTTTCGGGGGCGGCGACGTGGGCGTGGTTTCGGCCCGGGGGTGTTCCGGGGGTGTGGCCACGGCCTCCGGATCAGCCCCCGGGACCGGAACATGGAGCGGGGCTGCCGGCTGGCGCGCGCAAAGTTAGGAGGGGGTTTAGATAGGGCCGGGGAGGTGGGTTAGGTAGGGGAAGGGAAGGGAAGGTGCGGGGGGGGGGTGGAAGGAAAGTTCCCTCCGAGGCCGCTCTGATTTTGGAGCGGCCTCGGAGGGAACGGAGGCAGGCTGCTGATTTTGGGCAGCCTTGCGCGCGCCGACCCCGGATTTTAATGGATATGCGCGGCTACACACGTATCTATTAAAATCCCACGTACTCTTGTTCGCGCCTGGTGCGCGAACAAAAATACCTGTTCGCGCACATTTATAAAATCCGGCCCATAGCTTTTTTTTGTTCCATAAATGGCCCCAGCCCCCAATAAATCCAAAACTTTGTTCATTACAACAGGAATTGAGCCATACATTTAAGTTATCAATATGGCTTCGTCTCTCCTTCCCCTTTCCCTGAAGAGGTAAAACCTCTGATAAGGGGATAGTTATCACCACGTGACTAATCTGTTTCGCTAGAGACTGGAAATCTCTTTGTACCACTTGGATGCTGTTACTAGTAAGGTTGTTGGTTCCCAGATGGATGGTAATATCAACTTTAGAGTCTTTGCTTTCTTCTTGGATTATTTTGACTATCTGAAAGGCATTTCTGATGGCCGATGATCCTGGGAGGCATTTAACTGTAGTTTTTCCCTCTAGAAGAGTTCTCAAATTAGTGCCTCTGATGACAGAGTCACCCAGCACAATGAACTTTCTTCTTTGGTTATTGATTGTATTTTGGAATTTCTGTATGCATGGGTGTCTGTGGGTCACAGGTGTTATCATACCTGAGCCCACTATAAACCTCTTTTTCCTTGAGTTTTGTTTTTTTTGCGGTAATGAGGAATTAATTTTGGAATACTGTGAAGTGGGTGAAACTTTCTTTATTGCAGCTAATTCTGCTTTAAATTTAGCTAGCTCCTTTTTGAAGGAAGAGAGTTCTAAACAAATGGATCAAGCCCTAAGTTTCCTTATGATTTCCCTCAAAATAAAGGCTCCACAATAGTTACACTAGATAGACCTCATTTTGGTAGATAACCACATTTTCAAATTATTTAATTACCAATTATGTATTCAGGCAGCCTATCTCGGAAAGAGAACCCCAGGGGTGGGTGGATAGAGTGGAAAAGTGGGAGGGAGTTACACAGTTAACACTTGGCCAGGGCTGTTCACTGGACACTGTATCTGTTATTGATTTTTTTTACAGACCCTCCCCCAGATAGGCTAGCTAAGTTTAGCTTTTTCCTTAGCTCTCCCCAAGCTGTAGTTTTGCTGTCTCCTTGAAGATCAAAGTAGATTAAATACTTGATTGACCCCTACAATGCACTGTGACTCACCTGCCCAGAACTGAAGAGCCTCCTCCTCCTTTTTTTCTGCTTAAACAAACCCACAACAGTTTAATACAGCAATATCAATACATAGGACAATATAGCACTACACCAGAGAAAAATATACACAAGAAGCCCTCTGAAATAAGGATAAAATCAAAATTTTTTCTCCTTAGCTTTCCCCAAGAAGCTGTAGTTGTGCTGTCTTCTTGAAGATCAAAGCAGACTGAATACTTGATTGACCCCTGCAATGTACTATGACTCACCTGCCCATAGCTGAAGAGCCTTCTTCCCCCCCCCCTTTTTTTTTTTTTGATTAAACAAACCCACAACAATTTAATACAGCAATATCAATATCTAGGACAATATAGATTATATAAGTCTAGCATTACACCAAACACAGAAAAATATATACAAGAAGCCCTCTGAAAATAGGATAAAATAAACTTTTTTGTTACAATTCGGCCTTTGGCAGGAGTAACAGGCTGCCTCTTCACCTTTTTCTCCCCTTCTCTCGTGGTCCAGAGGCAACCGACTAGTTTCCCTTGTGGCAGGAGCCGCGCTACTCTGTTCCCTGTGTCCCATTGTCCGCCAACATTTCTAGCATGGCTGGAGCCGCGCTGCTGTTGGTAATGTGGTCTGGAGACCACCATCAGCCATCCCTTGTGGCAGGAGCCGTGCTACTGCTCCTCAAGCAGCCTGGAGGCCATCGACATGCTTCTCCCATGGCAGGAGCCGCGTTTCCTCTCCTCAAGTGGTCTGGAGACCGCCATCGCCATTTCCGTGCGGCAGGAGCCGTGCCTCTACCTCCCTTGCGGCATGGAGCCGCCTACAGTGTTCCCATGTGGCGCAGAGGCCACCAACCTACCTCGGGCCCTCCGTGAGTAGAGGGCCTGCATCTCTGGACTTGCCTGGCAGCTGGAGCTGCCTGTGATCCTCCTACAGCGGAAGGGAGTCATCCCCGATGCCGGGCCTGCCCTGAGGCCTGTTTCTTCTCTGCAGCCATCCGTGTTGTAGCAGGGACACTGTCCAGGGTCCTGCACTACTTCCTGTGTCCTCCTAAGGGGTGAAGCCATGCCTTTCTTCCCTTCTTAAAAGCCAGTGCAGATGTGGTTCCTTCCTGACTCCTTCAAGGGTGTTTCTTGCTTCAGCCTTCAAAAGGCTTCCACTGTCATTCCCTCCTCGCCTTCACAAGGAGCAACTTCCTTTCTAGAGCTGGTCTCCTGAGGATCTCCATTTCCAGTTCCTGCCTTGCATCCTTGTTCTTGGGATCCCATTCCTTGTTCCTGACTCCTTTGTCTCTTGTCTCCTGTCTCCTTTGTCTCTTGTCTTCGTGATGTCTTCAGTATCCTGATATCTCCGTTCCAGCCTTATCGTGATGTCTCCACTCCAGTCTTGATGTCTTCCGTATCCTGATGTTCTGCTCAGCCCAGAGGTTCCGTCTTCCCATCCCTCATGGTCCACTACCAGTCCGGCTGGGCTGGTAGGACGAGTAGTGGCCCAGTGGTCCACAACCACCCTGGCTGGGGTGTGTATGGCACTGGTGGGATTCCTCCATCTCCGGAGCTGAGGGCTCCCATATTCCTGTCTGCCTCTCCTTGGTCTGGATTCTTCTGGATGTCTGCTTCATCTGTCCCAGCTGCTCCTCATCGAGTGTCCGGGGAATCTGTTCCGGATGTCCTTGATCCTTGCCTTGGAGACTCATCTTCCTCCTTTGATGCTCTAGACTCCGGCTACGCTTAGCCCCGGTGGGCAGTGCTCTGGTGGATAGCGTGAGGGCCGGTCTGGCCAACGCAGCCTCCTTCCCGGCTATGGGGTAGATTTTCAAAAAACGCGAATAGGCGTACTTTTGCTGGCGCATCAGGCGCCAGCAAAAGTATGCTGGATTTAGTAGATACGCGCGGAGCCGCGCGTATCCACTAAATCCTGGATCGGCGCGCGCAAGGCTATGAATTCTGTATAGCCGGCGCGCGCCGAGCCGCGCGCTGCCTACCCCCATTCCCTCCAAGGCCGCTCCCGAAATCGGAGCGGCCTTGGAGGGAATCCTCTAACGCCCTCCCCTCATCTTCCCCTCCTTCCTCTATCTAACCCCACCCGCCCGGCCATGTCTACAACACCCCCCCCCCCTTTACCTTTCTCCGGGGATTTACGCCTCCCGGAGGGAGAAGTAAATCCCCGCGCACCAGCGGGCCTCCTGCGCGCCGGGCCGCGACCTGGGGGTGGGTACGGAGGGCGCAGCCACACCCCCGGACCGCCCCGGGCCATAGCCACGCCCCATACCTGCCCCCAAAACGCTGCCGACACGCCCCCGAAACGCCGCGACGACCGGGCCCGCCCCTGACACGCCCCCCTCCGAAAACCCCGGGACTTACTCGAGTCCCGGGGCTCTGCGCGCGCCGGTAGGCCTATGTAAAATAGGCTCACCGGCGCGCAGGGCCCTGCTCGCCTAAATCCGCCCGGTTTTGAGCGGATTTAGGCGAGCAGGGCTCTGAAAATCCGCCCCTATGGGTGTTAGTACTCTATCTGGAGTCTCCTTCATCTTGGATCGAAGATCTTCCTCGTCCATCAGTACCGTCTCGGATCTTCACTCTCAACTGATCTTCTTCATGTTCAGGGTTCCAGAGTTTCCCTCCTATGGTCCTTCTTTAAGTCCAACTTCGGGATACCTTCTTGATACTTCGATTGCCAGCTTCCAGAGGCTCAGTTCAGGATGGGGGCACCTGGAGTTTTGGATGGTTACCTTCATTTGTCTGTCCTGATGTCCTTCTCTTCAGTACCTATTGCCATCTTGAACTGTAATGTAATTGAGTCGATGCCAGCCTTGCTGCTTCGCCTCCAACATGGTCCGTGACCATCCCGGCTGGGGTGTGTAGAGCGCGTGGTGTCGCAGCACTCCTTTCAAGTTTACCTCAATGCCTGTCTTCAGTCTTTATCTGAAGCCTTGCCCTATGTCTTGTCCTCATCTGCCATGTCCTCTGTCTGACCTGCTGCTTCCTGATGCTCTCTAGCGGCAGTCCGAAAGGGCTTGGAATGGTCTGAGGACCATTCAGAGAACACCATTGCGTGATGGTCTCAAGAAAGCGGGCAGGTTCGGTCGAGGTTCAGGGTAAGGACGTTTCAACTCAAGGGCACATATTTCATCCCGTGCTGGAGAGCGCCCTCTGGTGCTCTCGTCCATCGTAGCGCAACTTATTGCAAAGGCCATGTGCCCGGTAGGATATCCTTGTCCCGGGTCTTGATTATGGACTTTGTTTCTAGCCTCAAGAAATGTTTTTTTGGGGGAATTCCTGTTTTTATTTCTTCGGAACTTCGTGTGACCTGCAGGAGGTGCCTGCACCATCTTGGTTCTTGATGCCTTCGCTTGATGTTCCAACCTCCTGAAGGTTGAGAAGGGACCCATTGAAGGGAGGAGCCACAGGCTGCCTCTTCACCATTTTCTCCCCTTCTCTCATGTCCTGGAGGCAGCAGACTAGTTTCCCTCGCGGCAGGAGCTGAGCTATTCGTTTCCTGTGGCCCGGAGACCGCCGATGTTTCCAGTGCAGCTGGAGCCACGCTGCTGTTGGTAATGCGGTCTGGAGACCACTGACAGCCCTCCCGTGCAGCAGGAGCTGCGCTACTGCTCCTCAAGCAGCCTGGAGGCTGCCGACATGTTTCTCCAGCAGCAGGAGCTGTTTTCCGCTTCTCAAGTGGTCCGGAGACTGCCATCGCCATTCCCGCACAGCAGGAGCCATGCCTCTACCTCCCTTGCGGCATGGACATAAGAACATAAGAACATAAGAAAATGCCATACTGGGTCAGACCAAGGGTCCATCAAGCCCAGCATCCTGTTTCCAACAGTGGCCAATCCAGGCCATAAGAACCTGGCAAGTACCCAAAAACTAAGTCTATTCCATGTAACCATTGCTAATGGCAGTGGCTATTCTCTAAGTGAACTTAATAGCAGGTAATGGACTTCTCCTCCAAGAACTTATCCAATCCTTTTTTAAACACAGCTATACTAGCTGCACTAACCACATCCTCTGGCAACAAATTCCAGAGTTTAATTGTGCGTTGAGTAAAAAAGAACTTTCTCCGATTAGTTTTAAATGTGCCCCATGCTAACTTCATGGCGTGCCCCCTAGTCTTTCTGCTATCCGAAAGAGTAAATAACCGATTCACATCTACCCATTCTAGACCTCTCATGATTTATAAACACCTCTATCATATCCCCCCTCAGTCGTCTCTTCTCCAAGCTGAAAAGTCCTAACCTCTTTAGTCTTTCCTCATAGGGGAGTTGTTCCATTCCCCTTATCATTTTGGTAGCCCTTCTCTGTACCTTCTCCATCGCAATTATATCTTTTTTGAGATGCGGCGACCAGAATTGTACACAGTATTCAAGGTGCGGTCTCACCATGGAGCGATACAGAGGCATTATGACATTTTCCGTTTTATTCATCATTCCTTTTCTAATAATTCCCAACATTCTGTTTGCTTTTTTGACTGCCGCAGCACACTGCACCGATGATTTCAATGTGTTATCCACTATGACACCTAGATCTCTTTCTTGGGTTGTAGCACCTAATATGGAACCCAACATTGTGTAATTATAGCATGGGTTATTTTTCCCTATATGCATCACCTTGCACTTGCACTAGGAGTCACCTAGAGTGTTCCCATGTGGCCCGGAGGCCACCAACCTACCTCAGGCCCTCCGTGGGGAGAGGGCCTGCATCCCTGGACTCGCCTGACAGCTGGTGCTGCCTGTGATCCTCCTTCAGTGGCAGGGAGTCGTCCCTGATGCTGGGGCCTGCCCTAAGGCCTGTTTATTCTCTGCAGCGATCCGTGTTGTAGCAGGGCCACTGTCCAGGGTCCTGCACTGCTTCCTGCATCCTCTTAAGGGGCAAAGCCGTGCCTTTCTGCCCTTCTTAAAGGGCCAGTGCATGTGTGGTTCCTTCCTGACTCTTCCCAGTGTGTTTCCTGCTTCAGCCTACAAAAGGCTTCCAGTTATTCCCTCCTTGCCTTCGCAAGGAGCAACGTCCTTTCTGGAGTTTGTCTCCTGAGGATCTCCGTTTCCAGCTCTTGCCTGGCATCTTTGTATTGGGATCCCATTCCTTGTTCCTGACTCCTTTGATATACTACATTCCTGGTCTCTTGTCTTCGTGATGTCCTCAGTATCCTGCTGTCTCTGTTCCAGCCTTATCCTGATGTCTCTGTTCCATCCTTATCCTGATGGCTCAAGTCTTCAGACCTTTGACCGGAAGTCCAAGATAGGATGTCTGACCTCCCCTGCATAGGAGACAATCTCTTTGGCGAGCAGATTCAAAAGTCAGTGGCTGAACTAAAGGCCCATCATGAGACTCTCAGACAGCTCTCTCTGATACCTTTGGATTATCCTTCCAAACAGCCTTTCCGGAAGGACTCTAAAAAGTCTTTCTACAGACCAAAGAAGTCCTACCCATCAGCAGCCAGATGCTGTTCTGCGAGACCATTCCTCAAATCACAGTCTCGTCAGACCCGAAAACAAAAGCCACAGACAGCCCCCAGCCAGGCCCTGCTTCTGGCTTTTGACTCTTGTGTAAAGAGCAGCAGCCAGATTCCATTAGCACACATACCAGTGGGAGGGCGGTTGTGCCATTTGAACAATGTATGGCAATCAATCACATCGGACCTCTGGATCCTAGCAATAATTGCTCAAGGTTATCATCTCAATTTTCTCTCCATCCCACCGGATTCCCCACCTCTAATGACGTGAAAAATATCTGACCATTCATTGCTCCTGGAACAGGAGGTCTCCCTCCTACTCCAGTCCAGAGCAATAGAACCAGTACCATTCCCTCAGCAAGGCCTTAGGTTCTATTCCCGGTACTTTCTAATACCCAAATGATCGGAAGGCGTTCGTCCAATTCTGGATCTATGAGCCCTCAACAAGTACCTCCAGAGAGAAAAGTTCAAGATGGTAACCTTGGGCTCCCTTCTTCCTCTTCCACAAAGAGGAGGCTGGCTCTGCTCTCTCGACCTCCAGGACACATACACTCATATTGCGATAACTCCATCTCATCGCAAATACCTGAGGTTTCTCATAGGCCCCAAGCACTATCAATATCGCGTGCTTCCATTCAGCCTAGCTTCTGCACCACGAGTCTTTACAAAATGCCTCGTCATGGTTGCCACTTTCCTCAGGACTCAAGGTGTTCACATCTACCCCTATCTGGACGATTGGTTAATCAGGGCTCCAACTCAGCAAGCCACTTTGTCATCCCTGCATCTCACCTTAAACACTCTAATTTCACTCGGATTTCTCATCAACTATGACAAATCCTGCTTAGTCCCATCTCAAACCTTATTGTTCATTGGGGCAGACTTGGACACCTTACAAGCAAAGGCTTTCCTGCCTCGACAACGAGCCCTCACTCTCATGTCTCTGGCGCATCAGCTGCAGTCTCAATGCTTGATGACTGCTCATTGTTTTCTCATCTCCTAGGACACATGGCGTCCTCAATTCAGGTCACTGCAGTGGCCCACTTGGCCATGAGGGTCATGCAGTGGACTCTAAGGTCACAATGGACTCAATCCATTCAGCCCCTGTCATCACCGACTCACTCCATCTGTCTCTCGCCTGGTGGACAAATCACATCAATCTTCTACAGAGCTTGCCTTTTCAGGTGCCAAACCCTCAAATAACTTTAATCACCGATGCTTCCAACTTCGGGTGGGGAGCCTATGTGGCCGATCTCTAGACACAAGGTTCTTGGTCTCCAGAAGAAGCGAAACACCAGATAAATTTCCTGGAACTGCGAGCAATTCGATACGCTCTCAGAGTATTTCAGGATCGCCTCTCCAATTAAGTCATCCTGATCCAGACGGACAACCAGGTGGCCATGTGGTACATCAAGAAACAGGGAGGTACAGGATCCTACGTTCTGTGTCAGGAAGCTGCACAGATTTGGGCGGAGGCCCTCTCCCACTCGATGTACCTCAGGGCCACCTACTTGCCGTGTTGGCAGACAAGTTGAGTCGCACCTTCCAACTGCACGAGTGGTCTCTAAACCTCTCAGTAGCGAACTCCATCTTCCAAAAATGGGGTTATCCTCAAATAGACCTCTTTGCGTCACCCCAGAATCACAAATTAGGCAATTTCTGCTCTCTCACTCACAGCCAACATTATCCACCAAGAGACGTGTTCTCACTCTCATGGGCAATCAGTCTCCTATAGGCATTCCCTCCACTTCCACTTCTCTCAAAGACTCTCATGAAGTTATGTCAGGACAAGGGAACCATGATCCTGATAGTACCCCATTGGCCCCACCAGGTGTGGTTTCCAATACTTCAGGATCTCTCCATTCGCAGGCACATTCCTCTGGGAACAGACCCAGTTCTAATCACTCAAAACGACGGGTGCCTTCGCCACCCCAATCTTCAAGCCCTGTCCCTGATGACATGGATGTTGAAAGGTTAATCCTTCAGCCGCTTAACCTTTCTGATCCAGTCTCCCGTGTCTTGATTGCTTCATGGAAGGCTTCCACGAGAAAATCGTATTCTTACAAATGGAACAGGTTCACGTCATGGTGCTCTTAGTCCCTTGATTCCTTTACCTGTCCAATCCCGCAGTTTCTAGACTACCTCTGGCACTTGTCAGAGTCAGGTCTTAAAACGTCCTCCATCAGAATGCATGTCAGTGCGGTGGCCGCCTTCCATAAAGGTGTTGGGAATGTTCACATATCAGTACAACCCCTTGTCACACGATTTCTGAAAGGCTTGCTTCACCTCAAGCCTCCACTGCATCCTCCGGCCCCTTCTTGGGACCTCAACCTGGTTTTGGGTCAGCTCATGAAACCACCATTTGAGCCTCTCCAATCCTGTGAACTTCGCTTTCTCACATGGAAAGTGATTTTCCTTTTGGCAATCACTTTGGCTCGCAGAGTTAGTGAACTACAGGCCCTAGTTACCTATCCCCCTTACACTAAATTTCTGCAGCACCGGGCGGTACTTCGCACTCACCCTAAGTTTTTGCCTAAGGTAGTATCAGAGTTTCATCTCAATCAATCCATTATACAATCTACCTTTTTTCCCAGGCCCCATTCCAATCCAGGAGAGCAGGCTCTGCATACCCTTACTGCAAACGGGCTCTAGCATTCTTACCTAGACCATACAACTGCCCACAGAAAGAGCACTCAATTATTTATCTTTCCATCCTTAAAAATTGGGGCAGTCAGTAGGTAAGCAGACTCTCTCCTCCTGGCTAGCGGATTGCATATCTTTTTGCTATCAGCAAGCGGGCATTCCACTTCAAGACCGTGTTAAAGCACACTCTGTGAGGGCCATGGCAACTACAGTAGCGCACCATCGCTCAGTGCCGCTTCCTGACATTCCATAACTTTACAGCCCATTATTGCTTAGACAAAGCTGGAAGACAGGATTCCATCTTTGGCCAGTCTGTCTTGCACAACCTATTTACAACATGACGTACCAACATCTTTCCGCCTGCCAGGTAGGGTTCAGGATGCCCTTGCCCAAATTTCATCCCAGGCCTAGTGCCTTGCACGCCTGCATACTTTTGGTGCATGCTCAGACATACCCAGCTCGGTACTCACCCATATGTGAGGACTACCATCCTGCTTCTCCTGTGAGAAAGCAAATGTTGCTTACCTGTAACAGGTGTTCTCACAGGACAGCAGGATGTTAGTCCTCACAAAACCCGCCCACCACCCCTCGGTGTTGGGTTCGTAACATTTTCTTATTTTATTTTTTGGCACTACCTATAGCTTTTTAACAAGACTGAAGGGGGAACCCTGCTGGCTGCAGGGTTAGTGCCATGCTGGGCATGCCCAGTAGGGGCCAGTCAAAGTTCTGGAAACTTTGACAAAAGTGTTTCGTGATTGGGCTCCATCATATGATGTCACCCATATGTGAAGACTAATATCCTGCTGTCCTGTGAGAACACCTGTAACAGGTAAGTGACATTTGCTTTTTTTTTTTGTTTTGACAGTGCTGCTTATCCAGATAACTTTTATCCAGTTAAGTAGCACATTATCTGGCCACAAAAGGCCGGATTATTTAAGAACATAAGAACTTGCCATACTGGGTCAGACCAAGGGTCCATCAAGCCCAGCATTCTTTTTCCAACAGTGGCCAATCCAGGCCATAAGAACCTGGCAAGTACCCAAAAACTAAGTCTATTCCATGTTACCATTGCTAGTATTAGCAGTGGCTATTTTCTAAGTCAACTTAATTAATAGCAGGTAATGAACTTCTCCTCCAAGAACTTATCCAATCCTTTTTTGAACACAGCTATACTAACTGAACTAACCATGTCCTCTGGCAACAAATTCCAGAGTTTAATTGTGCGTTGAGTGAAGAAGAACTTTCTCTGATTAGTTTTAAATGTGCCACATGCTAACTTCACGGAGTGCCCCCTAGTTTGAAAGACTAAATAACTGATTCACATCTACCCGTTCTAGACCTCTCATGATTTTAAACACCTCTATCATATCTCCCCTCAGCCGTCTCTTCTCCAAGCTGAAAAGTCCTAACCTCTTTAGTCTTTCCTCATAGGGGAGCTGTTCCATTCCCCATATCATTTTGGTCGCCCTTCTCTGTACCTTCTCCATCGCAATTATATCTTTTTTGAGATGCGGTGACCAGAATTGTACACAGTATTCAAGGTGGGGTCTGACCATTGAGTGATAAAGAGGCATTATGACATTTTCCGTTTTATTCACCATTCCCTTCCTAATAATTTCCAACATTCTGTTTGCTTTTTTGACTGCCGCAGCACACTGAAATGACGATTTCAATGTGTTATCCACACTATCCTTACCATAATTTACTGCTATCCTTACCATAATTTATCCTCATCAACAAGCCATTTATGTACATGTTATATACTATAGTCTAATGTTCCATGTATTCCTGTTAGTTCTGTTATAACTTGTTATATTTATTACCATGTTATAATGTAAAATATATCTATTTATTACCATGTTATAATGTAAAATAGGGCTGTTACCACCCTATTCCTTTAGTTATCTGGAAACCGATGTGATATCTCGATCGAATGTCGGTATATAAAATAAATAAATAAATAAATAAATATGACTGCTAGATCTCTTTCTTGGGTGATAGCACTTAGTATGGAACCTAACCTTAAGAACATAAGAACATAAGAAATTGCCATGCTGGGTCAGACCAAGGGTCCATCAAGCCCAGCATCCTGTTTCCAACAGAGGCCAAAACCAGGCCACAAGAACCTGGCAATTACCCAAACACTAAGAAGATCCCATGTTACTGATGCAATTAATAGCAGTGGCTATTCCCAATGGGGCGGATTTTAAGAGCCCTGCTCGCCTAAATCCGCCCAAATCCGGGCGGATTTAGGCGAGCAGGGCCCTGCGCGCCGGTGAGCCTATTTTACATAGGCCTACCGGCGCGCGCAGAGCCCTGGGACTCACGTAAGTCCCGGGGTCTTCTGAGGGGGGCGTGTCGGGGGCATGTCGGGGGGCGGGCCCGAACCGCACGGCGTTTTCGGGGCGTGTCGGGAGCGTTCCGGGGGCGTGGCCGCGTCCTCCGGACCCGCCCCCAGGTCGCGTCCCGGCGCGCTAGCGGCCCGCTGGCACGCGGGGATTTACGTCTCCCTCCAGGAGGCGTAAATCCCCCGTCAAAGGTAAGAGGGGAGTTTAGACAGGGCCGGGCGGGTGGGTTAGGTAGGGGAAGGGAGGGGAAGGTGAGGGGAGGGCAAAAGTAAGTTCCCTCCGAGGCCGCTCCGATTTCGGAGCGGCCTCAGAGGGAACGGGGGTAGGCTGTGCGGCTCGGCGTGCGCCGGCTATACGAAATTGATAGCCTTGCGCGCGCCGATCCAGGATTTTAGCGGATACGCGCGGCTACGCGCGTATCTACTAAAATCCCGCGTACTTTTGCTTGCGCCTGATGCGCCAGCAAAAGTACGCCAAATCGCGTGGTTTGAAAATCTACCCCTAAGTAAACTTGATTACCATTTCCTGTCGTGTAGCCAGATGGACTCAGAACAAGTGGGTATAGTGTGCTCATGCTAGCAGTTGGAGACGGATCTGACGTCAGCACGGGTACATATACCCCCACAGGAAGTGAAGCTCTTCAGTAATTTCCGTCTCCAAAGCAGTTTGGAGAGCCTGCACGCTCGCTGAGCGTGTTTCCAATCTACTTTCTATTTTCTACTTTCTACTTACTAAATTTCTACAGGAACATCGAGCCCCGCACTCCTGCGGTGATACCATTCGGTCCCTCCCCCAGTTGAGTTTCCCGGGGTGATTTCCGCGATCCCTCGGAGGTCTTGGCCTCGGTCCGGTGGCCGTATCGCGGCAGGGACCCAGACCCCGAGCGAGGCTTGGGCGGGCTAAGAGGCGCCTCGGTCCCGGCGTGGACTTGGGAGGCAGCAGGTGCATTCCTCAAGCGCGGCAGTGAAGGTATTTCCCCTCTCCCCCCGCAGCCGGAGACCGCCCGGGTTTCAGCCGGGAAGCGCCGAGGATCAGGTAAGGCATATATCTCTTACTTTTGGTCTCCGAGGTACGAGGATCGGCGGCGTTGCCTGTATCTGGCACGCCACGGAGGTCGCCATTTTGTCGGCCTTGTTAAGGTATTGAGCGCCCATGATAGGTGCCTGTATCGTATTGAGCGCATATTTGGAGCGTATGTTGTCTACCATTTAGCGTATATTATATTGTATAGAGCGTATATTGCTGACTGCATATTATTCAGCGCATATTGTATTAAGCGTATGTTGCTGTCGTGTATTATTGAGCGCATATTGTATTAAGCGCATATTGTATTAAGCGCATGTTGCTGCCGCATATTATTGAGCGCATATTGTATTGAGCGCATATTGTATTAAGCGCATATTGTATTAAGCGTATGTAGCTGCCGCATATCACTGAGCACATATTGTATTGAGCACATATTGTATTGAGCGCATATTGTATTAAGCGTATGTAGCTGCCACATATCACTGAGCGCATCTTGTATTGAGCGCATCTTGTATTGAGCACCTATTGTATTGAGCGCATATTGCTGCCGCATATTCTTGAGCGCATATTCTTCAGCGATGGAACATTCAGACGCCCCGGCGTCTCTGGCGGCGGCGCCTCCTGATTCCGGCGTGAAAGCCCTCGGCCTCTGCTCTGCATGCCAGCGAGGAGCCAGACTCCCTTTGTGCCCAATGTGAGGAGGCAGTGGGAGCCTCGGGCCAGGACCAGTCTCAACCGAGGTTTGTTGACAGTTCCCCAGGGGCCACCCCAGATCTCGCGGGTAGTCTCGAACAACCTGGGATACCGGGGGATCTGGTTCCCCGTAGACTTGAGACCACCTCCATTTCCTAGGTAGATCTCTTTAAGGGGATCCATGCCTTTGTACAGATTCAATCAGCTTCCCGTCCAGGTCCTGCTGTTGCTGCTGCTCCTGTGGCTGCTCCAGCTGATCCTGCCCCTGGACCTTCGCGCCCTTCTCGTGGGCAAGCACACCCACCTTCGGGCAGTCCGGTTCAGGTGGACCCTGATGTCTCAGAGACCGAATCAGAACCCTCCAAGGAGAGGGAACTTCCCTCGGGGATTGAGCCATATCGAACCATGAGGCGGTTCTTCCCCAAGGAAGATCTCTCCGACCTAGTATTTCAGTGCCTGGCGGAGTTGGATATTTCAGGCCCCAGCACTACGGTGCCATCTACACAGAACCCTCTGCTGGAAGGTCTTCGTCCTACAGCCCGCCATTTTCCCTTCTTGCAAGCAGCACAGAAACTAATAGATCTGGAATGGCTGCACCTGCGGCCTCATTCAAAGGGGGTCGGGGCCTGATAGGCATGTACCCCCTGGATTCGGCAATCAAGGAGATGCTGGCATGCCCTCAGGTGGATGCCTTGGTTAGCGTGGTGGTCAAGCACACTACCATTCCAGTTGAGAGGGGGGACGGCCCTCAAGAAACCTCACGACCGGCGACTGGACGCCATCCTGAAACAGACATTTGAGGTAGCAGCTCTGTCTTTGCGAATCGCAACCTGCTGCACAGTGGTGACGCGTTCCTGTTTATCACAGGTCAGGAACAATGCTCCGGCAGCAGACATGGAGTCCGCTCTCTCGTTCCTCACGGATGCTGCATCCGACCTAGTCCGTACAACAGCCAAGGGGATCTCATCTTCTGTGGCTGCCAGGAGGCAGCTCTGGATACGGAATTGGTCAGCCGATGCTCCTTCGAAGACACGCCTCACCAGAATGCCCTTTAGGTGTTCTTTCCTGTTCGGCAGCGACATAGATAAACTAGCCAGCACATGGGGTGCCTCTCCAATTCCTCGACTGCCGGAAGACAGGTTCAGAAGGAACCAGCGCGCCTTTCCGAGGCCATCCAGAGGCAGAAGCTTCCAACGCTTCATTCCCTATAGGGGTCGCTACCAGGCACCTCGTCCTCAGGTCAGGAATCAGTCCTTTCGGCCCAAACAGCAGAAGAGGGGAGCCGGCTCGGGTTCAGGGCCCGGCTGCGCCTCCCAATGAGGATCAGCTGATCCATCCGGGGGACGGAGCCATAAAGGGCAGGTTAACCCTCTTCTACCCCAGATGGGTCGAGATTACGTCGGACTAGTGGGTCCTCGCCATCATCCGAGAGGGGTATTATCTGGACTTTCATCATCTCCCTCCAGACAGGTTTGTGGAATCTTCCTGTCCCATACACAAGAAGGCAGCCTTGGAAGCTACCCTGGCGAGGCTCCTGTCCTTGAAAGCCATCATCCCAGTACCTGCATGGGAAATGAATTCTGGACACTATTCCATTTATTTCATGGTACCCAAGAAAGAGGGCACTTTCCGGCCCGTATTGGACCTCAAGTCAGTCAATCGATACTTAAGGGTCCCGAGGTTTCACATGGAAACTCTGCGCTCAGTCAAGACCGCAGTCCAGCCAGACTTGTCAGAAGCCAGACTTGTCAGAAGCCTACCTGCATATCCCGATCCATCCGGATCATCAGCGCTACCTACGCTTCAAGGTTCTGGGACGCCACTTCCAATTCCGGGCTCTGCCCTTCGGGTTAGCCACGTCGCCGCGGATCTTCACCAAGGTGGTTGTAGTGGTAGCAGCGGCGCTCAGACGGGAAGGGATCCTTGTCCATCCCTACCTGGACGATTGGCTGATCAGGGCAAAATCACGGGAGGAGAGCCATCGGGCAACCAACAGAGTGATCGCCCTTCTGGAAAGCCTGGGATGGATAGTCAACCTCAAAAAGAGTTGCCTACAGCCTTCCTAATCACTGGAATACCTGGGAGTACAGTTCGACACCCAGGCAGACACAGTCAGTCTCACTACCAAGAGAAGGTTAAAACTTCAGACACGTCTCCGGTCCTTGATGGGAGCCAGCCGGCCCATAGCTTGGGATTATCTATATATTTATTTATTTATTTATTATTTAATACATTTATATACCGTTTCACCAAATACTAGAAATGACCGAAGCGGTTTACAATATTTTCAAAAGAAATTTAAATTAGTAAATTTTTATAGAAAAATAAAGTAAAATAAAAACAAATATAAAATTAAAAAAACTTACTTAACTAAAATAAAAACCAAAATTACATTAAAACATCATGATCAATCCAACAAATCAAATTTAAAAAAAAAAAGGATATAATTAACATTAGTTTATAAAAAACTTAAATAAAAAACACAACAGTTTGCAAACTTATTTGAATATTTGAATGACAGTTAAGCGACTAACCTATCTAAACAGTATCTAGAATACTGAAGGCTTCTTTGAAAAGATGAGTTTTTAAGGCTTTTTTAAATTCTTTTTTATTATAAATCTGCAGGTTCTCGGCCTCATGGCCTCCACCCTGGAAGTGGTGTCCTGGGCAAGGGCCCATATGAGACCTCTACAATGCTCCCTGCTCTCTCGCTGGAGCCCCCGCTTCAGGAATTATTCCACGCACCTACCTCTGCCGGCCAGAGTGAGGACCCAGTTACGGTGGTGGTTGCAGTCCAACCACACGAGCAGGGGGTCGAAGATGTCCTCCCCCACGTGGACTCTGCTCACCACAGATGCCAGCCTGAGCGGCTGGGGAGCACACTGCGAAGAACTCACCGCACAAGGGCGGTGGAACAGAGAAGAGTCAGGGTGGAACATCAACCATCTAGAGGCGCGAGCAGTCCGGTTAGCCTGCCTACAGTTTGCTCACAGACTGAGGAACAGAGCAGTCAGAGTGATGTCCGACAACGCCACCACAGTGGCACACATCAACCGCCAGGGCGGAACCAGAAGCCGACAGGTATCTCTAGAGATAGCCTCGTTGATGACTTGGGCAGAGGCAAATCTTCAGGAATCTCCGCCGTCCACATTGCCGGGAAGGACATCACCACGGCAGACTTCCTCAGCAGAGAAAGCCTAAATCCGGGGGAATGGCAGCTGTCACCCACAGCCTTCCAGATGATTGTGGATCATTGGGGGATTCCGGACATGGACTTACTAGCGGATAAGTCCAATGCTCAAGTACCCAGATACTTCAGCCGCAAACGAGATCCGTTCTCACACGGGATCGACACCCTGGTTCAGCCATGGCCTCCAGGAACTCTGCTATATGCTTTTCCTCCATGGCCTCTGCTGGGCGCCATCATCCACAAGATTCAGAAGCACCGGGGCCTAGTGGCACCAGACTGGCCAAGAAGACCCTGGTACGTGGACATGAGAAGACTACTGGCAGGGGAGCCCCTTCCCCTGCCTCCGTTCAGGGACCTGCTACGTCAAGGTCCCATCATTCACGAGGATCCAGCTCAATTCTCTCTTACGGTCTGGCCATTGAGAGGGCTAGACTGAAGAAAAGAGGTTACTCAGAGCTGGTGATAGATACACTCCTCCGAGCTTGCAAGTTTTCCACATCCCTCACCTATGTAAGGATCTGGAGAGTGTTTGAAGCCTGGTGCGACACTCATTTATTTATTTATTTATTTATTTATTTCACATTTTTCTATACCGAGCTTCATGGTTGAATACCATATCAGATCGGTTTACATCGAACGAGGGATAGAAACTTGTAACCAAAAAACAGAACAATAAGTTATAATCAGAAAGAGAGCAAGAAAGTTACATTGAACAAGGACTATAAACTTGGAGGCTTTACAGCTTGGAAGTAAATAGAGTAAAAAAAGGCCCGAGCAGGGCCGTAACTTAAAACACAAAAGTCATAATGAGCTCAGTTCGAGCAAGATAGTTTAATTGCGGAGGTATTGGATAAGAGGCATCTCACGGAGAGGCATGGTTCCATGGCTCGTGAGTAGGATGGTAGATTATTGTGTGTCTGAAGGATCCGAGAAGGCTAGTCGGAACAGCCAAGTCTTAAGTTTTTTTTTTAAAGTTGGTAGGCATGGTTCCAACCTGAGTTCTGTGGGAAGGCTATACTCATGGCACCAATCCACATGCGACTACTATCCCTATTGTTCTGGATTTCCTACAGGATGGGCTTCAGAAGGGTCTCTCCCTAAGCTCCATCAAGGTTCAGGTGGCTGCGCTGTCTTGCTATGGTCCCAGGAGGGATGGCAAGACCATTGCCACGCACCCAGATGTTTCTCGCTTCCTGAAAGGAGTCAAGCACATTCGTCCACCACTGCAGTGGCCAGTGCCTTTGTGGAACCTCAACATAGTTTTGGATTTCCTCACGGGATCCACCTTCAGACCCCTTCGTGGCCTGTCTCTCCGTTCTCTAACTTTGAAGATGGTGTTTTTGCTGGCCGTATGTTCGGCACGCCGTATCTCGGAGCTACAGGTGCTGTTCTGCCGGGATCCCTTCCTTAGGATCACTCCAGAGGCTATCCATCTTCGCACGGTTCCATCCTTCTTGCCAAAGGTAGTCTCACAATTTCACCTCAACCAGACCATATCCTTGCCGACTACGGCAGGTCTGAAGAAATCAGAAGAAGGGCATTTGCTACGCCATCTCGACATCGGCAGACTGCTGCCCAGATATCTGGTAATGACAGAAACAAGGAGAAGCGGCCTCTTGGCCCACCATCGCCCACTGGATTAAAGAAGTCATCAGAGCGGCCTACGTAGAGGCCGGGAAGTCACCGCCTCTACAAATCAAGGCCTACATTCTACCAGAGCCCAAGCAGCATCTTGGGCAGAATCTAGGATGCTGTCGCCTGCAGAAATATGTAAAGCGGCGACGTGGTCCTCCCTCCATACCTTCTCCAGATTTTACCGTCTGGATGTCCAGGCCAGGGAGGACACAGCATTTGCGAGGGCGGTCTTACACGGTCCTCAGGCAGCCTCCCGCCCAGTCCGGGAGTAAAGCTTTTGTACATCCCACTTGTTCTGAGTCCATTTGGCTACACGACAGGAAATGGTGAGATTACTTACCTGATAATCTCATTTTCCTTAGTGTAGACAGATGGACTCAGCATCCCGCCCAGCTGCCTGTATACATTGGTTTCACCGATTCAAGGTAAGCCTTATCACTTCTTACATGAGTGCGTCCACTCTACCAGGTGTCGACGCCTTCCGGTTGGGAATGCTGGAGGTCTCCAGCTACTGTCAATCGGTCAGAGGAATCCTGTTTTCACTATTTCATTGATCGTCAGTACACATATATCCATAACAGCTTTTGCAAGGAAGATTACTGAAGAGCTTCACTTCCTGTGGGGGTATATGTACCCGTGCTGACGTCAGATCCGTCTCCAACTGCTAGCACGAGCACACTATACCCACTTGTTCTGAGTCCATCTGTCTACATTAAGGAAAACGAGATTATCAGGTAAGTAATCTCACCATTAATGGACTTCTCCTCCAAGAACTTATCCAAACCTTTTTTGAACCCAGCTACACTAACTGCACTAACCACATCCTCTGGCAACAAATTCCAGAGCTTTATTGTGCGTTGAGTGAAAAAGAATTTTCTTCGATTAGTCTTAAATGTGCTAATTGCTAACTTCATGGAATGCCCCCTAGTCCGTCTATTATTCGAAAGTGAAAATAACCGAGTCACATCTACTTGTTCAAGACCTCTCATGATCTTAAAGACCTCTATCATATCCCCCCTCAGCCGTCTCTTCTCCAAGCTGAACAGCCCTAATCACTTCAGCCTTTCCTCATAGGGAAGCTGTTCCATCCCCTTTATCATTTTGTTGCCCTTCTCTGTACCTTCTCCATCGCAGCTATATCTTTTTTTGAGATGCGGCGACCAGAATTGTACACAGTATTCAAGGTGTGGTCTCACCATGGAGCGATATAGAGGCATTATGACATTTTCCGTTCTATTAACCATTCCCTTCCTAATAATTCCTGACATTCTATTTGCTTTTTTGACTGCTGCAGCACACTGAGCTGACGATTTTAAAGTATTATCCACTATTATGCCTAGATCTTTTTCCTGGGTGGTAGCTCCTAATATGGAACCTAACATCATGTAACTACAGCAACGGTTATTTTTCCCTATATGCAACACCTTGCACTTGTCCACATTAAATTTCATCTGCTATTTGGATGCCCAATCTTCAAGTCTTGCAAGGTCCTCCTGCAATGTATCACAGTCTGCTTGTGATTTAACTACTCTGAATAATTTTGTATCATCTGCAAATTTGATAACCTCACTCGTCGTATTCCTTTCCAGATCATTTATATATATATTGAAAAGCACCAGTCCAAGTACAGATCCCTGAGGCATTCCACTGTTTACCCTTTTCCACTGAGAAAATTGACCATTTAATCCTACTCTCTGTTTCCTGTCTTTTAACCAGCTTGTAATCCATGAAAGGACATCACCTCTTATCCCATGACTTTTTAGCTTTCGTAGAAGCCTCTCATGAGGCCTTCTGAAAATCCAAATACACTACATCTACCGGTTCCCCTTTATCCACATGTTTATTAACCCCTTCAAAAAAATGAAGCAGATTTGTTAGGCAAGACTTCCCTTGAGTAAATCCATGTTGACTATGTGTTGACTGTGTAACTACAGCATGGGTTATTTTTCCCTATATGCATCACCTTGCACTTATCCACATTAAATTTCA
Organism: Rhinatrema bivittatum; assembly: GCF_901001135.1. Lineage (NCBI taxonomy): Eukaryota > Metazoa > Chordata > Amphibia > Gymnophiona > Rhinatrematidae > Rhinatrema > Rhinatrema bivittatum. The sequence continues at coordinate 55,705,520 of NC_042631.1, forward strand.
TCTGCCATTTTGATGCCCAATTTTCCAGTCTCACAAGGTCTTCCTACAATTTATCACAATCTGCTTGAGATTTAATTACTCTGAACAATTTTATAAATATATTGAAAAGTAAGGGTCCCAATACAAATCCCTGAGGCACTCCATTGCCCACTCCCTTCCACTGAGAAAATTGTCCAATTAATCCTACTCTCTGTTTCCTGTCTTTTAGCCAGTTTGTAATCCACGAAAGGACATTGCCACCTATACATGTCTTTTTACTTTTCCTAGAAGCCTCTCATGAGGAACTTTATCAAACGCCTTCTGAAAATCAAAGTACACTACATCTACTGGTTCACCTTGATCCATATGTTTATTAACTCCTTCAAAAAGTGAAGTAGATTTGTGAGGCAAGACTTGCCTTGGGTAAAGCCATGCTGACTGTTCCATTAAACCATGTCTTTCTATATGTTCTGTGATTTTGATGCTTAGAACACTTTGCACTATTTTTCCTGGCACTGAAGTCAGGTTAACCGGTCTGTAGTTTTCCGGATTGCCCCTGGAGCCCTTTTTAAATATTGGGGTTACATTAGCTATCCTCCAGTCTTCAGGTACAATGGATGATTTTAATGATAGGTTACAAATTTTTACTAATAGGTCTGAAATGTCTTTTTTTAGTTCCTTCAGAACCCTGGGGTGTATACTATCCTGTCCAGGTGATTTACTACTTTTCAGTTTATCAATCAGGCCTACCACATCTTCTAGGTTCACCGTGATTTGGTTCAGTCATTCTGAATCATTACCCATGAAAACCTTCTCCGGAACTAGTATCTCCCCAACATACTCTTTAGTAAACACCGAAGCAAAGAAATCATGTAATCTTTCTGCGATGGCCTTATCTTCTCTTAGTGCCCCTTTAACCCCTCGATCATCTAACGGTCCAACTAACTCCCTCACAGGCTTTCTGCTTCAGATATATTTTAAAAAGTTATTACTGTGAGTTTTTGCCTCTACAGCCAACTTCTTTTTCAAATTCTCTCTTAGCATGTCTTATCAATGTCTTACATTTAACTTGCCAATGTTTATGCTTTATCCTATTTTCTTCTGTTGGATCCTTCTTCCAATTTTTGAATGAAGATCTTTTGGCTAAAATACCTTCTTTCACCTCCCCTTTTAACCATGCCGGTAATTGTTTTGCCTTCTTTCCATCTTTAATGTGTGGAATACATCTGGACTGTGCTTCAACACGCTCTAATAAAAAGATGTGGCTGGATTCGGGAAGCAAATGAAATTTTGATTGATTGAAAGCGTGTTGAAAGTTCAAGGAGAACCCCCTGAAGCAGAGTGGTTATTGAAACATGGCCATGTCGGGGTTGTGATCAATATGGACACTTGAGATAAGTTATGAAGGTTTTCTGTGTTACGAGCGCGCGCGGGCACGGTCGTCGTAAGCGGGTGGTGGTGAGCCCTTGGGCCATGGCAGGACTCAAGGAGGAGCCCCAAGCCCCACCGTGGGAGGTGAGCTGAGCAGGCATGGTGAGCCAGGCAGGCAGGAACAGAAGCAGGGAGTCCGACCCTCAGCCGGACCTGCATGCCCATGGTAGCCAACACGGGGAAGTTGACTAATGAACGGTCCTCCGACTGTTCCCGGCCCTTTCGGACCTGCAGCAGGGAACGGAAATGGGCAGCAGGCCGGACAGAGGCGAGGGCAGACAGAGTCCTTAAACAGAAGACATCAGACGGGGCAGAAGCAGGCTGAAGCAAGACGGAGACATCAGGACAAGGGCTGAAGCGAGACACAGGAAAGGTCCAGGCGAGCAGGAACTCCGATGCTGGGATACTCACATCCGAAGCCCCTTCGGCTGGCAGAAGCTCAAGAGCCCGTGGGACGAATCCCTCCTGTTGGCCACTCCAGGGCCCAACAGGACAGAAGGCTCAGGAACCAGACGAGGACGTAGGTCAAGGCAGAGACAGGAAGACATCCGGGCAAGGGCTGAAGCAGATACTGTAGACAAGGCTAGACGGAAACATTGCACTGTCCATCAGGGCGCCCTACTCAGCCCACCCGTGGGACTGAGTCGCGGACCACCCTGTCCCAGACGCGCCCTACACAGCCCAGGAAGGCTGGTCGCGGACCACGCTGAGAAGGAGGGTGCGGGGAAGACCCAGGCGAACAGGAACTCCGATGCTGGGATACTCACATCCGAAGTCCTTACGGCTGGCAGGAACAGGAGCATACATCTAGGCAGGGACACAGGACAGGAACCCATCAAGGCATAGGCGAAACCGGGGGACCTGGATCGGCAAGGTTACAGACGACTGTAGAGCCCGATCCGGAGGCCTCTTGCAAGTGAACAGAAAGTCCTTAAATACTGGAGGTAGAAGGCAACTCCCTGGGAGGAGCTTGCCAGGACCGCCCACCGCTGGTCCTATAACTAGGGTAGAGAGCTGCGGGCCAGCCCCTAGGGAAACGGGCGTGGCTGAAACCCAGGAAGTCCAAACGCAGAGGCACGCAAGCCACAGGCACAGCTAGGCCTCTCAGGCCCTGGAGCAAGTCCCGGATGGAACGTAGGCGAGGCCCTGGCTTTAGAGCGGCCTCTGGAGGAAGGTAAGAGACCTCCTGTAGCGCAGCAGCAGGGGGGATCGCAACATTCTGCTCTCTCAACATTGTTTTGAATTAAGGTTTTGTGCCGATATCCCGAAATGGGACTTTCATGGTGATGGGACTTATTTTTAAAGTAATGACAAAAAAGAAAAAAAATGAACATTAAAGCAGAATTAAATTAATAAAATTAAAAGTGGACCAAAGGGACACACAGCTAGTTGATTTTTTCAAGTTGTATCCATGAAGGTCCAACAAACTTAACAGTGAATTCTATTGCAAGTATTAAAAATTACACTGGGGAGTATTGTGGTGTTTTTTTGGATATTGGTGTACTTTCCTCAGATTTCTAAGGCAGTGGAGCTTTGTTTTGTTATATTTGAATGTAGCCAGTTAGATATTTAAGTTATCTAGGTAGATGTAGCTGGATATCTTTAGTCTAGTATATTCAGCAGAATGTTCATCCCACTGAATACACAGGACAAGTTATCTGGCTAACTTGTCCACTAAATGGCCTTCTGAATATTGGCCTTGTATGAATATAAGATCATATGAATTATCATGCTAAGTCACATCGAGCCCAGCATCCTATCTCTGACAGTCGTCACTCCAGGCTGCCAGTATCTGGCAGATGCCATGAAGCAGATCCATTTCTTATTACTCATTCCTCATAGCCTTCTTTGGTCTAACTGGCTAATGATGTTTTATGGAATTTTACTCCAGGAACATGTCCAAATCTCCTTTAAACTCTGCTATGCTGGTCGTCTTGATCACGCCCGCTGCCAAGAAATTCCACAATTTGACTGTGCACTATGTGAAAAATATTTTCTATGATTTGTTTTATGTGTAAACATTTTATTGATATTTGCAATAGTAAATTACTTCAACACCCCCCAGTTCAAATTACTTCAACACCCCCCAGTTCAAGTAACCAAACTAACAGTTCATACAACACATAGCCCTATTCCCTCTAGCAAAATCCCACCCCCTGGGTCCCTGTATGAAGTCCTGAAGAGACAAAGGAGAAATGTCCACCATGGTCAATGAAGACACCATGGGTGCTACCAGGTGTCCCAACCTTGGAATGCGGACATTCAGTAATTTAGTAGTCGACTGTGAGCCCAATGCGGAAGAGTCTGAATATAGGGCTCCCAAACATTCAAGAAATGACTCCTCTGGCAAGGCAAACTGCAAGATGAGAGTTATTCCATGTGCATAAGTGAGTGGAAAAGGTTTCTCGTAGTCCAAAAGGATGGCGGCAGGAAATACCGGTCCCTTCCCGCCTGGGCCTTTACCTCCATCGATTCCGGATCCTCCACAGACTTCCGCACAGGATCCTCCGTCACAGCCTCTGCCACCGCTTACAGCTGCTCTTATTCCACCAGTTGTACAGCCGGAATTGTCTGATCTCATCAGGCAAGCAGTCATCCAGGCTCTAAAAGAACAAACACTTCTGGTGATCCCGCCGATGCCGATGCCACCAGCATCGATGCCGGTAGTCATACCGATGCCGGTGGGCCCACCGATGCCAGTACCCTTGTTGGTGCCGAGGACACTGATGGACTCGATCACTACGACGCCGAGACTCGTTACGTCATCGACGTCCATCTTCGCCCAGATTCCATCGGGCTCTTCGATGCCGTTCTCGATTCCATCGACATCAAAGTCTTCCACAACACTTCCACCGATGACGGCATCGATGACAACCACTGTATCATCAAGGCAACCATCATCTGAGCCTCCTGAAGTACAAGATCTCTCATTTTATTGACGTCTTTTGCAAAGATATCAAAATGTCATTGATAACCTACCATCAACAAAGCCTCAAGAGACCTCACCTCTGTTTTCCTCCGATGATCCACAGCTAGACCCTTCAGGCCTTCACTTCCCTCCCAGGTCATCGCCAAAATCTCCCTATAGAGAGGACCCAGATGACACTTGGGATGACCAGCAGTCTGCAACATCTTCTGAGGGATTCATGTCTGAACCTTCTCTTCCAGATCAGAGAAAAAAATCCCCTCCAGAGGACTTATCATTCTCAACCTTCGTTCCAGACATGGCTGATTCCATTCCCTTCAAACTAACAGCAGAAGAAGATACCAGACAACAAACTCTTGAAGTTCTGCAGTTTGTAGACCCACCTAAACAAGTGCTGGCTGTCCCAATCCATGAGGTTCTCTTGGATCTTCAATGCCACATCTGGGAGCATCCATCTTCTGTCCCTGCAGTGAACAAACATGTGGACACAACCTATATAGTGCAGACAGCTCCAGGATATCAAAAACAACAGTTACCACACCAGTCTGTTGTAGTAGAGTCTGCACAGAAAAAGTCGAGACGTGTGCGACCACACTCCAACTCCACCTGGTAAAGAACATAGGTTCCTTGACTCACTGGGCAGAAAAGTGTATCAGAGTGCCATCTTAAACACAGAAATCTCTGCTTACCAATTGTACATCACACAGTATCAGAGGAACCTATGGAAGCAGATGGAGGAATTTATTACCTCTTTGCCTCCACAATTCCAGGAACCAGCATAGGCCATAGTCAACAGAGGCCTAGAAGCCGGGAAACATGAGGTGAGGGCAGTATACGACAACTTTGAGATGGCTTCCAGAGCAGTAGCAGCTGGAATCACTGCCCGCAGATGGGCATGGCTCAAGGCATCAGACCTCAGGTCTGAGGTTCAAGAAAAACTTGTGGACCTACCATGTGTCGGTGACAATTTGTTTGGAGAAAAGATCCAAGAAGCAGTACAGCAGCTTAAGGACCATACAGAGACTTTACGTCAACTGTCTCAAATCCCACAAGAACCCTCTACACAATCTTCTCGTCGCCTTCCCCGAAGAGAACCCAAACGCTCTTACTATAGGCCTCAGAGATACTACCACCAAACTTCTAGGGGTAGGTCAACCAGGCCACAACAACGATCCCAGGCCAGACAGCCTAGGCCTACACATCCGCAACCTCCTGCACAGACAGGCCCAGCGGTGGGCTTTTGAAATACAGGCCAGAGAACAAGTCCATCCCCTAAATCCTCGACCAGACCTGCCAGTGGGGGGAAGAGTATCCTATTTTCACACACATTGGCTGCACATAACATCAGACCAATGGGTATTCTCCATAGTCTCTCGAGGTTACAAACTAAATTTCCTCTCAATTCCTCCAGAATCTCCACCACATTTCTTCCCACAACAAAAATCTCAACTACTTCAACTACAAGTAGAATTATCCATCCTTCTGAGAGCCAGGGCTGTACAACCAGTGCCCCGGACTCACCAGGGCAGAGGATTCTATTCTCGGTATTTCCTCATCCCAAAGAAAACCGGAGGCCTACGTCCCAACCTAGACCTCAGAAATCTCAACAAATATCTGAAAAAAGAAAAATTCAGGAAGGTTCTCTAGGCACTATGCTTCCACTACTTCAAACAGGAGATTGGCTTTGTTCTCTGGATCTTCAAGACGCTTACGCTCACATTCCAATCTTCCCTCCTCATCGCAAGTACCTGCGCTTCATGGTGGGCCATCAACATTTCCAATACAGAGTTCTACCATTCGGACTGGCATCTGCTCCCAGAGTCTTTACCAAATGTCTGGCAGTAATAGCAGGATACTTGCACAAAGTAGGTGTCCATGTTTTCCCATATCTGGACGACTGGCTCATCAAGAGTCCATCTCAGCAGGGAGCTCTCGCTTCTCTGACTCGAACAATTGCCCTATTTCACTCCATGGGATTTCTCATCAATTATCAAAAATCCCATCTCACTCCAACTCACCTGCTTCAATTCATAGGAGCAGAATTGAACACCAATCTAGCAAAGGCCATTCTACCTGTAGATCGAGCACAGACACTCAGTCTACTAGCAAGATCCATTTACTTACAGAACCAAACGACAGCTCATCAGTTTCTAACTTTACAAGGCCACATGGCCTCCACAGTTCATGTCACTCCTATGGCACGGCTCGCCATGAGAGTTACCCAATGGACTTTATGATCACAATGGATCCAAGCCATTCAACCACTACATTATCCAATTCAAGTGACCCACCAACTAAGATCATCTCTACTTTGGTGGACAAACATGGACAACTTGCACAAAGGCCTACCTTTTCAGCAACCAGTCCCACAAATAACTTTAACTACAGATGCATCCACCTTGGGTTGGGGAGCTCACATAGACAATCTCCAAATACAAGGCACTTGGACAAACCTCAAAGCAACATTTCAAATAAATTTCCTAGAGCTCTGAGCTATACGTTATGCGCTGCATGCATTCAAGGACTGCCTTTCACACAAGACTGTTCTGATCCGAACGGACAACACAGTAGCTATGTGGTACATCAACAAACAAGGAGTTACGGGCGAGTATCTCCTTTGTCAAGAGGCTGCACAGATTTGGGCCTGGGCACTAACATACTCAATGTTCCTCCGGGCCACTTATCTAGCAGGCATTCACAGTCTAGTGGTGGATCGCCTCAGTCGTCAGTTCCAGCCACACGAATGTTCCCTGGATCCCTCAGTAGCGACCAGGATCTTTCAGTGTTGGGGCCAACCGACAATAGACCTCTTTGTGTCACATCTGAATCACAAAGTAAACAAATTCTGCTCTCTACACAACCGACAGAATCAATCAGCCAAGGACGCCTTTGCTCGCCCTTGGAACTCAGGCCTACTATATGCGTATCCTCTGATACCGCTCATAACCAAAACTCTAGTGAAGCTACAACAGGACAAGGGGTCCATGATACTCATAGCCCCGTATTGGCCTCAACAAGTATGGTTTCCCACACTTCTAGACCTCTCAGTCAGGGATCCCATTCGTCTGGGAGTGGCTCCCACTCTCATAACTCAGGATCAGGGTCGGCTGCGCCATCCCAACCTTCAGTCCCTATCCCTGACAGCATGGATGTTGAAAGGTTGATCCTGCAACCTCTCAATCTTTCAAAAAGTATATCTCAAGTGCTTATAGCTTCACGTAAACCTTCCACACGAAAGAACTATTCTTCAAAATGGAAATGGTTTACTTTGTGGTGCAGGCAAAAGGATATCGATCCTTTCACCTGCCCCACTACTTCTCTACTAGACTACTTATACCATCTGTCTCCAGACTTCTTCTGTAAGAGTACATCTAAGTGCAATCTCATCTTACCATAACAAGATGGCAGATGCACCTATTTCCACACAACCTCTCGTAAGTAGATTTATGAGAGGTTTAACTCATCTTAAACCATCAATTCGGCCACCAGTCATACAATGGGACCTGAATCTGGTTTTAACAAGACTAATGCGTTCTCCTTTTGAACCCATAGATTCTTGTGACCTGAAATATCTCACATGGAAGACTATCTTCCTCATAGCCATTACATCAGCTAGAAGGGTTAGTGAACTACAAGCACTTGTCACATACGCACCCTATACAAAGTTCCTACATTGATCCACAATCTTGGTGTAGGAGACATCTCCATGGATGTCTCCCTCATAATCTGTTCCCTGTTTCCCCCCCTGTCAGCCTTTCCCCCCCCCCTGTCAGCCTACCCTTCTTCCTACCCCCTCCCCCTCCTGCAATATCCTTATTTCCCCTATACCCTTATACCCCTTTTTTCCTTTTCCATAAATTTGTACATAGTACTTTCTGTATTATTTTCTATCACCAGTAACCAGTTTAATCTGCACCCTTGTTTATACATATTCTCATGTTTAATTTCCTATATATTTTCATGTAATAACTGTTCCTTGAAAAGGCCATGCCTAAATGATAGATATGCTATCATAGTTTTAAGTTAGTTGTAAATCGATACGATGTTCAAACGGCTGTCGGTATATAAAATCTCCAAATAAATAAATAAATAAATACATGACAGAGTGGTCCTCTGTACATATCCAAAATTCCTTCCCAAAGTGGTCACAGAATTCCACTTGAACCTATCCATAGTTTTACCCACATTATTTCCAAGGCCCCATTCTCATCCAGGAGAAACAGCCGTACATTCCTTGGACTGTAAACGTGCACTAGCATTCTATATCAACCGCACTGCAGTCCACAGAAAATCCACACAACTGTTTGTATCTTATGATCCAAACAAACCAGGGAAACCGGTGGGTAAACATACTATATCCAATTGGCTAGCAGATTGCATACAGTTTGCTATGAAAAAGCAGGCCTTCCTCTCCAAGGGCGGCTAAAGGCCCATTCAGTACGAGCAATGTCAACCTCAGTAGCACACTATCGTTCAGTGCCAATTCTTGACATATGTAAAGCAGCAACATGGAGTTCTCTTCACACCTTTGCAGCTCATTACTGTTTGGACAAACAAGGATGACAAGATTCAGCCTATGGACAATCTGTCTTGAAGAACTTTTTTCCAGCATAATCCCAACTCCTTCTACATCCAACCTGCTGTAATCCACGGCTGACTCATTTCAACCACAATACTTCACTGTTGCCTCAATACAAAATGACTCAGCCTCTAGCTTGCTAATCACCATATGTGAGGTCTAGCATCCTGCTTGTCCTGGGATAAATCAAAATTGCTTACCTTGAGAATTATCTACCCGAGACGATCCAAGATGGCGCTGACCTGAAAGGACGCTGAACAGAGCTCTCGTGATTAAGTCTGCTTATTTGTTTCCTTATTGCCTCCCACACGCTGGAAATATGCCACATACGAAGAGGAAAGGCAGGGTAAGGGATACTTCCTCGGGGACCCCTAACCTACCGAGTTCGCAGACTTTAATTCCCGACCTGTTCTCACAGGCAGCTAGAACTCCAGAGAGTCCTGCGCTTGCGATGACGAGTGAGCAGCCGTTACCGCCAGCAGGCGAAACAACACTAAGTCCTGGAGCTCCACTGAACCCCTCCCCCCCAGCAAGGACACAAGCTGAAAGTGCAGAGCTTCTTCGACAACGGATGCCGTCAGTTGGGGTGAGCTTACCTGAGGCGCGCTTTACAGGGGAGATCGTGGTCCCTGCTGTAGAGGGTGGTGTAATGGCGTCCACCCCGCTGGGAGGAGGGGAACCCCCCGAAAGCCCCAGAGTTGGAGGAGGAGGGGGATCTATCCTGGAGATACCAACGGAAATATCTAGAGGTACAGATGATCTGAATATTGTTTTGCAACCGGTACCTTTTCCTGTTTTAAAACCACTAGAAAGACCTCAAAATATTACGTTAGAATCCTTGTGGTTTGCAATTTCAACGCTTCAAAACTCTTTAATGACAATATCGGAAGGATTTAAGATAACCCAGGAATCGATTTCTAATGTGAAAAAGGTTATGGCTGGTCAAACAGAGAGAATAACTTACATTGAAGGGAAAATAAAGAAAGCGGAAGAAGTTCAAAATTCCATAATTAAAGGAAAAGCAGCCACGAATAGTAGAATGGAAGCATTAGAGAATGAACTGAGAAATGTAAATATCAGAATAATAAACTTTCCGAAATGCAAATTGATCTCCTCTAAGGAGCAATTTAAAAGTTATTTAAAAGATATACTGAAAATGTCAAATGAAGATCTGCCGATTATTAGCAAAGCATACTTTGTCTCTGCACTTAAAGAAAATACAGAAAACCAGATGGAAATGGAAGGAGACAGATTAAATATTACGGAGTTTTTGGAGACTTCACAACAACATCAAGTGGAAGGAAGAGGTACTTTGCTGGTTAAGTTCATGTCATTAATGGACAGAGATATAATAATGAAAAGATTTCTACAACACAGGTCGGTTCTATATTTAAATCAAAAAATCTGGATGTATCCAGATGTTTCGAAAGAAACCCAGAGGAAAAGGAAGAAATTCCTGACTTTGTTGCCACAGGCTAGAATGCATGGAGCTCAGACAATACTGAGATTCCCATGCAAATGTGTTATGAGAGTGGAAGGGAACAGATATGTCTTTTATGATCCCGACCAGTAGGGGAACTTCATACAAACACATCAATGGACCCTAGATACAGGATAAGATAGAATCAGTATAGGAATATAATGCTGCCAAACTTTCAGTAATTTGGTAAAATAGTTTGGTTAATATTGCTCTAAATTAAAATGGATCTCCTCTTACTAGTATATAAGTGAAATACAGGAAATATATGTTCCTATTGTTTAGTTAATGGGTTTGATGAATATTTGTTTTATTTGATTGTGGAAATGGTAAAGAAAAATTGTTTTTCTGACTACATGTTTAATATCACTGTATTACTTGACATTTATTGTAATGTTTGAATTACTGAAAATGCAAAATTAAAAATTAAAAAAAAACCAAAAAAAACAAAAACAAAAATTGCTTACCTTGTAATAGGTGTTATCTCAGGACAGCAGGATGTAGTCCTCACAGAACCCACCCACCACCCCGCGGAGTTGGGTCTCATTCCGTTTACTATTTTATTTTTGCTAAACCTTTTTGCTACATACGAGACCGAAGAGAGACACCTGTGGCAGAGAATATCATGGCATGCTCAGTGGCCTCACAGGGCCAGTCAAAAGTTTCTAGAAACTTTGACAGAAAGATTTCCCGCACTGGGCTCCGTCGGTGACGTCACCCATATGTGAGGACTACATCCTGCTGTCTTGGGATAACACCTATTACAAGGTAAGCAATTTTGCTGTATGGAAGTAGTGACAACAAACTCCCCCTCTCCCATCCACTTATCAGCAAGCATGGTATAAATGTCCACCCGCCCAACCTGACATAATCGCTTGTAATAAAAAGATAAAGAAGGGGTGGAAGTTTTAACCAGTTGAAGAATCTGCTCTAATTTCTGAAATGTGTTCTGGTGCCGAAGTGCAGCAGGTATGGCATTCAAATAATGAGTAATTTGTAAATATGGGAATACTGAGGAAACCCCCCCCCCCCCCAAGCTATAGTAGTTCTGTAATTCAGAAAAGGAAATCAGATGGCCCTCCCTGTTAAGCAAGTGCCCAAGGCAAGTAATACCTGCGTCTATCCATCGCCGAAATACAGCAGTCTGGGATCCTGGAAGAAAATCAGCATTGCCGAAGATTGGTAACAGATATGCACACACTCGAGGTGTCTGCAATCGTTTAGTTAATTGGACCCAAGCCTGTCGGATAGGGCGGATAGTGACAGATGTAAAAAAAGTGGACAGTCTAAGGCACAATCGGCAACCGATGGGGTGTGTGAAGATGTACCTAAAATCCAGTCTCTAATCACTCGCATGTTGCAGGCCATATTATACATGCTAAGATTTGGGACCCCCAGCCCCCCCCCCCCCCCCACCCCTGCTCCCCAGCTCTCCTGTAACCAAGAGAGAGGCAGCCGGGCCCTTCTTCCCTTCCAAAGAAAACGCCGCAAGGAACAATCCAATGTTGCCACGTCCTGGCGCCGAAGATAAAGAGGTAGGTTCTGAAGAAGGTATAGCCATTTTGGAAGGATAACCATTTTCTATAGGTGGACCTGGCCACATAAGGACAGGGGCAGGGGTTGCCACCGGTGCAACAATTCTTGTGTGGTTTTAATGAGGGGGAGAACTTTCATATGATTTGTTATAAATCTGCCATGGTTGATAGTTTCATGGAATGTCCCCTTGTTTTTGTATTATTTGAAAGGGTAAATAACCGTTCTTTATTTAACCATTCTACCCCATGTGTGAATTTATAAATTTCTATCATGTCTGCTCTCAGCTGTTTTTTTCCCAAGCTTAAGAGACCTAACCTGGTAGCCTCTCATCATAAGAGAACTTTTCTAGTTCCGCTGTAGCTTTTTTTGAGATGGGATGACCAGAACTGCACACCATACTCGAGGTGTGGTCACACCATGGGTTAATACAGAGGCAATATGATATTTGCCCTTTTATTTATTTATTTATTTATTTGTTGAGTTTTATATACCGTCATTCGGTAAAACCATCATAACGGTTTACAAAATGTAAATAGTAACTCTCTTAACAATTGTGGAAAAAGTATAACAATGTGCATATTAAACAGAGGTTAAACATTTCAAGTCCAGAAAGTATCATTATGTGGGAGGAGGAAGGATTGTTCTGGTTGGAGAAAAGTTATTTTGAGTTTTTTGGATGAAAGTTCGATTGGGAGTTAGGATGTTCAGAAGTATGAAGGTCAGTGTAGAATTTGTGAAACAGCAATGCTTTTAGGTCTTTTTTGAACGTTTTGAGGTTGGGTTGGGTTCTCAGATCTTTAGGTAGGGAGTTCAAAAATTTAGGGGAGGCAATGGAAAAGGCACTTTTTCTTGTTGTTGTTAGATGCGCATCTCTGATGGGGTGGATGTTTAAGCATCCTGAGTTGTTTGAACATAGTTTTCTTTGAGGATTCTGGGGGGTTATGTTTAAGCCATTTAGTCCTTGCTGATCATTGTTTAGAATTTTATGAATGATGGTCATTGTTTGTGTTCGAATCATGCTTTAATTGGGAGCCAATGAAGTGAGATCAATATGGGCGTTATGTGTTCATTTCTTTTTGTTCCTGTCAGAACTCTGGCTGCTGAGTTCTGCAGAATCTAGAGCGGTTTGAGGTTTGAATAAGGTATTCCAATTAGTAAGGAGTTGCAATAGTTGAAGGTGGAGAAAATGAGTAGTTGTAAGACCATTCTGAATTCATAAGGGTTAAGAAACTGTTTTAAGTGTCTTAGGGTTAGAAGTCTGTGATATCCTTCTTTAGTTTTATTTGATATGTGGTTCTTAAATGAAAGTTCTTTATCAATGATAATTCCAAGGTTCCTAGTGTGGGTGGTGGGGAGTATAGAGTTCACTTGTTTGTCAAGTAAAGGCAGGGGTGGCGGAGTTGGATTGGGTTTTTTATCCATGAGTATTATTTCAGTTTTGTCTATGTTGATTATGAACTTCAGAGAATTTAGGAGATGTTTAATTGAGATAAGTAGAGTCGAGATTTTCTTGTAGGTGTCTTCGATCAAATTTTGGATGGGATTTAGAAGTTGAATGTCGTCGGCGTAGAGGAAGTGGGTGATTCCATTATCTTTTAGTAATTGGCAGATGGGAAGAAGGTATATGTTAAATAGGGTGGTGGATAACACTGATCCCTGGGGAACTCCAGTGTTGAGGTTGATCTTTTTGGATGGGTTGTTATTGATTAAAACTTGCTAGGTTTTGTCAGATAAATAGGAAGAGAACCATTGTAGGGTGGTGTCAGTTAAGCCGATTTGAGTCAGTCGTTCTAACAGTATATTGTGGTTTACTGTGTCGAAAGCAGCTGAGAGGTCAAGGAGGATGAGTAGGCATTTTTCACCTTTGTCGAAGCCTCTTAGTATTATGTCATTTAGTGAGAGAAGGAGAGATTCTGTGTTTAGGTTTTTTCTGAATCCATATTGAGTTGGAGGTAGGATGTTGTTTGTTTCAAGATAGTCATCAAATTGGGGGGTAGATTTTTTAAAAAAGCGCGTTCGCGTACTTTTGTTTGCGCACCAAGCGCAAACAAAAGTACGCTGGATTTTATAAGATACGCGCGTATCTTGTAAAATCCTGGATCGGCGCGCACAAGGCTGCTGATTTTGGGCAGCCGGCGCGCGCCGAGCCGCGCAGCCTGTCTCCTTTCGCCTGTCTACAACTCTCTTTCTCCTCTCTTTCGCCTGTCTCTTTCTCCTCTCTTTCACCTGTCTACAACTCTCCTTTCTCCTCTCTACAACTCTCTTTCACCCTCCCCTCACCTTCCCTTTCCTTCCTCTACCTAACCCACCCCCCCGGCCCTATCTAAACCCCCCCTTACCTTTGTCCGTAGATTTACGCCTGCGAGAAGCAGACGTAAATCTACGCGCGCCAGCGGAGTGCTGGCGCGCCGTGCTCCAACCCGGGGGCTGGTCCGAAGGCCTGGACCACGCCCCCGGGCCGGCGCCACGCCCCCGGTTTCACCCCGAAATGCCGCGCCCCGCCCCCGAAATGCCGCGTCATCGGGTCCCGTCCCCCCGACACGCCCCCGACACGCCCCCTTCCGAAAACCCCGGGACCTACGCGCGTCCCGGGGTTCTGCACGCGCCGGCGGCCTATGGAAAATAGGCGCGCCGGCGCGCAAGGCCCTGCTCGCATAAATCCGCAGGGCTTTGAAAATCCACCCGTGGGTGTGTACAACTTTTTCAATGGTTTTGGCTATGAACAATAGGTTTGAGATGGGGCAATAGTTTATTCAGGATCTAAGTTGTTCTTTTTTAGAATAGGTTTGATAACTGCAGATTTAAGGCATTTGGGGTAATTACCTTCAGTCAGGGATAAATTGATGATTTTGGTGATAGTTTTAGATATGGTGGGTTCAATTGTTTTGAGGGTTGTTATAAAGATGTTGTCTATTGGATGGCTGGCGGGGTTCATTTTATTTATAATAGATTGAATTTTGAGAGTGGAGGCGGTATCAAAATTTGACCATGATGAGGTTATCTTAGTGTTCAGTTTGATGTTTTGGTTGTTGTTGGTTATGTTGGTTTGGATTAGATGAGATATTTTGTTGTTGAAGAAGTCAGCAAAGTAATCGCTTCCATGTTTGCTACATGTAGAATCTTGGGTGGTTTTAGTAAGTTTCTGAACTATTGAGAATAACATTCTGGGAATATGATGAAATTTGGAGATTTTGTTGGAGAAGAATTCCTTCTTTGTATTGTTGATGATATTTTTATATTGTGCTAAGTGGCTCCGATAAATATTTAGTGTGGTTGTATTTTTGTTTTTTCTCCATTCTCTTTCTTTTTTCCTGAGTATACATTTGGCAGTTCTGATGTTATCATTATACCACTGGTTGTTATGTTGGATTGTTGTTTTGTCTTTGTAATAATGGGATTGATGCTGTCTGCTACTGGTTTCGTGATATTTAGCCATGATGTTGTTGCATCCTCGTAGTTAGATAGATTTATGTTGATTAATTCGGCTTGAAGAGTTTTTTGTAGAAATTCAGTGTTGAACGGAGACGGTAAGATATTTTGTTTGGAATGATTTGAGGTGCTTTATGGTTGAAGTTGATAGATAAGTTGGCTTGGATTAGGTGGTGGTCAGACCAAGGTATCTCTATGGTTTGAGTAGTATTTGATTGCCAGACGTCAGTGTTGATAAAGATGAGGTCGATGGTGTGACCTGCTTTATGAGTTGGAGATTGGATTATTTGCTTTAGGTTTAGTGTTGATAGTGCATTGATGATAGTTTGGCAGGTATTTGAGTGGTTGGGTAAGTTGAAGAGTATGTTAAAGTCACCAAGGATGATGATGGGTTTGTTGAGAGATATGTTTTTCATGATATATTCAATTAGTGGGGAGCAGTTTATTTCGAGAGCTCCTGGAGGACAGTAAACAAGGCAGATCTGTAGTTTTGGCGAATCAAATAAAGCAATTTCGAATGGTGGAGATATGTTTGAAGGACGAAGGGTCAATTGAAGGTTGTTTTTTTTAGATAAGCATTAAACTACCTCCTTTATTATTTTTTCTGGGAATTGAGAGGTGTTGTATTCCTGGTTGGACAGTTGGTTAATTAGTACGGAATCTGTGTTTTTGAGCCAGGTTTCCGTTATTGCAATGAAATCTGGTTTGGAGTCAATGAGTAGGTCATTGAACAGAGGAATTTTTTTTATTATTGAACGGGCATTGACAAGTATGAATGAGTGTAGCATATAGTTTGAGAATTGGATATGTGTGTTGTTTTTGTTGTTTATTGGTTGTTTCAGTTTGTAGAGAAGTTTAGAGGCTGGGTGCTTTTTTTGTGCTGAAAGGTTATTAGAGCGCATGGGTTGTTTGTTTGGAGGTGGGATTTTGTTAGTCATATTCTTATCTTCTGTTTGAGCTTCCTTTAGTTTGTTAGGAGATTATGAGTGATATTTGTGAGTAGAGTTGGTAGAGGACAGTAATTGGTTGTATATCATGAGGGTTGTTTTCTTCAGCATTGGGAGAGGTAGGGAGAGAGAAAAAAAAAATTAGGAAGGAGGAAACAAACTGGAGGGTGTGCTGAATGGGCTGCGCGAAGGGGCCTGATCCTTTGGACGCGCTTCTTCGGCGCACGGTGCCTGGGGTGAGTGAGTATTTGAAATACACTCACCCGGCGCCTCCTCTGACGTCAGGGGGCTGTGCAAGCCTCGGATCCGCTGGTGCAGCTTTGTGACAGGCTCCTCCGAGGCCTAGACTAGGGCCCTGCTTCGCCGGATGCAGGCACGATCGGGGGGGGGGGGGGGGGGGTGTCACTTTCTTGGCCCTCATCATCATTGGTGGGGGCAGTTGGCCGGTTGGGTTGCCCTCGGGGTAGGCCCCTACGGAGTCAGACGTCAGTGGATGGAGAGAGGCTCCCGGCAGCGCTGCAGAAGTCCCTGAGAGCTCGTAAGTGCAGGACTGTGTTTAACGGTCTCCTGGTGATAGGGGGGGGGGAGTGAGTATTTGAAATACATTTCAAATTCTTCCAATTATTCAACTTTCATTCTTGAATGCTGTCGCACTCTGAGTTCAGGATTTCAATGTATTTTCCACAAGGACTTCAACATCCTTTTCCTGGGTGGCGATTCCGAGGGCAGAACCCAGCATGTGTAGCTATGATTCCTTTTCCCTATGTGCAGCATTTTGCATTTGTCATCTTTCATTCAGATCCTCAGTCTCCTAGCCTCACAAAGTCCCACAGAGAGTTACTCACAATCCGCTGCTGTTCTAGCGATTTTTGAATGATTTTGTGTTATCGGCAAATTTGATCACCTCACTTACTGCTCCCTTTTCCACACCATTTCTGAACATGTTAGCACAGGAAACAGCACAGATTCCTGTGGTACTTCACTAATGATCTTTCTCAATTTGAATTACTGACCATTTAATCCTACCCTCTGATTCCTGTCTTAACCAGTTACCAATCCACAATAGGACACTGCCTCCTATCCCATGGCTTTTTAATTTTCTAAGAAGTCTCTCATGACTTTGTCAAATGCTTTCAGGAAATTCATATACACTATATCATCTGGCTCACCTTTATTCACATGTTTGTTCACAGCTTCAAAAAATCTAAAAGACAGATGGCAAGACTTCCCTTTGCTAAAACCATGTTGACGCTTCTCCATTAAGCCATGTCTAGCTAACTGGTAAGATTTTGTTTTCAAGAATAGCTTCTACCATTTTAGTTAAACTTACTACCAAGGCTGAGTTTTTGAACTGCCTTTACTTCCCGCTGAAGTAAATGGAAGTTAAAACTTTACTTCACCTCAAAGGATGAAGTAAAATATCAGCATGAAAGGAAAATTTAAAAAATATGCCCACATTGCTGCACTGGAAATCATTACCTTGCCTTTGCATGGAAAATGCTCTACAATTAGCTCAATTTTTACCTCCTGTTTACTGCATATTTATTCTGTGCTAAAAGCCTTACTATGTGTGAAGTAATTTTAGCTCCCAAAAAAACAGTGTGCTGAATCTGAAGTAAAACAGTGCGCTAAGCCTACAACACTTTATTACATTGACCCAAAAATGATGAATGAATTCCTTCTGTGTTACTGATGCTTTTGATCTGTAAGAGGACATTACTTTTTTTTGGTTGATCTGCTTGCAATAAAATGCTCTGCATGTCTTAGCTGCAGAGAAACACTAATTCAAACACAGTGTTTAAAGAGAAGGAGAGAGCAGCTACAGTTACATTGAACTGTAAGGGATCATCGAGAAAACAATACTGCAGCAGAAGAGGTGCAGGAGTTACACAGAGCTGTAAGGGATCAGAGAGGGAGCTACACTGCATTGGGAGATGTGCTAGAGTTATACAGAGCTGTAAGGGATGAGAGAGAGTTACACTGCAGCAGGATAGGTGCTAGAATTACAAAGAGCTGTAAGGGATCAGAGAGAGAGCTACACTGCAGTGGGAGAGGTACTAGAGTTACACAGAGCTGTAAGGGATCAGAGAGAGAGTTACACTGCAGCAGGAGAGGTGCTGGGGTTACACACAAGCAGTAAGGGATGAATAAGAGAGCTACAACGCAGTGGAAGAGGAGCTACACAGAACTGTAAGGGATAAGCGAGAGACCTACACTGCAGCGGGAGAGGTGCTAGAGTTACACAGAGCTGTAAGGGATCAGAGAGAAAGTTACACTGCAAGCGGGAGAAGTGCTGGGGTTACACACAAGCATTAAGGGATGAACAAGAGAGCTACAATGCAGTGGGAGAGGAGCTACACAGAACTGTAAGGGATAAGCGAGAGACATACACTGCAGCGGGAGAAGTGCTGGGGTTATACACAAGCAGTAAGGGATGAACAAGAGAGCTACAACAGAGTGGGAGTGGAGCTACACAGAGCTGTAAGGGATAAGCAAGAGACCTACACTGCAGCGGGAGAGGTGCTAGAGTTACACAGAGCTGTAAGGTATCAGAGAGAAAGCTACACTGCAGCGGGAGAAGTGCTGGGGTTACACAGAAGCAGTAAGGGATGAGCAAGAGAGCTACACTGCAGTGGGAGAGGTGTTAGAGTTACACAGAGCTGTAATGGATCAAAGAGAAAGCTACACTGCAGCGGGAAAAATGCAGTAGGAGAGGAGTTATACAGAGCTGTAAGGGATAAGTGAGAGACCTACACTGCAGCCAGAGAAGTGCCAGAGTTACTCACAGCTGTAAGAGATAAGCGAGAGAGCTACAGCGTAGCAGAAGAGGTTGTGTGGTTAAAGCAGGAGAAATGTGCTGAGGTTCCACAGTAAGGAATTCGTGAGGGCTGTACATTGAACAGGACTCCTAGTATGCCTTGTGTCCCAGTGTGTGTTGCTAGTTCCTGTGTTTGTTCCTGTTTGTTGTTTCTGTTCCTGCCTTGCCTTGTCTGTGCCCTTGTCTGCCTCTTGCCTTGTCTTGCTTTTCATAGTCTGTAATTTGCCTTGTTTCTCTCAGTTTGATTTCCTGGACTCTCACCCTGGCTTGGACTCTGACTTTCCTTGTCAACACCTGGAACCTTCTGCTTTGGAATTGACCCTGCTTTGCTGCCTGCTCCAACCTCTGGCCTGGTTACTATCTCTGCTGTCTGTTGCCTGCCCCAACTTCTGGATCATTATCCATACCTGTTGTTTGCCGCCTGCCCCAACTCTAGACTAGCCTTAGATTCTCACTGAGAACTACCCTAGGCTGCCAGAACCCAAGGGCTCAACCTAATGGGAAGGCAGCTGGTATAGGTGAAGCTCCAGCTGGTCCCATCACAGGGCTTCTCCAGCCAGTCCCACACAGGGCCCAGCTATTGGTATAGGCCTAGTAGACTTGCTCACTAGGCAGCACCAATCACACTGCAGCACCAAGGGTCCACTATTCCTGCAGGCATTACAAGTTGAAGCAAAAAGGTAGGGGCTAAGGCAAAAATGGTGCAGTAGAGGAAAGGAGAGATGAGACAATTGTAGTGAGGATACAAGTGGCCATTCATAATAACATAGTTTCTCACAGGACAAGCAGGATGGTAGTCCTCACATATGGGTGACATCACAGGATGGAGCCCTGTTCGGAAAACATTTCTGTCAAGGTTTCTATAAAGCTTTGACTGACACTGGCACACTGAGTGCACTGAGCATGCTCAGCCTGCAATTATCCCTGTGACCACAGGTGTCTCCCTCAGTCTTCTTTTTTCTGCTCTGCAGTAAGCATAGCGATTAGGAGCTCTGTGAGAAATTCTAACACTTTTTCCACATGGAAACACTTAAACTTTTACTTCACAAACACTTTTTCCCTGCACAGGTCTCCCTTCGCGTACATTTATTCGATGCTCGGTGAGTATTATGCCCTATTTTTTGGTCTGTTCCTGTCACCTCCATGGCCTGCCAACTGACTGCGGCCTTCCCTCTCCTTATTTTCATAGTTAGCCACACTTAGCCTGCGAGTATCCCTCTGTGACACTCTGCCTGGTTATTAGCGCTAGTGGGACAGGGACTTCCATGGATTCCGTTGCCGCCAGGGCCTCTGTTGAATCCAGGTCCTTTGATTTCCTTGGTACCCTTGCGCAGTCGATGCCCCCATCGCTTCCATCGGTACCCCCTTCCGGACCATCCTGCATTCTTAGCTGCCATCGGTACCCCTTCCCCGTGGCACATTGATGCCATCATTCCCTGCATCGATTCTATCAGTGCCATCCATGTTTTTCATCCATGGCACTGATTTTTCCCTGGGTTTCATCGATGCCATCATTGCTCGGATGGATGCCATCGATGCATACCCTTGTGTCGTCAGTGCCATCGTTATCCGGGTTGATGCCATCATCGCCCAGGGCACTTCCATCAATGCCAGGGTCATTTCCATCGATGCCATCATCGATTCCATCGGTGCCATTGATACCCAGGTTGAGTCCATCAGTGCCATTGTTGAATCCATCGATGCCCAGGTCGATTCCATTGGTGGCGTCGATGCCTGGATCGATTCCATCGATGGCACCGATGCCCAGGTCGATTCCACCGATGCTCAGGTCAATTCCATCGATGGCAAATGTCGATTCTATCGATGGCATCAATGCCAATGTCGATGCCATTGGTGCCCATGTAAGTGCCATCAATGCCCATACTGGTACCATCGATGCCATCAATGCCATTGGTGCCCAAGTCAATCCCATCGATGCTGTCGATGCCCGTGGCCATGCCGTCGATGCCCGTGGCCATGTCACCGATGTCATCAGCACCTGCCTCCATACATTGAGGCTGTCGATGCCCACGTTGTTTCCATCGATGTCTTCAATGTTCCTATCGATGCGGTCATTGACTCCATTGATGCCGGCATCATTTTTTTCTGATGCCAATGATGTTTTTTGATTTCTTGATGCCACATCATTTCTATAGATACCTACGCCGATGCTATCAGTGCTTTTGTCACTGTTATCCTTGCTCTGCCTGGGTCATCGACGTTTTTCATATATATATATTTTTGACTATGCCTCGAGGCCACTTCAGCCGCCATCGACACCATCAATACCGACATAGCACTTCCATGTAATGCCCTCGCCTAAACACAGTACTCCATGTTTTGGGTTATAAGAACATAAGAAATTGCCATGCTGGGTCAGACCAAGGGTCCATCAAGCCCAGCATCCTGTTTCCAACAGAGGCCAAACCAGGCCACAAGAACCTGGCAATTATCCAAACACTAAGAAGATCCCATGCTAATGATGCAATTAATAGCAGTGGCTATTCCCTAAGTAAACTTGATTAATAGCCGTTAATGGACTTCTCCTCTAAGAACTTATCCAAACCTTTTTTGAACCCAGCTACACTAACTACACTAACCACATCACACTAAAGCCCCGTATTAGCCTACGACACTACATAGTGCCAGGAGCAGTGCAGGCATGCTGACAGTCTGTCAACATTCGCCATCCAAGACAGCAAAGGCATCCACCTCAGCGCTGGGGCGCTCATTGTCACCGGCACGGTGACTGTCCACCACCGACGCCATCCAGCACTTCAGTGCTATCCTTCTCAGTGCTGGAGAATGCCCGGGCAGAGCAACATAACCACTGCCATCGCCACTGTTCCACACAGTGCTGGCAGTCCTTGATGCTCCAGAAACACCGGAACGAGTTCCGAACAATTCTGGACTGGCGTCATGACACATCAAGCTGCTGCAATGAGGGCCGGGTTCACGAGTCATAATGGCTCCCCTGTACCTGAGGCATGCCCCACCGACATCGGTGTGGGATTGTGGCCCTTCACAAATTACTGTGGTAGTGCCAGCCACTCTCAGCCTGTCTCCTCTATTCCTGCGCTACCATACCAGGTTTCAGAGTTGAGACGGACATTACGTTCAACAGGCTACCCCTCGATGACTCCTGAAATCCATGGAGCCATCAATCATCACCAGCTCGTCCTTCAGCGATCCACGTTGGATGGTAGGTAGTCTAATCCTGCTTCAGCGGCATTCCCATTGAGATCTGTTCTCTAATTCGGGCCACATGGTTCGAAAGGTTCTAGGTCGCCTGTCTTCCAAGAACCGTATTAGTGTCACATATCGCTGTTGCCACCTATGTCAGACACCATACCAAGAGAACCTCTCTACCATTTATTTGGGATTGCATCAAGACATCCTCTTGTTGTCAGCAACGGGACCCTGTACTGATTAATACTCTGGTTTCTGGTTCCTAATTCAGGACCGAAGTTCCAGATGGATTCACTGATCTGCTAAAAGCGAGATCCAGCAAATACTGCCTCAAGTGCAAGTCCACCTCGAAACCTGGCGACAGGTCTCGACGTTTTCTTGTACAGCACACAGAAATGCGGGTAAGACTTTACTGTTCACGCTCCCTTCGGAGGTTACATGATATCCAGGTTACATCAGCCCCACCAGTTGGACACCTCTGGGTCTCTCAACTTGCCGGACGTCAGAGTGGCCACCCCACTCCCACTCTGTACCAAGATTCACGGTACACTCCCCCGGATGCTACAAAGCGCAGGAGGGAAGGGGGGGTATTGGGGAGTTTTAATTTCACTTTTCTTTCTTTCAACAGAAAGTAGTTACTCTCCGCCCATCCTGGACCTCAGAAATACCAACTTTCTTCAGAAGGCACAGGTAAAATGGTATCTCTCATCACCATGCTTCCATATTGCAGTAAGTAGATTGCCTCTAATCTTTCTATGTGCTTCATGGTGAGTCAACAATATTACAATCTCAAGCTCTGCCAGTTGCACCAGCTTCAGCAACTGGGGTATTTCATTAAATCACTATCAGTGACTGCTGTTTCTCTATGGAATACAACATCATTCACGCTTTTCCTTGCATGGACAGCTGCATAACCATAGTCAATCCAAGCAATCTACTACCTGGGATTGTTGTCACTGCCATAAATCCCTTATAGAACACTTCTGGATACCACAGTCACAACGACCTTCCTGTCCAGCAACTGCACAGACATTCTAACAAATTCCTATATGTCCCTGTGTGCATATTCCATAACTTCAGCCCCTCAATTCCTTCATTGTCGGGCCATGGGGTTTATTCACTATGCACTTTCCTCATAGATCCAAAATTGCTCTGGGTTACGTTCAGTGAAATGTTATTATCAGTGCATCTAAGCTGTTCAACCGCTTTCATCCCTCATCCATATTGCAGATTTAGAACCAAAACCTAGTCTGCTCCTGCTAATGCTTGCATTTACTCAGGGTTGTAAAGTTTGACCTAACATCTTCCCAACCCAATATGCGTCTATTCCGCTCCAGGCACAGTTTCACATGAACTTCCTGGAGCTTGTAGCCATGAGTTATACCCTTATGCCTTTCAATACTGCTTCTGCAACAAATCTTTGTGCATACAGACAGACAGCATAGGTACAATGTGCTTTTCCAACACACAAGCATGCATAACCTCTTAGCTGCTCTGCTAGGAAGCTTCGCAGCTCTACCCTTGGCCCTTGCTCGCTCCATGCATCCTCGGGCCACTTATCTGACAGACTTACTGAATGCACTAACAGAACTTCTCCATATAGGTTTCCATCCTCTTGAATGGTCTCAGACTACATGTGTAGCGAGAGAAATCTTCTAGCACAGACGTCAACCTAACTTGCCCTCTGCATCCACATCGAACCATACAGTGGACGGATTCTCCTCCCTACACATGTTTCCAGTGCATTCCCATAGGCGCCTTTGTTCCATCAAGGCCCTCTTATATCTATCTCTTCTGCTGCCTCTCATAGCCAGCACTCTTCTAATGCTGAAACAGGATGGGGTTCACTGTTCCTCAGACCCACGTCTTGGCCGAGACCAGTATGCTTCCCATACTTCTCGGTCTATCACACCAGTAACCAATTCGCTTCTCTCAAGTCTCTCAGTCTCATATCTCTCTCAGTCTCTCAGTCTCTCTCAGTCTCTCAGTCTCATATCTCTCTCATACTCTCTCAGTCTCATATCATAGACTCACTAATGTTCTCATGTACTGGTAGTGTCACAAAAACCCTTCCACACCCAAATCCTACCATTCAAAATGGCATGATTTACCACATAACGCTTACAAAAGAGTTTTACCCTTTTTCTTTTTTCTACACCACTCTTTTTTCTTACTCCCTCGGATTCTGCTCCCCAGACATCCTTCACATGGGTACACCTCGGTTCCAATTTGTGTACCACTTGGGAGTGGGGATACCCGTTTAACGGTCATCCCCTTCTGAGTCAGCTTACCAATGATTATCCACTGATCAAGCCGCCTCTGTTTTCACTAGTCACAGAATGGGACATGTAATTCGTGCTTACAAGACTCATAGATCTTCATTCAAAAATTGGAAGAAGGATCCAACAGAAGAAAATAGGATAAAGCATAAACATTGGCAAGTTAAATGTAAGACATTGATAAGACAGGCTAAGAGAGAATTTGAAAAGAAGTTGGCTGTAGAGGCAAAAACTCACAGTAAAAACTTTTTAAAATATATCCAAAGCAGAAAGCCTGTGAGGGAGTCAGTTGGACCGTTAGATGATCGAGGGGTTAAAGGGGCACTTAGAAAAGATAAGGCCATTGCGGAAATATTAAATGATTTCTTTGCTTCGGTGTTTACTGAAGAGGATGTTGGGGAGGTACCCGTAATGGAGAAGGTTTTCATGGGTAATGATTCAGATGGACTGAATCAAATCACGGTGAACCTAGAAGATGTGGTAGGCCTGATTGACAAACTGAAGAGTAGTAAATCATCTGGACCAGATGGTATACACCCCAGAGTTCTGAAGGAACTAAAAAATGAAATTTCAGACCTATTAGTAAAAATTTGTAACTTATCATTAAAATCATCCATTGTGCCTGAAGACTGGAGGATAGCAAATGTAACCCCAATACTTAAAAAGGGCTCCAGGGGAGATTCGGGAAACTACAGACCGGTTAGCCTGACTTCAGTGCCAGGAAAAATAGTGGAAAGTGTTCTAAACATCAAAATCACAGAACATATAGAAAGACATGGTTTAATGGAACAAAGTCAGCATGACTTTACCCAGGGCAAGTCTTGCCTCACAAATCTGCTTCACTTTTTTGAAGGAGTTAATAAACATGTGGATAAAGGTGAACCGGTAGATATAGTATACTTGGATTTTCAGAAAGCATTTGACAAAGTTCCTCATGAGAGGCTTCTAGGAAAAGTAAACAGTCATGGGATAGGTGGCGATGTCCTTTCGTGGATTGCAAACTGGCTAAAAGACAGGAAACAGAGAGGAGGATTAAATGGGCAATTTTCTCAGTGGAAGGGAGTGGACAGTGGAGTGCCTCAGGGATCTGTATTGGGACCCTTACTTTTCAATATATTTATTAATGATCTGGAAAGAATTACGACGAATGAGATAATCAAATTTGCAGATGACACAAAATTGTTCAGAGTAGTTAAATCACAAGCAGATTGTGATAAATTGCAGGAAGACCTTGTGAGACTGGAAAATTGGGCATCCAAATGGCAGATGAAATTTAATGTGGATAAGTGCAAGGTGATGCATATAGGGAAAAATAACCCATGCTATAATTACACAATGTTGGGTTCCATATTAGGTGCTACAACCCAAGAAAGAGATCTAGGTGTCATAGTGGATAACACATTGAAATCATCGGTTCAGTGTGCTGCGGCAGTCAAAAAAGCAAACAGAATGTTGGGAATTATTAGAAAGGGAATGGTGAATAAAACGGAAAATGTCATAATGCCTCTGTATCGCTCCATGGTGAGACCGCACCTTGAATACTGTGTACAATTCTGGTCGCCGCATCTCAAAAAAGATATAATTGAGATGGAGAAGGTACAGAGAAGGGCTACCAAAATGATAAGGGGAATGGAACAACTCCCCTATGAGGAAAGACTAAAAAGGTTAGGACTTTTCAGCTTGGAGAAGAGACGACTCAGGGGGGATATGATAGAGGTGTTGAAAATCATGAGAGGTCTAGAACGGGTAGATGTGAATCGGTTATTTACTCTTTCGGATAGTAGAAAGACTAGGGGGCACTCCATGAAGTTAGCATGGGGCACATTTAAAACTAATCGTAGAAAGTTATTTTATACTCAACGCACAATTAAACTCTGGAATTTGTTGCCAGAGGATGTGGTTAGTGCAGCTAGTATAGCTGTGTTTAAAAAAGGATTGGATAAGTTCTTGGAGGAGAAGTCCATTACCTGCTATTAAGTTCACTTAGAGAATAGCCACTGCCATTAGCAATGGTAACATGGAATAGACTTAGTTTTTGGGTACTTGCCAGGTTCTTATGACCTGGATTGGCCACTGTTGGAAACAGAATGCTGGGCTTGATGGACCCTTGGTCTGACCCAGTATGGCATTTTCTTATGTTCTTATACGTTCTCCATTCGAGCCTTTCCATTCCTCTCACTTAACAGTCTGCCATGGGCAACTCTTTCCCTCATAGACACTTCTACCAACTTGGTCAGTGAGTTACACACCTTGTTACATACTCACCTGACCCTGTGATCCACCGTGACCGAGTGGTTTTACGTTTTCAACTTCATATCCTTCTTAAGGTAGACGTTGCATCTCACCTTACTCAGAATATACTCTGCCCACTTTCCCAACGCCTCTCTCTCACCAAAGCGAGAGGGTTTTTCCACTCCTTGGACTGTAATAGTGCACTTGCATTCTATCTAGACCGCACTACACTCCATAAGAATTCCACCAAACTCTTTCCTTCTGTGGCAAGAGCCAAGCTGCGAGTTCCAGTGGGCAAACAGACCTATTCCTCCTAATTGACGGTCTGTATCTCTTTTTCCTACCAACAAGCAGGCATTTCACTACAACACTGTGTGTAACCACACTCTGTTCCGTCCATCCCAGCCTCCATAGCTTATCTTCGGCCGCTGCTTGTACATATTTATCAGGCTGCAACCTGGAGCTCTCTCCATACTTTCGCAGCCATTATTGCTTAGATATGACTAGCCAGCATGCTCCATGTTTGGCCAGTCCGTCTACTCCTATTCTTTTCGGTTTAACTACCCAGGATGCCCTCCTGGTAGTTAACTACCCAGGATGCCCTCCGTACCAAATTCCACCCCCATCATTGTGCCTTTTGCGTGTCTTGGGTGCATTTGGTGCACTCTCGGGCATCCTCAGGTCGGTACTCACCCATATGTGAGGACTAACATCCTGCTTGTCCTGTGAGAAAGCAAATATTGCTTACCTGTAACAGGTGTTCTCACAGGACAGCAGGATGTTAGTCCTCAAGAAACCCACCCGCCACCCCGCGGAGTTGGGTTTGTATACGTTTTTACTTTTATTTTAGTTTCGCTCGCACTTTTTGCTATAAGACGAGACTGAAGGAGACACCTGTGGTCACAGGGATAATTACAGGCTGAGCATGCTCAGTGCACTCAGTGTGCCAGTGTCAGTCAAAGCTTTATAGAAACTTTGACAGAAAAGTTTTCTGTACAGGGCTCCATCCTGTGATGTCACCTATATGTGAGGGCTAACATCCTGCTGTCCTGTGAGAACACCTGTTACAGATAAGTAACATTTGCTAAATATCAGTAGAAAAAGACGAAAGTGGTCCATTCAGTCTGACCAACAATCTTTCTTTTTATTTTATTCTTAAAGTAATTGTTGATCTGTGCAAATTACTGAAGTCAACATGGGTTACCCTTTTCTTCATCTCCATTATTAAGCTACTAGGAATGCTCTGTTTCATCTCATACCCTTTTGAGTTCCTTACTGTCCTTGTCCACACTACCTCTTCTGGGAGGTAATTCTATTCCGTCACCATTTCCATGAAGAAATACATTGGTTCTTGCTCAAACCTTTGGAACTTCATATTATGGCCTTTTGTTCTACAGTTTTTGTGCCTGAAGAGGTTGGTGGTAATTGGTTGAGGCTATTAGAAAATGTGGTTGTATAAAACATATAGAAGTCTTAAAGACAGTGGTTGGAAGAAAGGACTAGTTCTAAATAGAGATGTGCTTCGTTTTTTTCTACCGGGTCATTTTTCGGTTCGAATACTTCGTGGTATAATTCGGGTGGTCTCGTTTCGTTTTCGGGTCGTTTGTCCGAAAACGAAACAAGAAACCCGAAACCGGGCCGAAAAATGAATCGGTAAACGAAGCTAAAAAAACCCCCCACCCAAGCATTTAAAAACATTTTGAATCATTTTCGTACGTATAGGCAACCCCCCCCCCCCATCCCGATCCCTCCCCAAGACTTACGAAGATCCCTGGTGGTCCAGCGGGGTCCCGGGTTCCATTTCTCCTCCGTGCCCGGTGCAAGCCGTGCACCTCAAAATGGTGCCGAATAGCCCGAACTACCATG
The DNA here is from genome assembly GCF_901001135.1 of Rhinatrema bivittatum. Taxonomy (NCBI): domain Eukaryota; kingdom Metazoa; phylum Chordata; class Amphibia; order Gymnophiona; family Rhinatrematidae; genus Rhinatrema; species Rhinatrema bivittatum. The sequence goes on from NC_042631.1 coordinate 55,734,208, forward strand.
TCACAGGGGCTTTCGGCGCTATTGGTCAGCCCCTGTCACATGGCCATCGGCGCCATCTTGTGCTCCTATCATGTGACAGGAGCTGACCAATGGCTCCGAAAGCCTCTGTGACATAGTATGGGCAAAGGCTATCGGCGCCATTTTGGTTACTGGCAGCCGAAAACGAAATCGCTCTTGGACCCTTGCTGGACCCCCAGGGATTATTGGCAAGCCTTGGGGGGGGGGGTCAGGAGGGGGCTCCTGACCCCCCCAAGGCTTGCCAATAATCCCTGGGGGTCCAGCAAGGGTCCGAGAGCGATTTCGTTTTCGGCTGCCAGTAACCAAAATGGCGCCGATAGCCTTTGCCCATACTATGTCACAGAGGCACCGTGGCATGCATCATCACTGACACGGTGACCGTCCGACACCGACGCCATCCAGCACATTGGTGCTATCCTTCTTGATGCTAAACAATGCTCGGACTGAGCAACATCACCACTGCCATCAACACTGTTCCGCACAGTGGGGCGGATTTTCAGAGCCCTGCTCGCGTAAATCCGCCCAAAACCGGGCGGATTTACGCGAGCAGGGCCTTGCGCGCTGGTAAGCCTATTTTACATAGGCCTACCGGCGCGCGCAGAGCCCCTGGACTCGCGTAAGTCCCGGGGTTTTCGGAGGGGGCGTGTCGGGGGGGGCGTGTCGGGGGGCGGGCCTGAACCGCGCAACATTTTCGGGGCGTGTCGGGAGCGTTCCAGGGGCGGGCCCGGGGGCGTGGCTACGGCCGGGGGCGGCCCGGGGGCATGGCCGCGCCCTCCGGACCCGCCCCCAGGTAGCGTCCCGGCGCGCAGGAGGCCCGCTGACGCGCGGGGATTTACGCCTCCCTCTGGGAGGCGTAAATCCCCCGACAAAGGTAAGGGGGGGGCTTAGACAGGGCCGGGTGGGTGGGTTAGGTAGGGGAAGGGAGGGGAAGGTGAGGGGAGGGCAAAAGGAAGTTCCCTCCGAGGCCGCTCCGATTTCGGAGCGGCCTTGGAGGGAACGGGGGTAGGCTGCGCGGCTCGGCGCGCGCCGACTATACAAAATCCATAGCCTTGCGCGCGCCGATCCAGGTTTTTAGCAGATACGCGCGGCTCCGCGCGTATCTACTAAAATCCAGCGTACTTTTGTTTGCGCCTGGAGCGCAAACAAAAGTAGGCTATTCGCGCTCCTTTTAAAATCCGCCCCTCTATTAGCAGTCCTTGGTGCTCCAGAAACACCGGAACGAGTTCCAAAGAATTCTGCACTGGCATCACAAGACATCGAGCCGCTGCGACGAGGGCCGGGTTCACGAGCTGTTAACTGGCTCCCCTGTTCTCGAGGCGTGCCCCACCGACATTGGTGCGGTAATGTGGCCCTCCAGAAAAAACTATCATGGTAGCACCAGCCACGCTCAGCCTGACTCCTCTATACCTGTGCCACCATACCAGGCATCAGAGCTGAGACGGGCATCTACTCCCTTGATGACTCCTGAAATCCACGGAGCTAGCAATCTTCACCAGCTCGTCCTTAGGCGATCCACGTCGGATGGTAAGTACCTGCTTCTGCGGCATTCCCATTGAGATGTGTTCTCTAATTCGATCCACATGGTTCGAAAAGTTCTAAGTCATGTACCTTCCAAGAATCGTATTAGTATCACATATTGCTATGCCAGCTATGTCAGCCACAATACCTAGAGAACCTCTCTATCATTTCTTTGGGATTGCATCAGGACATTCTCCCTTTTTCAGCAACGAGGCTCTGTACTGATTAATACTCTGGCTTCTGGTTCCTGATTCAGAACCAAAGTTCCAGGTGCATTCACTGATCTGCTAAGTACGAGATTCAGCAAATACTGCCTCAAGTACAAGTCCACCTGGAAGCCTGACGATAGGTCTCAATGTCTTCTTGTACAGCACACAGAAATGCAGGTAAGACTTTACCACTCACGCTCCCGTGGGAGTACATGATATCCAGATTACATCAACCCCTCCAGTTGGACACCTCCAGGTCTCCCAACTGGCCGGATATCAGAGCAGCCACCCCACTTTGTACTAAAGTTCCCGGTACAATCCCCCAGACGCTACAAAGCACAGAGGGGGGGAGGGGGGTTTGGGGATTTTTAATTACACTATTCTTTCTTATAACAGAAAGTAGTTACTCTCCACCCATCCTGGACCTCAGAAATACCAACTTTCTTCAGAAGGCACAGGTAACATGGTATCTCTCGTCACCATGCTTCCATATCGCAGTAAGTACATTTCCTCTAATCTTTCTATGTGCTTCTTGGTGAGTCAACAATATTACAATCCCAAGCTCTGCCGGTTGCACCAGCTTCGGTAACTGGGGTATTTCATTGACTCACTATCGGTGACTGTTGTTTCTCTGCGGAGTGCAACATCATTCATGCTTTTCCTTGCATGGACAGCTGCATAACCACAGTCAGTCCACGCAAGGAGCTCTAACTTCTTCATGACTCACTTTACATTTACTAAATGGGATTACTGTCACTGCCATAAATCCCTTATACAACACTTCTGGAATCTACAGTCATAATGACCTTCCTGTCCAGCATACACGCAGACATTCTAATAAATTCTTACATGTCCCTGCATGTATTTTCCATAACTTCAGCCCCTCAATTCTTCATTGTCGGGCCATAGGGTTTTTTCACTATGCACTTTCCTCATAGATCCAAAACTGCTCTGAGTTAGATACAGTGAAATTCCATTATCAGTGGGTCTAAGCTGTTCAACCGCTTTCTTTCCTCATCCATATTGCAGATCTAGAACCAAAAGCTAGTCTGAATCTGCTCATGCTCGCATTTACTCAGGGTTGTAAAGTTTGACCTATACGCTTCTCAACCCAACATGCATGTACTCCACTCCAGGCACAGTTTCACATGAACTTCCTGGAGCTTGTAGCCATGAGTTATACCCTTATGCCTCCCAATACGGCCTCTGCAACAAATCTTTGTGCATACAGACAGACAGCATAGGGACAATGTGCTTTCCAACACATAAGCACGCACAACCTCTTAGCTGCTCTGCAAGGAAGCTGCGCAGCTCTAACCTTGGCCCTTGCTCGCTCCATGTATCCTCGGGCCACTTATCTAAGAGATTTACTGAATGCACTAGCAGACCTTCTCCATGTAGGTTTCCATCTTCTCGAATGGTCCCGTGTTCAACTTCATATCCTTCTTAAGGTAGACATTGCATCTCACCTTACTCAGAATATACTCTGCCCATTTTTCCCAACACATCTCTCTCACCAAAGTGAGAGGGCTTTTCCACTTCTTGGACAGTAATAGTGCACTTTCATTCTATCTAGATCGCACTACACTCCATAGGAATTCCACCTAACTCTTTCCTTCTGTGGCAAGAGTCAAGCTGCGAGTTCCAGTGGGCAAACAAACCTATTCCTCCTAATTGATGGTCTGTATCTCTTTTCCTACCGACAAGCAGGCATTTCACTACAACACTGTGTGTAACCACACTCTGTTGCATCCGTCCCAGCCTTAATAGTTTCCCCTCGGTCGCTGCTGCTTGTACATATTTATCAGGCTGCAACCTGGAGTGCTCTCCATACTTTCGCAGCCCATTATTGCTTAGATACGACTAGCCGGCATGCTCCATGTTTGGCCAGTCCATCTACTCTTATTCTTTTTGGTTTAACTACCCAACATCCTTCCACCAACCCGTTAAGAGTTTCAGGATGCCCTCCGTTCCAAATTCCACCCCTGTCATTGCGCCTTTCGCGAGTCTTGGGTGCATTTGCTGCACTCTCGGGCATCCTCAGCTCAGTACTCACCCATATGTGAGGACTACCATCCTGCTTGTCCTGTTAGAAAGCAAGTGTTGCTTACCTGTAACAGGTGTTCTCACAGGACAGCAGGATGTTAGTCCTCACGAAACCCACCCGCCACCCCGTGGAGTTGAGTCTGTATACGTTTTTACTTTTATTTTAGTTTCGCTTGCACTTTTCGTTATAAGACGAGACTGAGGGAGACACCTGTGGCTCACAGGGATAATTGCAGGCTGAGCATGTTCAATGCACTCAGTATGCCAGGGTCAGTCAAAGCTTTGTAGAAACTTTGACAGAAATGTTTTCCTTACAGGGCTCCATCCTGTGATGTCACCCATATGTGAGGACTAACATCCTGCTGTCCTGTGAGAACACCTGTTACAGGTAAGCAACACTTGCTTTATCACACCTGTTTACATTGGTTTTATCACACCGGTTTACATATTTTACATTGGTTTTATCACACCGGTTTACAGCTTAAACAGTGGAATCTATAAGAATATATTTCATATTTACATTGAGACATTGTAACATGATTGGTTTTGTAACATGGATAACATTGTAACATTGTGACATTATATCATGATTATTTTTGTAACATGGAAGACTGAGACATGAGTGAATATGTGACACAGGTAACTCTGTGATAAGAGTACTTTTGCAGCAAGGGTAAGTTTGGAACAAGGGTAACTTTGTGACAAGGAGATAACTTTAACTTGAGTGTAGATGTTGCCAGATGGCTTGATTTGCATTGGATTAACCATTATAGGTTCTGTTGTAGGGTGGGGGGAGTGAGGTGTGTGTTGATTGTGGGGGGGGGGGGGGCTCAGCTTGGTGTGATAGGTGGTGTCTGATGTGTCGCTGTGGGATATGCTTTTTTGAAGAGCCAGGTTTTAAGGTTCTTTTTGAATGAATGGGTTGTGGAGTCAAGCCTGAGTTGAGATAGTAAACTGTTCCAGATTGTTGGGCCTGCAATTGTTAAGGATCGTTCTCTAGTTGAGGTTAGGTGGGCCATTTTTAGTGAAGGAGTTGAAATGAGTCCAGTGTTGGTGGAGCGGAGTCTTCTCTGCGTGGATTGGAAGTGTAGGGCGGGGCTAATCCAGTCAAAATTTTCAGTGTATAATGCTTTGTTGGTGAGTGTTAGGACTTTGTATTGAATCCTGTATGGGATGGGCAGCCAGTGTAGGTTTTATTTTTTTTGTAATTTATATTTTATTGAGATTTCAATCATATCATTGTACAACATCCATAAAATCCAAGATACAATGTAACAATCAACAACATTATGTGCTTCCAGGTATTATAACACTGGGACATCACCCATCTAAATTGCAATTACTCAACTAAGAGATTGGATGCCCCACACACATATAGAACTTCAGATTTAGAGCATTCCATACTTCATACGCCCCCCCCCCCCCCCCCTCCTTGGGCATACCGGTTAATATAGACAAAGGACTTTAAGTAAAGCACGTCATATGGGAACATTTGGAAAAGGCTCCACCACAGGACTTGAGTACATGGAAGAAAGGCGTGCACAATGGAGTAGACTAAGAATGACCACTTCCCCCATTCCCCACAGGAGGATCCAACCAGGCTTGTAGCGGCCTCCATTGCACCTGCTGCTTCTGCCTACGAATGATGGGTGTGTGCAATGAGTAGAGTTTGGACAGACGGGATTTAAAATCAATGAAAGTAGGTACCGTACTCAAGCGCCAACCCTTAGCAATCTCGCACCTTGCTGCGATAATTATTAGTGTTATGAGTCGGCCTTGCTCACGGGAGACCTCTATTGGCAGATTTAGTAATGCCTGTTCTGGCGTTAGTGTAATATCATGCCCCGTGACCTGATGAATGATAGTATTGATTAGCTGCCAGTAAATCTGTATATTAGGGCAGGACCACCACATATGGTAATAGGACCCCACATGACCACAGCCTCTCCAACAGTTAGGATCCTTAGACTTAGAGTTCGGCGATCGCAGCGAGGACGTCCACGAGGCAGGCCTGCGCAATCGGCGCCACAGACCCGCCGGGGTAAGGCCCTTTAAATTTACAGCCTCACCCACGAAGGGTCTGCCGCCGATCGTGCAGCATCCGGTCCCGTTTCGCCGTCCTTCCAGCCACTGTGCACGCCCACTGCCGACACGCCAGCGACGCCCAACCAACCCGGAGAGGCCCTGAGGCCCTTTAAATTCTCTACTTGCCGGCGCTTCCCTCCTTCTGTTCGGCGATCGCAGCGAGGACGTCCACGAGGCAGGCCTGCGCAATCGGCGCCACAGACCCGCCGGGGTAAGGCCCTTTAAATTTACAGCCTCACCCACGAAGGGTCTGCCGCCGATCGTGCAGCATCCGGTCCCGTTTCGCCGTCCTTCCAGCTGCTGTGCACGCCCACTGCCGACACGCCAGCGACGCCCAACCAACCCGGAGAGGCCCTGAGGCCCTTTAAATTCTCTACTTGCCGGCGCTTCCCTTTTTCTGTTCGGCGATCGCAGCGAGGACGTCCACGAGGCAGGCCTGCGCAATCGGCGCCACAGACCCGCCGGGGTAAGGCCCTTTAAATTTACAGCCTCACCCACGAAGCGTCTGCCGCCGATCGTGCAGCATCCGGTCCCGTTTCGCCGTCCTTCCAGCCGCTGTGCACGCCCACTGCCGACACGCCAGCGACGCCCAACCAACCCGGAGAGGCCCTGAGGCCCTTTAAATTCTCTACTTGCCGGCGCTTCCCTCCTTCTGTTCGGCGATCGCAGCGAGGACGTCCACGAGGCAGGCCTGCGCAATCGGCGCCACAGACCCGCCGGGGTAAGGCCCTTTAAATTTACAGCCTCACCCACGAAGGGTCTGCCGCCGATCGTGCAGCATCCGGTCCCGTTTCGCCGTCCTTCCAGCCGCTGTGCACGCCCACTGCCGACACGCCAGCGACGCCCAACCAACCCGGAGAGGCCCTGAGGCCCTTTAAATTCTCTACTTGCCGGCGCTTCCCTCCTTCTGTTCGGCGATTGCAGCGAGGACGTCCACGAGGCAGGCCTGCGCAATCGGTGCCACAGACCCGCCGGGGTAAGGCCCTTTAAATTTACAGCCTCACCCACGAAGGGTCTGCCGCCGATCGTGCAGCATCCGGTCCCGTTTCGCCGTCCTTCCAGCCGCTGTGCACGCCCACTGCCGACACGCCAGTGACGCCCAACCAACCTGGAGAGGCCCTGAGGCACTTTAAATTCTCCGATCATCGGCGCCGCGCGCCGCGCGCCGAAGGAGCGCGTCAAAGGGGCCTGCCCCTTTGAGCGCCCCTTCGAGCGGCCCTGCAAGGCGGCACTGCTTTACTCCAATAACCGCCCTCCGCAGATCAGCTCCCTCAGCACCTTACTAAAGTGCGAGACCTATACCTTGGATAGCCCCCACGACGAAGTAGTCCAGCTGTAGACAAAGAATATAGTGACACATTGTAGGAAGCTTCTTTCCAGCATCTACTCCTTTTTTCCTGGTGCCCGAGAGTTCCTACATCATATGCTAGCTGCCACTCGCACAGAGAATAATCGTCTGGTGTCCTTCCACCCTGTGCTTCTCCGTTTGTGCATACCCTATCCCTACCGTCTAGACTACTTGAATTGACAACTGCCATGTACTTGTCAACTGCAATGTTCTTGATAACCACTGTATTTGTTATTTGCTCGGCATAGGATAACTACCTCTACTGTATTTGATAATTACTGTGCACCTCTCTATCATTACATTCTATCAATTGCTGTGACCCATAGTTCTCCTCTTCCACTCCCTCTTACACTGGAATTTGTTCCATCAAATATTTCCAGTCCCCTCTCTTTCCCCCTTCCACACATTCACCATTTTCTCGCTTCTGCTTCAGTACATTCTATAACCTGAAATATAAGTACCTCCTCCTATGTCTCTTATCATCAGCACCCAATTCCATTCATACACTACATCCTAACATCCATTCAGCATGCATCAATACCAAATCACCATTCTCAAATACAACAAATACAGGCCCAACTCTCCCCTATACCCACGGCATCACTCACATCTAAGAACCATCCTCCCTTCCATGATCTCCCCCCCTCTCACCCAAATCATTGGTCTCACTGCTCTCTCTCTTGTTCTCCTCAATGCCCAGTCACTAAACAAAAAAACCCCTCTACTCAACGACCTACTAATAGACCAAAATCCGGATATCTGTGCCATAACAGAGTCCTGGCTAAAGGAATCTGATACGGTTCTCCTTAATCAGCTTCCATCTGATACATACGACATTTTTTCTATCCCCAGGGCAAAAAAGAAAGGAGGTGGTTTACTTTTAGCCATTAAGAAAAAATTCAATATGATACTCCTCCCCATCCTCCCCCCACCTAAAATTGAAATAGGACTTTTCAAGTCCCCATCTCTACAAATTTGTCTCGTCTATGCCCCCCCAGGAATTCTACATAGCAACCCTTCAACTCTTATAGAATACATCGCTAAGAACATCTCTATCGACACCCCAGCAATCATATTAGGCGATTTCAACTTACATGTTGATAGCTCCCCCCGGTCCCCATCATGTGACGCTATACTCGACTCACTAAACGCTCTAGGATTCAAACAATCCATTGAATTCCCTACTCACAAGGCAGGCCATACCCTCGATCTCCTCTTCACTAATGCCCTCATTCAAACTGACCCTCCTTCCCACACACCCATCCCCTGGTCAGATCATCACCTCATCAATGCATCTCTCTCCATCAAGATACCCACATGCCACGATAACATAAATAAAACTATCCATTACAGAAAAAATTGTACCAGAGATGACCTTATCTCAGCAGTTTCAAACAATCTTGATCATTTAGACCTCTCCGACGCACACACAGCACTGGCCTCATGGCATAACATTACAAATATTATAGCCAATTCCACGTGCCCCTTACAAGCCAAACTCATCTCCTCACAAAACAACAACAAAAAGAAACCCTGGTACTCCCACGAACTAAAACACCTTAAACAACAACTTCGAAAATCCGAAAAGATTTGGCGCCATTACCCATCTCATAAACATTTGGCACAATTCAAATCCTCCCTACACCTGTACAAAGAAAAACTCAATAATACTAAACGAGATTTCTTCGCTAACAAAATACACCAATTCCAATACAATCCTAAAATGCTATACGAGTACGTTAATTCTCTTACCAAGTCAGCAGCTTCTGACGTCCCAGATGACGTAGCCAAATCTAAATGTGAAGAACTTGCCACATTTTTCCAAACTAAAATAGACAAGTTGATATCCAAGTTCACCAATGCATCATCCACTCCCATCCAACAATCCGAACCTGACTGCAACCAAGTCAAGATTAGAAATAACACTAATATTCTATCTTCTCTAGAATGCACCTCTACACAGAAATAGAAATTCTCATTAAAAAAGCCAAACCCTCCACCCATCCAACTGACACAATACCCACCAAACATCTTCTCGCAATACCTAACCTGATTGCTAAACCCTTAACAAATATCATCAACCTGTCCATTAACTCAGGAAAGGTACCTGTCCCCCTTAAACAGGCAATCGTCAAACCTATTCTAAAAAAATCTAAACTAGACCCCTCTGATCTAGCCAATTACCGCCCCATCTCCAATCTGCCTTTCATTTCCAAACTCCTTGAAAAAACTGTTAACAAACAACTCACTGAATATCTCGATGAAAACCACATCCTTGCACCTTCTCAGTACGGTTTTCGGAAATCCCACAGCACCGAGACTCTTTTACTCTCTCTGTCAGATCATATACTCAAAGGCTTCGAGAAAGGACAATCTTATATTCTTGCCTTTCTTGATATCTCCTCTGTATTTGATACCATCAGCCACTCCATTCTCCTACAGCGATTATCTGAAATTGGCATCACAGGTGTTGCCCTTAATTGGTTCAACTCCTATCTCAGTAATAGAGAGTTCAAAATTCAGCTAGGAAACCATGTCTCCAAGGCCATACCCCTCAAGCAAGGTGTCCCACAAGGTTCATCCCTCTCCTCAACCCTTTTCAACATCTACCTCTTACCCCTCTGTTACCTCCTTTCTAGCCTCAACCTCCCTCACTATATATACACGCTGACGATGTTCAGTTGCTCATCCCCATTACCGACTCTCTTTCAAAAACCATGGATATCTGGAAAGATACCCTCCAATCCATAAACAATCTCCTATCTTCCATCCACCTAGCCCTTAACACCACTAAAACCGAAATTATGCTTATCTCACCTCAAAACCAACTGAACCCCTCCCCGCTTTCACACATCCCATTTGCTCAACAAGTCCGAGATCTGGGTATTATTCTCGATGGTCACTTCTCACTGAAGAAATTCATCAGTAATATAATAAAGGATGGATTCTTTAAACTTCACACCCTTAAGAAACTTAAACCTCTACTTCATCCCCCTGACTTCCGTACGGTTCTACAAACTATTATCTTTGCCAAAACCGACTATTGTAATTCCCTTCTCCTCGGACTCCCCAACAATGCCATCCACCCCCTTCAAATACTACAAAATACAACAGCACGGATTTTGACCAACACACACAGACACGATCACATCACACCGGTACTAAAAGATCTACATTGGCTTCCCATAGCCTCCCGTATACAATATAAGGCTCTCTCACTCTTTCATAAGGCCTTGTACAACCCCGAAATGAATTGGTTCAATGACTCCCTCCTATTTCACCAAGCCAATAAACCCACTAGACACATTCATCTCGCCACCATGCCCACCACTTCACCTAAACTCTACAAATTAACCTCCACGAGAGCCCGTGCATTATCAATCGCAGGGCCTATTCTCTGGAACACAATGCCAGTTGAACTTCGCCAAGAAGAATGCCCAAAAACTTTCAAGCGCAAGCTTAAGACCTGGCTCTTCACCAAAGCATACACTTAAATTCTCATTTCTCTCATCTATGCCCTCCCATCTCTGTCCCCTCCTGACCCGGATTTTCACTAAATGAGGGTGAGTCCCCTCTCGAACTGGCTTCTCCCTAAGCATACACCATTCCTCCTCTCACTCCCTTCTGTGTTACCCTACTCCCTTCCAACCCCTTCTTCTCCCCCCCTCTCCTCACCCCTTCCCTTCTCAATTGTTATTTCATGTTATTCCCTATAATTGTACATTTTGTATATACCTGCAATCTTTGCCTACATTAATTTATTAATCTAATTTCATTCTTCTGTCACTTTTCCTCCCCTTTTTTCTCTTTTTACCCTCTTGTAATCATGTTATTTTAATTTTAGTTTAATGCTTTATTTCCCCTACCTTTCCTTACTCTCTAGTTATTATGTTTCAATATGTTCTAATTGTATTATGTTAAACTTGTTCGATGTAAAGCGCCGCCACAGGCACTAGTTTCATGTTACGCTGTGAACCGATGTGATATCATTGATGAATGTCGGTGTATAAAACCGTTAATTAAATAAATAAATAAATAAAAATAATGGTGGAGGCGTAAAGGAGTCAGGTACCACCTCAAGAGCACCTTGTAGCTGTTCTCGCTTAGAGCAGCAAAAGGAGAACTCTTTTTAGTACCAAGGAAAACCGAGTCCCAAGCTTCCTCCGATAAGGGTGCGCCCAGGTCCGTCTCCCATGCCCTCATAAAGGCGGACTTTTCTTTGGGGTCTCTGTTCAAATAACTATAGACTTGCGAAATTGCCCCTTTCAGATTGTCGGCCTGATCGCACCAGTTTTCTATTTGAGTCTTTCCCTTTGCGAGATCTAAATCTATCCTTTCCCTCTGCACAAAGTGGCGGATTTGTAGATACAGAAAAATGTCAGACTCTGGGAGGTGATATTTGTCCTGAAGAGCGTTAAAGTCAGTCACCTTCCTGCCATCCCACAGTTGTTCCATATACCTAAGCCCCTTCACAGTCCACTGTTGGAGGATCTGAGATTGACTCCCTGCCGGGAACCGTGTGTTACTAGACACCTCGGAACTATAAAAATAGTTTCGAGCACCCACCAAGGTCTCTTTCCACTTGTCCCAAAACCACAATGTGTTGCTAGTGGCCGTTGCCATGGATAAGGACTGACACCAAGTAGCTTTGGGCTGCCATACCAGCGACCGTAACGGCGTTTTGCCCAACCATGCTTGTTCTATGTCTGCCCATTGTTTGGATTCCTTTTTCCTGTGCCAGTCAAAAAGGGCCCTTAGCTGAGCTGCCACCAGGTACCAGGTCAAATTGGGGACCCCCAACCCACCTCTCAATTTGGGTCGGTACATAACCGCTTGTGCTATTCGTGGTGGCCGCCGCCTCCAAATGTAGGAGAATATCCGCCTTTGCCACTGCTTAAGCAGAGCAGCGGGAATGTGGATGGGCAAAGCTTGAAATAAGTAGCCCAAACGGGGCAGGACGTTCATTTTGATAGCAGAGATTCTACCAAACCAGGAGAGATAGAGCCCTTCCCACCTGTCTAGATCTTTGAAAATTCTTTGTATGAGCGGGGGATAATTCAGCCGAAAGAGATCACTAATATTACTGCTAATGAGGACCCCAAGGTACTTCAGTTTCTTGGAGGCCCATTTAAAGGGAAGTGACGACTTCAATTGCGGGATCTCGCACTCCGGAACATTTACATTTAAAATTTCCGATTTCTCCGCATTAAGCGTGAAACCAGACACCTTCCCAAAGTCCAGTAAGGTAGTAAGGACCTCCGAGAGAGAGTCAGCGGGCTGTGTTAATGTAAAAAGGACGTCGACAGCGAACATAGACATCTTGTATTCCCGCCCCCCAACTGGTACCCCTCGAATACTTCCACTCTGTCGAACCCGGATTGCCAAGGGTTCTAAATATAGCGCGAATAATAGGGGGGATAGGGGACACCCCTGCCTCATTCCCCTTTGAATCCGGAAAGGATCAGTGTAGGTCCCATTAACCTTAACCCTAGCCTGAGGATCTGTGTATAGCTGTTTTATCCAGGTCAAGAAGTAAGGGCCGATATTCATGTCTTCCATGGTCCGGAACAAAAACCTCCAATGGACCATGTCGAATGCTTTTTCCGCATCCACTGAGAGCAAAACAGTCGGTAGGCCCACGAGATTAGCTCTCTCCACCAAACCGATAATTTTCCTAATATTGTCAGCAGCCATTCTGCCTGGTATGAAACCGGCCTGATCCGAGTGTATCAAACGGGCTATAATTCTATTTAGACGGATTGCTAGTATTTTGGCCAGGATTTTCAAATCTACATTTATGAGGGAAATAGGCCTATATGAGCCACATTTCTTTACATCTCGGCCCGGCTTACCCAAAATGGTGATGCCAGCTACATTTGCCCCTGGACCCAGCGAGTGACCCTCTCTCAGGGAATTAAACAGGTCCCGTAATGGGGGAGCCACGACTGATAACAATTTCTTGTAGAACTGCGGCGTGAAGCCATCTAAACCAGGGGCCTCATTTGCTTTTAAGTCTTTAATAGCAGATTGTATCTCAAAGAGAGAGATCTCACCATCCAAAAAGTCCCTGTCCTCTCTAGTGAGAGTGGGTAGCGAGATCTCCTCCAAGTACCTGTCAATTTGGGTTTCTGAGATCCCCGGCCTCTCCGCATACAGCTCGCCATAAAATTGTTGGAAGCGCTGTCTAATATCCGGAGGGGAGGTGAGCATGTGACCCTCGGGGCCCTCTATCCCTAAATTTTGATTTTGTAGCATACGCTGTTTCAGGTATCTGGCCAAGAGACGCCCAGATCTGTCACCCCATTCAAATTTCTCCTGGGAGAGGAGAGTAGCCCGAGCAACCAACTCCGCATCAGCCATGCTCCTAAGTCTATCCCTAGCCCTCTGCAATTTGGCATACACCGCTTTAGAAAGCGTTCTTTTGTGGGTCTCTGATAAGGCAGCTATTTCGTTAATCACTTGTTGTTTCTCCTGTTGACTAAGCTTCTTGCAGTAGGAGCCCCGTGAAATCAAGTGCCCCCTCACGACTGCCTTTAAGCAGTCCCATATTACCGCCGGTTGCCCAGCATTAAGATGCAAATATTCCTTAATCCTTTCCTGCAATGTAGCACAGAATGCTTCGTCAAGGATCAGGGAATCATTCATTTTCCACAGGCGGTGGCCCCTATCACCCCGAGACAGATCCACTGAAAGCACCACCGGAGCGTGGTCCGACCACTCTATGTTCCCTATGTCAGACAGAGTGACCATATCAGCCAGCATCTTGTCTACCAGGAAATAGTCTATCCTAGTATAGGACTGGTGGGCAGTAGAATAGAATGTGTAATTGCGGCTGGGGGGGTTTCTATGGCGCCATATGTCCATAAGGTGCCACGTCTTCATGAGGAAACGTAGGCCCCGCCGGGCTGGTCCCGTCCCACTACTACTACCACCCGAATTGTCTAACCGAGGTTCCAAAGTCACATTGAAATCCCCCACCAAGATCAGTTTTCCGTCCCCTTCGTCGTGCAGTAGTTGATTAACCCTAGCAAAATAACTGCGTTGGTCAATATTCGGGGCATATATATTTACTAAGGTGTATACTTCCCCCTTCAAGTCAAATTTAACCGAAAGGTATCCCCCACTGTCTTCTTCGATATGTTTATGTATGTTTAAATCCATGCCCCGTTTGAATAGAGTACACACTCCGGCATATTTACAGTTCTTGCGTGCCGCAGAGAAAAACCTGTGCACCAAGTCTGGCCAAGCAAGTACATGTTCATATTTGCGCGTTAAGTGTGTCTCTTGCAGGCATATAATGTCTGCTGATTGAAATCCCTTATCTTGCCGTAGTAGCTGGCGCTTCCGGGGGATATTAATGCCCTTTACATTCAAAGAGAAAATTTGGACAGCCATCCCTTCATATTAGGATATAGAAAGGATCCTAGAGCCAGAAAGATGTCCCGTGGTGGACAGGCGCCCAATCTCCCCTAGCCAGGCTGTCCCCCTTTGCTCCCACTGAACTGGCCACAGATAATTGTGTAAATACATGCTCCCTGAATGGCCCTGTCCCACATCGCCGACTAGTCCCATGTCACCTAAAGCCCCGTCTATCCCCGTTCCCAAGACAACTCCCTTTCTCTCTGCATATTTGCCCGGTATTCCCCCTCCCGCCTTCCCCCCCCCCCCCCCCCCCCCGTGTTCAATTGCCATATCGCTATGGCCTGCCTGCATCTCAGGCGTGGTCGGTGTGCTACTAGGTTCAGTGAACAGCCCCCGTAGACCCCAGAAACTACTCACAAACACCCCCCCCACCCCAACACTCATCCCAAACATTTAACTGACACTTGCAAACCAACATCGAAATATGCTGTAAAAATTCAAACTCAGTTTTAAGCAAGCGAAGGTCAATATCCGAGGCCATGTCAGTTGCCTCCGTCATAGGGTATTAACCAGACCGCAGACCGGACTCTCGGTCGAAAGAGCATCAATCGTGGTGCCTGAGCCTCAGCCCTGGTCTTCTATCGAAGGCTGCAGGGGCGTATCAGATTGCCGCCGGAGCCGGCGACCGCCTTTCTCCACCCGCTGCCATCGGGGATATTCTCGCTGCTCCTTCTGCGCCACTGGGGCGGTGTGCTGCACTGTGAATCCCGCAGCCCGCAATATGGCCGCCGCCTCCTCCGGCGATGTAGCTTTGGAGGTGGTGCCCTTGATAGTTATAGACATCCCTGTCGGGTAAAGCCATCTATATCGAAGGTCTTCTTGTCGAAGCAATGATGTAATCGACCTGTATTCCTGCCGGCGCCTGAGGGTTCCCGGAGAGAGGTCGGTGAACACAGCAATCGAGTGTGTTTCCCAGTCCCAAGCCTTCTTTTGCCGGGCTACTTGTAAGATCTGCTCCTTCACCGGGTACCTCAGGTAACAGGCTATGATGTCTCTCGGAAGGTTCCCTTGTCTCGGCCCTAGAGTCTGATGCGCCCTTTCGAGTTCGATCTCAGGATCAGTCGCGGACTGCGGGCCGTCGGTCATTTTGGAGAGAAGGACCCGGCTGATTGATTTTACCACTGCGTGGCAGTCTTGGTAGGCCTCAGTTTCGGGAACTCCGCGGAATCGCAGGTTGCACCTACGATTCCTATTTTCCAAGTCCTCCAATTTGAGGCATAGTTCTTAAGCAGTGGAGGTATGTTTGGCGCTTTGTGTCTGGAGATTTCGGATTTTGTCTTCCTGTGCCTCTATCCGCAAGTCACAGTCGTCCACTCTGTGTCCTATTTCGGCCATCTCCTCTCGAAATTCCGCAAATTTCTCCAACATCTCCTTCTTATTGGCCTTCATATCCGCCCTTAAATCTGTAAACCATTGGCAAAATTCGCTTCGCGTGGGGACGGAATCCGATTGCACAGGAATATCAGGCATCCCACTCATCTCCTCTTCATCCGCTGCGTTCTGCAAGGCCGCGTCTTCACCCGCAGCCATGCCCTCCTTAAAGTAGGAGAAACGGCTAAGATCAGTGCCTTTTTTCCGAGTCGACATATGTGGGTTCGTTTACTGCGTGCTCTCCAATCTTTATCGCCGCAGGGGATGAGTGCCGGGGTGGGATGTGCTCAGATTGTTGCTCAGAAAGCCCGGGAGCTCTTTAGTTAGGCTGCCATGTCTCCCGGTGACATCACCCGACTCCCCAGTGTAGGTTTTTGAGGTTTGGTGAGATGTGTTCAGTTCTTTTGATGTTTGAGATTGATTTTGCTGCTGCATTTTGGAGTAGTTGTATTGGGCTTAGAGTATTGGCTGGGAGGCCCAGGAGTAGGGCGTTGCAATAGTCGAGTTTGGAAAATAGTAGGGTTTGAAGTACTGTTCTGTAGTCATGATTGTAGAGTAGTAGTTTGATTTTTTTGAGAATCTGGAGCTTGAATAATCCCTCTTTTATTATTCTGTTGATGTAATTCTTCATGCTGAATTTGTTGTCGATGATAATGCCGAGATCTGTCACTGTGGAGGTTGTTTTACTCATTGTGGTAGGTGATGAGTCATTGTGTTTGAGAATTGAGATGTTCTTGTTGTTGATGTGCAGTATTTCTGTTTTATTGTGATTGATGTTAAGGGACATTTGTGATAGAAGGTGAGTTATTTTTTGGAGGTGGTTGACCCATGTTTTTAGTGTGTTTGTGATGTTTTCTTTTATGGGGAGTAGAATCTGAACATCGTCAGCATATAAGAAGAATGTTAGTTTTAGTCCTGATAGGAGCGTACATAGGGGAGGATGTAGATGTTAAACAGGGTTGAGGAGAGGGATGAACCTTGAGGTACTCCATGAGTGAGGGGAATTTGGATTCCATAGTGTTGATTCTGACTTTGTATGATCTGTTTGTCAGGTATGATTTAAACCATTTAAGTGTAGTATTACCAAAGCCTATGTCACTTAGTCTGTTTAGTAAGGTTCCATGGTCGACAGTGTCAAAGGCGGCAGAGATGTCTAGTAGGATGAGGATGTATGATTGTCCATGGTCGAGTCCTCTGAGGATGTGGTCTGTGAGGGACAAAAGGAGTGTTTCGGTGTTGAAGTATTTTCTGAAACCATGTTGGAACCATCGCGGAAAGATTAAATGATTTCTTTGCTTCGGTGTTTACTGAAGAGGATGTTGGGGAGGTACCCATAATGGAGAAGGTTTTCATGGGTAATGATTCAGATGGACTGAATCAAATCACGGTGAACCTAGAAGATGTGGTAGGCCTGATTGACAAACTGAAGAGTAGTAAATCACCTGGACCGGATGGTATACACCCCAGAGTTCTGAAGGAACTAAAAAATGAAATTTCAGACCTATTAGTAAAAATTTGTAACTTATCATTAAAATCATCCATTGTACCTGAAGACTGGAGGATAGCAAATGTAACCCCAATATTTAAAAAGGGCTCCAGGGGCGATCCGGGAAACTACAGACCGGTTAGCCTGACTTCAGTGCCAGGAAAAATAGTGGAAAGTGTTCTAAACATCAAAATCACAGAACATATAGAAAGACATGGTTTTATGGAACAAAGTCAGCATGGTTTTACCCAGGGCAAATCTTGCCTCACAAATCTGCTTCACTTTTTTGAAGGAGTTAATAAACATGTGGATAAAGGTGAAGCGGTAGATATAGTATACTTGGATTTTCAGAAGGCGTTTGAGAAAGTTCCTCACGAGAGGCTTCTAGGAAAAGTAAAAAGTCATGGGATAGGTGGCGATGTCCTTTCGTGGATTGCAAACTGGCTAAAAGACAGGAAACAGAGAGTAGGATTAAATGGGCAATTTTCTCAGTGGAAGGGAGTGGACAGTGGAGTGCCTCAGGGATCTGTATTAGAACCCTTACTGTTCAATATATTTATAAATGATCTGGAAAGAAATACGACGAGTGAGATAATCAAATTTGCAGATGACACAAAATTGTTCAGAGTAGTTAAATCACAAGCAGATTGTGATAAATTGCAGGAAGACCTTGTGAGACTGGAAAATTGGGCATCCAAATGGCAGATGAAATTTAATGTGGATAAGTGCAAGGTGATGCATATAGGGAAAAATAACCCATGCTATAATTACACAATGTTGGGTTCCATATTAGGTGCTACAACCCAAGAAAGAGATCTAGGTGTCATAGTGGATAACACATTGAAATCGTCGGTGCAGTGTGCTGCGGCAGTCAAAAAAGCAAACAGAATGTTGGGAATTATTAGAAAAGGAATGATGAATAAAACGGAAAATGTCATAATGCCTCTGTATCGCTCCATGGTGAGACCGCACCTTGAATACTGTGTACAATTCTGGTCGCCGCCTCTCAAAAAAGATATAATTGCGATGGAGAAGGTACAGAGAAGGACTACCAAAATGATAAGGGGAATGGAACAACTCCCCTATGAGGAAAGACTAAAGAGGTTAGGACTTTTCAGCTTGGAGAAGAGACGACTGAGGGGGGATATGATAGAGGTGTTTAAAATCATGAGAGGTCTAGAACGGGTAGATGTGAATCGGTTATTTACTCTTTCGGATAGTAGAAAGACTAGGGGGCACTCCATGAAGTTAGCATGGGGCACATTTAAAACTAATCGGAGAAAGTTCTTTTTTACTCAATGCACAATTAAACTCTGGAATTTGTTGCCAGAGAATGTGGTTCGTGCAGTTAGTATAGCTGTGTTTAAAAAAGGATTGGATAAGTTCTTGGAGGAGAAGTCCATTACCTGCTATTAAGTTCACTTAGAGAATAGCCACTGCCATTAGCAATGGTTACATGGAATAGACTTAGTTTTTGGGTACTTGCCTGGTTCTTATGGCCTGGATTGGCCACTGTTGGAAACAGGATGCTGGGCTTGATGGACCCTTGGTCTGACCCAGTATGGCATTTTCTTATGTTCTTATGATCTTATGGAATGGTGATAGGAGTTTATGGTTTTCCAGGTGTTCGGAGAGTTGGTAGTTGGCAATTGTTTCTATGATTTTGGCAATGAATAAAAAATTGGATATGGGTCAATAATTTGATGGATCGGCTTTGTTGAGTTGTGGTTTTTTGAGGATTGATCTGATACTGGTGCATTTGAGAGCATCTGGGAAGGTGCCTTGTTCCAGTGAGATATTCACTATGTCTGCTATGGGTCTGGCTATGGTGTTTGTGATTTGCTTTAGAAGTTTTATGGGAATGGGGTCAATGGGGTGTGTGGCTGGGTTGAGTTTCTGTATTATTGATTCTACTTCGGTTGAGGTGACTGTTTCAAATTGGGTCCAGGATGTTGTAGTAACTGTTTCGAATTGAGTCAAGGATGATGTGGTAGTGTGTGCTGAGTTGGGTGCAGGCTGGTTGGTGTGTGGGTTGGCAGCGATTATTTTAGCAATTTTATCATTGAAGTAGTCGGCGAGCTCGTCACATGTTCTGGAGGAGTTTTCTTGATAGGGTGTGTTGGGGATGGGTTGTATCAGGTCGGTGACGTAGGCAAATAAGGTTCTGGGGTTGAATTGGTAGTCATGGATATTTTTGGCATAGTAGTCTTTTTTGGCCTTTTCGATGTCTGTGCTGTAGATATATAAGATGATTCTGTATCTATCTCTTAGTTGAGGGGATGGGCTTTTTGGCCATCTTTTTTCTGATTGTCTTAGGAGGTGTTTGGTGTTTTTTAGCTCTGGTGTGTACCAGGGTGATTTGTGTTTATTGGCGGTCTTGATTACTTTTTTGAGGGTTGGGCATTTGGCTTTTGCCACCTCTGAGTTGATGGTTAACCAGGAGTTTGTGGCGGTATTTGCATCCTTCATGTCTAGGTCTTTTAGTTTGTTTGGCAGGATTTCTGTGAGTTCGTTGCTTGGGCATAATTTGATGAATTATATGATTTTGTTGGTTCGGTTTGTTTCTGTAGGTGGGTGATTCAGTTGTAGACTGGTGTGGATAAGTTTGTGGTCTGACCATGGGATGGTGGAGGTTGCAGTAGGGTGTGTCTAGTCTATGTGATTATTGATGAAAATTAGGTCTAGAGTGTGTCCGGAGTTGTGGGTGAGTGTGTTTATTATTTGTTTGAAGCTGATGGCTCTCATGGTTTCAAGGAGTATTTACCAGGTTGGTGAGAGTGGAGCCTTGTCCATGTGTAGATTGAAGTCCTCTAGTATGATGGCAGGTATGTCCATGTTTATATTGGAGATGATAGTTTCAATTAAGGCGGATAAATTGCGTTGTAGTGTTCCGGGGGGGGGGGGGGAGAGGCGTATAGGAGAATGATTTGCAATGTTTTTGATTTGAAGAGGTTGATTTCAAGGTGGGATGGTGAGTTAATGGGGTGGAGTGTGATGTTGTGTTTCTTTAGGGCCATGAGTAGGATGCTGCCATCTTTCTTTTTTAGTCTTGGTATGGAGTATATGTTGTAGGTTTTTTGGGTAGTTGATTGATGAGGGCGGTGTCTGTGTTTTTGAGCCATAATTCTGTTATGCAGAGTATGTCGGGATGGGAGTCGTTTAGGAGGTCATGTATTATTGGTATCTTTTTGGTGATGGATTACGCATTGAGTAGTATTAGAGAAATTATGGAGAGGATTGTGATTAGATTGAGTGTGTGGGGATTGTGATGAGTTTTTGTGTTCTGGAAGTGTGTGTTGCTTTTGTGTTGCGGTTAGGGTCATGTTGGTTTGGTGTTGGAGGTGTGTATTTTGGATGCATGTTGGGGAGGAGGTATGAGGGGAGGTATGGGATGGGTAGGATGGGTGGGTAGAATGTGAGCATGTGTGGTGTGTGTTTGGAGCATGTGTGGTGTGTGTTTGGAGGTGTTGGTTGTGTCTGGGTGGATTGAAAAAGGGGTATGGTGAGATTGAGAGGATCAGGGGGGTTAATGGGGGAAAGGTGAGGGGGAAGGGATAGATGTGGGAAGGGATGTGGTTTGAGGTCTTTGTGCTGCGACACTAAGGGGCACAAAAAGGGGCAAGCTCCTTTATCGCGCTCTTTAGATGCGCGACACCAGCGTCTGGTGCAGGCCCTTTAAAGGGCACAGTGAGGTAGAGTGCATCGGCATCAGTGAGCAGGTCTTACCGCCATTCATGAGCGTCGGTGTTGGGCGGGGGATGCAACGGACGGGTATGCATCTTTGTCTTTTTTCCCTTTTAATGCAGCCATCAATTCCGCAATTTTTTATGCTAACGAGTCGCTGGATCCTGCCACGCCTCCTGACACACCAGCTGCCCGATTTAAGAGCTTCCACGCGGTCTGGGATAGAGCGATCGCTGAGCTGGGCCCGGAGCCGAGCTAAAGCACGTCTGCCCCGCTAACACATCACGTGATCCCTCCTCATCGAGCCCTTTAAAGGGCCTGCGCCGGACACCGTCTCCCTCCATTTCGGCCTCTCCTGCTAGCCCGCACAATCGGTGCAAACCCGCCGGGGTTAGAGCTCTCCCCACACGCCTCGGATTGCCTCACTCCAGCCTCAGACCACCTGGGGATGCAACGGACGGGGATGCAACGGATGAGGATGCAACAGACGGGGATGTCCATTGCATCCCCGTCCGTTGCATCCCCAGGTGGTCTGAGGCTGGAGTGAGGCAATCCGAGGCGTGTGGGGAGAGCTCTAACCCCGGCAACGGACGAGGATGCAACGGACGGGGATGTCCATTGCATCCCCGTCCGTTGCATCCCCAGGTGGTCTGAGGCTGGAGTGAGGCAATCCGAGGCGTGTGGGGAGAGCTCTAACCCCGGCGGGTTTGCACCGATTGCGCGGGCTAGCAGGAGAGGCCGAAATGGAGGGAGACGGCGTCCGGTGCAGGTCCTTTAAAGGGCTAGATGAGGAGGGATCACGTGATGTGTTAGCGGGGCAGACGTGCTTTAGCTCGGCTCCGGACCCGGCTCAGCGATCGCGCTATCCCAGACCGCGTGGAAGCTCTTAAATCGGGCAGCTGGTGTGTTAGGAGGTGTGGCAGGATCCAGCGACTCGTTAGCATAAAAAATCGTGGAATTGATGGCTGCATTAAAAGGGAAAAAAGACAAAGAAAAGACCAAGGTGGCTGAAGACAAAATGGCGGTCGTGCCGATGGGTGAGTCCCCCTCTCCCCCCATTACCTCTTACTATAGAGGACATAAAATCGGCGATTCGGGAGGCCCTAGATGAACGTTGGGCTGGGCTGTCTGAGCAGCTGGGGGAGGTGAGAGACACCCTGGCAGCTTTGCCACCAAGATTAGCTGCAGCTGAGACACGCATTTCAGCGCTGGAGGATGCAGGCACGGAAAGCATGGCCAAGATGGCGGCGCAGGCAGCCACGATTCAGGCCCTGTCAGAGAAGGTAGAAGATTTGGAGCCGGGATAATTTGCGCTTTATGGGGTTTCCTGAAAGCTTGGAGGATGGCTCTCTGTGTAATATACTTGAGACCTGGCTTCCGGAGGTGTTAGCTCTGCCACACCTCAAGGGAAGGCTGGTGGTGGAGCGGGCGCATCGGCTGGGTGCTAAACAGCAGAACATGGACCGACCACTGCTGGTTATAGCAAAAATCCTCAATTCAGCTCATAAGTCGGAGCTGTGGAGGGCATCGCATCAGAAAAAGGAGCTGAAGTACCAGTCTCATACTTTTCGTGTGTTCCAGGATGTCTCAGCAACAGTATCAGCGAGCAGACGCCGCTTCTCACAGATATGCTCAACGCTTCACAACAAGGGCCTTAAATTTGCACTACTATTCCCAGCACGTTTGCGAATCTGGCATGAAGTGCGTGTGCATTATTTTGTCACGGTGGAGAAGGCTATGGCCTTTGTGGATACCCTGGCTACTTGATAACTGTTTGTATATCAAGAGGGAAGCAGTGATGGCTCCTGCAGCCTTTGTTTCTATTACAGGCAAGTGGGAGTCCAGCGCCTTTGACACTTACAGTTTTACCTTTGGCGTTAGCTGAATGCGGACAGTGACTTATAATTAAGAGGCTTGTTGCCTAGTTCTGATGTTCATCGGGTTTTTTTTGTGTATCCTGTTGAAGCATCTCTGGGACTATAGACATTACAGTTCCTTTTGCTGATTTTGAGCACCGCTCGGTGCTATTTCTGGGTTTGGTTTTTTTTGGGTTTTTTTTCTCTTCATCTGGGGGTTCCAGTGTCAGTTGCGGATGATTTCTGGGCCTAGATGACTACACCCCTGAAGATTACACATGGGACTGCCGTTAGTCGCACAGAGTGGAACTGATGCACTACTGGCGGATGGTGAAAAATGCCTTTCCCAGAGGAATACATCTCTATGCACTTCTATTTCACATGCTTCCGTAGAGTTTTTTTTGGTCTGGACTTAGTGGTGTGGGGAAATCACATGTTTAAGCTGCCCTCTGGTTTACTGATGTTTTTCTTCTCTTCTTTTTTCACTATGAGTGGTCCAGTGGTTTGGGGAAAACAAGAACATAACCCTAGATATAGCGCAGAGGTGTGGCCCGGGCACATCTGAAAGCGTGATCCTTACCTCCATTTAGGGGGTCTGGTGGGTGAAGATAACATAGGAAAATGGAGGGAAACACTTATGGGTGGGCTAAGAGGGGATGGAGGGAGGAGGGGGGGAGGCGGTACTAAGGTAGGAGTGGGGGGTGACGGGGGAGAGGGGGGTGGGAAGGGGATGCTGTAGAAGTGAGTATGAATGGCTGTGTGTTTGGATGGGAATATGGAATGTGTGACTATCTTTAAAATGGGAGTGTACGGGCGATGGAGGGTGGGGGCCTTAGCTGGGAGGGTCCTTGCCCTTATAAAGTGGGATACTAGGTTTAATGGAACAAAGTCAGCATGGCTTTACCCAGGGCAAGTCTTGCCTCACAAATCTGCTTCACTTTTTTGAAGGAGTTAATAAACATGTGGATAAAGGTGAACCGGTAGATATAGTATACAGGTGGGCTCGGGTCGCTACTTCGGGCCCACCCATGACGGCAGCGCGCGAGCGAAAGCGGCAGCGACCACGCAGGGAGGGCTAGGCAGGGATAGGGAGGCGGGGCGACCAAGGCGATGGTTAGGGTGCGCCGGCGGCTCCCTATGATGACGTCAACGGCCCCATAAAGGGGCCGCAGCGGGCAGAGAGCATTCCTTTTGGATCGCCAGCATAGAACAAGCAACAAGCAAGCATAGAACAAGCAACAAGTAAGCAACGCCGACGAAGAACCCCCGCAGTTGGTTGGTTGTGTGCCTCCTTCCCAATTTTGCATTCTACCGTAAGATTAAAAAAAAAAAAAAAAAAAGGATATTAAATTAAATTTGTTAATTTTGTTGTACCTTTCCGTATCGCCGCTCCGTTCGTCAATTTTGCTGAGGCTTGCAGGGTGATCGGCGACTCGGTCCACAGCCTGCATGCTTGTGAAGTGCTTGATCTGCTTCGTGATCCTGGCAGAGTGGGGGAACCCACTTGTGCACTGGTGCCCCACGTTCCTGATCGTGCCGCGGCTACTGCACACAGGGCCCCGCGTTCCCGGGGTCGCACTGCTGTGAATGGGCAGCGCCGCTGGCGCGCCACTGGGGTTTCTTGCCCGCGGGATATGGCCGTGCCACTGGGTTTTTTCTCCGACACGCCGCTGTCTCTGTTGAGGTTAGGAGCTCGGAGAGCCGACCAAGCAGGCAGTGAGGGCGGGCGGTGGCACACACCCTTTTAATTGGTTTCCAGTCGCCCGCCCTTGCGATTCGCGTCCAGCCAGCGGGGGCAACGTGCCTTCGGGGTGTGGGGGAGTTTGGCGGGGGAGACGTGCCTTCAGGGTGTGGGGGAGTTTGGCAGGGGATACGTGCCTTCAGTGTGTGGGGGGGGTTGGGGATCGGTCCTTCGGGGCCTTCGGCGGGGGGACCAGGTGTTCGCCTTCGTAAGGGGGGGGAGCGGGGCTGCAGTTCGCGACTTCTTCGCGTCCCCCCCATTCCGGTCAGCGATATGCACGTGGCTGGGGCAACGAGGTGTTCTTCGGGCCGAGGGAACCACCTGGTCACGTGGCCGGGGGAACCACCTGGTCACGTGGCTGGAGTTGGAAGGCTCTGCCGGCCTGTGCGGGGAGAGTGGCCTTCGGGGTGGGGACGGGGAACAGGGGGTGACGCCATGCTGCCCCGTTCCTCTTGATGGCCCTGGAGGTGATTGCCGAATTGCTTGCCGCCCCACGTCCTACGCTGCTTGCGGGGCCTGGAGCGGACCGCTCCCGTTCCCCGGGCGATATGTTAAAAGAAAAGGAGAGAAGCCTTGCCGCCATATGTTAAAAGAAAAAGGGGAGAAGCCTTGGTGGGGATGGCTTGGAGGGCCCTTTACACAGCGTTAATAGTGTTCCTTTTTTTTTTTCTGGTTTTTTCCTCATTGAAAGAAACAAGTGGCAGGCTGGAAACACTTGTTCATGCAATTCACTGGTCAGAGCTGCAGGTTATGAACCAGGAGACCATGGTTCAAGACCAGCCAGGGGGCATATTTAAAAAAAAACAAACAAATTTAAATTAAAAAATATTGAAAACAAATTATTTTATTATTTATTGATAGATAGAAATTATGTGCCAGGGAGAGATTACCCTATATAAAAAAAAAACAAAAAACACAATTTTATTAACACATGCATTATAAATTCAACATTTATTCAAATAACCTTCCAATTTTCTCCCCTCAGGTATTTTACAATTTTCCTTCAGACAGGTTGATTGTGCAGTGCACCTGCAGATTCGCTTACAGGTAGACACAGGCTCGACTATTGTTTAAAAAAAAAAAAAAAAAGGCTTATCTATACATTCTCTGGTTTGTCATCCCCTGTTTTCATTATTCTACCATTTTCATAATTTAGCTGGATTCCCATTCTTTCCTAATGGCACCTAGAAGATCCGGCAGGAACATCTCGGCTAGCCGCCGTAGAGGAGGAGCTGCGAAAATGACTTCTGTTGGCCGGGACCCATTACCCACACCGACAGATTTGCAAACCAAATTGCGAAGCCCGATTTGCACAAGAAGCTCGGGAAGAAGCAGAGCCATAACAAGAAGTAGAGGTCGCAGTCGTACCGTTAGAGGAATTCTTCGTCCTGCATCAGAAAAGCCCACGGATGACAATTCCCCGCTTTCAGATACCGTATCCACCTCTATCATGTCTGACGCAGGCCTACCAATTCCTTCACAAGAAGTATCACCGGTCACCATCCCTCTGCCATATAAGAGAATCCACGATGACAGTTTCCAAGATATCAACACGCCCATGGATGATTCCGGGAACATATTACCCAATTACAGATGGGATAATTATCCTCCTCACAACAGAAACATAAGTTCTTCCATCAACCAGAAGAGGGGCATGACACGCGGAATATCAACACTTTACGACAGAGAGATGCCTTTTCCCATTCACCATGAGGGAGATACATCATGGGATCGGCCTCCAAATAACAACAGAGACAGCAATCCCATGTATTACCCTGAGAATGATGCTGCGGGTCGAGGCAGCAATTCCATGTATTACCCTGAGAATGATTCCATGTATTACCCTGAGAATGATGCTGCGGGACTATACGCGCAAACAGATTGGAACTTAACAGACAAATTGGCCAAGACTACTATTCCGCAATACGAGCGTCCTTGGTGGTACGGACAATCCACAGATAAGACCACTCACTTTGATCACGTCAACCTATTGACAAGGCACCCTTCGCCCATTCCTGACGATCGCATCAAGGAATCCCATTACAACCATTCCTTAATGGCAAAGGGCTTACACCTACCCTTCCACGGCAATACCGTTCCCGCACACCGCGACCAAGTTGACGGAGAGAGGCCTTCCACCAGTTTTCAAGAAAAACACCGACCACACCCGAGTTATAATGGTGAGTGCGAGTTAAATAAGCAGCAGCTACAGGATGATGAGGGCGGGTTGCATGGACGGCAGCGTGATGCTGATGAGTGCGGGTTACGCGGTCTAGAGCAAGACTTGCCGCAAGGAGCGGTCTCACACAAGAAATCAAAACGCAGGTCCAAGCGCAAGCGCAGGCATAGTTCCACTTCTAGCAGCTCCACCTCTTCCTCCTCTTCCACATCCGGCTCCTCTACTGACAGCAATATACCTCCACGCACAAGCAACACGGACACAAATTCCAGAGGTCCACTAGCGTTAACCACTTTGAACTTTGGGAAAGCGTGCCCAAAAAATTAAGAAAGAAAATTAAGCAGCGCAAATACATTGACATATTTGCCATACTGCATGGGAGGCGCAAGCCCGGAGAACGGAAGAAGAGAAGAGCCGGATCAGCAACCTTATCTAAGGAGGTCAAAATACCGAAGACTATCATCAACTGGATCATGTCTTTCATGCACATGATCAGCGTGGTAGGACATACAGATCCCACTCAATACGGTCCCATGTTGAGCTATGCAGTAAATATTATGCGTGCCTATCAACAGCATGACAGCTGGTCCTGGCTCAATTACGATGAGCAATTCAGAGATAAGATGGAGGAGAATAAATTCATGACTTGGGGCACCCAGGACGTGAGTTTATGGATCAATAATATGACCAGAAAATCCATGGATCATGCATCTAGGAACAGGCTTGCAAGACGACCATCCCTGGGACGATACCGCCAAAGAACACAGGGACAGGATAATACATGCTGGAGATTCAATAAGACAGACCTTTCCCGACTGTAAGTTCAAGCATATCTGCACGGGATGTGCCGCGCCTCACCCTTTCACCAAATGCCCCAAGAAGCAAGCGGCAGGGAGTAAGCCAAATGCAAACACCAGTGCCCCTTTTTGACAAAGCTACCTCGCCAATATGTTTGCAGGCAATGCTTCCTTGGTTGGATATATACCCAAACCAGGAAAAGGCACAAAAAAATCACACAGGGTTTCCGACATGGTTTCCGGATTCCCTTCCTAGGTAACATCGAACAATTGCACACCAAGAATGCACGATCAACAACCACACACAAGCAGATCGTCCAATCCAAGTTACAGGAGGAGATCTCTCATGGTAGAATAGCAGGTCCATTCCGGGACCAACCATTTCCACACATGTTTCTATCCCCATTGGTGGTTATCCCAAAAAAGGAGCAAGGAAAATATCGATTGATACAGAATCTTTCTTTCCCACCAGGTCGTTCTGTCAACGATCATTTGCCGCAGGCCGAATGTTCTGTCCAATACGCATCATTTGATTCCGCAATTGCCTTGGTGCGCACTTGTGGTTACGGTGCCCTTATGGCAAAAGCGGACATCGAATCGGCTTTCCGATTACTCCCGGTACACCCAGACAGTTTTCCTCTGCTGGGTTTCACATTTAACCACCTTTATTACTTTGACAAATGTATGCCCATGGGGTGTTCGGTATCATGTGCTTATTTCGAACTATTTAGCTCATTCCTCCACTGGGTTATTGAGCAAAGAATGGCCTCACATAATATTATTCATTACCTTGATGACTTTTTATTTGTTGGACCAGCCCATACCAATTCCTGCTACAATCTCCTATCCGAGTTCAGAAACGTTTCCCGGAAGTTTGGTGTCCCCCTTTCTCCCACAAAAACAGAGGGTCCTACAACCATTATCTCCTTCTTGGGAATTGAAATAGATTCTACCCGGATGATTGCAAAACTACCAGCTGACAAAATCAACACGCTACGAATCAATATACAACAAGTTTCCACTGCAAAAAAGATTACACTACGTGCCGCCCAATCTATTCTCGGTTCCCTTAACTTTGCGTGCCGAGTCATTCCCATGGGGAGGGCGTTCATGAGGAGACTTGCAGCGGCTACCAGGGGACTTCGTAGACCACATCATTTCCTACGAGTGACGGCTGATATCCGCGCTGACTTCCATATATGGGCCTCCTTCCTTAACGACTTCAACGGCATATCCATGCTGCAGGACTCCCCATTATCCAACGTGGATTTAAACATTTACACGGATGCATCCGGTGGCTGGGGTTTTGGAGCAATTTGCCAAAATGCATGGTGCGCCGAAAAATGGCCAGATGACTGGATAGCACAAGCCCTGACCAGGAACATCACATTTTTAGAACTCTTTCCCATTTGGGTGACCCTGGTTCTCTGGAGCTCGAGGTTAAAAAACAAGCACATAATATTTTGGTGCGACAACATGGCCGTGGTGCACGTATTAAATTCACAATCAGCAAAATGCCCTAGGGTGGTTAATTTATTTCGGGAAATAGTGTTAGAAGCCTTGCATAACAACATCACGCTACGCGCTAGGCATGTGCCGGGTATACGTAATGGCGCTGCGGATTCACTTTCCCGCGCTAAATGGCCTTTGTTTCATGCGCAGGTTCCAACAGCGGATGCACAAGGAACACCACTGCCACCACGATTATGGAGCATTGGCCAAGAACAATACGCGACTTAATACGTTCTCCCCTCGCTACATCCACTTGGAAATCGTATTGCAGAAGCTACCAAGTAGTCGCCAAGTTTCTACATGACAGAGGCTGGAAGCAAGGCCCAATAAACGAGGACCTATTGGCCAGTTACATCGCATCGGAAAAATCGCGTGGTGCATCAAGACTCACCGTTAAAAAATGTCTGGCCGGACTGGCCTTTTTCATAAAAGCTCGTGGATGGGGCGACCCCATCAAATCATTCCTTCTCAAAAAAATGATGGTAGGATGGTCACGAAAAGAGAGCACTACCACTGACAGAAGGCATCCCATCACGCACACCATGCTCACAAAGTTATGGACACAGTTGCCAGCTATCTGCTCTTCGCCTTTCGAAAGCAGGCTATTCCGTCTAGCATTCACCCTGGCCTTCTTTGGTGCCTTCAGAGTGAGCGAACTGGTGGCCGCTAACAAGGACGACTGCGGAACCACCGGTTTACTTTTCAAAAACGTCATCTACACCCCTTCAAAAATCACGCTGACTATTCACAAATCAAAGACGGATCAAGCAGGACGGGGCACGACCACCTCGCTTACCAAAGTTCCTGCTTGCTGTACATGTCCAATACGTAACATGAGAAAGTATCTGGAAATCCGTCCCAGCGGCAGAGCTCACCTGTTAATACATGAAAATGGCACGCCTCTCATCAGGTTCCAATTCTCCGCAATCCTAAGAGCTACCATACATCAGATTAAAATGGATCCTAAACTGTTCACCACCCACTCGTTCCGTATTGGGGCCGCCACAAGCACGGCATTAGCGGGGCTGAAAACCGAAGCAATCAAAAAAATTGGCCGTTGGCGTTCCAATGCCGTGAACTCCTATGTTCACTTGGACAGAGCTAACACAGTTCACAACAATCTTTAATTCTTTCATTTTATTTTTCAGACGACCGTTACCGTACTGCATGGATTGTGGGGCACTCTTACGTCCGATGGGCGGCAAAAAGAGCTAGTGAACGAACTTACGGACCTCACTTGGGTCTCGCACCAAAAGGTTGGCGTATCGAATGGATGGGCAAGTCCGGAATGCTATGGGAACAATTATTGCCCTCCTTACGACAACTACAAAAACTCAGAGCACCGCCTACAATCTTAATAATTCACTTAGGAGGCAATGACTTGCTGGCTAGTACAGGTCGACGCTTCATTCAGCGTGTAAAAAGAGACCTTACCTCCATCTTACAATTATTCCCGGCTACAATGGTATGTTGGTCAGATATCATTCACAGACCAAAATGGAAAGTTTCAAAGCTGTGGGGACGGGGGAGGAAGAAAATTAACAGGCAAATTGGGGTCTGGTTGCAAAACTTGGGAGGATTACAGATATGCCATCAGTGGGCTGACATGTCCCCAGGTCTCTTCAGACCTGACTCGATCCATCTATCCGATATAGGGTATGACATCTTCAATACAACGTTGCAAGATGCCATTGAGACTTTAGCCTCATAAAAATGGCCGCAGCTTTGGAGTAGTGGGGGACACGAGGCAAGGGTACTTCCCTACCTCGTGTTTTGGCGGGTACCCGGGCTGGTACAGGTGGATTGCATGTGGTGCTGGTGTCATCACGCCACGGCGGGGTAGCCGTGAGGGCCGGGAGGTGTATGAGGCGAGGGGCCCCCTTGCTCGGGAACATGGCGGGGGGCCCTGCATCGTCTGGCTGCCTTGCTTGGTACACGCGGCGGGCAGCAGTAGAACCCCCTCCCCCTGCCGGCGCGGGTATTTTGAAAGTTATTATGTTATGTTTAAATAAAAGCTGCGGCCAATTTTATAACCAACAACTGAGTCTGTCTACTCAATTAAAAGTATTATAACAAAAGGGGTAACTGGGTAAACACTTAATTAGCTACTCTCAACTCACTGAGGAGGAGTGACAAAAGAGCAAGTAGCAGCTGCTAACGTCATTGGATTTTCAGAAGGCGTTTGACAAAGTTCCTCATGAGAGGCTTCTATGAAAAGTAAAAAGTCATGGGATAGGTGGCGATGTCCTTTCGTGGATTGCAAACTGGCTAAAAGACAGGAAACAGAGAGTAGGATTAAATGGACAATTTTCTCAGTGGAAGGGAGTGGACAGTGGAGTGCCTCAGGGATCTGTATTGGGACCCTTACTTTTCAATATATTTATAAATGATCTGGAAAGAAATACGACGAGTGAGATAATCAAATTTGCAGATGACACAAAATTGTTCAGAGTAGTTAAATCACAAGCAGATTGTGATAAATTGCAGGAAGACCTTG
The DNA here is from genome assembly GCF_901001135.1 of Rhinatrema bivittatum. Lineage (NCBI taxonomy): Eukaryota > Metazoa > Chordata > Amphibia > Gymnophiona > Rhinatrematidae > Rhinatrema > Rhinatrema bivittatum. The sequence goes on from NC_042631.1 coordinate 55,765,977, forward strand.
TGAGATTGGAAAATTGGGCATCCAAATGGCAGATGAAATTTAATGTGGATAAGTGCAAGGTGATGCATATAGGGAAAAATAACCCATGCTATAATTACACAATGTTGGGTTCCATATTAGGTGCTACAACCCAAGAAAGAGATCTAGGTGTCATAGTGGATAACACATTGAAATCGTCGGTTCAGTGTGCTGCGGCAGTCAGAAAAGCAAACAGAATGTTGAGAATTATTAGAAAGGGAATGGTGAATAAAACGGAAAATGACATAATGCCTCTGTATCGCTCCATGGTGAGACCGCACCTTGAATACTGTGTACAATTCTGGTCTCCGCATCTCAAAAAAGATATAATTGCGATGGAGAAGGTACAGAGAAGGGCTACCAAAATGATAAAGGGAATGGAACAGCTCCCCTATGAGGAAAGACTAAAGAGGTTAGGACTTTTCAGCTTGGAGAAGAGACGACTGAGGGGGGATATGATAGAGGTGTTTAAAATCATGAGAGATCTAGAACGGGTAGATGTGAATCGGTTATTTACTCTTTCGGATAGTAGAAAGACTAGGGGGCACTCCATGAAGTTAGCATGGGGCACATTTAAAACTAATCGGAGAAAGTTCTTTTTTACTCAACGCACAATTAAACTCTGGAATTTGTTACCAGAGGATGTGGTTAGTGCAGTTAGTATAGCTGTGTTTAAAAAAGGATTGGATAAGTTCTTGGAGGAGAAGTCCATTACCTGCTATTAAGTTCACCTAGAGAATAGCCACTGCCATTAGCAATGGTAACATGGAAAAGACTTCGTTTTTGGGTACTTGCCAGGTTCTTGTGGCCTGGATTGGCCACTGTTGGAAGCAGGATGCTGGGCTTGATGGACCCTTGGTCTGACCCAGTATGGCATTTTCTTATGTTCTTATGTTCTAATCCTCTGTCTTTCAGACTTGATTTACCCGTGGTGTCATACTATTGGGGCACCTGTTTACACGGGAGGGGACACTCTTTTCTTATTCTGATTTCATGTCCCAATATGGGTTTGGGGTGACTGTGACGGGGTCACTATGCTAGACTAAGATAGGAAGAATAAAGCTAGGAACCAAAGATTCAAGGGAAAGGGGGGGAAGGAAAATACAGCAACACCAGGCTAGAGATGTCCCTTGATTCCTTCCCCCGGATGTTACAAGGACAGAGGAACCACAGGTGTGGGGGATTAAGGGTGGGACCTCCCCAGAGCCAATCAGCTGGCAGAGGAGGAGGAGTTTGCACAGGATAAAAAGGACTCCCTAGTAGAGCAGTCTCAGTCTCCTGCGGGGGACCGAGGAGGAAGGATCGGATTTCCTGGCGGCTCTGGGAGACTTCGAGGCTGGACATTCCCCCACCGTGTGAAGGACTGCAGCAACTATCACAAGGAAGGTGAGCGCGGGGACTTCTGTTGTTTGGACGTACAACAAGGATACTTTGCCTGGAGGACTGCCGGTGAGTGGCTGTACCTCTGGGGAAGGGTTGAGGTCCCAGAGGTACGGAGGGAGGTGGCAGTTAGGCCCAGTGGGGCCGGACTTTTGAACTATGGACTTTGAGAGGGACTTCGGAAGCCAGTGGTTGGAAAGTGAGTTGCTGGCTCAGTGGGGAAGGCATCTGCCTTCTATCCAGGTGGTGAGGGTTCAAATCCCACCTGGGGACTTGTAAGATAAATACGGCTATTTTGAGTTTCCAAGGGACCAGGGAAGCTCATGCAGGGATTGGATCCTGGGAACAGACACAAGCGGCAGTATACAGACTGGTGAAAGCGTCACAGTGACGCACACCTTCCCATTTATGCAAATTAGACATTACATAAGAGCCCTTTCAGCGGATGCAAAGTTGCCCTCGTCCTATCTTACTTTGGATACTGTTTTTCACTTTGATCGGCGTGTTGCACCCTCATTGTCTATGTATTACAAGTGTCTACGCCGGCAGTCAGAACTTGATCAGAGTCTGATTCTGGAATCACGCTGGAATAGGAAAGGGGAATTCATGGTGACTCAATCGATATTAAGAGGATGCTTTAGACGTATAGCCAGGGTCACGAAGAATCAATATTACCGGGAGTTACAGTTTAAATTTCTATGCCGGGCCTATGTGTCCCCTGTGCTGGCCTGTCATTATGCTATAGCCACTACGGCGGCCTGCATTAAATGTGGCCATAGTAGGGGAACACTTTCTCATACATTTTGGGCCTGCGCACCAGTCCAATGCTTTTGGCATCGTTTGGCAACTTATCTAGCAGACTTGTTGGATGTTGCCTTTCCAATTACCCCAATGTGGTTGCTTTTTGGCTGTATTTCCCAGATTCGGATTCGGGATCCTGGCTCACGTCTGTTTCTTCATAAGGCCTGTTTAGTGGGGAAAGATTGTTCTGTCGGTGTGGCGATCAGTCGAGCCCCCTTCCTTTTGGTCATGGCGAAACAGCCTACATTACATGATGACCATGGAGAGTCTGGAGGCTCGAAGGACTCCCCAACGTTGCAAAAGATTTTTGGCAGTATGGCAATCGTACCTGCAGTCGTTGACCCCTCGAGCTCGCAGTCTTGTTGTCAATGATTAACTTGTCTTTTCTCTTTATTTCTCTGTAATGGATGTGGCTTGATTCGAGGGTTTTTATTTTTGTGGTGCTAAAGCATTACTCACTTCTATAGAAAAGGGGGGGAGGGGGGTTAGTTTGGTTGGGGGGTGCTGAATGGGAACTTTTTTTATTGGTGGTACTGTTCTGAGGTGAGATCAGAGCTCCTCTTACCTCAGAGTATTGTTATATGTATTATTATTGTAAAATCCAATAAAAATTGTTTAAACATAAAGGGCTCGATGAGGTAGGATGTGTCGGTGGGTGGGTCTTACCGCCATTCGTGAGTGTCGGCGTTGGGCCGTCCGTTGCGTCCCCGTCCGTTGCATCCCTGGGTGGTCTGAGGCCGGAGCGAGGCGATCCGAGGCGTGTGGGGAGAGCCCTAACCCCGGTGGGTTCGTGCCGATCACACGGGCTAGCAAGGGAGGCCGAAATGGAGGGAGTCGGTGTTCAGCGCAGGTCCTTTAAAGGGCTCTATTTCAGGTGAGGAGCCATGTTTCTTGGCGAGGAGCCATGCTTCTGACAGTGTCACAATCCCAGTAGCAGTAACTTGGTCTTCCAGGGGATTTCCAGGTCAGGAAGCTTGTCACAGGTTACCCTGTAGGTAGTTAGAATTTCTGATGAAATCTTCATGGAGTCCCCTATAGGCACTCAGATTAAGAGGCTTGGGAAGGCTAAATCTCCCCAAAGAATGGTGAGCCAGTTGGATCTAACTAAAAATGATCAAACATTCCTGATTTGGGACCAGTGTTCCTAGCTGCTTATTAGATCCTGAATCTTGTGGCTCATATTGTGATATTGGCCTTCTGAGGCAAAGGAAGCTGATGTGCTATTAAGTATATATGTGCGTGAGGGGGGCCCATGAAGACTCTTCATGAGGCAAGAGAAATCCCAAGTTTCTTGGAATATCTGCTTATAACTAAATGGCTTACAACAAATTGGCCCGGGCCTCTTGCCTGGCTGGTACAGCTTTGCTGAACAACAGAAATTCAAAATGGCACCAGCCAAGCAAGAAGCTGACATTTGATTAGACAGAGCAGGAGTGACTGAGGATCCCTCCTGTCCCATGAAGACCCCAAGGATGGACTAAGAGGCTGAAGGATGAGGGTTTCCAAAGGAACTGGGAAGGATGGAAAGAGGGCTTGGGGTATATTTATTTGTTTATGTGTTGGGAGGGGATGAGTGGGAAACTTTGGGACAAAGTACAGGTGTATTTTTAACCCAAAGATTTTGCACTAATTTCCAAAAGTGAAAATATGCATGTATTGTTATATTTAATCTCATGGAAGTCCATATTCAAAACAATATCCAAAATAGTAAATAACACATTTTTAAACAAAAAGCGTACCGCTAGTTGTGACCCAGCAGATTTTTTACAATTTTCGTATGGCCCTAACTCCATGCTGCCCAACATCTTTTCCAAAATGGTACTGGCTGGCCTTTGCCCTATGACTAGGGGGCTCTCTGGGCTGCTACAAGACTACCAGGGAGATTTTCTTTAGGTAAGGGTCCTGAAGGATGAGGGGGCCTAGGGGTAGGGGGTGGAGGCCACTAGACTGCCAGGGTGGGTCCATGACTGGGGGAACTGCTACTGGGATGGAAGTGGTAGCGTGTTTGGATATGGGGGGTATTTGATTGGGGGTTGTAGACTTTGATGAAAAGGGAAGATGATTGGATAAGGAGTGGGGCATCACAACGCTAATATTGTTTCTAATTTTTTTTTCACCATTGGGCCACCTCTACAGATGGAAGAGGGGTCGGTGAACATCTACTGAGACCCCCAGGCATTTTTTGAAAAATGAGAGAGGGTTTCTGGGTAACATGACCCTTTAAGAAGTATTAACATCCTTATGCTTCCATGGAAAGTTAACTACAACTCATGAGTTTTTAGCTGTCTTTCTGGGAAATAACACGGCTTCGGCCAGCTGCTTTATTTTATTTACATAGAATTAGTTATGCATTAGCTGTTTTGTATGCTTTTGAAAATTTTGAACATGCAAATGCATTCAAAACTGCTAATTTCAACAGGCTTTTCGCACGAGCCTACACATGAACCCCCCTGCTTGTTACTCCTTCTCTCCACACCCCTCCCCTGCCCCTCTCCTCGCCCCTCAAACCCAGAACTTTTATTGTAAATTTACTTGTGTATAATTTTTATTGCTTATATCTAACCATGTTATTACGCTTATATATTTGTACAGTATTTTCCATTTTTTCTCCCCCCTTCTTCCCACCACCCAGTTCCCTTATCAGTTTCATTACAAAGCCCTGGTGGCCAGTTTTATGTTACATGGAAACTGATGTGATGTTTGCTTAACGAATGTCGGTATACAAAACTTTTTAAATAGGTAGCATTTTTTTGTCCTAAATATCGAGCAATATTGCTGCAGTATGAAATTATCACGCAATAAATAGCATTTATGTGTGATAAATGCTGCTCTTCATGCATTAATTCCTTAGCGCAGTTTAGTAAATTAGGTCCTAAATTAGCTGCCAATACCAGGTACTATCTGGCTAACTTAGCAGGATAACTTTAGGACTGCATGAAAGCATTCTGATATTAAGTCAATTACTGGATACATGTAGCACTGCATTATTATAAGTTTGCCAGATAAGTATATCTGGTAGGGGTGTGCATTTGTTCCATACGAATTGGTAATCCGAAACGTATAGGGCCATATTTGTTGTATTCGTGGGGAAGCGAAACGTATCGTGATTCCCCCGAATACAATGAATCTTTGCTGACTTATTTGGCCGCCTAAAGGAGCAAATTTAAACACCCCCCCCCCCACCCCAAGACTTACCAAAACTCCCTGGTGGTCCAGCTGGGGGTCCAGGAGCCATCTCCTGCACTCAACCCTCGGCTGCTGGTATTCAAAATGGCACCGATAGCCTTTGACCTACTATGTCACAGGGGCTACCGGTGCCATTGGTCAGCCCCTGTCACATGGTAGGAGCACAAGATGGCGCTGACCATCCATTGCTCCTACCATGTGACAGAGCTGACCAATGGCACCGGTAGCCCCTGTGACATAGTAGATCAAAAGCTATCGGCGCCATTTTGAATACCGGTAGCTGAGGCTTGAGTGCAGGAGATGGTTCCCGGACCCCCCGCTGGACCACCAGGGAGTTTTGGTAAGTCTTGGTGGGGTCAGGAGGGTGGGGGGGTTGTAGTTTAATTTTAGTTGGGAAACGAATAAGAATTGATGTATAAACGGGGGGGGGAGGGCCCCCTTGCCGAATGCAACATGGCGTCCCTCTGCACATCCCTAAAATCTGGCTAACATATCCATGCCCCGTTTGGTTGAATATTGACCATCTAACCATCATTCAATAAAACATCAACAAAAATAACATAATAGAATCATAAAATCTAAATCAGAGAAATACAATACAGGAATGTACAAAATCAGAGAAAAGCAATGCCAAATAACCAAGTTTTGCAAGATATTTGAAAAGAGAGATAGTCATCCATAAACTATAAATCACTAGGCCATGTGTTCCAAAGAGAATTAGCTAAGTGAGAGAAACTTACCAAAAATAGCTTTACAAATTGCCATAATTTGATATCATGGATGAATTGCTACATTGTTTTGACCTCTTTAAAATGATTTCCTTTTATTTCTACAGCTTTATGGCTCCAGTCCTGGGTTTGGACATAGCAAAGATTATTATGATGAAGACGTCAGGCTGGGTGGAGGAAAAATCCCCTTCACTGACTACAGAGGAAGTGGGGCAATTCTGGGAGATGTAAACTGCCTTACAAAGCAGCCCATGGAAGTCACTATCATATGTGAAACATTAGTGAAGGTAAGGAATATCATTATTAGAATTCATGTTTCCTATGTGAAGCAAAACCTGACAGGCTTATTTTCAGAACTGTTTTGTTAAGACACAATACAGAGAAAATACAGAAAATAAAATGTAAAGAATAATAATTTCTATCTTGCCTCTCCCAGCTTCCTCTCCTAGGCAGATTGGCCTATTGGGGAATCGGGCTTCCCCCGGTGGGCTGGGCATTCCCATTGCATGTTTTTTTTTCCAGTTTCCCAGCCAAAGAAGGGGGTTGTTGCAGCCCCAAGAAAAACCTACAGGGCCACGGTGGAGCCCATCCTGCCATGGCCTAAAGTAAGGACTGCGGGGCCTTGGCAGAGCCATCCTGCCATGGCGGGAAGAGAGGCCTGCAAGGCTGCATGGCTTTCCTCATCCTAACCTTGCAGGAGCAACACAGTAGCAGTAGCCTTTATCCAGCAGGGAGGAACAGCACTGCTATCCAACATATTGTATTTCAGTTTACGTAAAGCTTTCTTAGGACCAACATGCTATACAATAGTCCCTATACCATGTGGTTGCAGGTGTATTTTTTGCAGAGTTTTCTGGTTGGTACTACAGCAGTGTCTGTAAATAATAAATGTTATAAGTGATATTTTTATCTTAGAACATGTAGAATCTGTGACTATAAATGTGTATTTTTAAATAATTTGGATGTGTGAGGCCTGGAGTATATGCAAGGCTGTAAGGTTTGCCTATAACACCTAATACCCTTACACCAGCACTGACTTCACTGGCTCTACAAGAAAAAGCAGGATTCCATTTGGAACTGTGTTTGGGTTAGGAGCTTTCTCCAGTCTTGAAGTACTGAATATAATCAAAGTTCAAACATCGCAGGATGGTATGATGGTCCGTAATTTTCAACACTAAATAAGGTGTGGTATTCTCTGCCTTTTCACAATTTAAAATATAAAGACTTATTTGCAATGTTTCTTTGCTTTACCATTACTTCATTTGCAGCATTGTTGGACTTTTTTTTTTTGCGTGTGATTATATATCTCCCAGTCTTGGCTAAAACTTAATATTCTTTTTATATGGCCAGGGAACAGTATAGGTCACTTCTGGTTCCTCCTCCGCTGGAGTTGGTTGACAGAGCAGAGCCTGGAGAACCATAAAAGTAGAAGACTGTATAGCCTGCAAACAATGGGAATGCACTAGAGTGGTGGGAGGGTTGCAGAGAAGTGAAGGCTAGCTACAGACATGTGAAGGAAGAAGGTAAGCCAGGAAGAAATGCCTATGCAGTATGGGGGAAGCTTCTGTCTGAAGTGACTGTAGTATTCTCTGAGAGAATCAGCTGGTTGTGAAACCAGAGTCTCAGTGTGGGATTGGAAAGGGAGGAGGCTGCTGCAAAATGGGGAAGGGCTGGCAGCAAGCAAGAACTTTAAACCATGATGCAACAATGCTGGACTGGGGGCATTCACTATGTGAGCACACAAGCAACAGTAGTACAACAGTAGCATGTCAGACAGTGCTTGATCGTCTGTATCAGAAAGAATGAGAGACAGACACACACCCATACACACTTCAACTGTGAGAGAATCGGGTATGTGTGGGTGGGTATCTCCCTCTCTGACACAGACCCATACACACACAAGTTCTCAGTTTGTGGGTGTATCTTTGTGTCTAAGAAAAGAGTATGTGTCTTTGTGGGTGTCAATGTGCACATCCCAATAAAGTTTCTACTATCTAAAAATCTGTTTGTGATTGAGCGTGTGCATGTCTGACACTGGCTGGCAGTGTCATTACTTGCAACTGGTTTAAGAGCCAGACTGGGTATCCAGGATATAACTCTAAAAGAAATATAAGCAGATGTGTAGGGGGCTCAACCAGTTAGCATGGATGGAATGAGTGCTGAAACTCTGCTCACCTCTACTCTAGAATGTGGTGAAGTTTATTTTGGAGATATTTTGGCTCAATTCTGCTGGGTTCCAGGGTTGATGTGCTTTTGGGAGCTGTTGACACATGTGCTGCATGGGCTGGTTTTGAAAAAAATCCCTTGGGCCAATATTTTCCTGCAATCTGCCCCTACTTCCACTCCTTATATAGCCACATCACTGCCATAATTATACAAGAGCAACCGCCTTTCTTAATAGGGTTGTGTATTCATCTCTGCCAATATTTCATCAGTAACACAAAATTCTTTCTCGCAGGATGGTAGTCCTCACACATGGCTGACATCATCAGGATGGAGCCCAATCATGGAACACTTTTGTCAAAGTTTCTAGAACTTTGACTGGCACCTACTGGGCATGCCCAGCATGGCACTAACCCTGCAACCAGCAAGGGTCCCCCTTCAGTCACTTTTTTTCCACGTAGCAGTAGCCACGTGGGTTAAGGAGCTCTCTAGAGATTCCTGACAGGAATTTTCCTCACTGAACTTTTTCAAAAATTTCGAACAAATTCTACCCCATAGGGGTCCCCCTATCAATTCTGAGGCCCGCAGTCGTAAGGTAAGGCTTTACCCTCATTTGCGGTCGATTCACATTGAGTTTTCCCTTCGGGGCCTACCGGCCATCGACCGCACCACAGCTAAATTTTTGTCAACCATAGTCTCGGGTTTTCGTCGGTGCCCTGATTGTCCTCGGACAATTCCCATCACAGACATGCATAGGGTTTGTGTATTGTGTTTGGGGTCGCACCATGACGTCTTAATCTGCACCAAATGACGCCGAAGTGCCGTAAGACCCGATCTGAGAAAATGGAGTTTCTCTTTCAGGCGAAGCCGCCGACTCCATCGAGTACTTTAACATCGTCCGAGCCGGTGCCATTGACTTCTCAACAGTGAGACACCGGTGCGGCCCCTCCGGCACCAACTACTCAGATGTCGACCTTGTCCTCTTCAGCCCTGGAAAAGGACCGAGGAGATCATCGTGAGAAGTGTCGACACCAGCATCGAAACGCCCAGTCCATCGATCCAGGCAAGACCTCAGCATCGATAGAGCCACCCAAGAAGAAATCCTGTCCAGAGCAGGCCCCATCCTCCTCTGCGACAGCATCACTGAGGCATTCCCTACCTTCATTGGTGCCAGGAGCCGCGATTCCACTTTCACCGGTGGACCCTCCGGCTACGCCTGTGCTGTTCCTACTCTGGGACTGGGGTTACATGCCCCAGATTTCCATGAGGAATTGCATAGGATGATCCAAGAGGCCATCATAAAAGCACTGGAGGGCTTCTAGCCTCCATCAGCACCACCACCGAAGCCAGTCCCGGTCGCCAACCCGATCCCCACTGCACTCGCACTGCTACTCAGCAGGCTGGATGCATTGCTTGGTGCACTTCCACCAACGGAACAGAGGATACCGGTGTTTCCAACACTTCCACCCCAATTCCATTGCCATTGGAAGAAGAGGACGCACCGAGGCCGGAACCCATACCCGGGCCATCTGGACTTTTACCACACTTGCCAGTCGATGTCACTGGTTCCATCGGTGCCTACTCTACCATCGATGCCGCCCCGTCTGCGATCGGTGCCGCCATTGGTGCCTCTTCCGGTACCATTGATGTCTAGGCTTGATCCTTCAGGACTGACACCGTTCCTTCCTTCTGATGATCCTATGGGAGCTGGTGATCATCCTTATGATCCTTGGACCGATGACTCTTCCCAGGATTCAGATCTGCCTTCAGAGCCCTCTCCCCCTGAGGAAAGACGATGCTCTCCTCCAGAGGACCTGTCCTTTAATTTCATAAAGGAAATGTCTGAAACAATTCCATTTCAGCTTCAGACAGAAAAGGACTCAAGGTACAAGATGCTGGAAATACTCCAGTTTCTTGATGCACCTAAGAAAATCATGTCTATTCCTACTCATGAAATCCTAATTGATCTACTAAAGAGAAATTGGGAGCATCCAGGTTCAGTACCATCTGTCAACCGAAAGACAGATGCCACCTACTTTATATAGACAGCTCCTGGGTTTCAAAGACCACAGCTGGATCACCACTCTTCTTCCTACCAGTTATACATGACCCAGTATAACAGAGACCTTTTTAAGAAGATCCAGGATTTCTCTGAATCTTTACCCAAACAATTCCAGGATCAACTCAATGCTCTGACTCAGAAAGGCCTAGATGCTGGCAAGCATGAGGTCTGCACTGCCTATGACATTTTTGACACTGTGTTTAGAGTGTCTGCAGTGGGGATTAGTGCAAGAAGGTGGGCCTGGATGAAGTCCTCTGACCTACGACCAGAGGTACAGGACCGGTTAGCTGACCTACCCTTGCGCTCGAATCTCTTTGGGACAAAATCCAGGAAACAGTAGCACAGCTAAAGGACCACCATGAAATGCTGCGCCAGCATTCCTCAGTACCTTTTGACTTCCCGTCCACTTCTAAGAGGACATTCTGAAGGGACTTTTTCAAGCCACAGAGATATTATCCTCCTACTTGAGGTCGTCCTTCCAGGCCTTACCAGAAGGGTCAGCCCAGACAACCCCAGCCTCAGAAGACCCAGCCAACCCCTCAGTTGGGCCCAGCAGCTGGGTTTTGACTCCTCGCTGGAAAGCATAAGCCAACCTCCTCTACCGTCCATACCAGTCGGCAGTTGACTGTGCTACTTCACCAATACATGGCACAAGATCACTTCAGACCAGTGGGTACTAGCTTTAGTGTCTCAAGGTTACCACAACTTCCTGACTCTGCCGGCGGACTCCCCACCTCGGCTGACGTGGGGGTCATCCGACCATTCCTCTCAACTGGAGGAAGAGGTTTCCATCCTTCTCAAATCCCAAGCAATAGAACCAGTGCCCCTCTCCCCAACAGGGGAAGGGGTTCTATTCTCGGTATTTTCTCATCCCAAAAAAGGCAGGGGGCATTCGTCCCACCCTGGACCTACATGCCTTGAACAGGTAACTGCAAAAACATTCAGAATGGTAACCCTGGGTTCCCTACTTCCTCTGCTACAAAGAGAAGATTGGCTTTGCGCTCTAGATCTTCAGGACGCATATGCACACATTGCCATCACTCCGTCTCACCGAAAATTCCTTCGGTTCCTAGTCGGCCCCAGGCACTTCCAGTACCGGGTGCTGCCTTTCGGCCTAGTGTCCGCACCTTGAGTCTTCAAGTGCCTCACAGTGGTCGCAGCCTACATAAGGGATCAAGGAGTCCATGTCTACTCTTATCTCGACGTTTGGTTGATAAGGGCTCCAACCCAAAACAATGCACTAGAATCCTTACGTCTAACTCTCAATACACTTCTGTCTCTCGGGTTTGTAGTCAACTATGCCAAGTCCAAACTAGTTCCATCTCAAACCTTATCCTTCATATGGGCAGATTTGAACACCATACAGGCAAAGGCTTTCCTCCCTCAGGATCGAGCTTACACTCATGTCCCTGGTACAATACTTCGAGGCTCAAGTTTATTCGACTGCTTGTTTCCTCATCCTACTGGATCATATGGCATCCTTGGTGCATGTCACTTCCATGGCCCGCCTGGCCATGAGAGTGCACAGTGGACCTTGTGATCCCAGTGGACTCAAGCTTATCATCCAATGTCTAGCATTGTTCACATTACCAAACAGCTCTGCCTGTCGTTGGCCTAGTGGATGCTACACTCATTCAAGGTCTTCCTTCTCAGATTACCTTGACGATGGATGCCTCCAACTTGGGATGGGGGTGCTCATGTCGGCAACCTGCAGATTCAGGGAACCTGGTCTCCAGAAGAAGCCAAACATCAGATTTCCTGGAGCTTTGAGCAATCAGATATGCCCTCAGTTTTTCAGGATTGCCTCTCAAACAAAGCTATCCTAAGTCAGACCGACAACCAGGTGGCAATATGCTACATCAACAAGCAAGGGGGAACGGGCTCCTACCTTCTGTGTCAGGAAGCTGCACAGATATGGGCGTGGGCTCTTTGCCACTCGATGTACCTCAGAGCAACCTACCTGGTGGGCGTGGACAATATTCTGGTGGACAAGTTGAGTCAGACCTTTCATCCGCATGAATGGTCCCACAGTAGCAGAAACCATATTCCAACATTGGGGGTATCAACAGATAGACCTCTTTGCATCCATCCACAACCTCAAAGTAGAGAACTTCTGCTCCCTCATTCGCAGCCGCCATTCACAGCCGAGGGACACTTTTGCCCTCTCGTGGTCCAGCGGTCTCCTCTACTCATACCCTCCTCTTCCACTCATATCCAAGATTCTCGTGAAGTTACGAAGGGACAAGGGCTTAATGATTCTCATAGCCCCTTATTGGCCATGCCAAGTCTGGTTCCCAATCCTTCAGGACCTATCGGTTCGGTGCATCCCTCTGGGGGAGGATCCGCTTTTGATAACTCAAAGATGGATGCCTTCCCCACCCCAACCTCAAGGCCCTTTCCCTGACAGCCTGGCTGTTGAAAGGTTAATACTAGAGATGTGCATTCGTTTATCACGAATTAGGCAATTTTGTTGTAATTGCCTAATTCATCCTGGTTCGGGTGACCTGAACCCTGAAACGGATTTTCCCCGAACTACAAGGAAAATTTGTTTGGGTTAGGGGGAGGGGCACTTAAGCTAAATTGTAAGGGTTGGGGTTTTTTTTAATTACAAACCCCCCCCCCCCCACCCTCTGGACCCCTCCAAACTTGCCTAAAATCCATGGTGGTCCAGTGGGGGTCCCGGGAGTGATCTCCTGTGCTCGGGCCATCGGCTGCCAGGAAACAAAATGGCGCCATGGCCCTTTGTCCTTACTATGTAACAGGGGCTACCGGTGCCATTGGTCGGCCCCTGTCACATGGAAGGAGCAATGGATGACCGGCGCCATCTTGTTTTCCATGGGTCGCCCAAGCTGACATGCAAAAACTAAACACATCTCTAGTTAATACTACAATTGCTTAACCTTTCGGAGTTGGTGCCTTGAATCCTGGTAGCTTCACGAAAGCCTTCCATGAGATGCTCTTATCATTCTAAGTGGAAAAGATTCAAGGCCTGGTGCACGTTCATGTCCATTGACCCTTTCACTTGTTCCACTGTCAAATTTCTGTCCTATCTCTGGCATCTGTCAGTCAGGCCTGAAAACTTCTTCTACATAGAAGTGACAGCAGAAGAATACCAAATGGCCCATCCAGTCTTCCCAGCAAGCTTTCATACCTATTTGTTTTCATACTTATCTGTTACTCTGACCGCTGAGGTCAGAGTAACAGATAAGTATGAAAACAAATAACTCTTATTGGTAACTTTTTGGTTCCAATTCCCTTCCACCCCCACCATCGATGCAGACAGCAGTGCTGGAGCTGGATCTAAGTGGCGTATCTAGCTAATCGGTTTGGGGTAGTAACCGCCGTAATAAGCAAGCTACTCCCACGTTGGTTTACCCTGCCTGTGCAATTCAGTCCTTGTTGGTTGTCTGAATATAAATCCTCTTTACTTAATTCCCCCCTGTCGTTGAAGCAGTGAGCTGCGCTGGATATGTATTCCAAGTGAAGTATCAGGCTTAATTGATTCAGGGTAGTAAGCGCCGTAACAAGCAAGCTACACCCATGCTTATTTGTTTCCCAGACTATGTAATTCCTTGTTGGTTGATGTTGAATATAAATAATCTTTTCTTCATTCTCCCTGCTGTTGAAGCAGAGAGCTATGCTGGATGTGCATTGAAAGTGAAGTATCAGGATTATTTGGTTTGGGGTAGTAACTGCCGTAACAAGCAAGCTACACCCCTGCTTTTTTGTGGATGCATTTCCTCTTGCCGTTGAAGTATAGAGCAATGTTGGAGTCACATTAACCGTGTGTATGTTTATTGAATAAGGATTTTAATCTCCAGGTAGTAGCCGTCATTCCCGCAAGCAAGCCACCCCATGCATCTTCTCTTCATTAGTGCATGTCAGTGCCGTAGCCGCTTTCCACAACTGCGTGGGAGATGTCTCTATTTTGACACAGCCCTTAGTTTCATGCTTCATGAGAGGTTTGCTCCACCTGAAACCTCCGTTGCACCCCCCAACCCCTGCTTGGGACCTTAACGTTGTCTTAGGACAGCTCATGAAACCTCTGTTTGAGCCTCTCCACTCCTGTGATCTCTATCTCACCTGGAAAGTGATTTTCTTCTCGCTATAACATCTGCTCACAGGGTTAGTGAGTTACAGGCGCTAGTCACCTATCTGCCTTACACTAAAATTCTTCATGACAGGGTGGTCCTTCGAACACACCCTAAGTTTTTACCGAAGGTAGTGTCAGATTTTCATCTTAATCAATCCATCTTACCTACTTTCTTTCCAAGGCCTCATTCAAACCCAGGAGAAAAGGTTCAACATTACCTGGACTGCAAACGTGCCCTTGCCTTTTATCTAGAGCACATGTCAGCCCTCAGGAAATCCACTCAATTATTTGTTTCTTTCAATACCATCAAATTGGGGAAATCCAGTGGGAAAACAGACCTTTTCCTTCTGGTTGGCAGACTGCATCTCCTTTTGCTACCAGCAAGCAGGCATTCCGCTACCAGACCATGTGAAAGCACATTCTGTTAGGGCTGTGGCAACCTCTGTGGCACACCTTCGTTCAGTGCCACTTGTTTGTCAAGCTGCGACCTAGAGCTCTCTCCATACCTTTGCAGCCCATTATTGCTTGGATAAGGCTGGCAGACAAGATTCCATTTTTGGCCAGTCTGTTCTGCGCAACCTATTCTCAACTTAACTACCCAACATCCTACCAGCGACCCGTTCTGGGTTTTCAGGATGCCCTCCTACCCAAATCCACCCCTGTTGTGCCTGTTGCACATCTTTGGGTGCATTTGGTGCATTGCTCGGGCATCCTCAGCTCACTATTCACCCATGTGTGAGAACTACCATCCTGCTTGTCCTGTGAGAAAGCAGAGTTGCTTACTTGTAACAGGTGTTCTCACAGGACAGCAGGATGTTAGTCCTCACAAAACCAACCCGCCACCCCGTGGAACTGGGTTTGCTTGTGATTTGTTTTATTTTTCGCACGTACTTTTACTATACACAAGACTGAAGGAGGACCCCTGCTGGTTGCAGGGTTAGTGCCATGCTGGGCATGCCCAATAGGTGCCAGTCAAAGTTCTAGAAACTTTGACAAAAGTGTTCTGTGATTGGGCTCCATCCTGATGATGTCACCCATGTGTGAGGACTAACATCCTGCTGTCCTGTGAGAACACCTGTTACAGATAAGCAACTCTGCTTTCTATAAAATACACCTGTTAAAAAAAATTAAAACCCTTCCTGGGGGATCGAGAGAGAGGAGAGTGAGCACCCAAACTCGTATACCTGCTGAGCCAACCCAAAGAGCCGCCGAGAAGGAGGAACAGCTGAGGCGAGTTGGCTGTCATCGGAGCAGGCCCGCGGGACGCTTGAAAACCCGCAGTCGACGCCGGCGCACGCGGCTTTGATCGGCTTAGATCGCCTTTGATAGACATAGCCTTAAATTTTTCTTTCTTGAAAATTGACTTTGAATATATGGGTAGGAAACGTAAGGCTAAAGTCTACACCTCCTCTCCAGCTCCAAATAACATCGGACCGATGGATGCCCACAAAGATAATGCCAAAGATGGACTGTGAAAGTGCCACTCTAGAAGTGTCTCTGAGTCCGGGCAGGGGCCTGACTACACCTCCACAACCTCCAGGAGCTCTTCTGGTTGAAAGGTCTCTCGAGGACAGTCCCTTAAGTATGAGTAAGGGAGATGGAGATGGTTCTCTCCCTGAAAATTCTTTTGATGGAATATCTCTTAGAACTGGAGAAGGACCTACACCATGAGTGCCTAGTAAAAGTCTGTTGGGCTTGAGAGAGCCACCAGACATTACGCTAAGAGACTTGTGGAAAATGTTAGTTAGGTTAGACTCTAGTGTCTTGCAAGTAAATGAATTGCTTACTTCTCTGGTTAATGTTAACAAGAGTTCGATAGAAGAACATGGAAAAAGATTGGTTGAGGTAGAAACAGCTGTAAAATCTATAATTGGAAATATGCAAAATGTACAAAATGCTGAAAGAATGCATATAGTGGACAGTTTAGCACTGCATTCAGAGATAGAAAATGTGGAAAATATGTTACGTATTAAGAATCTACATTTGGTTAATTTTCCAATTACAAGGCTTCTGTCCCCATATGAAATGTTTAGGAAGTTTTTGATAGATTTTCTATCATGATGCTGAGAATTCCAATAATATCTAAGATTTTTTATTTTCCCCTACAATCTGGAACATCACAAGATGGAGAAATGGAGATGAGTCCAGGGATTTCCTCCTTTTTGGAGGAATCACTTGACATTATTAAAAACTACTTTATTTGTCTCTCTCTCGAGAGGGAGAAAGATCAAGTATTTGAGAAGTTTTTCAGGAATAAAGATCGCTCCTTTTGTGGGCAAAGAGTATATTTGTTTCCTGATGTCTCGAGGCCTATACAGGCTCGTTGTAGACAATTCCTTGCCCTGAAAAGTAAAATCCTAGAAATTGGGGCAACTTTTTTTTTAAAGTTTCCTGCTAAGTGTTATATAAATTTTCAGGGTAACAAATTTATATTCTCAGACCCCTTACATTTGGAGACATTTCTTGCAGATAAATCTGAGCCTAATAGAGCTACATAACATCTTAATGTCAGGCCAAAAGAAATATTGCGTTTGTTCTCTCCTTTTTGACTTTGTGTGGATATAATGATTATATTGTGATCCCCCAGTTATTTTGTCTTGTTCAACATATTTTGGATTATGGTTATTTTATTTGAATAATATTGGTGTTGTATAACAAGATTTCTTTTATTTACTTTGGAATTATGTTGGAATATATAAAAATTTTCAATAAAGTATAAATTGGAAAAAAAAAACCCTTCCTATATCCAAAAGACTTAATTTCTGTATTACAAGCCTTAATACTGACTGGTTTAGATTATTGCAATTCACTCTACTTAGGCCTCTCTTCAACTAGTCCAGAAGACTGCAGACCGTCTCCTCACTAATACAAAGCACAAAGAACATAATACTCCATTTCTACAACAACTTCACTGGTTACCAATACGTCAACGTATTCATTACAAGATACTATCCACCATTCATAATTTAATACATAGCACATCAACTGTATGGTTATGTTTCTCCTTTCATCTATACCAACCTCCACGCCCTCTACGATCAATTGACAAAAATTATCTGCAGGTTCCAAATATCAAAACAGCAAGTTAGATCTAACCAGAAAATGAACCTTCTCTGTAGCAGGCCCCATTTTATGGAATTCATTAACAACCTCAATTTAACTCCTTACAAACACAAGAGAATTCAAAAAGGCTGTTTAAATGTATCTATGCTCATTAGTGTTTACTGATCATCAGGCATGAGGGCTTTTTACATCTTGTTGTTTGCTTTCTTTGGGGCCGATGTAATAAGGTGCACTGAAGCTGCCCAGGTTTGTGCATGCCTGTATGTGTGTTCGTACGTGCGTTTCCCCCCCAAAGTCCTATATGGGGATAGTCTTCATAAAATGACTTATGCGGAGAGATTGAATAACCTAAATATGTACACCCTGGAGGAGAGAAGGAGCAGGGGTGATATGATACAGACTTTCAGATACTTGAAAGGTTTTAATGATCCATGGTCAACAACAAACCTTTTCTGTTGGAAAAAAAATCAGAACAAGGACACGATTTGAAGCTCCAGGGAGGAAGACTCAGAACCAATGTCAGGAAGTATTTCTTCACAGAGAGGGTGGTAGATGCCTGGAATGCCCTTCCGGAGGAAGTGGTGAAGACTAAAACTGTGAAGGATTTCAAAGGTGCATGGGATAAACACTGTGGATCCATAAAGGCTAGCGGATGGGAATGAAGAGAAGAACCATAGGGGTGGAGTACTGGAATGGAGGCTACTACCTGACTATTACTACCCTTACTCAATAATCCTTCGCAACTCCATCATTGCTCTCTGCTTCAACGGCAAGGGGAAATGTGGAAAACAGGATTTGCATTCAGATAACAACCAACAAAGACTGAACTTCACAAACTGGGAAAACAAATAAGAGTAGGGGTAGCTTATTACGGCAGTTACTACCCTAAACCAATTAAGCCTGATACATCACTTTGAATGACACACTGCTCTTTGCTTCAATGGTAGGAGGAAATGTGGAAAACAGGTTTTACATTCAGACAACATCCAACAAGGCATTGATCTGTGCAGTCTGGGTAACCAAGCATCAGGGTAAATTGCTTGATGTGGCGGTTACTACCCTTAACCATTAAGCCTTATGCTCACCTTTGATGCAACTCCAACATTACTCTCTGCATCAATGACAGGGGATGGCAGAAAATTTGAATCAAATAGTTACCAACAAGGGCCCTGAACTTGCTAGTAGATGAAACAGATAAGTGTGGGAGCTTGCTGGGCAGACTGGATGGGCCGATTGGTCTTTTTCTGCCGTCATTTCTATGTGTCTATATGTTTTGTGCGTAGGAAAACACATACAAATACGCTTACAGACCCACGTTTTTTCCTATGCAAATGAGGTGATTAGTTAATCATAGATAATGCAGGGAGCTGCACTAATGCTAGTACGGGTTTTTTACTGCCATGGTCAGGGAACGAGTTAAGTGTCAGCACTGAGTTGGGGGTGGGGGAGGGGGGGGGAAGGCCTATGTCGGCACCCGAGCATCCTGAAAACCACCTAGCTAAGCCCCTATCTCAGTGGGTGAGTGACTAGCTTAGCTAGGCGCCTTTCTGGGCACCCAATCGTATAGATTCGTGACCAACTAAGTGCCTAGCTCAGCGCCTGAGCAACATTTGCTAGGCGCCTTTCTCTATGCCAAAGCGTCCATATTCGCCCCCAGCTGGGTGCCTGTGTTGGCACCCAAGCATCCAGATTAGTGCACAACTGAGCACCTATTTCACTGCTATGCCAGTGTGAACTAGCATCAATGAAAATATTTGCCATGTTTTCTGTAGCACAGTTATTAGAAATATAAAAAATACTTTCCAGGGTCATACTTTAAATTAATAGGGAGACCCGTTTGCTTGCTCGCTTTTATGAGCGAATTATCAGTGCAGGTTTTTTGAGCGCAGATGCGGCCGCTTATTACATAGGGCCTACCATGCGTAGGTATGCACATTTTTCCATTTTGCAAGGATTTCTGCGTGTAAATCATTTGCATTATTTTATTTACATTCCACAGAAGCAGCAGCTTTCAGCCACATGCATTGATCAAAACCTGTGCTCATAACTAGCAGGTGTTTTGCCCCTTTACACTTTATGTATGTTATACATGTAAACCGCTTAGACCTACAAAAAAATTGGTATAGGCATTATAGAAAAGCTTTAAAATAGATAAATAAAAAAAAATAAATCTCTAATGAATGACAAATCCAATGAATGAGGCTATTTTTTGGTTCATACCAAAGGGAACAAACTGAAAATAGTCTTCTGTGAAAATACCCCCAAATCTTGGATATTTAATTTGTAGCATAAAAAAAAAAAAGCCTATGGCAGCCCTACCTAATACAAAACCTGGTCTGAGCCAGGTCCAGTACTGGGACTTAACCCTGAACCAAGGCTTGGCATCAGGACCTAACCCCAAGCCGAGGTCTGGAGATGCCTAGCACATCCACCCAGGTCCCAGCACTTTAAAAAATGGTGCAATATGCCAAAAGGATAATATTGAAATAGCATCACTTTGGCACCTTCCAATGGTATGGCTGGTGCCATTCTGATGTATGATCATACATTTTTAAGGCTGCCATTTGTACGATTTGAAAATGGCACTGACTGTACCAGTGGAAGGCACGAAAGTAATGTTACTTTGAAGCCATTCTCTAGATGAAACCATTTTGAAAGTGCTGGGACCTGGGCAGGAGTGAATGAGCATTGCTACTACCCTTTTGAAACCAGGATCCAGGAAGGGGGTAAGTGGGGGTTATGTTGTAATCTCCCTGGCCCCAGCATTAAAAGGGGAGGTGGGACTCACTTCAGCCTGCATCAGCAGTAGGCCAGGTTCACAACAGGCCTTGGTACCAGTCCTGGATTCTGGCACTTTTTTGGCTTAGGAATGCTTAGTCAGGACTGCTGGAACCCATTATTTTATTGGTTAGGTTTTGTTTTTTGTTTTTTTTTAGGGGATTTTTCATGTTTTAAAATTTTGCAATACCCCACACGCTATACCTTGGGGGTCTTGATGCCTCCATGCTGTTTGTGATTCCTTACACTCTCCACCCTAAGGATTTTTTATCTCTGTGCTTTTTACCATATCACACATTCTGCCTTGTTTCTATATCCTTTCCAAATACTACAGTACCTGTATCTTGGAGGCTTTGTCACTGTGTCTCTGTCTCACTATCTATACCTCAGTATTGTCTTCTAATTTGAAGCTATTTTGTACTTCAGAGATAGATTACAATGAACACCTGACTGAGCCTTGTCTGTTTCTTCTCTGTCTCAAGGTTTGTTTATGCGAAAAGAGTCAGCATGCATAGACAATGTGTATGAGAGATATTGGGTGTAATATTAGTCTGCCTACATACATAATTGGCAACAGGATAAATAGGTAAATTGGTTGTTCCTTAGGTGTTATTCATCAGATAAATTTAACAAAATGAGGACTATCCAATGTAACCATTGTGGAGCATTTATTCTCAGGAAATCACCTGGAAACTCAGGGCTTGCCCTAATTGCTCAGAACTGTCTTCCTTGAAAAAAGAGCTGGCTGAAGATACAGCTGAATTGGAAGCAATAAAGAAAGTTTCACCCACTTTATATAATTCAGGAGTTAATCCCACATTATCACAAAAACCAAAAGTCAAAAGGGGTTTACAGTGGGCTCAGGCAGGATAAGACCTGTGACCCACAGACACCCAATCTTGACAGCTGTGAAGCCCACAAGATTACCCCCTCACTCACATGGAGCATTAAGGAACTCAAAATACAGAATTACAGTGGGCTCTGGTAGAATCAGATGTGTGATGTGGAGACACACACTGTATCAAGTTACAAAAGTGCAAAAAGCCTTCTCTGTATTAGTTATTGAAGAAGATCTTGCAAAAGAGATTGACATGATATCCGATAAGAAAGAAGAAACCCAATGCATACAGAAATATCACCCCCGAAATACAAATACAAATGCAAAGGAAAAGGGTGAAGTGGATAAGAAAATTCAAGTAAATAAGACACTAAAGGAGTCCAAGAAAAGCTGTAACCAGAATGAGAAGTTGGAAAGCTATGAGCACAAATGCTCATAGTTTAGTCCAGAGCTTTCCAAACTGTGTGTCGGGACACGTTAGTGTGTCACCTGCAGTGTGCAGGTGTGTCACGCAAGCCTGGTCAACTCTGATGCGAGTTTGGGCTTTTTTTTTCCTAGAGATTCTTTTTTTTTTTCAGTTTATGGGTTGCTTATTATTGGGTGATTTTTGCTGTCAATCGCGTTTTTTTGGGGGGCTTGGTGGGTGGAACGAGCCCAGCCATCCTTGCATTGGCTGCTGCTGCCGATGAGGCCTGGCCATGAGGAGTACTGACTGCAAGCAGCAGTGTCTGGTGATCATGGAAGGGAGTGAAGCACTTAACTGGCAACAATCAAAAAGACGAGGTACATGAGTGTGGGGGCCAGACATGTGCTGGGGGGAGAGAGATGAGTGAGTGGGGGGCAAACGTGCTGGGGGGACAGACATGTGCTTGAGGGGGAGAGAGATGAGTGTGTGGGGGCCAGACATGTGCTGGGGGGAGGAGAGAGATGAGTGTGTGGGGGACAGACAATTTGTTTTATTATTGTTTCTCATAAATTACAACAATAACATGAATTTTGGAATATATATTTTTAATATAAATGTAAGGTTTTCATGCAATAGGTTGTGTCGTGAAACATTTTATTTATGTATATATTTAAGGAAACATACATAAATTGTCGAAATATGTTTCGTCCGTTTAACCTTTAACCTCTGGTTTACTAGTAGACTGAATTACCGTGTCGTGAAATTATGTTTGTCTAAAAAGTGTGTCACCAACATGAAAAGTTTGGAAAGCTCTGGTTTAGTCAATAAAATCCCAGATCTGCAAGCCCTAATGATAGAGGTGGACTTGGACATTGTTGCTGTCATGGAAACATGGTTCACGGAATCTCATGATTGGGAAACGGCAATACCAGGCTATAACTTATTAAGGAAAGGCAGAGAGGACAGGAAAGGGGGAGGAGTGGCTCTTTATGTCAGAAACAATATCCACTTATGCTCTTCTCCGCTTAGGATGAGAATTATAAATCTATCTCACAACAAACGTACTCTCTCCTATAAGTGAAATACTTGTAAACTAATTTACTTGTGCAAAAAAATTATTAATAATTTAAACATGAAAAATTATTGGAGAAAAAGAGGTAAGTTTCATATTCAGGGTGCTCACCTCCACGGCGTAGCGACCTTCTTGTAGTCTAATCATCAACTAACCTCCGTCCTCCTTTATGTGTTTATTTAATAATTCAAAAAACAATTTTTTTTGTTGATTTTCAATGTATAAATTTTCTTAAAAATCAAATGTATTCTCCACCTTACATAATCGGATCATTAAATTTGCTTGTCAAACAGTTTTTAAATACTGCTGTTTAATGTCCCATTTCCTTTGTCCTGTGTTCGGGGGAAATTATTTGAATTAGTTTTAAACTTCTTCTCATTGCAAATGCTCTATAAATAGTCTATAAATAGAAACGCCAATCTCTAAATTTATGGACGCTCGACTCTTATACTTTAAATTGCCACTACCATCAATGAAACAAAGTTATAACTTATCTCCCGACACAGCTGCGTTTCGAAAATTTATTCTTCCTTCATCAGGGGAGCATGTCCTTTCATATTCAATCTGGCATTCAGCAAATCGCGGCTTTCCCATTCAATTTTTGAAAACGCTGCATAGCTCTCTACGTCCTTCCTCTCGGTCTCACAAGCTCCGAGTCAACGGCGTTATTTAATCAGCGTTTGGTCTCTGCTTTAAAAGCTGATCAGCAGATCCAAAAACAACCAATGGGATGGATTACGTCTTGCGTGCTACGTCGTTACTTCAAATCTTCGTCTATTGGTGGATATAAATCAAAGACGCTGTCAAATTCAAATCAGACTCGCCCTCTCTACTTCCTCATTCAAACCCTGCGGTGTCACTGTGTTCAATCTGAATATCCACTGTTGTTCAATGTAATTCAATCTCTCTTTATCATATCGGACCATATCGGAGGCAATGATAAAGAGAGATTGAATTACATTGAACAACAGTGGATATTCAGATTGAACACAGTGACACCGCAGGGTTTGAATGAGGAAGTAGAGAGGGCGAGTCTGATTTGAATTTGACAGCGTCTTTGATTTATATCCACCAATAGACGAAGATTTGAAGTAACGACGTAGCACGCAAGACGTAATCCATCCCATTGGTTGTTTTTGGATCTGCTGATCAGCTTTTAAAGCAGAGACCAAACGCTGATTAAATAACGCCGTTGACTCGGAGCTTGTGAGACCGAGAGGAAGGACGTAGAGAGCTATGCAGCGTTTTCAAAAATTGAATGGGAAAGCCGCGATTTGCTGAATGCCAGATTGAATATGAAAGGACATGCTCCCCTGATGAAGGAAGAATAAATTTTCGAAACGCAGCTGTGTCGGGAGATAAGTTATAACTTTGTTTCATTGATGGTAGTGGCAATTTAAAGTATAAGAGTCGAGCGTCCATAAATTTAGAGATTGGCGTTTCTATTTATAGACTATTTATAGAGCATTTGCAATGAGAAGAAGTTTAAAACTAATTCAAATAATTTCCCCCGAACACAGGACAAAGGAAATGGGACATTAAACAGCAGTATTTAAAAACTGTTTGACAAGCAAATTTAATGATCCGATTATGTAAGGTGGAGAATACATTTGATTTTTAAGAAAATTTATACATTGAAAATCAACAAAAAAAATTGTTTTTTGAATTATTAAATAAACACATAAAGGAGGACGGAGGTTAGTTGATTAGACTACAAGAAGGTCGCTACGCCGCGGAGGTGAGCACCCTGAATATGAAACTTACCTCTTTTTCTCCAATAATTTTTCATGTTTAAATTATTAATAATTTTTTTGCACAAGTAAATTAGTTTACAAGTATTTCACTTATAGGAGAGAGTACATTTGTTGTGAGAAACAATATCCAAGCATCTCAGCTGCAAGGAAGATGGGGCAAAGAAGCACTATGGGCTGACCTAAAAAAAAGATGATGGGGCTTCCGTTTCTATTGGAGTGATTTACAGGCCTCCAAATCAAATAGATGAGCTTGACAAAAGTCTAGTTGAAGACATACAAAAGATGGGAAAGAAGGGAGAAGTGGTGATTGTTGGAGATTTTAATATGCCGGATATAGACTGGAGAATCCCTTCTGCAGAATCTAACAGTAGTAGAGAGATAGTGGATGCCCTGCAAGGGGCTCTGTTCAAACAAATGGTAATGGAACCCATGAGGGAGGGAGCTATACTCGACTTAGTTCTCACTAATGGCGATAACATCTCTAATGTCCAGGTAGGTGCTCACCTCAGCACCAGTGATCATCATACAGTATGGTTTCATATCACAAATAGGATACGAAGAAGTAGCATGAAGACTCGAGTTTTGCAGTTCAAAAACATGGACTTTGATGAAATGGGGAAGTACCTGGAGGAAGAACTAGAAGGCTGGGAGAATGAGAGAGATGTGGAACAGTGGACCAAACTAAAAGGAGCAATTACCAAGGCAACTAATCTATATGTTAGAAAAGTAAAGAAAAGCAAGAGAAAAATGAGACCTATCTGGTTCTCAAAGGAGGTGGCTGACAAAATAAAAGCTAAAAGAACAGTGTTCAAGAAATATAAAGAATCCCAAAGAGAAGAACACAATGAAGAATATCTAGTGTAACAGAGGGAGACAAAGAAAGCAATCAAAGTGAAAATTCAAGCGGAAGAAAGGATTGCCAAAGAGGTAAAGCAAGGTGACAAAACATTTTTCAGATACATCAGTGAAAGGAGAAAAGTCCAAAGTGGAATACTGAAACTGAAAGGTGAAAAGGATCAATGGGTGGAGACAGATGAAGAAATGGCAGAAATATTTAACGAATACTTCAGTTCTGTGTTCACTAAAGAGGACCCTGGAGAAGGACTGTCGCTAGTTAACAAGAAAATAGAGGGGAACAGAGTAGATGTAACTCCATTTACAGTAGAGAATGTATGAGAAGAGCTAGGAAAACTGAAAGTGGACAAAGTCACGGGACCTGATGAGGTTCATCCCAGGATACTGAGGGAGCTCAGATGTGCTGGTGGGTCCACTGTGTGACCTGTTCAATAGATCCCTAGAAACGGGAGCGGTGGTGATCCCGCTTCACAAGAGTGGAAATAGAGAGGAGGCTGGAAACTACAGACCGGTTAGCCTCACCTCGGTGGTGGGAAAAGTAATGGAGTCGCTGTTAAAAGAAGGAATAGTGAACTATCTACAGTCGGAAGAATTGCTGGACCAGAGGCAGCATGGATTCACCAGGGGAAGATCCTGTCAGACAAATCTGAGACTTTTTTTGACTGGGTAACCAAGGAATTGGATCGAGGAAGATCACTCGATGTCATCTACTTGGACTTCAGCAAAGCTTTTGATACGGTCCCGCACAGGAGACTGGTGAATAAAATAAGAAGCTTAGGAGTGAGTGCCAAGGTGGTGGCCTGGATTGCAAACTGGTTGACGGACAGAAGACTATTTATTTTTAATTTTTATATACCGAAACTCCTGTATGAGATACAAATCAATCCGGTTTACATAGAACGGATAATCGGCCGGGGTTTACAAACTGCCCACAGCTTTACAAGAAACAGTTAGGAATGAAACAGTTAAAGTGAGTCTACAAAGACTTTACAATAAAACTACTTTTGTAGTTTTACAGAAACATGTAGTTTTACAAAACCTTTACAGTCTACAAAAACTTTCCATTTACCTTCACACAATGTGTGAAGGTAAATGGAACTTACTCTGAAGAGAGAGTGGTGTTGAGCGGAGTGCCGGAGGAGTCGGTGTTGGGACCGGTCCTATTCAATATCTTTGTGAGCGACATTGCAGATGGGATAGAAGGTAAGGTTTGTCTTTTTGCGAATGACACTAAGATCTGCAACAGAGTGGACACACTGGAAGGAGTGGAGAGAATGAGACAGGATTTAAGGAAGCTGCAAGAGTGGTCGAAGATATGGCATCTGAGATTCAATGCCAAGAAGTGCAGAGTCATGTACATGGGGTGTGGAAATCCGAATGAACTATATTCGATGGGGGGGGGGAGAAGGGCTGATGTGCACGGGGCAGGAGAGAGACCTTGGGGTGATGGTGTCAAATGATCTGAAGTCAGCAAAACAATGTGACAAGGCGATAGCTAAAGCCAGAAGAATGCTGGGCTGCATAGAGAGAGGAATATCGAGTAAAAAAAGGGAAGTGATTATCCCCTTGTTCAGGTCCTTGGTGAGGCCTCACCTGGAGTACTGTGTTCAGTTCTGGAGACTGTATCTTCAAAGACAGACAAGATGGAGGTGGTCCAGAGAAGGGCGACCAAAAAGGTGGAGGGTCTTCATTGAATGACTTATGAGGAGAGATTGAAGAATCTAAATATGTACACCCTGGACGAAAGAGGAGCAGAGGTGATATGATACAGACTTTCAGATACTTGAAAGGTTTTAATGATCCAAAGACAACGACAAACCTTTTCCGTTTGAAAAAATCAGCAGAAGCAGGGGTCACGATTTGAAGCTCCAGGGAGGAAAACTCAGAACCAATGTCAGGAAGTATTTCTTCATGGAGAGGGTGGTGGATGCCTGGAATGCCCTTCCGGAGGACGTGGTGAAGACCAGAACTGTGAAGGACTTCAAAGGGGAGTGGGATAAACAATTTGGATCCATAAAGTCTAGAGGATGTGACTGAAGAGTGGGTGGCTCACTGGAATGACGGCTACTATCTGGAGATAATACCCTTATTCAATAAACATACACACGGTAAATGTGACTCCAACATTGCTCTAAGCTTCAATGGAAAGAGGAAATGTGGAAAAAAGGATTTGCATTCACAAAAAAGTGGGGAGTAGTTTGCTGGTTACTACCCCAAACCTAGTAAGCCTGATACTTTACTTTCAATGAATAACCAGCATAGCTCTCTCCTTCAAGGCAGGGGAGAAAGTCTGATACTTCATGCATATCCAGCGTAGCTCTCCGCTTCAACAGGGGGAATGAAGAAAAGTGGATCAATATACAGACAACAACCAACAAGGACTGAATTACATAGTCTGGGTAAACAAAAAAGCATGGGTGCAGCTCCAACACTGCTTCCTACTTTAATGGAGGGGGTAGAAGGGACATGGAACCAAAAGGTTACTAAGAGCCAAGAGTAACAGATAAGTATGAGAAAATAAAAAAGTGCGAAGCTTGCTGGGTAGACTGGATGGGCCGTTTGGTCTTCTTCTGCCATCATTTCTATATTACATAGGTGTAGCCATCCAGTAGACAGCTAAACAGTGTCACCCTTCTTGCTGCATTGTTTTGCATTTACCATTTGTGATTTTAAATGCCAATGCTGCTCCGCTAGGTACCTTTGTATGGCTCCACCTCTGCTCTGGCTGTCTTTAATGGTTCTTTCTAAATTTCATTATTGAACTTGTCAAGTATTGGGCTTGCTGTAGCAATCAGATGCTTTGCAAACTTGCTGCACCACTCATTGATCCTTGGGATCTTCATGACCCTCCTGGTACTGCTTTGCCCCTATTATAGTACCCTGGGCTTTTGATGCCAGGAAAAATAGTGGAAAGTGTTCTAAACATCAAAATCACAGAACATATAGTAAGACACGGTTTAATGGAACAAAGTCAGCATGGCTTTACCCAAGGCAAGTCTTGCCTCACAAATCTGCTTCACTTTTTTGAAGGAGCTAATAAACATGTGGAGAAAAGTGAACCAGTAGATATAATATACTTGGATTTTCAGAAGGCGTTTGACAAAGTTCCTCATGAGAGGCTTCTAGGAAAAGTAAAAAGTCATGGGATAGGTGGCGATGTCCTTTCGTGGATTACAAACTGGCTAAAAGACAGGAAACAGGGAGTAGGATTAAATGGACAATTTTCTCAGTGGAAGGGAATGGGCAGTGGAGTGCCTCAGGGATCTGTATTGGGACCCTTACTTTTCAATATATTTATAAATGATCTGGAAAGAAATACGACGAGCGAGGTAATCAAATTTGCAGATACAAAATTGTTCAGAGTATTTAAATCACAAGCAGATTGTGATAAATTGCAGGAAGACCTTGTGAGACTGGAAAATTGGGCATCAAAATGGCAGATGAAATTTAATGTGGATAAGTGCAAGTTGATGCATATAGGGAAAAATAACCCATGCTATAGTTACACAATGTTAGGTTCCATATTAGGTGCTTCAACCAAAGAAAGAGATCTAGGCGTCATAGTGGATAACACATTGAAATCGTTGGTTCAGTGTGCTGAGGCAGTCAAAAAAGCAAACAGAATGTTGGGAATTATTAGAAATGGAATGGTGAATAAAACGGAAAATGTCATGCCTCTGTATCGCTCCATGATGAGACCGCACCTTGAATACTGTGTACAATTCAGGTCGCTGAATCTCAAAAAAGATATAATTGCGATGAAGAAAGTACAGAGAAGGGCTACCAAAATGATAAGGGGAATGGAACAGCTCCCCTTTGAGGAAATACTAAAGAGGTTAGGACATTTCAGCTTGGAGAAGAGACGGCTGAGGGGGGATTTGATAGAGGTGTTTAAAGTCATAAGAGGTCTATAATGGGTAGATGTGAATTGGTTATTTACTCTTTCGGATAATGGAAAGACTAGGGGGCACTCAATGAAGTTAGCATGTGGCACATTTAAAACTAATCGGAGAAAGTTCTTTTTCACTCAACATACAATTAAACTCTGGAATTTGTTGCCAGAGGATGTGGTTAGTGAAGATAGTATAACTGTGTTTAAAAAAGGATTGGATAAGTTCTTGGAGGAGAAATCCATTACCTGCTATTAGTTGAGTTGACTTAGAAAATAGCCACTGCTATTACTAGCTACGGTAACATGGAATAGACTTAGTTTTTGGGTACTTGCCAGGTTCTTATGGCCTGGATTGGCCACTGTTGGAAACAGGATGCTGGACTTGATGGACCCTTGGTCTGACCCAATATGGCATGTTCTTATGTTCTCTTTTTTTTTATTTTTTAATTCTTTATTTATGACTTTTTAAAAAATGTACAAACCAAAATATTAGTTCATAACAGAAAAGCAAATATCATACTTAATTCAGATTTCAAGGAAACAGTTAAGTCAGATCAAATTACAAAATATGACATCTTTAAATTATACATCAATGATTCTAGTTCAAAGGCTGAAAAAGAATAAAGGGAGTTACTTATTTCCTATTTTAAAGGATAAACTAAAGATAAGTGGCACAAGACAAACCTACTTTAACCTAAGGCCTCTGGTGGTGATGTAGGTTGTTTTTTTAATTCTATGAACCCTGCTAATTGCTCTGGGGTAAAGAAGATATTGCATTCATCCTTTTTTTTTTTTTTTTTTTTTTACTAAACATTTGCAAGGAAATCGTAATAGAAACGAAGAGCCTAATGCAATAACTTCTTGACGTAAATTCAAAACTCTTCCATCTCTGCTGAGTTGCTAGGGCTAGGTCCGGAAATATTTTAATATTATAATCATGAAATTTTATGGGATATTTCCTGAAATAGACTTTCATAATTTTATTCAATTCGAAATTTGTTACAAGAGAAATCAATAATGTTCCCTTATCTATAACAAGCAATTCAGAATTTTCCAAAAAATTAGTCAAGTCACCTTGAAATAGAACATTAGATTCTCTATTACTAACATTTGGTAAGAAAAAAAACAAGTATTAGCTATTGGCATGGCAATCTCAGAAAAACCCAAAATCGCAGAGAAATTTTTTTAGCGTGGTAAAAGGGGTTTCTCCTACAATACGAGGAAAATTTAAAAAACGTAAATTCAAACTTTTAGCGTTATTTTCAAGAGTCTCCATTCGTCTATCCCGCCTGGTCCAATATTTAGCTACCAAGGCTTTAAATTCTTGATTCTTTTCCTCTTTTTTTTCTCCAAAGACTGCACCCTGCTATTTGTCTCAGTTTTCTTTCCACGGCGGATATATCTTGATGATGTTTAGAATTTGGTTGGCTCAAATTTTCATAAGCAATTTTCATTTCAGCTCTAAAACCCACAACCAGGTCCCAGAAGCCATCTAAAGTCACCACAGTGGGATGGGGGGATCACTGCCAGGGCCGCCCGCTGCACGATTCTCCCCTAAACCTGGCTCACCGCCTGGGATAGGGTCAATAGGGCTCCCTCCGACTCAATGTACTGACCTCTGGACTCCACTCGCTCCTTGCTCCTCTCCCTCTGCGAGGTTTGCCACAAGGTTTACAGGCGGAGGCGTTGACAATCGTGGTGTCCCCTGGACAGCGTTCTCCTTGGACTCAGGGTTGACCCCGGAAGCACAAACATTTCCTGGGTCCGCTTCCGAGTCCTCTCCGTCTCTCCTCTGCGCTGGTGCCTTCCTAAGATCGGGACTCAGCGACACCTCATCCTGGGGCATGAGAGGCTCTCCCTCTCTGCTCTGCCCAACGGGGTCCTCGGCTCCTGGTCTTATGTTCTTAATTTGTCCCTCATGTACTTTGAGTTTTTCATGCCATCCTTCTTCCTATAGTCCTCACTGGGGCCTTGATGACACTTTTCTCTGCAGTTGCTTCTGATGCCTTGGGCATGTCACTTCACCCTCCATTGCCTCGGGTACAAAAAACTTAGATTGTGAGCCCTCTGGGGACAGGGAAATACCTAAAAATCCTGCATGTAATCTGCTTTGAAATTCCTGAATAGAGGAATGTAAATCAATCAAGCTCTCTTGGTACCTTTAAGTGGTTCCATCTCTGTTCTAACTGTCTTCGGTGTTCAAGTACCTTCCCTTATAGTGCTTGCCAACTCTTGGTCTTGCCATGGCAATCACTTTATGTAGACATTACCCAGTTAGCTTTAATGGTTTCATGCCTTCGTGGACTTTTTATTCAAATGGCTCTTACTGACTAATGGTCGCATTCAATATTTAGGTTTTGATGGAATATTCCTAGGGCTTCTGAATTTAGGTGTTTATAAATTCTAAATGTAGGTGTTTATTTTTCAACGAATTATGGTTTCTTTGGGAGTACCAAAAATTGGTACCCTTGGGATCCTGCCAGGTACTTGTGACCTGGATTGACCACAGTTGGAAAACCCACTGTTGCTGAGCATGATGGACCTTTTTCTGACCCAGTATGGCAAGTTTTCTATTCTTATGTGTTTGTTAGTTCTGTGTGTTCCTGTGCATTACTATTCTTCTTGTTGCTTTCACCTGTTACCCAGCCTGAACCTTGACCTTGCCTTGTCTGTTGCCTATTCTGACTTCTTAACTGTGATTAAATACTAATTTTGTATGAACTCTGCTTGCCTTGACCTTGCCTGTCTGACTATACCTCTGCCTCCTGATTCTGTTCTGGTGGCTTGGTCCTGACTATCAGCTGTTTTGTGTCCACATCTAGTCCATGATAAAGGAAATGGAACCTCTCCTCTATTAGGAAAGGCTACAAAGGTTAGGTGTTATGGTCCTGGGCCGTGCCCCGGTCCCTCTGCCTACCTTGGGGCTGGCCCAGGCCGCAGGAACTCCCGCCGCAGCTCTCCCTTCACGAGGGAGATGCTGCCGATCAGAGGTGCTGGGCCCCGCCCCCTAGGCGCGCGCGCCTGCGGGGGCTTGAACCTTAATGGGGTCAGCACGGGAAAGCAGGAGGACGGCCTTCAGATGATGTCAGACGCTGCAGGGTATTTAAACCCAAAAAGCACAAAGGAAGGCGATCTATGAAAGCCGTTAGGAAATACAAAAGAGATAGATGCCTGTAGTCGTTTTCAATTCCTTTATTGAAGTAGAGACGTAAAAAATGATAGCCCGACTCTGGCCGAGTTTCGCCGCTTATGACGGCTACCTCAGGGGCTTGTATGTACAATCATGGACTCTTGATTTGGTTCAAGTCATGAACGTATTTGTTAATTGTATTTGCATCTGTATTATCCACAACAATGTTCAATCTTGCAGTCCACTTTCAAATATGGGTCTCCACTTGTGATGCCAAACATGTGAAGACCCGTATTTGAAAGTGGACTGCAAGATTGAACATTGTTGCGGATAATACAGATGCAAATACGTTCATGACTTGAACCAAATCAAGAGTCCATGATTGTACATACAAGCCCCTGAGGTAGCCGTCATAAGCGGCGAAACTCGGCCAGAGTCGGGCTATCATTTTTTATGTCTCCACTTCAATAAAGGAATTGAGAGAGACTACAGGTATTTAAACCCTGCAGCTCGGCCTAATCCTCCCCTTGCAATGAGGTTAGCTCTCTAGAGTGTCTAGTTGCTGCTTTGACCTGCGTCTCCTAACCCCAGCTTCTGATTGCTGGCTTCTGACCCCCGGCTCCATCCACGATTCCTGCTTCTGGTTCTTCACTTGCCTGGAGGTTTCACCTAAGTCCCAGCGGCTAGGGCCCTCACTGGCTCCTCCCGGGGGTCCACTGGCTTCCAAGGGTGAAGTCTCTTCTTGCGTCCTGGGCTCGGCCGTTGCCTAGGATTGGCTACTCCTCTGGTCCTTGGTCGCAGAGGATCACACCTAGGTCCAAGAGGCCTGGGTTCCTATGGGCTCCTCCTGGGGGGACTTCGGGCTTCCAGTGGTGAAGCCTTCTCCGGAACACCTCTTCAGCATTGCCTCTCGGCTGCGACGTACACTGTGGGCCCCCACAGCACAACACCATCAGTCTCAGCCGGCCCAAGGGTCCACATCCATAACATTAGGGCTGTTCAGCTTGGAGTAGAGACGGCTGAGGGGGGATATGATAGAGGTCTTTAAAATCATGAGAAGTCTAGAATGGGTAAATGTTAAACTGTTATTTACTCTTTTGGATAATAGAAGGACTAGGGGGCACGCCATGAAGTTAGCAAGTAGCATATTTAAAACTAATTGGAGAAAATTCTTTTTCACTGAACGCACAATTAAAGCTTTGGAATTTGTTGCCAGAGGATGTAGTTAGTACAGTTAGTCTAGCGGGGTTTAAAAAAGGTTTGAATAAGTTCTTGGAGAAGACCATTAACTGCTATTAATCAAGATGTCTTAGAGAATAGCCACTGCTATTACTGGCATCAGTAGCATGGGATCTTCTTAGTGTTTGCCAGGTACTTGTACCATGGATTGGCCACTTTTGGAAACAGGATGTTGGGCTTGATGGACCCTTGGTCTGACCCAGTATGGCAATTTCTTATGACATTATGTTCTTATGCTCAGGCCATGGACATCGCTGACGTTCCCCTGCTAGACTTTGGGGTTTTCTCGCACACAGTTCACCAGCAGCAGAAGAACAAAGACCTCATTCTTGGTGTCCTGCAGGACCTCTCTGCTATTGAACAAGCTGCGGTCATAGCAGCTTTGCCACCCCCAAGCCATTCCATGACTTCTGCCTCTTCATAGACAACTGCTATATTACATCTGCCTCTACCACCTGGTATGAGTGCAAAACTAAGACTTGCATGGATTTCAATAATCAATGCTTGATCCATTTTGAGATTCATCAAGCCAGCTTCTGTTATAATTAGTGAGGTTGTGGTGGACCCTTGGACACTGTGGCAGCTGACCACGCCCATTAGGGGGGGGGGGGGGAAGTCCTGTGAGGGGCCACAGGTCAGGCTCAGCTTAGGACACACAAACACAGAGATTGATCTTTTATTAGACAATGTGATGAAGCCACCAGAGGTGGCAGTAGTGAGCAGCAGAAATAGCCCGGCTGGGCTAGTATCCCTCAGGTGCTGGAACAGCGACTCCTCCGGTAGCAGTGCTGTAGTGGAAGGAACTGAGAATTATGAGTACAGTGGAATATGCACAAAGCCCCAGTATGGAGAACCCCAGGATAGGGAGATCTGAGAGGCTTGAAGGCAGGGAGAGCTGAGAGGCTTGAAGGTAATGTACTCACACAGCGGTTCCACATAGGAGATGGCACTAGGGCTGGAACAGAGGCAGGTCCTCGAGGAGCGAGTACCTGGTTCCAGGGAACAGCTCTGAGGTGAAGATGGTAGTACTCACAGGTGTTGAAGATAGCAAATCCTTCCAGGCAGAAGAGAAGGTAGGAGCAGGCAACGAGTCAGGGAACATGGGCCCTTGAGCGAGTACCAGTTTCTTGATAGCGACCTGAAAAGCAAGTGAGGCCCCCGAGGAGCAGGTACCCCTGCTCCTCGGGGTCCAATGGAAAGTTGGAGAGGCAGAGTAGCTGGGTACGGAGAGCAAATCCATCTGTAAGATTCCCCCCTTGCTAACTCAAAGGCTAGCAAACATTGTAGACTTTAAATATCTGGGCAGCGTGACGTCACCACAGGGGGACACCCCTGGGATTCGCGCCAAGTAGGAAATAAGAGTGAGGGCCATGCAGAGCATGGCAGGAGGCAGCACTCAAGCCGGTCCGGGGACACCGGAAAGGGCAGCAGGCAGATGCCGTGGCAGCCAGGCGTCCATCCATAGTGAGAGGAGGTGCAAAGAAAGAAAGGTAGGTGGAGTGAAGCCGTCGGGAAGGGACGGTTGCAACAGCTTCACATCAGAATGTGCTAAAGTTGCTTTTATAATCTCCCTACTCTCAGACCAGGTCCAGGCATATGCCGCCCCAATATGGGAAAGAAACTACCCCAGTCTTGCTAATCTGCAAGCATATCTGACTGAGTTGAGTAAGATATTCTATGAGCCCACCTGATCCTGTTCCTCAGCCTCAGAGCTACTCTGTCTGAGATAAGTCTATGATAGTGGGACCGTATGTGGTAAAATTCCACACCTTGGCCTTGGAGCATTAATAGAATGATGCAGATGGCCATGTTCTGACAAGGTCTGTCGGAATGAATCAGACTCTTTTTTTTTTTTTTTTTGCATTGAGATTCACATGTATGATTTTTTTTTTTTTTTTAATTTATAAGATTTTTATTAACTGGCAAACTGGAACATCCAAAGTAGTGCACCATCTCGGGATATACAGCCAAAAACACATATAGAAACTGCATACAAAATTCCCAACATAGCACACAGTACAAAAACAAACAAGCCAGGATACATTTTTATACTTAAAGCCCTTTAACTTCCCCCCCATTCCCCCCCCCCCCCTCTGAACTTCTCATTTAGTCCACATGTATTGACCTCCTGTGTATAGCTGCAGAGATGGGGAGCCCCATGACGCAAGAACCAGACTGGGGCAATATCTCCAAACAGGTAGAGGCTATGGGCCAAGGCCCCCACCCTCGCGGGGTGAGGATCTCGCCGCCACACTCTCCTTAAGATAAAGTATCAGAAAGTTTCCATTGTTCATATAAAGACCATATTTTCTTAAAGTGGGACAGGGTTTTGTGTTTATATGCGGTTATTTCCCCCAAAGTATGGGTCGCTATCATGTTTGTGTATATCCTGAATACAAGGCATCTGTGGGTCTTTCCATAATCGGGCAAGAGCCCCTCGTGCTACAGTCACTGTATATTTAATAAAAACGTTTTGGTGTCTGGAATAATCTGGATTGTCTTTATTGAGTAAGGCCTGGGCAGGTGTGAGAGAGATTGGTCTTCCCAAGACTTCTGTTAACCAAGCTGATATGGAGGCCCAATAAGATTGTAATTTAGGACACTCCCACCACAGATGGAAAAAGGTACCAACACCCTGGCAAAGTTTCCAGCACTGTTGAGAATGGGTTGGTTGAATGCGGTGCAATCTCGCCGGTGTCCAGTACCACCGAAATAGCATCTTGTACCCATTTTCTATATGAGCAGCGGAGATTAGACCCTTCCCCAGCGAATGAGAGAGGCGTTTCCATTCGTCCAACGACCATGAGATGCCCAAATCCCTCTCCCACGCTGTGATATGTAATGCAGGAGTAGAGGGGGCACCCACTATTAGGTTATAAAGTTGTGATATATGCCGACGAACCTTGGAAGCCTGCAGACACAACGCTTCAAAAGAAGACGTACTCATGTGGCTAATTCCTATCTTGAGAGTATGTGTCATAAAATGACATGTTTGTAAGTAAAAGTAGTGGTCTCGTGAATCCAAGTGATAACGTTCTTGTAGGATAGGAAATGAAACAAGGCCCCCCGGTTCCCACAAGTGTGCCACCTTGGTTATGCCCAGTGATTGCCAACGGGAAGCCCTCCATGAGTGCCTAGCATGTGAAAAAGCTTGGTGGTGGAACAAATGTGTACTAGAAAAGACAACACGGTTATTCACCAACATGTTCCGCCACCTGTTCCACACGTCCAACGTCGCTTGTACAGTCTCGGGGAGGGTAGGCCTCGGGCTCCAGGTTGTTCTGTGTTGCCACAATAGAGCGGATAAAGGGAGACCACCCACTAACTCCTGTTCTAACTGCACCCAGGGCTTTACTAACTGAGAATTGTGCCAGTCCACTGCCGCCTTCAAATGTGCCGCTCCGTGGTATCCCAATAAGTATGGCATCCCCATTCCTCCTTGAGATTTAGGGAAGTATAAAAGTGTCCTTTTAATCCTAGGCTGTTTAGCCTTCCATAAAAATTTAAACAACCTGCCTTGCCACTTATTAATCAATTTGGTAGGCACCACAATGGGTAAGGTCTGGAAAAGATATAGAAGTCTGGGTAGAATGTTCATCTTTATGATGGCTAGGCGCCCCAACCATGAAATGTGGTAACGATCCCATTCCTCCAGCTCTTTATAAATTTTTATTAACAGGGGGGGATAATTAAGCCGGAAGAGATCTGCATGACTACCAATGTAGATTCCCAAGTATTTCAATTTCCCATTGGCCCATTTAAATGGATGCGACTTTTTAAGCTGGTCCACTAGCGAGACAGGGATAGTTATATTTAGCAATTCAGATTTGTCCCAGTTTACTTTAAAACCAGACACGTCACTGAAAGACTTCATCTCTGCCGTAAGTGCCGCAAGAGAAGCTTTGGGGTTAGTAATGATGAACAAAATGTCGTCCGCAAAAAGGGACATTTTAGAATAAAAGGACCCTGCTCCCAACCCATGGATCTTGGTATTAGCTCTAATATGGTATGTAAAGGGTTCCAAAAATAGGGCAAATAGTAGAGGAGATAGAGGACACCCCTGGCGAGTGCCCCGTCCCACGTTAAAGGGGGAAGAATAACCCTCATTGATTTTCAAGCATGCTTGAGGCGCCTCGTATAATTTCGTGACCCAACGAATAAATCTCTCGCCGAACTGGAAAGCTTTCATCATTTGAAACAGAAAGGGCCAGTGGACCAGGTCAAAAGCTTTTTCAGCATCGATTGCCAAAAGAGCCAAAGGGATACGCTCCTCATGAGCCAGCCCTATGAGATCAATGATTTTCCTAACATTGTCCGATGCCATTCTGCCTGGTATAAACCCCGATTGATCCGAATGTATAATTTGAGGGAGATAATTGTTTAGCCTATTTTCCAAGATTTTCGCTAATATTGTCATATCTAAATTTATGAGTGAAATAGGTCGGTAAGAACCACAATTAGTAGGGTCCCTTCTGGGTTTCACCAGTATAGTCACCCCAGCTAAGTTAGCGGCAGTGGAAAGGGATAAATCACCCTGTAGGGCATTAAAGAGTTTTACTAATAAGGGGGTTATCAAGCCAATAAACTTTTTATAAAAGGCAGCCGTAAACCCGTCTAGCCCCGGGGATTTCCCCATTTTCAAATGTTTTATAGCCCAGGTAACTTCAGCCGGGGAAATATTACGATCTAAAGATTCCTGGATAGACTGAAATGGCCGGAAGCGAGGTTTGAGCTAAGTAAGAATCTATCTTTTCCAATTCGATTTGTCCTTCGGCTGTATATAAAGCAGAGTAAAACCTTATAAATCTCTTCCTGATTTCTGTATTAGATGTGACCATATTACCACTCTCATCCTTTATTTTGATGATATTATTCTGCATTTGTTGAGTCTTAAGCTTTCTAGCTAATTGTTTTCCTGCTTTATTTCCCCCTTCATAATACAATTGTCTAGTGAGCGTTAGCTTATGTGCTATCTGGGCGGTTTCCAGTTTTTCCAACTGTGCCCTCAGTCTGTCCATCTCCTCCAGTATTGTGGGAGCTCCAGACCTTTGATGTTGCAAACCTAAACTATGTAAAAGTTGTAAAATATCTGTTTTGACTTTATTGCGTTCTTTTTTTAAATATGCCCCTCTGGCTATGAATTTGCCTCGGAGTACTGCCTTTAAGCAGTCCCACAGCGTCATAGGAGAAATTTCAGCCGTGTCATTGTGCTCTAGGTACTCCTGTATCACCATGTGTAGCTGTTGCACAAAAGAATCATCATCCATCAAGCTCTCATTTAACTTCCAGTATTGGAGGCCTTTATCATAGGAACTGAGCGCTACCCAACAAAGTATAGGACCATGATCGGACCAGGTAATGGGCCCCAATGTCGGATTTTCTACTAAATTAACACAGCTTTTAGAGATTAGAAAAACATCAATCCTGGAATATGTCTGGTGTACTTTGGAATAAAACGTGTAACCTTTGCCCTTAGGATTCCAGCATTTCCAAACATCTATCAGGTGCCACTGGGATACAAAGGACTTAAAAAGTTTACGATCATTACCAGAAGAAGTAGCGCTACCCCTTGAGTTGTTCAGATGGGGATTGAGGGTAAGATTAAAGTCGCCCCCTACCACTAAGTGCCCCTCACTGTATTGCTCTAGCAAGTGGCTGATGTGATGGAGAAATAGTCCCTGACCAGAGTTAGGAGCATATATATTAACTAAAGTAAACTTTTCCCCTCCAATATTAATAATAAGAATTAAATATCTGCCCTTGGGGTCTTTGTAGCAGGCCACCTCCTCATTCATTAC
The DNA here is from genome assembly GCF_901001135.1 of Rhinatrema bivittatum. Classification (NCBI taxonomy): domain Eukaryota; kingdom Metazoa; phylum Chordata; class Amphibia; order Gymnophiona; family Rhinatrematidae; genus Rhinatrema; species Rhinatrema bivittatum. The sequence goes on from NC_042631.1 coordinate 55,805,233, forward strand.
ATCTTTGGAGATTAGGATTCCAACCCCTAGATATTTATGGGTGAGGGGTCTGGCTGCCCAATATTGTGCAGGGTATGCCTGATGTTTCAAGAGAGATTCGTAGCATTTTTTTAAATGCGTCTCCTGAAGGAAAATAATAGAGGCATTATAGTGTAGCAAGTCAGAATAAAGACAGTGCCTTTTATATGGGGAGTTCAGGCCCTTGACATTAAGGGACAATAGTGTCAACAAAACCATGACAGACCCTGAATACTGTCTAATACCACCGCTCCCTCTATGGGGAGAACAGCCCCTGGACTACCGCAGGTCATTACAGTACCCTCATTCCCAATAGTAACTATTGATACCCCCTCATTATGGTTAGAGTGGTGGATCACCTTAGATATTCTGAGAAGTTCCCCCGTTCCCAAACCCCCTCCCTCCTCTCGCTCTACCCCTATCCCCTCCATTTGGTATGCAACCAGCATCCAAATTAGCATCTGAAGGGAGGAAGAAATCATCCCCGTGAGACTGCATTTCCAAGCCAACCAACTATTAAAGTTAAACAACAATGTTTACAAGAAATTTCCCCTTTTAAATGTCAAACCCTTATATCATATATAGAAAAAACCATCCAATGATACCGTGTACTCATATCACCAGTAGTACCCCCAAAGCGCTTACAGAGTCCAGTCTCTCAGGTCTTTGCCTGCTGGGGAGCAGAAGGGTCTGCATTGCGTCTCAGGCTTTTATCCCCTTTCTGCACCCATTGCCATTTTGGATATTCCTCACGTCGAGCAGTTGCATGTGGCACCGTTTTGAACTGTTCAAAGCCAGAGAAGCCTGCATTGTGGAGGAGGGCCGCCGCTTCCGATAAAGATTTGGTACGGTGAGTCTCACCCTTCAAGGAGAAGCTCAAGCCGAAGGGGTACAGCCAATGATATCTGATATTTTCATCCCTCAGCAGTTTGGTAACAGGTTGCATTTCCTGGCGTCTCTTAACAGTGATGGGAGATAAATCAGCAAACACCATTATGGCTTCCCCCTGCCATTGCCACTTGGCCTGCTTCCTCGCTATACTCAGTAGCTGTTCTTTTTTATGGAAGTCATGAAAACAGGCGAGGAGGTCTTTGGGCTTGTTACCGACTCGGGGTCCCATGACCCTATGGGCGCGGTCGATTTTTATATCACTGTCCATATCACCAGTGGGCCGTGTTGAGTCAGACTCTAGCAGCATAGTACAAATTTGTTGGACCACCGATGTACAGTTTTGGTTCTCTGGGGACTCTGGCATGCCGCGAAACCGTAAGTTGTTCCTTCGCGAGCGGTTTTCAAGTTCCTCCAGTTTTTCATTTATCCGCTCCACGTCCGCCTGAGTGTGCGACTGATTTTCCCGAAATTTTTTAACATGGTCCTCGGTGGCGTCCACTCGGGTTTCCAGCTCAAAAATGCGGCGGCCATGTTCAGCCAGCTCACCCTTGAGCTCTTTGATCGACTCCATGATGTCCCTCGTGTTCGAGGTAAGTTCCCGTTTTTATTTTGGAGAACCAGCTTTTCATTTCTACTTTTGTCGGCAGTACCCCGTCATCGACTCCTGCCGAAGCCTCCTGATTTGCCGTCCCGGTATCAGCCAACTCCTGCTCCGCCATCTCGTCTCCCTGTGTAGGCCCGTGCTCCACCTCCAGTTTTTGGTATGAATATTTGTGAAAATCAATTTGTTTTCGCCTCGTAGTCATCCGGGCGGGATGGAGCAGCAATATTAAGCACTTTAGAGAGAGGCAGCAAGTCGGATGGTATGATATCGCAGGGATTCTTAACTAGGTTGGAGGAGCTCACGAGTTAAGCAGCCATCCCCGAGGGTGACGTCACTTCCTCCCTCCACATGTATGATTTTTTACCCGCCAGTGAGAAATTGTATGTGTGCACTCGGTGCAAAGAGCTCCTGGCTCTCAGGGAAAGAGTCCAATCTCTGGAGGCTAGAGTGGCAGACTTGGAGGAGCTGAGGCAGACAGATAGTTACATTGATATGACCTTCAGGGACATAGTAGCAAAGTCCTAAATCCAGTCTGGCAGCCCCAGTCCTGCCTTGGATCAGAAAGGTCTCCCAGTTGGAGACCATTACTCTGGTGTAGCAGGAAGTGATCTTATAGCAAGGACCTGCTCTCCAGGTGATGTATTGTAGAGATGTGAACCGGAATCGGTTCGGATTCTGGTTCCGATTCACATGTGGGTTTTTTCCATTGGGCTCGATCGCGGTTTTGTTTATCGGCTGCGCCCCAGTCGATAAACAAAAAACCCACCCCAACCCTTTAAAACCACCCTCCCGACCCCCCCCCCCCCAAAAAAAACTATTTACAGGTACCTGGGGGTCCCGGGAGTGATCTCCTGCTCTGGGCCGTCCTCCGCTCCCAGGCCGTCGGCTGCCACTAATCAAAATGGCGCCGATGGCCCTTTGCCCTTACCATGTGACAGGGTATCCATGCCATTGGCCGGATCCTGTCACATGGTAGGAACACTGGATGGCCAGCGCCATTTTGTGCTCCTACCATTGACAGGGGCTGACCAATGGCATCGGTAGCCCCTGTGACATAGTAAGGGCAAAGGCTATCGGCGCCATTTTGAATATTGGCAGCTGACGGTCCGAGTGCAGGAGGTCACTCCCGGACTCCCGCTGGACTTTTGGAAAGTCTTGTGGGGGTCAGGAGGGTCCCCCAAGACTTGCCAAAAGACCCTGGTGGTCCAGCGGGGCTCCCCGCACCCCCACTGGACCACCAGGTAATTTTAAAACGGTTTTGGGGGGGTTCGGGAGGGTGGGGGAAGCAAAGGTAATTTTTAAAGGGTTGGTGGGGGTTTTTTTATCGGGCCATCAGCACCATTTTTATTAGTGGCAGCCAAAATGACACAGTGGGACCGAGAGCAGGAGATCGGTCCCGGGGCTTCCACTGGACCACCAGGTACTAGTAAAAGGTTTTGGGGGGGGGGGGGTGTTGGGAGGGTGGGGGAAGGTAAGGGTTTAGTTTTAAATGGTCTGGGTGGGTTTAGGGGTTGTTTTGGTGTGCCGGTTTTCCCGCCCTCCCCCCAAATAACTCCAGTTAGTGGACACTAACCCATTAACGATTTTTCACGATAAATCGGGGGAATTTCTATTGTATCGCGCACTCTAACGATTTAAAAAATATCGGACGATTTTTTTTTTTAAATCGTCAAACGATTCACATCCCTAATGTATTGTCCTCTCGCACTGAGGACAAGTCTCCCAGGGCTACTGCCCAGGAGGGAAGGGTTAGGCCAGCCATCATAGTTGGTGATTCAATTAATAGAAATGCAGATAACAGGGTGGCTGGTGGATGTGAGGACTGCCTGGTAACTTGCCTGCCTGGTGCGAAAGTGGAAGACCTCACGTGTCACCTAGATAGAATTATAGTCAGTGCTGGGGAGGAGCCAGCTGTCATCATACATGTGGACACCAACGACATAGGAAAATGTGGGAGTGAGATTCTGGAAGCCAAATTTAGGATTTTAGGTAGAAAGCTGAAATCCAGAACCTCCAGGGTGGCATCCTCTGAAATGCTTCCTGTTCCACATGCAGGTCCCCAGAGGCAGGCAGAGCTCCAGAGTTTCAATGCATGGATGAGATGATGGTGCAGGGAAGAGAGATTCAGTTTTTAAGGAACTGTGGAAACTTTTGGGTAAGGGGGAGACTTTTCCAAAAGGAGGGGCTCCACCTTAACTAGAGAGGAACCAAGCTGCTGATACTAACTTTTAAAAAGGAGAGAGAGCAGCTTTTAAACTAGAACAAGGGAGAAAGCCAACAGTCACTCAGCAGTATATGGTTCGGAGGAATGTATTTTTGAAGGATTCCAATGAAACAGGAGAAATAGGGAATCCCAACAGAGAGGTTCCAATAAAAGGAAACTTAGTCCATATGCCTATATGTAAAAAATCACCTGAGCTACAGATTTCCAAATTATCCCTATCAATTGAAAAATAGGTTGTTAATACAAACAAAAAACACACTTTGAAATGTCTGTATTCCAATGCCAGAAGTCTAAGAAATAAGATTGGAGAGATAGAGTGTATAGTAGGGATGTGAATCATTTTTTAACGATTTAAATTATCGTCCGATAATTTTAAAATCGTCATTAATCGGTAAGGGACTCGATACAATAGGAATTCCCTCGATTTATCGTGAAAAATCATTAAATCGAGTATGGGAATTATTTGGGGGGAGGGCGGGAAAACCGGCACATCAAAACAACCCCTAAACCCACCCCGACCCTTTAAAACCAATTCCTTACCCTCCCCCACCCTCCCGAACCCCCCCAAAATGTTAAATTACCTGGTGGTCCAGTGTGGGGGGTCCCAGCGCGATCTCCCGCTCTCGGGCCATCGGCGCCATTTTGGCTACCACTGATAAAAATGGCGCCGATGGCCCGATTAAAAAAAGAAAAACCCACCCCGACCCTTTACAAATTACCCCCCCCAAAAAAAAAAAACCTTTTACATGTACCTGGTGATCTAGCGGGGGGGTCCGGGAGCCATCCCTTCAATCATACCCTCGGTGCCAGTACTGCCTTTGCCCTCACTATGTCACAGGGAGCGACCCTCCCTGTGACATAGTGAGGGCAAAGGCGATCGGCGCCATTTTGAAACCAGTCCAGCAGTACTGGCACAGAGGGTATGATTGAAGGGATGGCTCCCGGACCCCCCGCTAGACCACCAGGTACATGTAAAAGGTTTTTTTTGGGGGGGGGGTCGGGAGGGTGGGAGAAGCAAAGGGGTAATTTGTAAAGGGTCGGGGTAGGTTTTTTTTGGGGGGGTTCAGGAGGGTGGGAGAGCAAAGGGGTCATTTGTAAAGGGTCGGGGTGGATTTTTTTATCTGCTCAGGCCTCACTAAAAAATTAATGATGTGAATTGGAATCGGAACCAATTCCAATTCACATCTCTAACGATCCAATTTTTTTTTTTTGTCCCTCCATCCGAACCTGATCGTTAAAACGATCGGGCACATGATTCACATCTCTAGTGTATAGCAGTAAATGATGAGATTGACATAATTGGCATCACAGAGACTTGATGGAAGGAGGATAACCAATGAGACAGGGTTATATCAGGGTACAAATTATATCGCAATGATAGGGAAGATAAACTTGGTGGGAGTGTGGCACTTTATGTCCGGGAGGGTATAGAGTCCAACAAGATAAAGATCATATAAGAGACTAAATGCTCAGTAGAATCTATATGGGTAGAAATCCCATGTGTTTTGGGCAACTCTATAGTGACAGGAGTATACTACCATCCACCTGGACAAAATGATCAGACAGATGATGAAATGCTAAGAGAAATCAGGTAGACTAACTAATTCGGCAGTGCAGTAATAATGGGAGATATCAATTACCAGAAAACAACAAAGTGGAACCCAACAAAATCTTATTAATAATAGCCTAAGAAGGTGTCAGCAAGCCTGACGTTGTGTGCCTTCCAATAAGACACCAACCGGTCTTCTCAATCATTCACCTTCTTCAAATTTTAATGCTTTGAAAATACATTTTTTATATAACTTTTTTCTTTTTCTTAAAATAGTCCTCCATCCATAAAGATTATGAAAAACCAGACTCTTGAAGATATTTCTTTTTAAATTATATCGCCCAAAACGGCCAGTGTTTCGCTGATTAGCTTCTTCAGGGGCATATAGAGAACATGTAAACAAGAGTCTTTAACCTATAACAACAATATTACTTTCTAGAATACTCCTATCATAAAGAAGATGACAAAGTACTTATCTTGAATCAAGCGGGCTACCCATTTAAACAGGACGTGGCGTCTCAACCATATCATCAGGAACAAAGCGGAGGGGTTGAAGCCGAGGCTCGTGTCTCTTTAAATCTTCAACTGCTCTATGACATCACTGAAATATGCAAAACATCCATGACGTGTCTTCCTACAATAATCTGTCAACCATAAGAAGTAATTGTAATGAAAAATCATGACTATCCTAGAAAAACATGCAGATCCAACTCAGTATTTAATCCCATCGGTGCAACTGTATTTAATCTATAAATCCAGCGCTATTCAGACTGCAGCAATAGACTTTCTCGATCTCCACCACGCCAATGTAATGAAATATGATCGATGGCACAAAATTGCAAATCATCGAAAGAGTGTCCAAATTCAGTGCAGTGAGTCACTAAAGGTTCATCTTCTCTGGCATTCTTTATATTGGACTGATGTTCTATCATTCTTGTTTTTAATAACCGTTTTGTTTTGCCAATATAAAGAAATGAACAAGGGCATTGGATTAAATATACAACCATAGAGGAGTTATATGTAGTGTTGTATTTCAAATTAATCCTATAACCAGAGTTCACAGTCAAAAAATATTGAATTGAGATTGACGAAACACATACTGAACAATTCTGACATGGATAATGTGATCCAATAGGACCTTCATGTAATGTCGAATTTATAGAACTGTCTTTGCAAATTGTAAAGCCATATAACACAGTTTTAACGCGGGAAACAACTACATTTTTTTCATTTGCGTTAAGCTGTGCGATACGGCTATATCACACTTTGCGTTCTTTTCACAAATAGCGTTTTCAGTATTTTAAGCTGTTTGCAGAGAGAGAGAGAGAGTGAGAGAGAAAGAGAAAGCCTAGCTATAAGGTCCTTATAATAGTTAGGTATTTATACCTCTATATGAGGCCCACCTAGTAACTCTGTAATAAAAAAAGAATGTGGTAGAGATCACAAAAATGCGCAATGACAGCCCTCTTAGGGGCTGCCATTGTTTTAAAGGGCCAAGCAGCTGAAAATCCATCCTCAAAAAATGTCAACCCCCCGGTTCTAATGAGACACCCACCCACATGCACACGTTCTCTAGAGGTGATACCAACCCCAAAAGTGAAAGCATATAGAATAAAACTTGTCAGTGATATCCTGCCCCTTCTCAAATCCCTCCCTTTTCAGAAATCCTACCCACCCCAAACAAAGACATCCTTCTGGTAGCAGAGGACCCTTCCCAACTGTGCCCCAACTCCTCTCCCTGGGACCGTCTGCCAAACAAATGAGGCCTTAGTGGTCTAAGTTGGCTCCCCCAGACTCTCTCATCTGATAGAAACATCATTGGTGGCTCAGCAGTGATCCAGAGCACCCATAGCTCTGGGCTGGTTGATGCTATTTTCCAAAATGACACCAACTATCCTTTGCCCCTAGCATGTGCCCCTATCAAAAGATGTGCTAGGAGCAATGGCCTGGAGCTTAGCATGTTTCAGGCTGCTGCCAAGCCACCAATGAGGCTTTTACCTGATAGAGGGTTTGGGGGTCACTCTAGACCACCAGAGTCTTATTGTTTTGGAAGGGGGGTTCTGCAGAAACAGGGATTGGGTTGGTTCAATGGGTTCATACTACCAGGGTGTATTTTTTTTCGCGGGGGGGGGGGGGGGGGGGGGTTTGAAAAGGGTAGGGTTTTGAGAAGGGGGGATATGCATTCGCTGTACTAGTTTTATTCTTTTTTCAGTTTTGGGGTCAGTGCTGCCTCCAGAGGCAGTGGAGTTCTCACTAGATCCCAGATGAGTGTATCAGTGTTGGGGAGGTGTTAGTTTGGGGCCACTTGGCCCTTTCAGACTCATCTCAGGGCTATCGGGATGCGTATTAGCATTCTGATGGCTCAGGGAAAAATAGCTACACGTCTCTGAAATGCAATAAAATAATGGGGCTGATTACTTTATTTTTATGACTGTATTGTAAGCTGCCTAGGTCATGGGATAGCATGGCCTATACATTTTTTAAAATTACACTACAGTTTTCTAAGTCAGCTGCATTCTTTTATTTGCATTAAACTGACTACTAATTAGCTGCTTTGCATGCCTTAGTTAATTTTAGGCATGCAAAGCAGGTAATTTCCTTAGCGGGTGGAATATTTTTTTTAAATGCATGATATAAAAAAATAAACAGCATTTTACATGCCAAAAATGATATTTATTACACATAGGGCTAGTGCTTTCATTAGTCAAGCTAGGCAGTCGCTTAGAGCACCAAAAAAGTTTGAGGTGGCAAAATCCCACCAGCATGAGGTCTGAGGGGTAGATCAAATACTGTCAAAGAAGGGAGTGCTATGCTATAACTGCCATCAGTAGGTAAGTTGGGGTTGGGGGTTGTCATGATTTTCAGGAGGTCTAACCTTGAATTCCTTTATTAGTTATGCAGACAGTTAAAAGGTTTGAGACTTTGCTATTTATCTGGGCAATATAGCTTAAGACAGGATATGTAACATACAGACTGATACAGTACAATGGGCTCTGGTGGAGCGCACTGTTAACCGGCATTTGGATGCGTGTTTTCGACGCGCTATTACCCCTTACTGAATAAGGGGTAAAGCTAGCACATCGAAAACGCGCGTCCAACCCCCCCAAAACTAATAGCGTCCGCAACATGCAAATGCATGTTGATGGCCCTATTAGTCATTCCCGCGCGATTCACTAAGTAAAATGTGCAGCCAAGCCCCACATTTTACTTTAAGAAATTAGCGTCTACCCAAAGGTAGGCCCTGGGGAAGTGCACAGAAAAGCAGTAAAAATTGCTTTTTTGTGCATCCTCCGACTTAATATCATGGCGATATTAAGTCGGAGGCCCCCAAAGTTAAAAAAAGTAAAAAATTAAAAAAAATAAAAATTTTAAATCGGCCCGTGGCTTGCGGGTTGAAAACCGGACGCTCAATTTTGCCGGCGTCCGGTTTCTGAACCCATGGCTGTCAGTGGGCTTGAGAACCGACGCCAGAAAAATTGAGCGTCGGCTGTCAAACCCGCTGACAGCCGCTGCTCCTGTCCAAAAAGAGGCGCTAAGGACGCGCTAGTGTCCCTAGTGCCTCTTTTTACCACCGGCCCTAATTTAAATATTTTAGTTTACTGAATCGCGCACACAGGACACTGGCCTGTGCACGCACCAGGAGAGCGGGCGCTCTCCCGCGAATTTTACTGTATCATCCTGCAAGTAAGTTAAAGAGCAAGCTAACATACTCCAATAATCTAGAGGGATTCTCTGGTTAGAATCCTACCTTTATTAATGCCTTGTGGCTAAGAAGGCCCCAGATAAACACTTAGAAAAAGAAACTTTATCATTTACAAACATAAGGCAAATAAACCAAAGATGATGCTTAGCTAGAGCATGCGAGGATAAATAAATATATATTCTTTGGTATCCAGGGTATTACCATATATAGCAATGCTCAGAGTTGTTTACTTCTTAAAGTTGACCATTAGATCATGTAGGCAATTTTGCATAGGTAATATTACAGGAAGTTAATGAATATTCAAATAAGAGATTTAATTATTGCCAGCTGATTTGTGAATGCTTATTATCATGTTCCCTGTACGTACCAGGATCATTCCAGACGGTGGGTTATGTCCCCCGTCCAGCAGATGGAGTCAGAACAAAAACTCTCAGGGGAGGTCCCATATAACCACGCCTCCCCTGACTCAATTCTCAGTATAGTTCTGACTCCAGCAGATGTGAGCAGGGGACACTGAGGTCCCCAGCATTTGGCCTTAGGGTCTTCAGCTTTTGGTTTATTTCTTTATGAGGGATCAAGTACTGTTTAAGTGATTATTACTTGATTAGAAAGTTAGCCTTTTATGGGTTATAACTAGGGAACTGCCTCTTTTTCCCTAGTTAAGGGTGACTTGCTGACAGGCTGTTTGCCGTTGTCTTCCTTTCTCATTTCCTGCCTCCTCCCGTTCTTTTTTTTTCACAGGGCTGGAGGTAAGTGTAGTTCTTGTGTTTTTTGGTTATTCTAGATCACCAGAGGATCCTCCGTTTCAGAGCGCTTGGGTCCAAGGGAGTACATCGGTGGGGCCGATCCCTCCCCTCCTGCCTGCGTTGTGTACCCGCCCCGCCCCTGTGGTGTGAGGAACCTCTCGACCCGCGGCCCCGCGAAGTCACATTCCCCGGGGCCGCTTGCCGTTGGGAAGTCACATACCCCGACAGGCCCTTCGGGTCGGTGGGTGGGGAACCGGGCCGGACCAGCAGCTTCTTCGTTCCAGCTGCCTGTGGTGATTCGCGCGCTCGAGCTGCCCCTCCCTCCAGCGATGCAGTGGCAGTCGGGCTGTGAAGATGGCGGCGGTCAGAGGGATTCCCTGCCCCGAGAAGGGCGGCGCTTCAGTGGTTCTTCGGGAGGGGAAGACAGCCCACCTCCGGGGGAGACCGAGCGGCTTCAGGACCGCGGGGGCAGAAAGCAGCAGGCCCCGTTTCCGCAGAGCGCGGGAACGGCGGCCATTTTGTTTAAGGATTCGATCGCCGGCCTCTCAGATGACTATGCAGAGGCCCAAATTTCGGCGACCCTACCGTTTCCTGGGGCCGGAGCCCAGCCTGTTGGACAGCTTGGGGGACATTCGGATGTTCCTTTCGCGGGGGTCCCTGCTTTCTCCCCTGAGTTTATAGTCCTGATGCACAGGGTTTTGTACATAGCAGGGACACTCTACTGGGAGGAGGGGATCCGCCTCCAGCTAAGTGGCCGTGCCTGAGCCCATCCCTGGGGGGGTCTTTTTCACCAGGGTAGCGCCCCTACTTTGGGGGGAGTCCCGGGAACTTCTCGGAGGTCACCTTCTACTGGGACAGCGCCGCAGCCAGTGGGGGGTGGAGATCCCCTCTTGGACCCGCTCGCCGAGGACCCCTCCCTGACAGCTCAGGTCGAGGGTGATGATCCTAGAGTGTTCTGCATTTTTCAGGCGGGGGAATTAGATGACCTCATACCACACATTCCTCAGGAGATGGATATTGATCCTCCCCCAGATCCAGTGGCCCCAGACCCAAGCGTCAAGAAGGGTGATCCGCTTCTGGCGGGCCTTCGTCCTCTGGCTAAGGCTTTTCCCACACATCATAATATCCTTCAGCTGATCGCCAGAGAGTGGGATACCCCGGAGGCCAATCTTAGGGTTGGTAGGGCTATGGATAAATTGTATCCTCTCCCGGCGGATTTTTTTAGAGCTGCTCAGAGTCCCCGCAGTGGACTCGGCGGTCTCAGCAGTGTCGAAGCATACGACCATTCCCATCACTGGCAGGACGGCATTGAAAGATATTCAGGATCGGAAGTTGGAGGTGTACCTGAAGAGGGTATTTGAGGTCTCAGCGCTAGGCATGCGGGCTGCGATCTGCCGTTCGCTGGCTCAACGTGCAGGACTTCGGTGGGTACAACAGCGGCTCACGTCTCAGACCCTGCCGGACGCAAAGGCCCAGCAGGCAGACAGGTTGGAGGCCGTGGTCGCCTACGGGGCAGATGCCTTGTACGATCTTATCAGAGTACAAGCATGAACCATGGTGGCTGCGGTGTCGGCGCATCGTCTTCTTTGGCTAAGGAACTGGGCGGCTGATGCTTCATCCAAAACCCGCCTGGGATCTCTCCCTTTCAAGGGCAAGTACCTGTTTGGAGAAGACCTGGATCAGATCATTAAGTCACTCAACTAGAATGCGGTTCATAAGCTGCCTGAGGATCGACCCCCGCTCCTATAGAGCTTTCAATATCAACAGAAATAGGTATCGTAATCAGCGTAAGACATGCTCCACGAGACAGCAGCCGCCTCGGGCTCCTTCCTCTCGTTCGCTTACTTGGAATCGGTCCTTTCGGGGCTGTCGGCCTGAAAAGGACGGACACGGGACGGGCACCGCTCCGAAGCCATCCCAATGATGCCAGAGGGACCCACGAGTCGACTCCCCGGCTGGGGGGTCGACTTGCGCTTTTCTACGAAGCATGGGTCCAAATAACCTCAGACCAATGGGTCCTAAGTATTCTAAGACAAGGTTAGGCGTTGGATTTTGTGCGCACGCCTCCAGACAGGTTTCTGTTCTCCCCCTGCGGGTCCCTTCTCAAGCACCGGGCCGTCCGGCAGACACTAGATCGTCTTCTTGCTTTGGGTGCGATGGTGGCGGCCTCCGAATTGGGCCAGGGCCACTATTCCATCTATTTTGTAGTGCCCAAAAAGGAAGGGACCTTCCGTCCCATTCTGGATCTCAAGACCATCAACAACTCCCTCAGGGTACCGCGGTTCCGCATGGAGACGCTCCGTTCGGTGCTGGCTGCGGTGCACCCGGGGAAGGTTTTAGCCTCCTTGGATCTTACGGAGGCATACCTACATATTCCGATCAATCGAGCCCATCAGCAATTCCTTCGATTCAAGATCTTGGGGCAGCATTTTCAGTTCCGGGCCCTACCCTTCGGGCTGGCCATGGCCCCACGGGTTTTCTCGAAGATTATGGTGGTAGTGGCAGCGGCACTCAGAAGGGAAGGAATCCTGGTGCATCCCTACCTGGAAGATTGGCTCATCTGGGCAAAGTCGCAAATGCAGGGGATTCAGGCGGTCGACAGGGTGATTCGACTCCTTCATTCCCTGGGGTGGATCGTCAACTTCACGAAGAGCAAGCTACATCCATCCCAGATGTTGGACTTCCTGGGAGCGCACTTCGACACGCGTGCAGCCATGGGGTTCCTCACCCCGGAGAGGGCGCAGGCTCTACGCGAGCAGATCCTCAGATTCCTGGCTCTCGAGGCTCCGACGGCGTGGGACTATCTTCAGGTCCTGGGAACCATGGCCTCCACCATCGACCTGGTGCCGTCCCCTGTAGAGAGCATTGCTTTCCCGGTGGAAGCCGGTGTCTCGGAATTACCAGGCGGTCCTTCCACTTCCAATCTCCGTGAGGAAAAGTCTCGGTTGGTGGTTGGATCCTCATCAATTGGTGCAAGGGGTGTCCCTGGAGCCCCCGGACTGGATGGTGGTGACCACGGACGCCAGTCTATCGGTCTGGGGAGCGGTCTGTCAGGACAGCTCAATTCAGGGACGATGGTCGGTGGAGCAATCGACCTGGCCCATAAATCGACTGGAGGACAGGGCTGTTTGGCTCGCCCTGCAGGGATTCCTACACTTGGTACGCCGTCGAGCAGTGCGTGTACTATCGGACAATGCCACCACGGTTGCATACATCAACCGTCAGGGGGGCACGAAGAGTCTACTAGTATCGTTGGAAATCGACAGATTGATGGAATGGGCGGAGCTTCATCTCCTGCGTCTGGCTGCCTCCTACATAGCGGGCGTCAACAACGTACAAGCTGACTTCTTAAGTCGACAGCACCTGGATCTAGGAGAGTGGGAACTCTCGGAAGAGGTGATGGATCTGATAGTCAAGCACCGGGGAACTCCCCGCTTAGATCTCATGGCAACGGCCAGGAATGCAAAGGCCGCTCGCTTCTTCAGTCGAAGAAGGGAACATGGAGCGGAAGGAGTCAACGTGCTGGTACTGCCATGGCCACGTCAGGTTCTTCTGTATGTCTTTCCGCCGTGGCCGCTGGAGAGAAAGGTTATTCGAAGAATAGAAGCCCATCAGGGTCCGGTAATACTTGTGGCGCCGGAGTGGCCTCGACGGCCGTGGTTCGCGGACCTCCTCCACCTGGCGGTGGGCGACCCGCTCCGACTCGGGCACCTACCGCGGCTCCTGCGTCAGGGACCAATATTTTTTCCAGCGGCAGATCGCTTCTGTCTTGCGGCTTGGCTTTTGAAAGGCGCAAACTGAGGCATTGCGGTTACCCCGAGCCCGTTATTTCCACACTATTAAGGGCGCGTAAGAAGTCCACGTTGGTCATGTACGTTAGGGTGTGGAAGATTTTCTAGGAGTGGTGCGGCTCGCATGACATTCAGGCACAGCAAGCTTCGGTGGGACAGATACTTTCTTTCCTACAGGCGGGACTGGATCTGGGTCTTGCTTATAATTCTCTCCGGGTTCAGGTGGCGGCTCTTGGAGCTTTTCGTCAGGGGGTGGAGGACAGCCTTCTGTCTTCCCATCCCGATATCCTGCATTTCCTTAAAGGGGTGAAGCATATAAAACCTCCAATCCGACCACCATGCCCGTCATGGAACTTGAACCTGGTGCTTCAGGCCCTCTGCAGTCCACCTTTTGAGCCCTTGCAGTCCGCTTCCATCAAGGATGTCACCCTCGAGACCAGGCCTGGGCAAGGGGCGGCCCGCGGGCTGAATCCGGCCCGCCTACGGTCTGTGACCGGCCCGCCCACTGCTGAGAGCAGACGGGGAATGAGGCACGCTGCCTTCCCTTGCAGAGGGAAGGCAGCAGTTCATTCTCCGCTCCCTCGCTCCCCGATTGGCCGGCCAATCGGGGAGCGAGGGAGCGGAGAATGAACTGGGTTTTTTTTTTACAGCGTCCGGTGGAGGGGAGGGAGTGACTCGAGCGAAGGCACGCTGCCCGATTGGCCGGTGCTGCCGGCCAATCGGACAGCGTGCCTTCGCTCGGGTTTCTTTCCTACATACCGTATTTTTCGCTCCATAAGACGCACTTTTTTCCCCCCAAAAGTGGGGGGGAAATGTATGTGCGTCTTATGGAGCGAATATTAAAAAAAAAAAAAAATCTAACAAACCCCTCCCACCCTCCTGACCCCCCCCCCCCCAGACCTGCCGACTTAATTTACTACAACCCCCCCACCCTCCTGACCCCCCCAAGACCTGCCAAACGTCCCTGGTGGTCCAGCGGGGGTCCGGGAACGATCTCCTGGGCATGGGCCGTTGGCTGCCAGTAAACAAAATGGCGCCGACGGCCCTTTGCCCTCACTATGTCACTGGGACCGACCGCTGCTATTGGTCAGTCTCAGTGACATAGTGAGGGCAAAGGGCCGTCGGCGCCATTTTGTTTACTGGCAGCCGACGGCCGAAGCACAGGAGATCGTTCCCGGACCGCTCCTGGACCCCAGCTGGACTACCAGGGACGTTTGGCAGGTCTTGGGGGGGTCAGGAGGGTGGGGGTTGTTAATTTAAAGGGTTGGGATGGGTTTTTTTTGGGGGGGAGGGGTTCCCAGAGAAAGAAAAGTTTTCTGATCTGGGGAGTGGACCGAAATGGTCCTCCCCAGACCCGAAAACAAAATGGGGAGAAAAAAAAAAACTATGCAATCCCCTAATTTGCTCCATAAGACGCCCAGACGCAGAGCCGGTTTAGCACAAATTTATTTTTTTTTATTTCCCCCCTCTGAATCCTAGGTGCGTCTTATAGTCAGGTGCGTCTTATGGAGCGAAAAATACGGTATGTCACAGTTCCGCCTTTCGTGGTCTTTTTTCAGGGGTCCCCAACCACCGGTTCGCAGACCGGGACCGGGCCGTGGGAGTTTTTTGCCAGTCCACGGCGCGCGTTCCCGGTCTCTCCCGCTGCCGTTGCCACTGGGCTGTCAGCACATTCAAGCCCAGTGGTAACAGCAGCGGTGTTAGAAGCTGTGGCACCCGCGGCTGGCCTTTTCTTCCTCCCGTGACCCGGAACAGGAAGTGATACACGGAGCGGTGCGCGGAAAGGAGAAAGAGCCGTGCCGCGTCGGCTGCAGCGTCGGTCCCCGAGCAATTGAAGCAGCCGGTAATCGAGAAAGGAGTCAGCAGCATGAGCCTCCCGCGGCCGATGGGATTCTTCTTTCTTGGCCTGCGGGGGCTGCTGCAGCTCCCATTTGTGCTCGGGGGGGGGGGGAGAGGAAGTGAGTAACAGAGAGTGAGAAGCAGCCAGCCAGCCTGTGTGTGATTGACTGGTCAGAGAGCTGATGTGTGTATGTATGTGAGAGACAATGAAAGTGATTGCTCAGGGAGATGACTGATGTGTATATGAGAGTGTGAGACATTAGTCAGGGAGGTGACTGATGTGTGTGTGTGTGAGAGAGAAAAAGCATGGAAGTGAGAAGTCTGGGTATGTGGGAAAGCATGAGCGAAGGAAGCCTGGAGTTGTGGGAGTGAGAAACCTGGGTGAGTGTGCATGCATGAGAGAGAGAGACTGCTTGGTAAGGTGACTGTGTGTGTGAGAGAAAAAGACTGGTGTGTGTGAATGTGAGAGAATGTGATTCAGGGAATGAGAAGCCTGTGCACGTGGAGAGTGAGCATGGAAATGAGAGAGACTGGTGTGTGTGTAACAGAGAGAAAGTGATTATGGGAATGAGAAGCCTGTGCATGTGAAGAGAGTGAGCATGAGAGTGAGAAACCTGGGTGTGTGTGAGACACAGCATGGGAGGGAGAAGCCTGTATATCTGAAAGAGAACTGGCGAGTGGGAAGCCTGTGTGTGTGTGTGAGAGAGAGAAAGAAAGTGATTATGGGAATGAGAAGCCTGTGCATGTGGAGAGAACAAGCATGGGAGTGAGAGACTGGTGAGTGAGTGTGTGTGTGTGAGAGAGAGAGACAGAGAAAGTGATTATGAGAGTGAGAAGACCATATATGTAAGTAGAACACGGGAGTGGGAAGCCTGTATGTGTGTGTGTATGGCATGAGAGAAACTGTTCAGGAAGGTGACTGGTGTGTGTGTGCCAAAGACTGTTTGGGAGATGATTGGTGTGTGAGAGACAGAAACTGGTCATGGGGGCATGACTGGTATGGTGTGTGTGTGAGAGACATGGGCACTAAGGAAGAGGACCATAAGTATAGAGCTTAGCTTCTACTGCTGCTTCTGGTGTGTGCCACGGCCTGCAGGGAAGGGGAGTAGGAGAGCTGCTGGAGGGGGTAAGTAAAGGTGGCTTTAAGTTTATTTTTCTTGACTGCCATTTTAATTGTGTGATGTCTGCTTTTTTGAAATATTTTATTGGTGTTTGGAGAATGTTTAATAGTTTTTATGAGTTTTTAATTGTTGGATGTTATTCTGTTCATAGCTGTTTTGAAACATTTATTCTGCTTATTAGTATAGTTTTACAATTATTTCTGTGTGGGGATCTATAGTGCTTGCTAGTTCTGTTTTCCTAATAAGAGGTGTATTGGTTTTTAGGACCTGATTTAATATTTGTAGTGTTGCCTTTTCATAGATAGGGTTGCTCCTGTTTGAGTGTATTCCATAATACAGGTGTAACTGTGTGCGGATTAGTTTATGTGCATTACTACAGATCCTGGGAGTATGTTAGGTCGGTTCTGTGTCTGTTACCGAGATGAGATATTTTGCTAGCATGTAAGCATTTGTATCGGTCTTATTTGTTGTGTTTTCTCAGAGGACATGCATTGGTGGTAAACTGCTGTCTTTTCATAAGTAGGGCTATTGAGAACTGAGTTAATTATATTAGTCCGGCCCTCTAAAACCATCCCAATTTCTCATGCGGCCCCATGGGAAAATTAATTGCCCACCCCTGCTCAAGACAGTTTTCCTAGTGGCTATCAGCTCAGCACGTCGGATCTCGAAGTTGCAGGCTCTCTCCTGTCGGGAACCATATCTTCGCTTTACTCCTGGCGGAGCTTCCTTGCATACGGTGCCATCCTTCTTGCCTAAGGTGGTCTCGGGGGTTCATATTAATCAGTCGGTGGAACTCCCATCCTTCCCCTCTTTGGAGCCGGGTGATCTGCACAAGCTAGATGTACGGCGGTCTCTGATACACTATCTGGAGGTGACTAATGAGTTTCGGCTCTCCGATCATTTATTTGTCCTCTGGTCGGGACCCCGTAGAGGGTACATGGCCTCGAAACAATCCATTGCTCGCTGGTTGAAGGGAGCAATCATAGCGGCATATCTGGGAACAGGTAAGACTCCGCCGTTGGTACTCAAGGCGCATTTTCTTCGCGCCCAGGCAACTTCCTGGGCGGAGAGCTCCTCCGTTCCCGCCCAGGAAATCTGTAGGGTGGCCACATGGAAGTCGCTTCACACTTTCACCAGGCATTATCGCCTAGACGTCCGAGCGCCGTCGGACGGTCAGTTGGGGGACAGGGTCATTCGGGCAGGGCTGTCTGGGGCCCACCCGTGATGGGAAAGCTTTGGTACATCCCACCGTCTGGAATGATCCTGGTACATACAGGGAAATGAAAATTATTCCTTACCTGCTAATTTTCGTTCCTGTAGTACCATGGATCATTCCAGACACCCTCCCTCGTTTTTGGGGGTATTTGTGTGTGGGACATCCCTGCTTACCTGTCTCTAACATTCTTCTTTCTCTGTACTGCTGGTACTGCGGGTCTGTCTTCCGCACAGTACTGTTTGCAAGTTTCACAGTTTATAGTTAATTCCAAATCTAGTTGCTGAGCCTTTGGCCGGCGTTTGTTCTGTTTTTGGTTACTTGATCCCTCTGTTCTTCTAATCTCTTCTCGTTCGGCTTTGATAGTCTGTTTACTGAGAATTGAGTCAGGGGAGACATGGTTATATGGGACCTCCCCTGAGAGTTTTGTTCTGACTCCATCTGCTGGACGGGGGACATAACCCACCGTCTGGAATGATCCATGGTACTACAGGAACGAAAATTAGCAGGTAAGGAATAATTTTCATATCTGTACAGCATATGTAAGAATTCAAACTATAACACTGGCTCAGAACAACTTCCTGATTATGGGAAGTGTGGGGGCACTCGATGCACCCATGCGGCAGCCACCCCTGCCGCACCGGTGCCTTGCCTCCGCCCGAAGGGGAATGGAGGCCAACCCTGTCTCCTCCGCATGCTGGTAGGAATGGCAACAGCATCGTGCTGCCAGTGCTGTGGGGTGCTGTGGCATGGTGGCACCTCCTGTGATGTTACTCCCACCAGATTGGCCCAGCATCGGGAGCAGTGATGACATCAGGATGTGCCCCGATGCCGGGTCACCCAACTGATTGGGTGGGAGCACACACCACAGTTTTGGGGGAAGGATAACTGGCGGGCAATTTAAAACCCCCTGGTTCCCCTCGGCTCAGCCTCTTCCTTCTTGGCCCCCAAGCAGAACGGTTTCTTCCTGTTTCAGAGCTCCATGCCTGGTCTTCCGGGTGAGTTCTCAGAGCTTCTGTTATACATTTTTTTTTCTTTTTAGTGCAATGTTTTCCAATTCCTGCTTTAAAGGAAGTTCAAGCTTTTTTTTCTTTCTGTGGGGAGGTTTGCAGTGGCACCTTGGGCTGTACAGCCCATTAGGCTCTAAATATTAGAGCTGTCCACCATTTTCCACCTCGCTCCTGCTGGTTCCTGTCGTACTCCCAAAAAGAAATTAATAATATATTCATAATTTGTTGCGATTCGGCCGAAACCCGTCTGGATTGCGATTATCGTAAGGAGATGCTGTCAAACTTTGTACAAATATCCTTAAGGTCCAACTCCTCGGCTGTAGCTTGTCAGGCCCCAGCACAGTGCGCTACAGGGGTTTTAGGTACCCAGGCCCTGAGGTGCCCATTAGTTTGGAACCCTCTGGCCCCAATCCCAATGGTTCTCGTGCCCTTTGGTGTTTCTGACTGCAGGGGAGCTAAAACCTGACGGGGAGGAGGTAGGGCACCTGGACCACCTCGAGGAGCAAATGTTATTAATAAGGGAACTGTGAAGTGTGGGGGAATGTCCCAGAAGACCCCTATTGGAAAGCATAATTTGTCTAATACAGGGGCAAAGGAGGAAAAGTGTTGGAAGGCAGCAGCAGCAGCATCGGTGCCCTCAGCACCAATATGACACATCTCATCCCTAAGGAAATCAAGGATCGGTCAGTCATCCAGACGCAAGTCATCCTGCCTATCCTTACCAATGCAGCACCTGATGCAGGGGCACAAAGTCCAGCTGGTTGCACAGAAACATGCCTCGGCATCTCCTTGCAAGCCCAGGATTAGGAACTCATGTAGCCAAAGGGATGAGATAGGGTACAGATCCCCATCGGATGAGATGCAGTATAGATCCCCATCCTGGCCAGCCTCCCGCTCACCATCTGAGTGTTTCCACACCAGTCCCGGCCTATGGCACAGGCCGTGCCGGTGGCCCTACTACGATGGTCACCCCTATGGGGATCCAGACGGTGTAACGCATTACTGGGGTTACCGGCCTTACAATGTCGACCCATGGCCCAGGTGGGATAGATGGCCTCGTTATTCCCCAACTGCATTTCGATCACCATCCCCACACCAAGGTTTTTCACCATATCCTGACTTGGTGAGGAATCCGGTGAGCGTAGTCACTTCCCTCCTCAATTCAGAGGTAACCACTGTTGCAGAGAGCAGCCTGCAGTGCCTTTGGACAGCTCACAGTGAGACAGAGATAGAGACACTCGCAGTCTGAGACATCACTCATCTTCTGTTCACTTTAGCCTTTCCTCATAGGGGAGCTGTTCCATCACCTTTATCATTTTGGTCACCCTTCTCTGTACCTTCTCCATCGTAACTATGTCTTTTTTGAGATGCGGCGACCAGAATTGTACACAGTATTCAAGGCGTGGTCTCATCAAGGAGCGATACAGAGGCATTATGACATTTTCCGTTTTATTCACCATTCCCTTTCTAATAATTCCCAACATTCTGTTTGCTTTTTTGACTGCCACAGCACACTGAACTGATGATTTCAATGTGTTGTCCACTATGACACCTAGATCTTTCTTGGGTGGTAGTTCCTAATATGTAACCTAACATTGTGTAACTATAGCATGGGTTATTTTTCCCTATATGTATCACCTTGCACTTATCCACATTAAATTTCATCTGCCATTTGGATGCCCAATTTTCCAGTCTCACAAGGTCTTCCTGCAATTTATCACAATCTGCTTGTGATTTAACTACACTGATTAATTTTGTATCTGCAAATTTGATTATCTCACTCATCGTATTTCTTTCCAGATCATTTATAAATAAATTTAAAAGTACGGGTCCCAATACAGATCCCTGAGGCACTCCACTGCTCACTCCCTTCCACTGAGAAAATTGTCCATTTAATTCTACTCTCTGTTTCCTGACTTTTAGCCAGTTTGTAATCTACAAAAGGATATCACCACCTATCCCATGACTTTTTATTTTTCCTAGAAGCCTCTCATGAGGAACTTTGTCAAACGCCTTCTGAAAATCCAGATACACTACATCTACCAGTTCACCTTTATTTACATTTTTATTAATGCCTTCAAAGAAGTGAAGCAGATGTGTGAGGCAAGACTTGCCTTGGGTAAAGCCATGCTGACTTTGTTTCATTAAACCATGTCTTTCTATATATTCTGTGATTTTGATATTTAGAACACTTTCCACTATTTTTCTTGGCACTGGGTAACTGGTCTATAGTTTCCCAAGATCGCCCTGGGAGCCCTTGTTAAATATTGGGGTTATATTAGCCACCCTCCAGTCTTCTGGTAAAATGGATGATTTTAATGATAGCTTACAACTTTTTACTAATAGGTCTGAAATTTCATTTTTTAGTTCCTTCAGAACTCTGGGGTGCATACCATCTGGTCCAGGTGATTTACTACTCTTCAGTTTGTCAATCAGGCCTACCACATCTTCTAGGTTCACCATGATTTGGTTCAGTCCATCTGAATCATTACCAATGAAAACCTTCTCCGGTACGGGTATCACCCCAACATCCTCTTCAGTAAATACTGAAGCAAAGAAATTGTTTAATCTTTCTGCAATGGCCTTTTCTTCTCTAAGTGCCCCTTTAACACCTCGATCATCTAATGGTCCAACTGACTCCTTCACAGGCTTTCTGCTTTGGATATATTTTAAAAAGTTTTTACTGTGAGTGTTTGCCTCTATGGCCAACTTCTTTTCAAATTCTCTCTTAGCCTGTCTTATCAATGTCTTATATTTAACTTGCCAACGCTTATGCATTATCCTATCTTCTTCTGTTGGATCCTTCTTCCAATTTTTGAATGAAAATCTTTGGCTAAAATAGCTTCTTTCACCTCACCTTTTAACCATGCCGGTAATCATTTTGCTTTCCTTCCACCTTTCTTAATGTATGGAATACATCTGCACTGTGCTTCTAGGATGGTATTTTTTAACAATGACCAAGTCTCTTGCACACGTTTTACCTTTGTAGCTGCTCCTTTCAGTTTTTTTCTAATTATTTTTCTCATTTTATCAAAGTTTCCCTTTTGAAAGTTTAGCTTGACAGCCGTGGATTTGCTTACTGTCCCCCTTCCAGTCATTAATTCAAATTTGATCATATTATGATCACTATTGCCAAGCGGCCCTACCACCGTTACCTCTCTCACCAAATCCTGTGCTCCACTGAGAATTAGATCTAAACTTTCTCCCTCTCTAGTCGGTTCCTGAAGCAATTGCTCTATAAAACTGTCATTTATTCCATCCAGGAACTTTATCTTTCTGGCATGTCCCGATGATACATTTACCCAGTCAATATTGGGGTAATTGAAATCTGTCAGTAACAAGGGCAACCGAATAAGATTTAAATTATAACCTAAGTGACTGTGTCATCAAGCCAGACGTTGTGATTTTAACCCAAAACCCAACCGGTCCTCTAATCATTCACCATCACTAAAAAACTTAATTTTATTAGCTGAAAAAATTTATTTTTTTTTTGAATTTTTGAACATTTTTTTTCGTGAAGTTAAAAAGTCAGAAGGACTTTCAAAAACAGTCTTTGATAGACACTCAACTCCATTGACAATGTGAAGAAGAATTGATAAGCAATCTCTCAATGCAAGGTATAAACACAGCCCTACACGGCCGGTGTTTCACAAAGCAAGCTTCCTCAGGGGTATCTGAACAATATCAACATCGGAGTATTTGCCAGTTTAAGATGGACACGAAGTCTCAGGAGGTGAAGAAGGCCTGGAGTCAAGAGCAGCAATGTCATCAGGACAATTGGCCAGGAGGGAGCGCATGCCGCTGTGTCAGGGAAAGGATGGCCGGCAGGTAATTGAAAACCACCCGGCTCCTCTCGGCTCAGCCTCTTCCTCTTCAGCCCCTGAGCGGATTGGTTTCCCCACCTATTCCTCCCTTTGAGTAGATAGGCAAAAACCCGCTATCTAACAATTAACTCTATCTGTTATTCTGTCGCGGCGGTGGCGACAGAGTCCAGGAAAGCATTTGTAAATGCAGAGGCATTAGAAGGAAGCTGGGTGGTACCAATATATACATGAGAGGCCTAAGGGCACTCACTTGTTTGCCGTGAATGATCAATGTCAGGCCCAGGCTCAGGGCCTTGACGGATCAATGGCTGGATACGTGGGGAGGGGCTCTGGCAGGGCTTGCTTTGTGGTAATACTAAGTGAGGGAGGTAAATGTGCTTGGTGGTCACGATGCCTGTTCCAGGGGCTCACTGAGTGTGAGACCCCATGTCTCTGTTGGGCAGAAACCAGAGTTATTGGCACCTGCCCAGCGTCAATTTTGTAAACATTATTGACTGGACTCGACGCCTAAATTAGACTCTCCTGTTAGGGACTGTAATAAATGGCTGCGGCGTTTGCATCCAAATTATGTGTCACGTTTTTCTTGTGTGTAATTGGTGGAATCCAGCTTGGCTGTGGTGGGGGCAGAATAGAGTCCAGGGATGTCTGGGCTGCTTGGTTTTATCTGAAAGCATGCATCTGAGCAGAAAAAGGAAGTAGAATTGCAACCTCTTTTTGGTGCTTGTTTTTAAAAGTATTTTTGTATAAATTCAGATTAATACAGAGCTAAGAGTTTCGGCCTAATAAGAAATTTCATAATGACCAGTTTTGATATAAAATCTCTAGATGTATATGACCGAAGGTTCGCTCAGTGTGCCAAATACTCTTGCACTGGTCCTGATTGCATATTATCAGAAAGCATACATCTGAGCAGAAACAGGAAGTAAAATTGCAACCTCTTTTTGGTGCTTGTTTTTGAAAGTATTTTTATAAATTCAGAGTAATATAAAGCTAAGAGTTTTGGTCTAATAAGAAATTTCATAATGACCAGTTTTGATATGAAATTTCTACAGGTTATATGACCAAAGGTTCGCTCAGTATGCCAAATACACTGGTCCTGATCGCATATTATCATGCTTAGTAAATCTAGCCTTAAGTCTGTACTTGAGGCAATGGAGAATGAAGTGACTTGCTCAAACTTAAAGGAGTAGTGGGATTTTAATGTTGGTTTCCCTAGCTCCTAGCCTATTGTTCTAACCTAGCTCCTAGCCTATTGTTCTAACCACTAGGCTACTCCTCCACAAGGGTAGCCTTTAGAGTAACAGCTTGAGATCTTAAAGACCAAAACTTTTGTTGACAGATTTGAATTTCTCTTATTATGTCTGGAAATATTCTAATCAATTGGCCGAAGAATCTCTTATGACGAGGAAAAAAGTTTAACAAAAAAAATATAGATATGTCTTTGGAGGATGTTTCTGCTGATCTCTTGTCAGATTCCTTGGATAACATTGCATTGTGACATTGTTACTCAAATTCTTTTTGACCTATTGTGCTTTATATTTAATTTGACAGATTTTGTATACCTTTCTAATTTCCTTATTTTTGCATGACTTTCACTGTTTGAATGATGTCTCTGTCCTAAGTCGTATTTCAAAAGCTGTATCTACTCTAATTCTTTTAGCTGAGTTTTGCAGCTGTATTCATTCCTTATTTTGCAACATGTTGTTTTTTTGTAGACTTGTTTTATCTCAATCAACGATCTATTTGAAGCCTTTGATGCTTTCATGGAATTTCCATCTCTAGAGTATAAACTGTGGTTGTCAATTGCAATCCGTATTGCTGTCAATACTTTGAAAGACAACATAGCTTACCAGGTAAGTCTTTTGTCTAGTGAGATCATAGTACAAAATTATGAAAATTGCTAAACTAAGACAAGGGTACATCTATCTCAGTATCGTATTTAAGAAACTGAACATCTGAGCAACAGAATGAGGCTCTTATGCACAAGAACCTTTCTTACTTCTCAACTAGAAAGATCTAATTAGATTTTCTCCAGAAATGACAATATACTGGACTGTATCTGCTCAAACCTGCAATCAATGCTTTGGCAACAGACACACAAAGCAGTGAAATTACTATAATACTTAATCATAAAAATGTATTTCAGAATTATTTTAACAAACCCGGTAGGCTTTTTGAGAAGAGGCTTGAGATCAGCAAGTTTGAGGGGGTCTGGGACTTTGCCATGGGAGAGGGAGCAGTTGATTATGTTGGACAGGGTTTCGCGATGATGGAGGGAATGGAAAGGAGTGCTTTAGTGGGGATAGTGTCACAGGTGTGTGTAGCAGGTTTGATTTTTTTTAAATGGATTTGATTTCCTTGGCGGAGGTTAAATCGAGAAACTCGAATTTGAGGTTGGGATTTTTGGGGAGCGGATTGGCTGGAGAGGGGATGGAAGGGAAGGCTAGGAGGAGGTTTGATATTTTATTTTTTAAATAGAGGGTGAGTTCTTCGCATTTTCTATTGTCTTGTTCATCTGTGGCAGGGGGGTAGATTTAGTGAGTTCTGCCACATACGAGAATAAAGCATTTGCGTTGAATTGGTAATTATGGATTTTTGCAGAGAAATAGTTGCGCTTAGTTTGGAGGGTAGAGAGTCTGTAGGCGGGTAGTGTAGATTTGTAAATGGCTGCTTGCTTAGGAGTAGGGTTTTTGCGCCAGGTTCTTTCTTTACTTCTAAGGTAGTTTTTTAGCTTTTTTAAATCAGTGGTGTACCAGGGTTTTTTTGCTGACTGAGAGTGGTGTATTTCTTTATTGACGATAGGGCACATTTCATTGGCTATGGTAGTGGTGAGCTTGTTCCAGGAGGAAAGGGCAGCATCGGGGTTGGTGAGGTCTAGGTTGTTGGTAAAATTGTCGAAAGCAGAGATGAGGTCTTCAGTGGCGCATGGTTTGCAAAAGGAGATTTTGTTAATATGTGTAGGGGTGGCAGAGGAGGGCAATTTTATGTAGAGGAGTACATTGATAAGAGAGTGGTCTGACCATGGGGCAGGGATATTGTCAGGTGAGTGGGGAGAGTATATACAGGACTTGACAAATATAAGGTCAAGGGTATGACCTGCTTTATGTGTGGGGGAGGTGATGAGTTGTCTGAAACCAAGGGCAAGTAGGGAGTTAAAGAAGATCTCACAGGACTTCCGGTGATGACGTCACCAGCGAGGAAGCCGGGCGATTGAGCTCCGCGGCTTCACCTCCGTTTTTCCCCCTCTAGCCCCCGAAAAACGCGGCGATTTTGTTCCGGTTAGCTGGGGGAGGACGCCGGGGGTTCCCTGCGGCCCGCGGTTTTGTTCCTGCCGGTGTCTGTGAAATGCCGGAGGCGGAGGTGCCCGCGGCAGGCTGCCTTCTCATCCTGTCAAAATGGCGGCCGCCACGAGACCCCGCTCACAGATCTTGTTCCCCCTGCAGCCCCAATCCTGTGCCCCGGGTGGCTGTGCTGTGAAGAGGCACAGTTTGTGAGGCTTACCCGCTGAAAATCGCCGGTGTCAGGGAGCTGCGGGCCCGACAAGAAGTGAAGACACAGCGGCAGCATGGCCAAGATGGCACCCGGCAGAGTGAGTTACCTAATGAATTGAATCCTGCATGCCGCACAGTGTTTGCTGCAAATCTACGTCTGGTTTTTTTCTCCTCTCCTGCACCCTGATCTAATGTGAAGGGGAGGATCACGTGACATCTTGAGGGGCTGTGATCCCCCGTCGCGGAGCTCGGGCCCTCGCTCCCTGACCCATCCCCCTGCATCTGCGAACTCGTTGGCCCTTGGGAGACAAGCGCCTGCCTAGCCGAACCTCCTCTCCGTCGTCTACGCCTCAGATGGCGACTCGAGCCGGGAAAAAAGAGAAAGAAAAAGACAAGGATAAGGAGCGGGCCCGCGCGCCCGAGCCTAACCCGGAAGTGGGAGTGGAGTCGACTGAGAGCGGTATGCCCGCCAACAGCACCGCGGCCGAGCTAACAGCGGCAGTCCTCGCGGCGATAACGCCGGAGCTGAAGAAAATCTCCGAACAGCTACAAGAAATAACTACTGGCATGGGGGCATTTGACCGCCGGTTCGCTGAAATGGAAACGCGGGTGTCTGCAAATCAAGATGGCCTCCACGCGGCGCAGGCGGATGTGGCACACTTAAAAGCTGCACTGGAAAAGCAGGCCCTACGGATAGAGGACCTGGAAAATCGGTCCAGGCGTGCTAATATACGGTTAGTGGGGCTGCCGGAGAGTTTGCAGGAGGCTCAGCTGCCTAGTTTTTTGGAAGAGTGGCTGCCGCAGGCCTTGAAACTTACTGGATTGCCGGGCCCTCTCCGCGTGGAGCGAGCGCATCGCCTGGGCCCTAAAAGAGAAGGCCAGACGAAACCCAGAGTAATCATAGCCAAAATTCTTAACTTTTCACATAAGGCGGAGATCATCAGAGCCTTTCAGAGGGGGACTAAGCCTAGTTATGAAAATCAACCGGTTCTAATCTTTCAGGATTTCTCTTATGTGGTGTCCCAACAACGCAAGCTTTTGGCGCCATTTTGTACACAGCTTTACCAGCGGGGTATCCGTGCCGTGCTGGTTTATCCGGCGAAGATGAGAGTGCAAACTGCAGAAGGAGTCCGTTGGTTTACTGAGGTGGAGGCAGCACGGCGCTATTTGCAGGCATTGCCCTCGCAGGGTGTCCCCACCACCTGACTCTGCTGGGTGTAGTATTAACTTTGAATTTGGAGGGGTCGATTCTCCGGCGAGGGACTCAGTTTTGTTGGACTCCCTTCGCCTCTCCCCTGAAGGCTCGGGGGGTGTTTCAGTCACTCATATGGAATGGACTATACCGTGTGTACTGTCATGGTGTTTTGGCTTACTCTATGCCTTGCTGCTCGGGCCATAGAACCCGGTGGCAGGGGACAAACTAGCAGTGATCGCGGAAGCACTCTCGTTGTGTGAATTCCCACTGGGTGTTTCATTTGTGGTTTGGCTGGTTGCCTATATTACGGTTCAACATGTATTCTACTGTTAAGCTTTGTTTACTGTGGGATGGGGGGGGGGGGGGGGGGAAGGGGGACCGAGCTTAGTTCACTGTGATCTCCACTCACTGTCCTCGGATGGTGAGTTCCAGGGGGTTCGGTCAGAGGGGTTGGGGGGGGAGGGTTTGGGAAGGGGAGGGGATGGGGGATTGGGGGAGGGGGGATGGCTGGGGACCAGAGACCTGTTTTGGGTTCACGGGGGACCCTGTATTTTTCTCCAGGCACTTCAGTTTCTTGTCTCAGGGGGAAGGGGCTCAGCTGGGAGGTCCCTATCTCCATGCATTTGGCAATGTACTCTGTTTCATGCATTTCATTAACTTCGACCCTCCATGAGCAGTAACACCTTTTGCTATTATTCCTGGAATGTAGGGGGTATCAACTCCCCTATGAAACGCACCAAGATTTTGCAGGCTTTGCAGCGGAGAGGGGCCGCGGTAGCCTTCCTGCAGGAAACCCACTTATTGGACGCAGAGCATGCTAAGCTGCGGCAGCGCTGGGTGGGCTCAGTGCACTATGCCTCCGCTAGTTCCAAATCGGCGGGAGTGGCCATTTTAATTCGGAAGTCCTTTCCTTTTAAGGTCCTCAAGGAACTTAAAGATCCAAAGGGCAGATACATTATTCTGGTGGGAGAGTTTAACCATGCTTCCATAATACTATGTAACCTTTATGCCCCTAATGTGTATCGGGCTTCTTTTTACCAGGAGCTCTGTGCTCTCTTACTGCCACACATTGAGGATTTGATTATTGTGGGCGGGGATTTTAACGCTATCAGAGACCCCACTCTTGACAAGTCCTCAGCGACCCACATTCCTAGCCCTCCTAGTCAGGGGATTTCCCTGTTTGAGAAAACATTGCATCTGACGGATGTGTGGCGCACATTACATCCTCAAGAAAGGGAATTTACTCACATTTCTAGGGCCCATGCCACGCACTCCAGACTGGATTATTTTTTGGTAAGCACACATGGTTTCTCTACGGTGGGAGGGGCAGGGATAGAGGACATTGTGATCTCTGATCATGCGCAGATCTGGATTGAATTCACTAATCCCTTGGCAAAGCATGCTACCAAAGTATGGAGGTACCCCTTCTTTTTAGCGGATGATGTCGCTTTTCAAAACTATTTGAAGGATTGTTGGGATGCTTTTGCCATATCTAATGCGCAGCATAGAAATGACCCTGTTCTCTTTTGGCAAACTGCCAAGGCTGTCCTCCGAGGGGACATAATATCGTATGTCTCCCATAGGAAAAAAGTTATAGATAAACGAATCCTTACTTTGAGTGCCCAATTACATAAAGCTAGGAGGACTTTGCTGCAGGGTAATACCACGGTTAATAGGGAATACTTTCTCTCGTTGCAAACGACTATTAATTCACTCATTCATCAACGGACAAAAAAAAGCCTGTTGTTTTATCAATATAAATTGTTTCAGTTTGGGCAGAAGTCGGGGAAGCTGATGTCCAGATTGGTACAGTCAGCTAGAGGGACGAGATCATCCCGGCCATAAAAAACCACCGGCAGCAGATAGTGACGGAGGAAGGGGCCATTAGGTCGGTTTTTCAGACATACTACTCTGGATTATACCGGTCCGAGGGATGGGATGTGTCCCAATGGGAGGCATTTTGTGACAGGATCCAGTTGCCTTGCCTAACGGTGGCGCAAAGTCTGTGTTTAAATGAACCCATATCCGAGGATGAGGTTCGTCGGGTTATACAGCAGATGAGCAAATTGAAAGCACCAGGACCCGATGGGTTCAGCTCAGAATTTTATAAAGCTATGGCAGATTCTGTTGCCCCTATCCTTCCCCAGGTTTTTCATTCCTTAATCGACAGGGGAGCCTTCCCATCAGGGGGGAATCTGGCGCATGTCACCCTTATCCCGAAACCGGGTAAAGACCCTCTGTTACCAGAGTCTTATAGACCTATCTCCCTATTAAATGTGGATCATAAAATTTTGGCCAAAATATCGGCAGACCGCCTGGGGCATTTTTTGCCCTCTTTGATACAGCCGGGGCAAGTAGGCTTTGTTAAACAGAGATATGCCCTACGGAATGTTCGACAGGTGGTTACGGCCATGGCACTTTGTCAGAGAATAAATGATCCCTATTTGGTGGCGAGCTTAGACGCTGAAAAGGCGTTCGATAGGGTGGAATGGGGATATCTGTTTCAGCTTTTGCGACAGGTGGGGATTGGGGGATTTTTTTTACAAGCGATCCAGCTCTTGTATAGGCTCCCGCAGGCCTGTCTATGGGTTAATGGGGGTTTGACGGACCTGTTTATGGTGGAGCGTGGCACACGCCAGGGCTGCCCGTTGTCCCCCCTCCTCTTTGTTTTAAGCTTGGAACCCTTTTTACTAGCCATCCAGTCCACTGCTTCCATACGGGGCATTCTTTTCCAGGAGGGGCAGACTCGTGAAATATTCAAGTATGCAGCATTTGCTGACGATATTTTGCTTTTTCTTACTTCCCCGTCTCGGTCCCTGTCTACCTTACTAGATTTGTTCCAACAATACGCTACCTTTTCGGAGATGCGTATTAATTGGAATAAGTCGGAGGCCTTGGCTTTCCCCGCCTCCCTTCGGGAGCGATGGGACGGTGTATTTCCTCTGCAGTGGGCTGGAGACTCTCTCACGTACTTGGGGATCATTCTCACCGCAGATATCCATCAAATGTATCGTAGTAATGTGTCCCGCTTACTAAAAGCCACTCAAGACAAATTAACGGCATGGCATGATTTGCCGCTCTCTCTGGGGGGAAGGATCAACTTGTTCAAAATGGTGGTCTTACCCAAATGGCTATATGTTATGCAAAACTTTCCCCTGCTCCTGCTGGCCAGGGATCTGGCTCGGGTGGACAAATTATTGCGCCGGTTTATTTGGCATGGGAAAAAGGCCAGATTGCCATTGCACCAGTTACAACACCCTTGGCGTTGGGGGGGTATGGGTCTCCCCAATTTGTTGCAATATGGGATGGCAGCTAACTCTCGTTTGATTAGGGGTTGGCTATTGGGGAAGTCCCCTTTTTTAAATAGCACTGCTGAGGCCACGTTTACAAGACCGATCGCTTTGAGTTACATTCTTATGACTCCTTATCCCAGGCTTCCACCAACGTTGGTGACTCACCCGTTGGTACAGCCGGTGCGGAAAACGTGGAGGCTTATCACTAACCTTTTAGGGCTTCCAAATTATTGCACGTGCTTTACCCCCATTAGGGGGAATTTGGACTTTACCCCAGGGTCTACCACTTCTTACTTTAGGATTTGGGAGCAGAAAGGGGTAATATACTTGGGACACGCTTTAGATGACACTGGGCAGCTGCTATCTTTTACCAGAATGTGTGAACTGTATGGGCTGCCTAAGCAGCATTTTTTTGGATATGTGCAATTGGGACATTATCTGCGCAGCCTGGGTCCTCCAGCTCAACATATGACAGTGTTTAAAGCTTTGAATGGTTTTTTTCAATTTGATCATACTAAAGAGCCCTCTATGTCCAGTTACTACAGGCAGCTGATCAGGCACTCACAGAAGGAGGCTGGTGTCATTCCTGTTGATCGTTGGAACCGCGAGGGTATATTTTTGATGACCTCCCATATTTACTTGCATAGTTTACGAAATGTCCTTCAAATTACTGGGAACATGTACTTTCGGGAGATGCATCTTAAATTTTTAAGCTGGGCGTATTTGGCACCACAATTGGCTTATAAGGCGGGTGTTATTAGCACAGCTCAGTGTCCGCGCTGTCGGGTGGGGCTGGGGACCTTGGCGCATGTTTTCTGGGGATGTCCCTCAATGGTGAACTATTGGTGGCGCATTGCTTTGTATTTGGGAGGGCTGGTTGGGGTTCAGTTACCAATGTCTCCTTACCTCTGGTTACTGCATTGCGTAACTCGCTTCCTGGTGGCGGAGTCTGGCCCCCGGATATTGCTTCAAAAGGTGGGTCTAGTGGGGAAGAAGATCATTCTACTACACTGGTGTGACCCGGACCCGCCGACATTTTGGCTGTGGAGGATTCACTTTCATAGACTGATGCAGTTGGAGGCGATTCATGCTCGGACTTCACCCAAGCGACGGAAACTTTTCTTGCACACATGGGAACCATATTTGCAATCTTTGCCTCATAGGGCTCGCAGCTTGGCCCTGAATGATTAACTGTGCTTTAGTGGAATTGTCTGGACGGTATCTGCATGGGTTTCTGGTCTTCGGTGGGGGGTTTGGGGGAAGGGGGCGGTGTTTGAGTAGGGCGGGGGGAGGGGGTGGGAGAACAGTAGGGATTGGTTGGGTTATCCCTGAAAAGAGTGTTCCAGTTTCATGGCAACTTAATGTGCATATCTGGTGTACCTGTATTGGTTTATTCTTTCCTGTTGCATTGTGATTTGTGTGTACAATCTCTCAATAAAAATATATTCAACATAAAAAGAAGATCTCACAGGACGAGGTGGTGGGATTGGCGTCCCCATGGAGGTTGAAGTCTCCTAGTATTACAGCAGGGGTGTCAATATTGAGATTGTGGGGATGGGTCGTGTTCCGGCAGGCTGGGGGGGCGTATATGAGGCAGATTTGTAATTTTTGGATTTAAGAAGGCTGATTTCAAATTTGTGGGGCGCATTGATGTTTAGTAGTTTGAGTTTGAGGTGTTTTTTAGTGGCTAGGAGGAGGCCACCACCTCTTTTTTTAGGTCTTGGGATGGAAAAAATGTCGTAGGCATGCGTGGGCAGCTGGTTTATGAAAACATGGTCTGTGCTTTTAAGCCAAGACTCTGTGATGGCGCAGATATCAGGGCTGGAATCAATAAGTATAGTCTCACCCAGTTGTTCACGATAGGCGGGAGCCCGCATTGCAGGTAACGCCGCGGGCTGGTGGGTGGAGCTGGAGCACTGGATCGTAGAGGTACTCACAGGAATGAAGGCATCTTCCTGATGGTAGAATGGTGGGACCGAAGGTCCGTGGTGCAGGATATAATGGCTGGTAGGCCCTCAAGGAGCGAATACCCAATAGTCCGATATCCTGAAATGTAGAGAGAGAGAAAGACCCCCCAAGGAGCGGTTGTCTTAGTTAGTGAGGACCCTGAAGGGTAGTTGGAAGCAAGAGACCCCTGAGAAGCGGGTGCCTAGAGCTTCTACAGGAGCGAGGCCCTTGGAGTGAAAGCGGCGTCTAAGCATGCAGCTTAGAGCAGTCAGAGTAGTTAAACCGAAGTCCTTGCTAATTCAAGGTGGTAGAGGAAGCGGAGGCTTGTTATACTCTGGGGTACTGATGTCATGTGGTGGGGCCGCCCCCGAGGTTCCCGCCATGACGTG
Source organism: Rhinatrema bivittatum (assembly GCF_901001135.1). Classification (NCBI taxonomy): domain Eukaryota; kingdom Metazoa; phylum Chordata; class Amphibia; order Gymnophiona; family Rhinatrematidae; genus Rhinatrema; species Rhinatrema bivittatum. Next base: position 55,838,081 of record NC_042631.1, read on the forward strand.
TATAAGAGCATAAAAAATGTGTGCGCTTGTGCCCTAGGAGGCCATAGGAGTGAGCATGGTGGACCACCATGAGGCAGCTAACTCCTCCCCCTCTGGAACACGTCAGACAAGCAACAGGATCTCTGCATTTAAATCTCTCCCTCTCACACAGGTACCTTCTCTTTTTGACTGCTTCCACTGCTCTCCTAGCCTGCATGTCCGGCACAGACCCACCGGGGTTCAGGACCTGGATTGAGCTCCCCTGCGTTCAGCCCTCCGATCGGGTCCGCTCCTCCCCTCCACCACAAGGCAGCTAACTCCTCCCCCTCTGGAACACGTCAGACAAGCAACAGGATCTCTGCATTTAAATCTCTCCCTTTCACACAGGCGTCGCACGCCTAAGGTGCACGACCAAGGAGCTTGCCCCTTGTTGTGCCCCTTAGTGTCGCCCATTAGTGTTCCCGCTACTTCATTTCATCTTTCTTCCCCCCCCTATCTTCACTTTGTAGCAGCCCCCTTGAACATGCTCACCATCCCCCGCATATATCGCCCCTCCCACAGACACCCCATACCCTTTTCCCTCCGCCCCCTTGCTCAGCGCAAATCACTGCTACCGATTATGATTTCACCATTTACACAGTTTCTGGGCCTCACCACACTAGCTATATCTCTTTTCAATGCCCAATCTCTCCTAAAAAAAGGGGATGGGTTGTCTGTGGGAGGGGCGATATATGCGGGTATGGTGAGCATGTTCAAGTAGCAGGAATGGTGAGCATGTTCAAGTAGCGGGAACACTAATGGGCGACACTAAGGGGCGCAACAAGGGGCAAGCTCCTTGGTCGCGCACCTTAGGCGTGCGACGCCTGTGTGAAAGGGAGAGATTTAAATGCAGAGATCCTGTTGCTTGTCTGACGTGTTCCAGAGGGGGAGGAGTTAGCTGCCTCATGGTGGTCCACCATGCTCACTCCTGTGGCCTCCTAGGGCACAAGCGCACACATTTCTTATGCTCTTATACACGTCATGGCGGGAACCTCGGGGGTGGCCCCACCACATGACATCAGTACCTCCGGGAATAACAAGCCTCCGCTTCCTCTACCACCTTGAGTTAGCAAGGACTTCGGCTTAAATACTCTGACTGCTGCATGCTTAGACGCCGCTTTCACTCCAAGGGCCTCACTCCTGTAGAAGCTCTAGACACCCGCTTCTCGGGGGTCTCTTGCTTCCAACTACCCTTCAGGGTCCTCACTAACTAAGACCAGTGGCGTAGCTACGGGTGGGCCTGGGTGGGCAGTGGCCCACCCACTTTCCATTCAGGCCCACCCAAATTTCTTTGCAAGACACTGCAGCCAATAAAAGCAGGCAGCATCAGCAGGCACCCAAGGGAGAAAAAAATAAAATCAGCTGGTGTGCTGCGGCTCCCGGTGTCCCACAGCCCCAGTAATACTTCCCTTTATATTCTTCCTGCCCCCGCAGGCCAATGGGAAACCTCCTATCTTCTTCCTGCCCCTGTGGGCCAATGGGAAACCTCCTCCCTTCTTCCTGCCCCCGCGGGCCAATCGGAAGCCTTCTTCCTGCCAGTGGAAGGAGGAAGCCTCTGATTGGCTGGTGGGGCAGGAAGAAGGGGGTCATCAGGGTGGGAGGAGTGGCAGTGTTCAAGCCACGGGCTGGAAATGCAGGGCAGGGAGGTGACTGGGGTGTGTGAGACAGAGACTGGGCAGGGAGGGTGACTGGGGTGTGTGAGAGACAGAGACTGGGCAGGGAGGGTGACTGGGGTGTGTGAGAGACAGAGACTGGGCAGGGAGGGTGACTGGGGTGTGTGAGAGACAGAGACTGGGCAGGGAGGGTGACTGGGGTGTGTGTGAGACAGAGACTGGGCAGGGAGGGTGACTGGGGTGTGTGTGGGGTGTGACTGGGGTGTGTGTGAGACAGAGACTGGGCAGGGAGGGTGACTGGGGTGTGTGAGAGACAGAGACTGGGCAGGGAGGGTGACTGGGGTGTGTGAGAGACAGAGACTGGGCAGGGAGGGTGACTGGGGTGTGTGAGAGACAGAGACTGGGCAGGGAGGGTGACTGGGGTGTGTGAGAGACAGAGACTGGGTAGGGAGGGTGACTCGGGTGTGTGAGAGACAGAGACTGGGCAGGGAGGGTGACTGGGGTGTGTGAGAGACAGAGACTGGGCAGGGAGGGTGACTGGGGTGTGTGAGAGACAGAAACTGGGCAGGGAGGGTGACTGGGGTGTGTGAGAGACTGGGCAGGGAGGGTGACTGGGGTGTGTGTGAGACAGAGACTGGGCAGGGAGGTGACTGGGGTGTGTGTGAGACAGAGACTGGGCACGGAGGGTGACTGGGGTGTGTGTGGGGTGTGTGAGAGACAGAGACTGGGCAGGGAGGGTGACTGGGGCGTGTGAGAGACAGAGACTGCAAAGGGAGGGTGACTGGGGCGTGTGAGAGACAGAGCCTGGGCAGGGAGGGTGACTGGGGTGTGTGTGAGACAGAGACTGGGCAGGGAGGTGACTGGGGTGTGTGTGGGGTGTTTGTGAGACAGAGACTGGGCAGGGAGGGTGACTGGGGTGTGTGTGGGGTGTGACTGGGGTGTGTGTGAGACAGAGACTGGGCAGGGAGGGTGACTGGGGTGTGTGTGAGACAGAGACTGGGCAGGGAGGGTGACTGGGGTGTGTGAGAGACAGAGACTGGGCAGGGAGGGTGACTGGGGTGTGTGTGAGACAGAGACTGGGCAGGGAGGGTGACTGGGGTGTGTGTGGGGTGTGTGAGAGACAGAGACTGGGCAGGGAGGTGACTGGGGTGTGTGTGAGACAGAGACTGGGCAGGGAGGGTGACTGGGGTGTGTGAGAGACAGAGACTGGGCAGGGAGGGTGACTGGGGTGTGTGAGAGACAGAGACTGGGCAGGGAGGGTGACTGGGGTGTGTGTGAGACAGAGACTGGGCAGGGAGGGTGACTGGGGTGTGTGTGAGACAGAGACTGGGCAGGGAGGGTGACTGGGGTGTGTGAGAGACAGAGCCAGGGCAGGGAGGGTGACTGGGGTGTGTGAGAGACAGAGCCAGGGCAAGGAGGTGACTGGGGTGTGTGTGAGACAGAGACTGGGCAGGGAGGTGACTGGGGTGTGTGTGAGACAGAGACTGGGCACGGAGGGTGACTGGGGTGTGTGTGGGGTGTGTGAGAGACAGAGACTGGGCAGGGAGGGTGACTGGGGCGTGTGAGAGACAGAGACTGGGCAGGGAGGGTGACTGGGGCGTGTGAGAGACAGAGCCTGGGCAGGGAGGGTGACTGGGGTGTGTGTGAGACAGAGACTGGGCAGGGAGGGTGACTGGGGTGTGTGTGGGGTGTTTGTGAGACAGAGCCTGGGCAGGGAGGTGACTGGGGTGTGTGTGGGGTGTTTGTGAGACAGAGACTGGGCAGGGAGGGTGACTGGGGTGTGTGTGGGGTGTGTGTGAGACAGAGACTGGGCAGGGAGGTGACTGGGATGTGTGTGAGACAGAGACTGGGCAGGGAGATGACTGGGGTGTGTGTGTGAGAGACAGAGCTGCTGCTCCTGGTATGTGCTTTCAAGGGAAAGGAGTAGGAGAGTTGCTGGAGATGGTAAGTAAAAGTGGCATTTTAAGTTTATTTTTCTTGATTGACTGCCATTTTAATTATTGAGTATTATGTGATGTGTCTGCTGTTTTGAAATATTTTATTGATATTTGGACAATGTTTAATAATTTTTATGAGTTTTGTTGGATGTTGTTCTGTTCATCAGCTGTTTTGAAACATTTATTAATATAGTTTTACAGTTATTTCTGTGTGGGGCTCCATAGCAGCTTGGCTTGTTCTGTTTTCCTAATAGGAGGTGTATTAGGGTTTCGGACCTGATTTAATATTTGTAGTGTTGCCTTTTCATAGATAGGGTTGTTATATGTTCCATAATGCAGGTGTAACTTTGTGCGGCTTAGTTTGTGTGCATTATTGCAGATCCTGGGACTGTTAGGTGCTATATTTCTCTTTCCATTTCTCCAGGTTTGCACTGCATGCAGAGTGGCTTTTTTTGGTTTTCCATTCCAGTTTCTATCTCCATATTTATAATGTGTGGTCTTTCTGTACTTTGGTGAAGGTCGGTTCTGTGTGTGTGCCTGAGGTGAGGTATTTTACTAGCATGGAGGCAATTGTATCAATCTTATTTGTGGATGCAGAGTGCATGTTTACATGATGATAGCTTAGTAAATGACAGGGCTGGAGAGCCTTTTTCTCCTGTCTACCCAGTTATCCTCTCCACACTGCTAAGGATACATCCCAGCTGTCAGCCAAAGGGTGTGACCACCTTCAAGACATCTCTTTATCCAGAACAGTCTTTTTTTTCTGTTCTTCCTTTGTAAAGAAATGGGGATGGATGTCAGGAGCCCCTGGACTCGATTCAGCAAATGTCAGCATCAGAGGAAGACTAAAACTAAATAGTTGAGCCATAGGAAAGGAAAAGAAATCTTCAAAGAGATTTATCTGTTTTATTGATACAGATTAATAAGGCATTTGCTCAATTATGGTAAATATTTTGGTACAAATTCAATGATGAAGGAACCCTCTTTCCTATTTTCTTAAACTTATCAAACGCAGTAATTCATGACCATCATAATAGGCATCATTGTGTGGTAAAGTATACCTTTGTCACTCTGCCTTATGCTTAATCATAGGTCAGTCCATATTTTTAAGTGTTTTTGTTGCTTAATTCACCCCAGTGATATACTCCAAATTTCTAGCAATAATCTTGTGTTACATCAATTCAAGGTTACTTTTGTTGAAAATTATGAACCAAACTTATCTGGATAATACAATGTTATTACTTCTTCTTAACCACCATCGACTTTGAGCTTGATGCCCTCAAATTGTCAGCAATATGAGAATTCACTATATTGCTGTTCTATGCCCGACATTGCACAATGTTTCGGACTAGCATCGAGTCCTTCTTCAAGGGCGTAATATATTCCACAGCATGGCGTATCTTGGCGTGGCATCAAGCTCAAAGTCGATGGTGGTTAAGAAGAAGTAATAACATCGTATTATCCAGATAAGTTTGGTTCATAATTTTCAACATAAGTAACCTCGAATTGATGTAACAAGATTATTGCTAGAAATTTGGAGTATATCACTGGGGTGAATTAAGCAACAAAAACACTTAAAAATATGTACTGACCTATGATTAAGCATAAGGCAGAGTGACAAAGGTATACTTTACCACACAATGATGCCTATTATGATGGTCATGAATTACTGCGTTTGATAAGTTTAAGGAAAGAGGGTTCCTTCATCATTGAATTTGTAATTAGTTTGAACCTAGTTCCATCTTAAAAGTACATTGCCTTTCTGAGCTTTTTTCAAGTAGAAATATTTTGGTACAACATTCCAGAGGGTTTTAAAACATCTCACAGAATACTGTGATGTATGATGAGATATCTGTCTTTATAGTAGACTAGTATATGGTTCTTTGTAAGTTATGAGATACTGCCACTTGAGATCTCTTTAAGTATAATTGAAATGCTTCCATAACTATATATTAGGTTTAGCATTGGTAGCTGCTTGAAGTAATTGAGTTTAAAATATTAAAAGTATAACAGCTGTAGCAGATTATTTAGAAATCTATTGTCAGGTGTGTGTGTGTGAAAGTATTTATCAATAAGAATATGAATTCCATGGCTCAGACTTTTAGTGCCCACCCATGTTAACCTTGGGCCCAGCCAAAAATTCATTTCTGGCTACGCCACTGACTAAGACAACCGCTCCTTGGGGGTCTTTCTCTCTCTCTACATTTCAGGATATCAGACTATTGGGTACTCGCTCCTCGAGGGCCTACCAGCCATTATATCCTGCACCACGGACCTTCGGTCCCACCATTCTACCATCAGGAAGATGCCTTCATTCCTGTGAGTACCTCTACGATCCAGTGCTCCAGCTCCACCCACCAGCCATGGCGTTACCTGCAATGCGGACTCCCGCCTATCATGAACATCTGGGTGAGACTATACATCTGAGCCTGTTGAACGTACTGGCACTTCGTGGGTCAGTGCCTTACCTTCCTGCTTTTACCATCTATCTACAGCAGTATAATAAAGCCTCTATCCATACTGTGTCTGCTATCTGAGTTCAGCCTATTGAAGTGGTTCCCCATGGGGCCCCTCCCCATAGGCGGAGTCATCTCAATTGTGAGCAAGGGTCCACAATGCCACAAACACAACACCCATCTTAGAGAATCGATCGATGATGACCCAGATTACTGTGTGACTTTGGCTGGAGGTAGGTCAGTGATGAAGTAGGTAGAAATGCTCGACCAGAGTTCTGTTGGCAATGGGAGAGGTTGGAGGAGTCCCCATGGATGGCAAGTCTGAGGCTTCTGCTGTGCACATATGGGACAGGAGTCCATATAGTTGCGGGAGTCCTTGACCATGTTCGGCCACCAATAGAATCTCCTTAGCATTTCAAGAGTCCGAGCCTGGCCGGGATGGCCGGCCAAGTTCGAGTCATGGGCCTAGTGAAGGACGCATTCGCAGAGGTGGCGTGGGATCACAGTCTTCCCTGTTGGCACAATGTGAGTGACTTTGAGGGTTACACAGGCAGGGTCAATGATATGCCTGGGGATGCCATGCGTATCCTCTGGTTCCAGAGAGCAGGAGAGAGCATCAGCTCATATGTTCTTGGCTGCAGGACGATAACAAAGTTTGAAATGGAAGCTTTCAAAGAACAACACCCAGTGGGCCTGTCTGGGATTCGACTATTGGGCTTCCTTCAAGAGCTCAAGATTTTTTGATCCGTAAAGATCGTAAATTTATGCTGTGCTCCTTCCAATCAAGGACACCATTCTTGGAGTACTAACTTTACTGCTAGGAGACCTACAGGTTGAGGCCAGTCTCAGATCCCTTGGAGCTTTTCAGGGTCCATGGTAAACCCCCAATTGGAAATAATATATCCCAGAAAAGGAAGACGAGTCTTTTCGAAGATACACTTCTCTAGTTTTTCATAGAGATGGTTATCCCGGAGACGTTGAAGGATTGTCTAAACATGAGAACGATGGAATTTTAGATCCTTGCAAAAGATCAGTATATCGTCTAAATATGCAAAGACAAACGAGTATAGTAGGTCCCGGAAGATCTTGTTCATCAAGCGTTGAAAGACCGCAGGGGCATTACAAAGTCCGAAAGGCATCACTACGTACTCATAGTGGCCTTCCCTGGTATTGAAAGCGGTTTTCCAAATGTCCTCTGGTTGGATCCTGTCCAGATTGTATGCCCCACGGAGATCTAACTTTGTAAAGATTTGGGCTCCTTGGAGGCGATCAAAGAGTTTGCTGATGAGTGGTAGAGGATAGTGATCCTTGCGGGTCACCACGTTTAGCCCACGGTAGTCGATGCAAGGCCGGACTGCCATTCTTCTTCTTCACAAAGAAGAAACTGATCCTGCCAGAGAGTCATAGGGTTTTATGAATCCCTTGTCCAGAATATCGGACATTGCCTTACACTCAGGTAGCGAGAGAGGGTAGGTTCTGCCTTTGGGAGGCATGGTACCTGGTAGGATCTCAATGGGGCAATTAATCCTCTGGAGCAGAGGTAGGATGTCGGCATTCTGTTTAGAGAATACATCTTGAACATAAGAAAATGCCATACTGGGTCAGACCAAGGGTCCATCAAGCCCAGCATCCTGTTTCCAACAGTGGCCAATCCAAGCCATAAGAACCTGGCAAGTACCCAAAAACTAAGTCTATTCCATATTACCATTGCTAATGTCAGTGGCTATTCTCTAAGGGGCGGATTTTAAAAGCCCTGCACGCGTAAATCCTTCTGGGTTTACATGCGCAGGGCCCTCGCGCGCCAGCGCACCTATTTTGCATAGGCCGCCGGCACGCGCAGAGCCCCGGGACGCGCGTAAGTCCCGGGGCTTTCTAAAAGGGGCGGGGAGGGGGCGTGTCAGGGGCGTTCCGAAACGACACGGCGTTTCGGAGGCATGCCGCAGCATTTCAGGGGTGGGCCTGGGGGCGTGGTGCCGGCCCGGGGGCATGGTCGAGGCCTCCGGACCAGCCCCCGGGTCAGGTGATGGTGCGCCAGCAGCCTGCTGGCGCGCGCAGATTTAAGTCTGCTTTTAGCAGGCGTAAATCTGCCAACAAAGGTAAGGGGGGGGTGGTTAGATAGGGCCGGGGGGGGTGGGGAAGGGAGGGGAAGGTGGGGGGAGGGTGAAGGAAAGTTCCCTCCGAGGCTGATCCGAAATCGGAGCGGCCTCGGAGGGAACAGGCAGCGCGCGCTGGGCTCAGCGCACGCAGGTTGCACAAATGTGCACCCCCTTGTGCGCGCCGACCCCGGATTTTATAAGATACCGCGGCTACGCGTGTATCTTATAAAATCCAGCATACTTTTGTTCACGCCTGGTGTGCGAACAAAAGTACGCGATCGCGCAATTTTTTAAAATCTACCCCTAAGTGAACTTAATAGTAGCTAATGGACTTCTCCTCCAAGAACTTATCCAATCCTTTTTTAAACACAGCTATACTAACTGCACTGACCACATCCTCTGATAACAAATTCCAGAGTTTAATTGTGCGTTGAGTAAAAAAGAACTTTCTCCGATTAGTTTTAAATGTGCCCCATGCTAACTTCATGGAGTGCCCCCTAGTCTTTCTACTATCCAAAAGAGTAAATAACGATTCACATCTACCCTTTCTAGACCTCTCATGATTTTAAACACCTCTATCATATCCCCCCACAGTCATCTCTTCTCCAAGCTGAAAAGTCCTAACCTCTTTAGTCTTTCCTCATAGGGAAGTTGTTCCACTCCCCTTATCATTTTGGTAGCCCTTCTCTGTACCTTATCCATCGCAATTATATCTTTTTTGAGATGCGGCGACCAGAATTGTACACAGTATTCAAGGTGTGGTCTCACTATGGAGCGATACAGAGGCATTATGACATTTTCCGTTTTATTCACCATTCCCTTTCTAATAATTCCCAGCATTCTGTTTGCTTTTTTGACTGCCGCAGCACACTGAACTGACGATTTCAATGTGTTATCCACTATGACACCTAGATCTCTTTCTTGGGTTGTAGCACCTAATATGGAACCCAACATTGTGTAATTATAGCATGGGTTATTTTTCCCTATATGCATCACCTTGCACTTATCCACATTAAATTTCATCTGCCATTTGGATGCCCAATTTTCCAGTCTCACAAGGTCTTCCTGCAATTTATCACAATCTGCTTGTGATTTAACTACACTGAACAATTTTGTGTCATCTGCAAATTTGATTATCTCACTCGTCGTATTTCTTTCCAGATCATTTATAAATATATTGAAAAGTAAGTATCCCAATACAGATCCCTGAGGCACTCCACTGTCCACTCCCTTCCACTGAGAAAATTGTCCATTTAATCCTACTCTCTGTTTCCTGTCTTTTAGCCAGTTTGCAATCCATGAAAGGACATCGCTACCTATCCCATGATTTTTACTTTTCCTAGAAGCCTCTCATGAGGAACCTTGTCAAATGACTTCTGAAAATCTAAGTATACTATGTCTACCGATTCACCTTTATCCACATGTTTCGTCCTCACCTTTCACCCCATTGCAAATCTCCCTATCATTACGAAGATCCTCCAAAGAATAGTCAACAAACAGCTCTCAGAATTCCTTGAAATCAACAACATCCTCTCCCCAGCACAACTTGGTTTCCGAAAATCCTGAAACACAGAATTTCTGCTATTATCACTGTCAGACAACATCCTTATGAACCCTGAAAAAAAACAGCCCTGTCTGCTCATCCTTCTGGACTTAACCGCCGCATTCGACACAGTTAACCACGACTGTCTCATTGACAGATTAACCGACATCGGCATCAAAACACAGCCTTAAACTGGTTTAAATCCTTCCTCCAGAACAGATATTACAGAGTCAAGATCAACAGCAAAGAATCTTTTCCTTCAGTTCCACCCTCAGAGTCCCTCAAGGCTCGTCATCATCACCAACATTATTTAACATCTATCTACTCCCGCTTTGTAAACTCCTCTCCGAGCTCAAATTAACACATTACGTATATGCAGACGACGTCCAAATCCTCCTACCGATAATAGATTCTTTGGACAGTACTTTACGTCGTTGGAACACCTATCTATGCTGCATTAATAACCTCCTTTCAAATCTTAACCTGATTCTCAACACAAACAAGACCGAATTCCTCTTAATCACACAGGATGGTAACTTTTCTCTAAACAACCTACCCCCTACAACGCTCCCATCCATCTCTCCCAAAGTCAGAAACCTAGGGGTAGTCATGGACACTTAATTGAGCTTCACAGGCTTCATTAACAACACAACAAAGGAGTGCTACTTCAAGTATTAAAAAGACTAAGACCCCTCCTTCATTTTCAAGATTTCAGGTCTGTCTTACAAGCGATCATTTTTTCAAAGATCGATTACTGCAATGCTCTTCTTCAAGGCCTTCCAGACAACTCCATTAAACCTCTCCAGTTGCTTCAGAATGCAACTGCAAGGATACTCACAAAGTCTAACAAAAGGGACCACATAACACCGATCCTTAAGAAGCTCCATTGGCTCCCAGTCAAATTCAGAATCCTCTACAAGCTTTTAGTAATCACCCACAAAGCCATTCTTAACATCTCTCCGCTGGACCTATCGACCCCCCTGCAACTTCATACTTCAACCCGTCCTCTGAGATTAGCGCAAAGAGGGACTCTTAGAACACCTACTTTCAAAACCTCCTTTAGTAAAAGAGCCTTTTCCACCGCAGGCCCCAAACAGTGGAACCTGCTCCCACCGGACCTTAGGCTGGAACAATGCCCAATTACATTCAAGAAGAGACTTAAGACACTACTATTCAGACAAGCCTTCCCATAACACTCGTCCTTGCCTCATCCTCCACTGACCTTCTCTTCCTAAGCTCAGATGCCTAAGCACTTTTTCTTCCGCTGCCTAAGCTAATTAATATATGTATATTAGTTTCATTAATTCTATGGTAACCCTCCGCTACCCTCCCCCCCCACCCCCCACCTTCCAACCCCCCTTCCAATCCCTCATTCCTACCCCCTCCCTCGGAATACCTTGTTACCACAAAAAGCCAACTCTTATCAGTTCTTACCAGTTTTGACACATTACTCCCCATGCTTAAGCTGTATCCAAGTTTTTCTCTCCCCCTGTTCTATGTAAGACAACTTTGTCACTGTTTTATGGTTGCAATGTAAACCAGAATGATAATTAACTCTGTTATTTGAACTTCAGTATAGAAAAGTTATAAATAAATAAATAAATAAATAAATGTTTGTTAACTCCTTCAAAAAAGTGAAGCAGATTTGTGAGGCAAGACTTGCCCTGGGTAAAGCCATCATGACTTTGTTCCATTAAAACATGTCTTTCTATATGTTCTATGATATTGATGTTTAGAACACTTTCCACTATTTTTCCTGGCACTGAAGTCAGGCTAACCGATCTGTAGTTTCCCGGATCACCCCTGGAGCCCTTTTTAAATATTGGGGTTACATTTGCTATCCTCCAGTCTTCAGGTACAATGGATGATTTTAATGATAAGTTACAAATTTTTACTAATAGGTCTGAAATTTCATTTTTTAGTTCCTTCAGAACTCTGGGGTGTATACCATCCGGTCTGGGTGATTTACTACTCTTCAGTTTGTCAATCAGGCCTACCACATCTTCTAGGTTCACCGTGATTTGATTCAGTCCATCTGAATCTTTACCCATGAAAACCTTTTCCATTACGGGTACCTCCCCAACATCCTCTTCAGTAAACACCGAAGCAAAGAAATCATTTAATCTTTCCGCAATGGCCTTATCTTCTCTAAGTGCCCCTTTAACCCCTCGATCATCTAACGGTCCAACTGACTCCCTCACAGGCTTTCTGCTTCGGATATATTTAAAAATGTTTTTACTGTGAGTTTTTGCCTCTACAGCCAACATCTTTTCAAATTCTCTTAGCCTGTCTTATCAATGTTTTACATTTAACTTGCCAATGTTTATGCTTTATCCTATTTTCTTCTGCTGGATCCTTCTTCCAATTTTTGAATGAAGATCTTTTGGCTAAAATAGCTAAAATAGCTTCTTTCACCTCCCCTTTTAACCATGGAAGTCTGTATATGGAGCAGGAAACGCAGTTAGGGTTGAGGAGTTCAACACGGTGCCTGTTGGAGACACTTGACATAGGCAGCGATGTTGACACTGGGATCCCCACTGGATTAGCTGTAGGAATTGCCAATCAAATTGCTGTCCAAACACCTGTAGCCATGGGAGTGCGAGGATTACTGGGTGCATGGAACGCTTCAGGATGTATAATGAGATATCTTCTTCATGGAGGGTTCCCAAGGAGAGGTGGAAGGCTATGGTGCGATGAGTGATGCATCCAGGAAGGTGCTCTCCCTGGATGGATGCAATCCTGAGAGGAATGTCCAAAGGTTGGAGCAGAATTTGGAGGAGTGTGATGATATGCCCTTTTAGGGGTGTTGTGGAGCGCTAGGAGAGCGATCCCACTTCCTGAGAGATGTGTGTCCTTGGGCCACGGCTCGACCCCAGAGGAACTCTGAAGAGGTGCCGCAGGTGGCGTGGCATGCCCGAGCATGGGCTGTACCGGAGCAAGACTGGAGTGGTGACTGGAAGACAGGCCCTCCTCCGGACCTGCACACTTTGGAAGACCCAACAACGCAATGTTGGTCTTGTGAACAGTCCTCCGACCGTTCCCAGCCCTTTCGGACCTGCCGCAGGGTACGGCACGAAGCGGCAGGCCAGATGGAGGCCAGGGCAGCGAAGACTGGAACATGGATTCAGACGAGACTCAGGAACGACGTAGACTCAGGCATAGACGTGGACTCAGGAACGAGGTGCAGGAGGCATAGACGTGGACTCAGGAATGAGGTGCAGGATGCATAGACGTGGACTTAGGCACAGACGTGGACTCAGGACAAGGTACTGGATGCACAGAGGTGGACTCAGGAACGAGGGCTGAAGGAAGACATGGGCACTGTCCCTCAGGGCGCCCTACTCAGACCACCCGCGGGACTGAGTCGTGGACCACCCTGTCCCATATGCGCCCTACTCAGCCCTGGAAGGCTGGTCGCGGACCACGCTGAGAGCGGGAGAGCACAGGGAAGAAGCAGGTTGCTGCACTCCTGGCAGCTCAAGGCAAGATACCCTGCACTCCTGGCAGCTCAAGGCAAGGTTAAAGCATCAGGATCAGGAACAAGGATTAAGACAGACCTCAGGGCTGGAACAAGGACATCTGGAACAGCAGGTAACATCAGGACTGGAACACGGATACTGGAACAGGAGACACACCTCAGGGCAGGAACGTGGACATCTGGAACAGCAGGTAACATCAGGACTGGAACACAGGTACTGGATCAAGAGACAGACCTTGGGACTGGAATAGCAGGCAGACATCAGGACTGGAATAGCAGGCAGACATCAGGACTGGACGAGGAGCTCCGACAGGTAACAAGAAACACAGGACCTTGCAGAAGTGCTGGAACACGGACAGCTTCCTGGAGCGAAGGTTCTCAGGAGTGACCAACTCCTTGCGAAGGCAAAGACAGATTGAACGCTGAGCCCTTTAGTAGAGCTGAGGTGGACAACGCCCAGGGAGGGGTCAGCAGGGGGCCACACCTGGCTGGCCCTTGAAGAGGAGCAGAGAGGCGCGCTCCCGCGCCCTAGGAAGCTTGAGAGAAGAGCTGGAAGCTGGTGGCGTCCTCAGCCACGTGGAGGGCCCAAGGAAGCAGTGGAGCGGCCCTGGGCTGGAGCTGGATGAAGGCAGGTCAGTGGAGCAGCTCCCAGCTGCAAGGACTGAGCAGGAAGGAGCCGAGAGAGGTAAGGCTGGCTGCAGGGGAAGCAGGGGGCTGTAGCAGGCTGCAGGCACTGCTCCACGCTGCAAGGCTGAAGAGAGAAGTGCTGGCTGCAGGGAGCTGGAGAGGCTGCAGGCACTGGCAGGGATGGTTCCCTGCCGGGTGAGGACCCGGGCTGAAGCAGGCACTGGGAGGGACAGCCTCCCTGCTGGCAGAAGGTCCCGGGATCGCAGCAGCACGTCGGGGAAGGCAGAACAGGAGCAGAGGAGCCGGCCGCATGGCAACAGCTGCGGGGACGGCCCCAGCTGATTCAGGGAAAGAGAAGCAGCAGCGTCAGCAGCCCGACTGGCTGCGAGAAGGTAAGAGCCTGCCCGCGCTCCTCGCGGGCAGGATCACAACAAGGGGATAGTGAATTACCTATTGTACCTTATTGTAAACCGATGTGATATCTCTTTTTGAAATGAACATCGGTATATAAAAATCGTAAATAAATAAATATCATCCAAGATGAAATTGCCATTCGCCCCGGTGTCTACAAGGGCAGTGGTGGCAAAGGCTCGTGACTCTCGGGAGAGAGACACAGGTAGTAGTAATTGGGGGCCAGCAACAGTGGTTCTCAAGCTCAGGATCCCTGCCGGGCTCAGGCTCTGCAGTTTCCCGGACGAACTGGACAGGCTTGTAAGAGATGTCTGGAGCCGCCGCAGTACAGGCAAAGGCCTTCCCTCTTTCTTCGAAGGCGCTCTTCAGGAGACAAGCGCCCGTGGTTGATTTGCATCGGCTCCTCTGTCGATGGAGGAGGCACCGGTAAGGCTTTCAACTGAGGACTGGTGGCATGAACTGGGCGTACAGTAGAAGGCCGAGAAGCTTTTACCTCCTGATGTTGCTGACGTAGGCGGTGATCGATCTTGCCATCCAAGGTGATGATTTCATCTAGAGATGTGGGAATCTCGCGAGCGGCCAGCTCATCCATGAGGACAGGAGATAATCCATCCAGATAGTTTGCCCATAGGCATTCCTCTTGCCATCCCATTTTGGTGGCTAATGTCATGAATTCTACCATGAATTCGGTGAGTGAATACGAGCCTTGACGGAGATGAAGGAGCTGGTGACCCGCAACCGCCTGTTGACCGGGGTCCTGGAAGGTTTGCTTGAGCACATAGATGAAGTGGGAGAGATGATAGAGGATGTCATCCGAACGTTCCCAAAGGGGGAAATCCATGCCAGGGCCTTCCCCTCAAGGTGTGAGAGGATGAAAATGATCTTGGTATTCTCACTTGGAAATAGTTCAGGCTGTAATGTAAACTGCATAAAACATTGGTTGAGGAAACCTCGACAGAGGCGTGGCGCTCCACTGAAGCGGGGTGGAGCAGGAAGGGTCAGAGATGCCCGTGAGGACACTGGTTGGACCCAGCCCCTCTAGTTGGCCTTAAGAGACTCTTCAAGTTGAGACCATAGTCTCTCCACAGATGAAGTCAATGCTTCTAGGCTTCACTGTTGTTCTCAGATGTGAGCTGCTAGGCCAGGGATGGCCTGCAAGGCAGGAGACTATGCTGAGTCCATGGCCTTGGCAACCTGTTGTGCTGGGAGTGGACCCTTGGCCTGGTGCAGGATTGGTAAGGCCCTCCGGTCAGACCCAGAAGGCAGAGTATAGGAGGAGACAGAGGCTAGCTGGAGCTTCACCAATAGCAACCCTGGGTTCCCTCAGGTTGAGCCCTTGGTTACCCGGGCTACCTGGTCTTAGGTGGGCCTTGCAGGGTCTCCTAGAGAGAAAATTCAAATGCGTGCCCACCACGAACAAGGGTGCGTGGTCAGTGCTCAGACAAGGAAGTCCAGAGGTCGCAGGAGGCCAGAATAGAGTGTCCAAGTGTAAAGCGAGAATTAAGGCTAGAATATTGGTATGGATGGTCAGCCAGGCAGGGTCGGTAGCAAAGGTTAGTCTGGACATAGTCAGGTCAAGCAAGAGGTCAGGTTCCAGGTAGCAGATAAGAGTAGTTGGAGTTCCAGGCAAAGGTCAGGGCAGGCAGCAATCAAAGAGTAGTCAGAGTTCCAGGCAGAGGTCAGGTCAGGCAGCAATCAAGGAGTAGTCAAGAACAAGCAAACGTAAGTACCGTGAGATCAGTCCGAAGGGTACTACCAGGGATGGAGAGACGAAGGAGCAGGAGACACTGGAACGGAGACACAGGAGACACTGGGACTAGAGACACAGGAGACGCTGCAACAGAGAGACTGGAACAGGAGACACAGGATATGCAGGGAGTTATTAAACAAGTCCATCCCCACTTCTGATAGTTGAATCCCATCCCCACTGAACAATCCTGCTTCTACCTCCCAAGACCATGAGTGTCTGACCCAAAATCCCCCTTCCCATCCCATCCACTTCCCCATCTCTCTATTTAATTTCTTGACCCCCACATTCCAAATCACCTCATCCTTATTCCTTAACCGGACTATAATGTCCGACCACCCAACCCGCACCTGTGGCCTTCTAATCATAACCTGAGCTAGATCCTTCTTTATACATGTGAGTAGGGCTCGGCACGTTTTGGAGCCGATATCATTGCCCCCTAGATGGATGAGAAAAATGTTTGGTATTCCCCACATTTCAATTCACTCCTGTATAAACGGCAAAAGATCATCCCAGTGAATGCCACACTGACTGAACCATGCCAGCTGCCATCCCATGCGCTTGGCTCTTCTCTGTGCTCTGTGAATAAACAAATGGCCCACGATCCAGGCACATCAGGTCCCACACTTTCTCCCCAAGAGCTATGAAACAGAAAACGCACTATTTAGTGCATGTACTCTTTTCCCCCCACCTCTCCCCCCTTTTCTCCCCTTTCTTTGTCGCCCTACTGACCCCCACCCCCGCCCTGATGTATGCCCGGAAAGCATTGGACTTCCATCGCCCTATGCTTTGAATCCCCGCTGCTGGTAAACCTGCTTCGGCTGCTGACGTTGCCGCCCTGATCCGGAATGAATGCACTCTATATTGCCTCACATCTCTGCTATCCTTGCTAACAGCCATGCTTAACACCTGGGCGAATTGATATCTTGTCAGTGCCAATCCATCTTTGTGTACGAGGAAGGAACCCTCCACTTCCAGACATCTCCACAAATATTGTGCTGCAGTCTGCACCAGACATACTACTGCACTCTCAGCTGGTAACAGTTTGATGAATGTGCCCTTCCCTTTTTGATCTGTCTTGGACTTTGGGAGAAACAATGTCACCGATGTCACCAAAACCCACACACATTGGACTGTGATTCCCCTTTATTTTGTGCTCCTCCACAATTTTGCCACCAACTCACTAATCCGCATGGTACAGAAGAACACCCACGAGAACGCTACTCAAAATAAAGTCACTGCATACCATGACCAACAGACTTGACCGAGCTGAGCCAACACCCTAACCAAGTCCTCATATCAAATTGGTAACCTTGTGTCCTTGTGTTCTGCTAAGCCCCTTTGCCAGCCCCCAAGTACCCGTCTCAACTGAAAACTACTCGACGGGTTTCCCCAACCCTTTAATTTTTGGAAAAATGATCGATCTCGCGCACCTCCTCACTGGCCCCAGTCATCCCCTTGTGCCCCACAGTGGTGCTAAGGCCTTGCCCTGCATCCTCCAGTCTCTGGGGCATATCCAGCTCTCTCCCTGATGCATTTAAGGACAAATCAAGCGGGAGCCCTATCAGTACGCAGGCGTCTCCCTGCACTGTCTCTCCTCCCTCGCTGGGCCCCACCTCCGGACCACTTTCACCCGAGCTGGCTCCCTGCCGAAACTTTGAAAGCTCTATGGGGGGGGGGGGTGTTAGACTTGTCCGCGCTGATGCCGGCATGGTGAAACGTGCCACCACTGCGCCTCGGTATCTGCGTTTTTTTTAATTACAACCACAGTTGGCCTCGACCTACCGCCCCTCTCGCTGCTTCTCCGCATCCTCTTGCTATTTTTATTTATTTTTTTTTAAACTCCCTGAAAAAATTGTCTGACAATAACTTGCGTGCTCCTTCCCTCAGAGCTGCCCGCTAGCTCTGGTGGCTGTCTGCCCCTACATCATGATGCCCTAGCCAGTGGGAGGGCTGTATTCAAACAACAGTAACTGCCGGGTCCCTTCCCCCCCCCCCCCCTTTTGGGTTCTCCTACACTTATTTCCAGCCCTGCCTTCTCTATCCCCTCCTCTCCCTCCCCCTATGCTTCCCTCTGCTGCATTTCGCGCACTTTCCCCATGTTATACGTGCGGCACAGGATGAACCTACGCCGCTTGTATTTCCTTTCCAAATTCTTGCTAATTTATCAGCTTGCTACTTTATCAGCTCTCCTACTCCTACTCCACCCAGAGGCATGATTCCTCACCTCAGAACTGCAAATAACATAACAACCTCACAGGAAATCTTATAGGGAAGGGAGAATGGGGTGCTAGAACCCATCGTTCTCTGCTTACAGCTCTTCTGCTCCCACCGAGCTGCTCAAGGAACCAATAAACTGACGGTAGGGCCTGGGTTTCTATATTTAGTATGTTTGTTGTAAAGATTACATCATGTGTCATATGATGCTTGGTACCTTCCCAAGCTACTGATTATTAGAACAGTAATACTTGTGTTCTTGCATTATTTTATATGTTTTCATTTTTCATACTCATTGTTATACAACTGGGGAAAACAAGGGTTGAAGAGAAAATGCATACAAGGAAATGTGGTAAATGAGGCAGACATTTTTTACTTCTTGACTTTTGCTTATGCAGTACTTGCTTGTTTCATTTTGCATGTTATATTTTTTTAATATGTGACTGGAATCAAGTATTTCAGTTGTAACACATTTTGAACATAAATGGTGGTGATGCATGATATAAAATCAAAGATATTATTTAACATTGTAACTTTGCAAATCTTCAAAGGGATAATGAGGTTCATACATAGAGAAATTAAGCAATTAATGTTTGAGACAGGTACAGTTTCTTTCATGTAAATGTAATTCATCTCAACCAAAATGAATCAAACTCACTGGGTGATGCATCAAGCCACATTAATGATCTAACATACTTTAGATCACATATATTGTTGCACTGTGGATGGAAGGGAACACCAGGGGGCGCTCCCCAGCGTGGGACAAGATATGTGTGCCCTTGCGGTGAAACATCCTTATCCTGAGCCTCGACCAGACCTGCACGCTTCCTTGAGACCACCAACGCAATGGTGGTCTCTGAATGGTCCTCCAACCATTCCAAGCCCTTTCGGACTGCCGCTAGGAAGCGGCGGGAAGCAGCAGGCCAGACAGAGGACAAGGTAGATGAAGACATCAGGCATGGCAAGGCAGACGGAGACATCAGGCCTGGCAAGGCAGACAAAGATATCGGACGTGGTAATGCAGATGAAGACATCGGACGTGGCAGGGCAGACGAAGACTCAAGGCATGGCAAGGTATGGACAGGCAAGGCATGGCAAGACAAGGCATGACAAGTCAAGAGTAAAACCAATGGTTAAAAGTCCAGAACCTCCAGGCAAATAATGTCCATACTGGTGCCCTGCACAGTCCAGCCGGACTGGTCGCAGACCACACCGAAGTACAGGACCTGTCCAGGGAAAGAAGACATCAGGCAAGAACATCAAGACAAGCCAGACTTCAGGATTTTGGACATCAAGGCAGACAGACGAGGGAAGAGGTGACTCCTCAGCGCCGTCTGATGGAAGGGCCCACCAGCGCCTTACACACCCCAGCCGGGGTGGTTGCGGACTACTGGGCCACTACATGCCCTACCAGCTCAGCCGGGCTGGTCACGGACCACGAGAGACAGGTCAGGCAGAGCTGAAGACATCTGGAACAGAAGGACATCTAGACATCAGTAAAAGGCGGACAACTGGACATCAGGAATAACAAGAAATGCAGAGACCAGAACATGTTACACAGACAAAGACACGGGATCCCACACGGAACAGCATGCCTAGGAGGAGAAGCAGACGAGGAGTCCTAAGGAAGTCTTACTCCTTGCAAAGGCGAGGAAGGAATGATGGTGGAAGCCTCTTGTAGGCTGAAGCAGGAAACACCCAGGGAGGAGCTTGCAGGTGGGACCAGATGGACCACTCCCTCCTGGCCCTTTAACTCCGGAGGAGAGACACGGGCCCACCCCCTAGGAAGAAGCAGGAAGCAGTACAGGACCCTGGACAGCAGCCCTGCTACACAGGAAGACACCGAACTGAAGCAGGAGCTGAAGGTAGGCCTCAGGGCAGGCCCCGATGTCCCAGGCGGCATCCTGCCACTGATGAAGGACCAGAGGCAGCTCCAGGATGCAGGCAAGACTGGGGATGCAGGCCCTCTTCCCCCAGATGCCCAGGTAAGGTTGGTGGCCTCCAGGCCATGTAGGAATGTTGCTGGTGGCCTCCTGGCCGAAGGAAGAGAGAGGCGCGGCTCCAGCCACGTATGAGAGTCTTCGGCGGCCTCCAGGCCCCTTAAGGCACAGTAGCGTGGTGCATGCCGCAAGGGAGATTCCTGGAGCGGTTCCTGCCACGCCGGCACAATGATGGGCTCCTGCTGCTGCAGGGAGCCTCGGCATGGCTCCCTGCCGCCAGGGAAGGCAGCAGCGATGTCAGCGGCCTCCGGGCCACTAGGGATGCAGGCGCGTGGCTCCTGCCGCAAGTGAGATACATCGGCGGCCTCCGGTCCGCAGAGACAATACCGGAGTGGCTTCTGCCTTGCCAGTAGAAGGACAACTGAGGTCGGCCGGTTGGCCTGAAGAGAAGGTGAGAGCCTGCTCGCTGCCCTGCCGGGAACAGGATCATAACATATATCATCATAACAGAGCACTATTGCGGTGATATCGAGCGATATACACAATATTTTGCATCTCCCTGCCCAAATGCCCTCCCCTATAACAATGACCTTCTTTGCATGCAATTTGCATGAATGAATAATGCAAATACATTCAAAGAAGTTCATTACTAGTCAATTTGATGTAAATATTTTATCGTGCTGACCAAAAAAGTGGCCAGCCATGAAAAAATAGCATCTGTTTGAAATGCATTAGATGTGAGGCAGGAGGCCTGGGACCCTAACACAGGTCCTGAGGCTCCTCCCTCACATTTCAAGTGGCAGAAAAAATATAGTCAAGTACAAACAGTGAGGTAGAGCAATGGTCAGTGCTTACCATATCTCAATCTGTGGCCACCAGTTGAGGTGGCCCCTGCTCCCTCAAAATGTTAATAAAAAACAAAAGAACTGCACAGTGACAGTCCCAGCCAGCCCTTCCCCCTCTACAAAGCTAAAACAGAAAATGTGGCCCTGGCCCTCTGCTGCTATACCACCACCTCTGACTCCCCTAAGGGACAGAGATGTCCCGCTGATGCCATACCCCTCCCCCCCCCAACCAACCAAGTTACAGAGATGCCGCCACCCCTTATCCACTTCCTACATCCTTCCTGAACCTTTAAAAGGATCCAGGGAAGGGGCCGAGTGCACCGTCAGACCCGGCCCGGTTTGTGCCGTTTTACAAAATAGTGCTGGCTGCAGTCTTTGGCACCCCCTAATGGTTGATGCCTTAGGAGCCCACCTACTTCACCTAAAAGTCGCGCCAGCCTTGCCAGGATCACATTTTCTGTTTTAACTTTGTGGATGAGGAAATGGGACTGTGGCCATCACTAGACAGTTTTTTTATTTTTTAATTAACATTGGGGGAGTTGGGGATGCCTTAATTGGTGGTCTGAGTTGACTTTGGGGTCAACACAGACCCCTGCTCTACCTTCCTGCTTGCACATGACTATATGACTTTTTTTTTAATGGCGGTCCCATGAGGTTGGGACCACCATCATGTTAAAGGGCCACTTTCTGTGTTCTTTTGTCCCATGGTATTTGGCCATGAGACAAAATAATGCACCATACAGCCGCCATACTTTTTTTGGGGAGGGGCTGTTGCAGTGACACCCCCTCCATGATAGTGGGACTCCCCCACAAAAAAAATTACAGCTTAGTGCATCCCTGGATGCCTGCATAGCTTCTTACATTATTCATCTTTCCTCAGCAAAAGTTCATGTATCTGAAATAATAATGTTTGACTGATTTCTTGAAAATGATGGCCATTTGTGTAAAATAATAATTTACATTATATTACAGAGCTGGACACACAACAAGATTTGTTCTTGGTTTTCTAAAGCTTATATTGAGGATATAAACATCAACAAAAAATTAGATATTGATGGAAATATGGAAGATCTTGTTCTTATATATGGGAGTGTAGAAGATTGCCAACTGCAGCAGGTTTACTATGCACCCTGCATTATACCAAAAACAACTCATCAGGTAAGGGCACTTTTTCCCCTCAGTATGGAATACAACACCACTTTGGGCTTATTTGTTTCCTTGGAAGTTATGTCAGTATATGATGGGTAAAATGGGCAATATTCAAGTATCCTGCATTGATGCAAAATCCACACAAGGAGCTGAACTTTCAAATCTATTCATGGTACTGGATTTGTGCACATAAGTGAATGCACAGATATTCATCCTTGTGTTGCTGCACAGTTTATAAAATACAGTATAGCTCTTCTTTGAAACTATGTATGTATGTTTCATTATGCACAAATATTTGCAATGCATTTCAAGCACTTTACCTATTTTAGAAACAAACACACATATTCTACATATGAAAAAAATGTAAAATGTATACTTTAGCCAGGTAAGTAGCACTTTTTGATACTTTTCAGCTAACTTGTTTATCATTTTTTTTAGACTTATCCAGCTAATTTAATTAGATATTCTAGCATATCTATAGATACATATTATCGGTGTGGACTCTTGAGCCAGGACTGAGTTGGAACAACCACCAAGGGATGGCCCCCAGTGGTCCTTATCGCTGGGAGGCGGTACTGGAGGAGGAGACCCAGCTGGGAATTCGCCTATAACAGCCCTCGTTCCCCTCAGGTTGAGCCCTTGGGTGCCAGGGCCAGCAGGACTTAAGTGCGGATCTCCTGGCAAGTGGATTCCAGGGAGAAGAAGAGGCGGCATCAGGGAGTCCAGGTCGAGGTTGGCGGAGATCAGGAGTCACCGTGGACAGTCCAGAAGTCGGGATAGGCAGCACGATGAAACAGGCCATAGATCAGGGCAGGCAGCAAACAAGCAGAGACGAGAAGGCAGGCCAAAGGTCAGGACGAGCAGCAGACAAGCAGAATCAGGATACTAAACCGAAGTCAGAACCAGGAAGACAATCCGAGGAGCAGGGCGCTGGGAACAGGAACAAGCAGGACCACAGGATCAGGAGCAGGCAGGAAACTGGGATCAGGAACAAGCAGGAACTCAGGATCAGGAACACTGGAGCGCAGCAACAACACACTCACAAGAGCAGGACCTGTTGCCAAGGTGAAGAGCAGGGAACTGAGCCAGCCTTAAATAGTCCAGTGTGATGATGTCATCTTCGGGAGCTGGGTCAAAGTTTCCCGCTGTGGCCCCTTTAAGTAGCAGCAAGTCCCTCGTGTGCACGCCCAGAGGGACGCATGCTGAGAGGAAGTCGGCAGCGTCTGAAGCCATGTGGAGAGGATGTCGCTGCACAATTCAGGGCAAGGCAGCCCCACGCCATTGGAGGGGGAGCCCGGAGTTGGGCCTGGAGTTGAGCTCGGAGTCGGTGCCTGCCAAGACAGGTAAGGGGGACCAGCTGCGGCAACCCGTGGCCGGGATTCCCAATGGTACCGTCCCTCTTACGCCCCCTCTCTGAAGGACCAGGCTTGCCAGAGTGTGCTTGATGAAACTGTTGAAGGGATTTCTCCAGTATATTCGAGGCAGGTTCCCAGGTGTTCCCAGGAGTTCTCCTCTGGTCCAAATCCTTCCCAGAAGCGTTTGTGGTTGCAACTCACATCTAGTATATCCTTGACCTGGTAGACCTGGTCTTCATCTGAGGGTATGTACGGGGGTTCTGGTGGCTTGCGGCGGAACAGGGAGAGCACCAATGGTTTCAACAAGGAAGTATGAAATGCATTGAGTATCTTCAAAGTAGATGGTAGGCACAGACGGTAGGAGACCAGACCCAGACGTTCACTTACAGTAAAGGGACCAATGTACTTTGATGCCAACCTCATGGAGGGCACTCAAAGGCAGATATGACAAGTGCTCACCCACACTCTATCACCAGGCTTAAAGAGGGGAGCTGGGCAGCAGTGCTGGTCAGCCCCTCTTTTGTCTGCCTCTGCAGCTCATTGGAGATTGGCTTGGGTGGTGTTCCAGAGTGAGTGGAGTTGCTGGACTGTAAGCTGGGCTGCAGGAGAGGGCACCTTAAGTGGTAGAGGTGTGCATCAGTTTTCCACGTATTTGTAATCCGCAACTTATTTTTTGCAATCTGAAAAATACATGGGGAGGCGAAACACATCGCGACTCCCCACGTATTCAACAGATATCCATTTTATTCGGCCTCCTAAATAAACATTTAAACCCCCCACCCTCCTGACCCCCCCAAGACTTACCAAAACTCCCTGGTGGTCCAGCGGGGAGTCAGAAAGCCATCCCTGCACTCGTTTGCGGTTTCCTCACGGCGCCGATAGCCTGTGTCACAGGGGCTGCCGGTGCCATTGGTCAGCCCCTGTCACATGGTCACCGGCGCCATCTTGTGCTCCTACCACGTGACAGGTAGGTCATGTGGCAGGAGGTCGCTCCGGGACCCTCGTTGGACCCAACTGGAACTTTTGGCCAGCTTGGGGGGCCTCCTGACCCCCACAAGACTTGCCAAAAGTCCATTGGGGGTCCGGGAGCGACCTCCTTTCACGCCGTCTGTCCGATCCCAATACTCAAAATGGCGGCGATCGGCGCCATTTTGAGTATTGGGATCGGACAGACGGCGTGAAAGGAGGTCGCTCCCGGACCCCCAATGGACTTTTGGCAAGTCTTGTGGGGGTCAGGAGGCCCCCCAAGCTGGCCAAAAGTTCCGGTTGGGTCCAACGAGGGTCCCGGAGCAACCTCCTGCCACATGACCTACCTGTCACGTGGTAGGAGCACAAGATGGCGCCGGTGACCATGTGACAGGGGCTGACCAATGGCACCGGCAGCCCCTGTGACACAGGCTATCGGCGCCGTGAGGAAACCGCAAACGAGTGCAGGGATGGCTTCCTGACTCCCCGCTGGACCACCAGGGAGTTTTGGTAAGTCTTGGGGGGGGGGGGGGTCAGGAGGGTGGGGGGTTGTAGTTAATTTAGTAGTAACGTATTTACAGATCGACAACTTATTGAATTCTCCATACTTCCGCATGAAACAGAATTGACCCCCCACGAATACCTATCGCGTACGCAACGAAAACATTTTGCCTGCACATCTCTAATAAGTGGTATGGGTAGCGGTGGCACCAGTTGTCTTCCAAAGAGTAGTTGGAATGGAGAGGCTCCCATCACTGGATGGGTATGCAAGTTATGGGAACATTCTGCCCAGGGTAACAGGGCGGCCCAATCATCTTTTCTGTTCCCGATGAAGGAACGAAGGAAAGTCTTTAGAGCCCGGTTAGTCCATTCTGCCTGGCCGTACCCCTGAGGGTGAAAAGCAGATGTGAAGTCCAGTTGTATCTCGAACGTCTTGCATAGGGAGCGCCAATACTTTGCCTGAAACTGGGACCCACGGTCGGAAGCTATATGTCGTGGAAGACTGTGGAGGCAAAAGATGTGTTGGGTGAATAGCTGAGCAAGTTCGGGTGCCGAGGGTAACTTCATAAGGGCGACGAAGTGCGCCATCTTTGAAAATCTATTGATGACCACCCAGATAACTTGGTTCCCAATGGATGGGGGTAGGTCCACCATGAAGTCCATGGAGTTGTGTGTCCATGGCTCTTTGAGTACCAGCAGCAGTTGCAAGAGACCCCAGGGGTGATCTGGCAATGGCTTCTGCTGGGCACAGGTCGGGCAGGAGCTGACGTATGCCTGGATGTCACATTCCATCCGTGGCCACCAGTAGAAGCGGGATAAAAGCTCCAGAGTGTGGGACCTGCCGGGATGGCCAGCGGTGAGTGAGTCATGGGCCCAGGACAAGACCTTCCGATGAAGGTGGAGAGGGACGACTGTCTTTCCCAGGGGCACTGTATTGGTGGCAGTGAGGAGGACTTGCTGGGTCTAAGCTGTACTGGGGGCAATGGGTCTGTCTTCCGGCTCATGGAGCCTGGAGAGGGCAATAGCTCTGGCATTCTTTGAGGCTGGTTGGTACTGCAGGTGAAGTTGAAATGGCTGAAGAACAGTGACGAGCAGGCCTGGCGGGGGTTTAAACATTGAGTTTGGCTGAGATACTGCAGCTTCTTGTGATCGGTATACACTGTGATGGGGTTCTGTGTGCCCTCTAGCCATTGCCGCCACTCCTCGAATGCCATCTTAATTGCCAAGAGTTCTTTCTCCCCGATGCTGTATTTTTTTTTCAGCTGATGTAAACTTGTGGGAAAAGTAGGAACATGGCAGTAGAGCCCCATTGCTGGAGTGCTGGCTGAGAATGGCCCCTACTGCGATGTCCGAGGCATCTACCTCCATCACAAATAGGCATGAGGAGGCAGGGTGGTGGAGGCAGGGCTCACGAAGAAAGGCTTGTTTCAGCACTTCAAAGGCTTGGAGCGCTTCTGGAGGTCAGTGTTTGGTATCGGATCCTTTCTTTGTGAGGGTGGTAAGAGGTGCTACCATGTGCAACTACTGTGGAACGAAGTGTCAGTAGAAATTGGCAAAGCTGAGAAAGCGCTAGAGAGCACGGACCCCCCCAGGGCGCGTCCAGTCCCGGATGCTAGCGACCTTCTCAGGGTCCATATGGAAGCTTGTCGTGGAGACGATAAATCCCAGAAAGGGAAAGGACTCCCATTCAAAGAGGCATTTTTCAAGTTTGGCAAAGAGATGATGTTCTTGTAAGCACTGTAGAACGTGGCATACCTCCAAGGGATGAGTGGGTAGGTCCTTAGAATAGATCAGTATGTCGTCCAATAGACAATAACATTAGTGTGGAGCATGTCCCAGAAAACCTCATTCATGAGGTTCTGGAAGACTGCCGGTACATTACATAGGCCAAATGGCATTACTAGATATTTGTAGTGGCCATCACGCGTATTAAAGGCGGTCTTCTATTCGTCCCCAAGCTTGATGCGAACAAGATTGTAGGCCCCACGGAAGACCAAATTTGTGAAAATCTTTGCTCCCTGGAGGTGGTCCAGCAGCTCTGGGATGAGCGGGAGTGGTTACCTGTCACTGCAGGTAATGGCGTTGAGACCTCGATAATCAGTTCATGGTCTTAAGGTGCCGTCCTCCTTCGCAACGAAAAACAACCCAGCACCTGCCAGAGAGGTTGAGGGACAGATTCTCATGAATGTATTGCGATGTATTGCGACATCACCTGGGTCTTGGGAAGAGACAGCAGGTATACCCGACCCCAAGGAGGTGTAGTATTGGGTAGGAGGTTGATGGTACAGTTGAATGGTTGGTGCTCCAGGAGCATTTCTGCCTTCTCCTTTGAAAATACATCTGCAGAGCCGGTGAGGTTGTGGCTAGCAAGAGTTGGGGCCGAGGCATGTCTTGGAGACAAGAGGAAAAGCAATTGGGCCCCCAGGAGGCAATCTGCAGGGTCTCCCAGTTGTTGTGGAGGATGTGCCTCTGGAGCCATGGGAGTCCCAGCACCACTGGATGAATGGCCTTCTCAAGCACAAAGAAGGTCATCTCTTTTCCCAGGATAAGCAGGATGGTAGTCCTCACATATGGGTGGCATCATCAGATGGAGCCCTGTCATGGAACACTTTTGTCAAAGTTTCTAGAAATTTGACTGGCACACTGAGCATGCCCAGTATGCCACTAACCCTGCAGCCACAGGGGTCCCCCTTCAGTCTCTTTTTTTCCACGCAGCAGTTGCCTCGTGGTTTAAGAGCTCTGTGAGAAATTTCTCACAACTTTCCTCGTGGAACTATTTGAGGTTTATCTTCTCAAAAAATCCCTCACCAGGGTCTCTCATCGTGCTCCGTTTCCTCCGACGCTTAGTAAGTGTTTTTTCCGGTACTTGAGGTCGGTTCCCGGCGGCTTACCGCTTTGGTGCCCGACAGTCACCGAGCGCACGCCCGCCAGATTTTAACATGGTGACAGGGTTTAGGAAATGCCCCGAGTGTCCGAGGACCATGTCCATAACGGACCGCATAATGTTTGCGTTTTGTGCTTAGGCCCCTCACATGACATCCGTTGATGCCCCAGTTGTGTGCAAATGACCCCCAAATGTTGGCAAGTTAAATGTAAGACATTGATAAGACAGGCTAAGAGAGAATTTGAAAAGAAGTTGGCCGTAGAGGCAAAAACTCACAGTAAAAGCTTTTTTTAATATATCAGAAGCAGAAAGTCTGTGAGGGAGTCAGTTGGACCGTTAGATGATCAAGGGGTTAAAGGGGCACTTAGAGAAGACAAGGCCATCGCAGAAATAGTAAAATGATTTCTTTGCTTCGGTGTTTACTGAAGAGGATATTGGGGAGGTACCCGTACTGGAGAAGGTTTTCATGGGTACTGATTCAGATGGACTGAACCAAATCACGGTGAACCTAGAAGATGTGGTAGACCTGATTGACAAACTTAAGAGTAGTAAATCACCTGGATCGGCTGGTATACACCCCAGAGTTCTGAAGGAACTAAAAAATGAAATTTCAGACCTATTAATAAAAATTTGTAACCTATCATTAAAATCATCCATTGTACCTGAAGACTGGAGGATAGCTAATGTAACCCCCATATTTAAAAAGAGCTCCAGGGGCGATCCGGGAAACTACAGACCAGTTAGCCTGACTTCAGTGCCAGGAAAAATAGTGGAAATTGTTCTAAACATCAAAATCACAGAACATATAGAAAGACATGGTTTAATGGAACAAAGTCAGCATGGCTTTACCCAAGGCAAATAAGAAAGTCTTTCAATTTCCCCTCTTTCAAGCGCTCTGACTCTTAATTTCTGTGGTGCTCTTTCTGGGGTGAAAAAAACAAAAAAACCCAAAAAAACAAACCTGCTAGTTTTCTTTCACTATTCCTTCTAATCATTGCTCTGTGCTCCATTAATATCTGGGCTCTCTGTGCAGTAGAACTGCTCTGTTTATACCTTTCTCTAGGTCTGTTATTATATAATAATTGTAATTGGTTCCTTGCAAACTCTTAGAAATGCAGGTATACTGGATCTTAAAAACTATTATTGTATAGCTGTTCTTTAATAATCTGGTTAATATTGGCACAGAAGTGCTGAGGGATCCTTTAATAGCTAATAACTGGAAGGTTCCTAAGGTGTCCAGTTAAAACCAGATTGGGTGTGGCAAACTCAGAGAAGCTAACTAGTGAACTGGCTTGAGCATTGCAGACTGCTTGTGGCAGCCCCAGAGAGGATTCTTCTGTTCCTGTGCAGATAAGGCTGGCTTAAATTTGAATTACTATATAGTAGAGAATCTGTGCTTAATAGATCTCTGTGTTTCTAATGCTCCTCTACTAGTGCTTTGATTCTTAGCCTCTGAACTCTGTGTAATAAGAAAGTCTCTCAATTTCCCCTCTTTCAAGCGCTATGACTCTTAATTTCTGTGGTGCTCTTTCTGGGGTGAAAAAAAACCCAAAAAAACAAACCTGTTGGTTTTCTTTCACTATTCCTTCTAAATCATTGCTCTGTGCTCCATTAATATCTGGGCTCTCTGTGCAGTAGAACTGCTCTGTTTATAGCTTTCTCTAGGTCTGTTATCTACCTTATAAATGGGCTCTGACCGACGGCCCGCAAATGTGCAGTAGAGAGCAACTCTACCGCGCAAGCGCAGGCGAGAGAGCACGTCGATCAGAGCAGAGCGGCGCCGGGAGGAAATGAAGCCATGTGAGGGCTGCAGCGAGGCACATGCGCATGAGAGAGAGACACCCGCGGCTCTGATGGACGGAGAGAGAGCACGTCGGTCGGAGCGGAGCGGCGCCGGGAGGAAATGGAGCCATGTGAGGGCTGTGGCGAGGCGCGCACGAGAGAGAGAGAGACCCCACGGCTCTGACAGACGTGCATGCAAGATGAGTGCAAAGGGACAGAGGGTGGAGGGGGGAAGAGGATAGTAAAAGAAAGGGGAGGGCCAGAAGAGGAGAAGTGGGAGAATAAGGAAGAGAAGGGTGTTGAGTAAGTGAGGGAAAGGGGAGTGTAATGAAGAATGAGGAGAGAGGGGGGCTGCAGGGGCAGACCAGCGGGGAATAGAATGGGAAGGGGCTACAGGGGAGGACCGGTGGAAGAAAGGAGGAACATTGGGAGGATGAGAGATGAGGAGGAGCAGTGGGAAAGTGAGAGGGGGTTGGGTTGGGGTTCGGGAGATGGGACAGCAGAAGAGGAGAGGGGAGCTGGAGGAGGGAGCATTGAGTGCAAGGGGAGGGCAAAGGGAGAAAGAGTACACATCCGGACACCTCCACACTCAACAGTTAGCTGGCATTTGGAACAAACATCTCGCCCGTTTAATGGGCTTAACAGCTTGTTATATAATAATTGTAATTGGTTCCTTGCAAACTTAGTTTTTAAGATCCAGTATGCCTGCATTTCTATTATTGTATAGCTGTTCTTTAATAATCTGGTTAATATTGGCACAAAAGTGCTGAGGGATCATTTAATATCTAAAGGACTATTAAAGTTCCAGATAGTGTCCTGCTCTACCCAGCTTGTCCCAGGTTAAACTGTTTGATTCCCTCCTACCCTACCCCTCTACCCACCCCTGGAGTTAGATTTCTAATATAGACTGACTAAATTAGGATTAGCAACAAGATAAATTAGTAAATTGTTAACGGCTAAGGAAATACCAATCCAAAAATTTACGAATATGAGAACTATCCAATGCAACTGTTGTGGAGCCTTTATTCTGAGGGAAAGCATCTGGAGACTTGGAGCTTGCCTGATCTGTGCACAGCTCTCTTCTTTGAAAAAGGAGCTGACTGAGGTTACAGCTCAATTAGCTTCAATTACAAGAATTACACCCACATTGCATTACTCAGAAAATAATTCCCCAATACCAAAGAATAACCAAGAGTCAAGAAAAAGAAATACAGTAGACTCAGGTAGGATAACACATGTGTCCCACAGTCACCCATTCTTGACAGATGGGAAACCAACAAGTATACCCCCCCACTCAAACAGGTCATTTAGTAAATCATTAAAAACCAGGATTACGGTGGGCTCTGGTAGAATTAGACCTGTAACAAGGAGACACACACAGTATCAAATGCAACAAGAACAAAAAGCCTTCCCTATATTAATAACTGAAGAAGTTCTAGAGAAAAACATGGAAGTGTTACCAGAAAAGAGAAAAAACCAATGCATGCAGAATTTCAAGATCCATAACCAAAAGAAAAATCTAATTGAGATGGATAACTCTGGCATCAGTGGCACAACTGCAAAAGGAAAGAGTGAAGTGAATAACAAATCTCAACTAAAGTCTCATAAGGAGTACAGGAAAAGCAATAACCTTAAAGAGAGTACCTGGAAAGCTATGACCACAAATGCTCATAGTTTGGGAAATAAAATCCCAGATCTGCAGGCCCTAATGACGGAGGCAGAATTGGACATTGTTGCTATCACAGAGACATGGTTCACAGAATCTCATGATTGGGATACAGCAATACCAGGCTATAACTTGTTAAGGAAGGACAGAGTGGATAGAAAAGGGGGAAGTGTGGCTCTTTATATCAGAAATAATATCCAAGCATCTGAGCTGCAAGGAAGTTGGGGCAAGGAAGAAGCACTACGGGTCGACCTAAAAAAAGATGATGGAGCGTCCATTTATATTGGAGTGGTTTACAGGCCTCCAAACCAAAAGGAAGAGCTGGACAGAGATCTGGTTGAAGACATCCATAAGATAGGTAAGAAGGGGGAAGTGGTGATCGTTGGTGACTTTAATATGCCAGATGTAGACTGGAAAATCCCATCTGCAGAATCTAAAAATAGTAGAGCAATAGTGGATGCCATGCAAGTAACTTTGTTCAAACAAATGGTATTGGAACCCACGAGAGAAGGAACTATACTCGACCTAGTGCTCACTAATGGAGATAATGTCTCTGTCAAGGTGGGTGCCCACCTCAGCACCAGTGATCATCAAACGGTATGGTTTAATATCACTAAAAGAATATGGAAAAGAAGCACAAAGACCAGAGTTTTACAGTTCAAAAACACGGACTTTGAGGAAATGGGGAAGTACCTAGAGGAAGAACTAAATGGATGGGAGAATGAGAGAGATGTGGATCAGCAGTGGACCAATCTAAAAGGAGCAATCACCAAGGCAACTGCTCTATATGTTAGAAATGTAAAGAAAAGCAAAAGAAAAATGAAACCTATCTGGTTCTCAAAGGAGGTGGCTGACAAAATTAAAGCTAAAAGAACAGCGTTCAAGAAATATAAAAGATCCCAAAGGGAGGAGCACAAAGAAGAATATTTGATTCAACTGAGGGAGACGAAGAAATTAATTAAGTTGGCAAAAAGTCAAGCAGAAGAGAGGATTGCCAAGGAGATAAAAATGGTGACAAAACATTTTTCAGATACATCAGTGAAAAGAGAAAAGTCCAAAGTGGTATAGTGAAATTGAAAGGTGGAAATGATCAATGTGTGGAGAGAGACAAAGAAATGGCGGAAATATTAAACGAATAATTCAGCTCAGTGTTCACTAAAGAAGACCCTGGAGAAGGACCATCTCTACACAACAAGAAACTGGAGGGAAGTGGAATAGATGAAAATCCTTTTACAGTAGAAAATGTATGGGAAGAGCTAAAGAATCTGAAAGTGGACAAAGCCATGGGGCCTGATGGGATTCATCCAAGGATACTGAGGGAGCTCAGAGATGTGCTGGCGGGACCGCTGTGCGACCTGTTCAATAGATCCCTAGAAACGGGAGTGGTGCCGAGTGATTGGAGAAGAGCGGTGGTGGTCCTGCTTCACAAGAGTGGGAACAGAGAGGAGGCTGGTAACTACAGACCGGTTAGCCTCACTTCGGTGGTGGGAAAAGTAATGGAGTCACTGTTGAAAGAGAGAATAGTGAACTATCTACAGTCCGGAGAATTGATGGACCAGAGGCAGCATGGATTCACCAGAGGAAGGTCCTGTCAGACAAATCTGATTGACTTTTTTGACTGGGTAACCAAGGAATTGGATCGAGGAAGAGCGCTCGATGTCATCTACTTGGATTTTAGCAAAGCTTTTGATACTGTTCCGCACAGGAGACTGGTGAATAAAACAAGAAGCTTAGGAGTGAGTGCCGAGGTGGTGACCTGGATTGAAAACTGGTTGACGGACAGAAGACAATGTGTGATGGTAAATGGAACTTTCTCCGAAGAGAGAGCGGTTTTAAGTGGTGTACCACAAGGATCGGTGTTGGGACCGCTCCTGTTCAATATTTTTGTGAGCGACATTGCGGACGGGATAGAAGGTAAGGTTTGTCTTTTTGCGGACGACACTAAGATCTGCAACAGAGTGGACACGCCGGAAGGAGTGGAGAGAATGAGACGGAATTTAAGGAAGATGGAAGAGTGGTCGAAGATATGGCAACTGAGATTCAATGCCAAGAAGTGCAAAGTCATGCATATGGGGAGTGGAAATCCGAATGAACTGTATTCGATGGGGGGGGGGGGGGGGGGGGGGAGAAAGGCTGATGTGCACGGAGCAGGAGAGAGACCTTGGGGTGATAGTGTCTAATGATATGAAGTCTGCAAACCAATGCGACAAGGCGATAGCAAAAGCCAGAAGAATGCTGGGATGCATAGAGAGAGGAATATCGAGTAAGAAAAGCGAAGTGATTATCCCCTTGTACAGGTCCTTGGTGAGGCCTCACCTGGAGTACTGTGTTCAGTTCTGGAGACCATATCTACAAAGAGACAAGGACAAGATGGAAGTGGTACAGAGAAGGGCGACCAGGAAGGTGGAGGGTCTTCATCGGAGGACATACGAGGAGAGATTGAAGAATCTAAATATGTACTCCCTGGAGGAAAGGAGGAGCAGGGGTGATATGATTCAGACTTTCAGATACTTGAAAAACTTTAATGATCCAAAGACAACAACAAACCTTTTCCGTCAGAAAAAAATCAGCAGAACCAGAGGTCACGAGCTGAGGCTCCAGGGAGGAAGACTAAGAACCAATGTCAGGAAGTACTTCTTCACGGAAAGGGTGGTGGATGCCTAGAATGCCCTTCCGGAGGAACTGGCGAAGTCTAAAACTGTGAACGACTTCAAAGGGGCATGGGATAAACACTGTGGATCCATCAAGTCTAGAGGGCGTGAATAAAGTGGAGGCAGCAAAACACTGCACGGAGCTGCAGTAGCCACAGAGGCATTCAAATACTTCACGGAGCGGGATGCCAGTGGCCAGTAGTTAGTGTTCCACCTTCACGGAGCGGAAGGATGAAGGGCTGCTATCTCCAAAAAAAAATAAAAAAACAAACACAAAATAAAAACAGGGGTGGGTAAGAGTATGGGGCAAGGGTGTGGCCTGCTTGTTACAGCGGTTGCTACCCCTAATTGATCTGGATGTCATTTGGATGCAGATACGGCGCTGCTCTCTAAATTGGTGGTGGGGTGGAGGGGAATTAGGGCTGGAGGGTACTGGAAGCCAATAGTAAAAGGTGGGAGAGAGAAAAAGGGAAAAAAATGGATAAAGTGCGTAGCTTGCTGGGCAGACTGGATGGGCCGTTTGGTCTTCTTCTGCAGTCATTTCTATGTTTCTATGTTTCTATGTTTCTATGTAAATCTTGCCTCACAAATCTGCTTCACGTTTTTGAGGGAGTTAATAGACATGTGGATAAAGATGACCCGGTAGATGTAGTGTTCTTGGATTTTCAGAAGGCATTTGATAAAGTTCCTCATGAGAGGCTTCTAGGAAAAATAAAAAGTCATGGGATAGGTGGCGATGTCCTTTCGTGGATTACAAACTGGCTAAAAGACAGGAACATAGAGTAGGATTAAATGGACAATTTTCTCAGTGGAAGGGAGTGGGCAGTGGAGTGCCTCAGGGATCTGTATTGGGACCCTTACTTTTCAATATATTTATAAATTATCTGGAAAGAAATACGACAAGTGAGGTAATCAAATTTGCGGATGATACAAAACTGTTCAGAGTAGTTAAATCAAGAGCAGATTGTGATAAATTGCAGGAAGACCTTGTGAGGCTGGAAAATTGGGCATCCAAATGGCAGATGAAATTTAATGTGGATAAGTGCAAGGTGATGCATATAGGGAAAAATAACCCATGCTATAGTTGCACAATGTTAGGTTCCATATTAGGTGCTACTACCCAAGAAAGAGATCTAGGCGTCATAGTGGTTAACACATTGAAATTGTCGGTTCAGTGTGCTGCAGCAGTCAAAAAAGCAAACAGAATGTTGGGAATTATTAGAAAAGGAATGGTGAATAAAACGGAAAATGTCATAATGCCTCTGTAACGCTCCATGGTGAGACCGCACCTTGAATACTGTGTACAATTCTGGTCGCCGCATCTCAAAAAAGATATAATTGCGATGGAGAAGGTACAGAGAAGGGCTACCAAAATGATAAAGGGATTGGAACAGCTCCCCTATGAGGAAACACTAAATATGTTAGGACTTTACAGCTTGGAGAAGAGACAGCTGAGGGGGGCTATGATAGAGGTGTTTAAAATCATGAGAGGTCTAGAACGGGTAGATGTGAATCGGTTTTTTACTCTTTCAGATAATAGAAAGACTATGGGGTACTCCATGAAGTTAGCATGTGGCACATTTAAAACTAATCGGAGAAAGTTCTTTTTCACTCAACGCACAATTAAACTCTGGAATTTGTTGCCAGAAGATGTGGTTAGTGCAGTTAGTATACTGTGTTTAAGAAAGGATTCGATAAGTTCTTGGAGGAGAAGTCCATTACCTGCTATTAATTAAGTTGACTTAGATAATAACCACCGCTATTACTAGCAACTGTAACATGGAATAGACTTAGTTTTTGGGGTACTTGCCAGGTTCTTATGACCTGGATTGGCCACTGTTGGAAACAGGATGCTGGGCTTGATGGACCCTTGGTCTGACCCAGTATGGCATGTTCTTATGTTCTTAAAGGCCTTCGTGCTCACCTGGACAAAATAGCGCAGTTGTTTGCTTTAAAACATACTGCTCCACCGATCCCAGTTCAAGCACCACCGACCATGGAGGGTCCATCGACCTCGGAGGCGATTTGCCAGGAGCACCATGGACAGAGTGCCGTGTGTCATCAACTCAATCGAGGAACATAAGAATATAAGAAAATGCCATACTGGGTCAGACCAAGGGTCCATCAAACCCAGCATCCTGTTTCCAACAGTGGCCAATCCAGGCCATAAGAACCTGGCAAGTACCCAAAAACTAAGTCTATTCCATGTAACCATTGCTAATGGCAGTGGCTATTCTCTAAGTGAACTTAATAGCAGGTAATGGACTTCTCCTCCAAGAACTTATCCAATCCTTTTTTAAACACAGCTATACTAACTGCACTAACCACATCCTCTGGCAACAAATTCCAGAGTTTAATTGTGCGTTGAGTAAAAAAGAACTTTCTCCGATTAGTTTTAAATGTGCCACATGCTAACTTCATGGAGTGCCCCCTAGTCTTTCTACTATCCGAAAGAGTAAATAACCGATTCACATCTATCCGTTCTAGACCTCTCATGATTTTAAACACCTCTATCATATCCCTCCTCAGTCGTCTCTTCTCCAAGCTGAAAAGTCCTAACCTCTTTAGTCTTTCCTCATAGGGGAGTTGTTCCATTCCCCTTATCATTTTGGTAGCCCTTCTCTGTACCTTCTCCATCGCAATTATATCTTTTTTGAGATGCGGCGACCAGAATTGTACACAATATTCAAGGTGCGGTCTCACCATGGAGCGATACAGAGGTATTATGACATTTTCCGTTTTATTCACCATTCCCTTTCTAATAATTCCCAACATTCTGTTTGCTTTTTTGACTGCCGCAGCACACTGTACCGACGATTTCAATGTGTTATCCACTATGACACCTAGATCTCTTTCTTGGGTTGTAGCACCTAATATGGAACCCAACATTGTGTAATTATAGCATGGGTTATTTTTCCCTATATGCATCACCTTGCACTTATCCACATTAAATTTCATCTGCCATTTGGATGCCCAATTTTCCAGTCTCACAAGGTCTTCCTGCAATTTATCACAATCTGCTTGTGATTTAACTACTCTGAACAATTTTGTGTCATCTGCAAATTTGATTATCTCACTCGTCGTATTTCTTTCCAGATCATTTATATATATATATTGAACAGTAAGGTTCCCAATACAGATCCCTGAGGCACTCCACTGTCCACTCCCTTCCACTGAGAAAATTGCCCATTTAATCCTACTCTCTGTTTCCTGTCTTTTAGCCAGTTTGCAATCCACGAAAGGACATCGCCACCTATCCCATGACTTTTTACTTTTCCTAGAAGCCTCTCATGAGGAACTTTGTCAAACGCCTTCTGAAAATGCAAGTATAATATATCTACCGGTTCACCTTTATCCACATGTTTATTAACTCCTTCAAAAAAGTGAAGCAGATTTGTGAGGCAAGACTTGCCCTGGGTAACGCCATGCTGACTTTGTTCCATTAAACCATGTCTTTCTATATGTTCTGTGATTTTGATGTTTAGAACACTTTCCACTATTTTTCTTGGCACTGAAGTCAGGCTAACCGGTCTGTAGTTTCCCGGATCGCCCCTGGAGCCCTTTTTAAATATTGGGGTTACATTTGCTATCCTCCAGTCTTCAGGTACAATGGATGATTTTAATGATAAGTTACAAATTTTTACTAATAGGTCAGAAATTTCATTTTTTAGTTCCTTCAGAACTCTGGGGTGTATACCATCCGGTCCAGGTGATTTACTACTCTTCAGTTTGTCAATCAGGCCTACCACATCTTCTAGGTTCACCTTGATTTGATTCAGTCCATCTGAATCATTACCCATGAAAACCTTCTCCATTAAGGGTAATGGTGGTGGGGCCGCTTGGCAATAGTGATCATAATATGATCAAATTTGATTTAATGACTGGAAAAGGAACAGTGTGCAAATCCAAGGCTCTCGTGCTAAACTTTCAAAAGGAAAACTTTGATAAAATGAGAAAAATTGTTAGAAAAAAAACTGAAAGGAGCAGCTACAAAAGTAAAAAATGTCCAAGAAGCGTGGTCATTGTTAAAAAATACCATTCTAGAAGCACAGTCCAGATGTATTCCACACATTAAGAAAGGTGGAAAGAAGGCAAAACGATTACCGGCATGGTTAAAAGGGGAGGTGAAAGAAGCTATTTTAGCCAAAAGATCTTCATTCAAAAATTGGAAGAAGGATCCAACAGAAGAAAATAGGATAAAGCATAAACATTGGCAAGTTAAATGTAAGACACTGATAAGACAGGCTAAGAGAGAATTTGAAAAGAAGTTGGCTGTAGAGGCAAAAACTCACAGTAAAAACTTTTTTAAATATATCCGAAGCAGAAAGCCTGTGAGGGAGTCAGTTGGACCGTTAGATGATCGAGGGGTTAAAGGGGCACTTAGAGAAGATAAGGCCATCGCGGAAAAATTAAATGATTTCTTTGCTTCGGTGTTTACTGAAGAGGATGTTGGGGAGGTACCCGTAATGGAGAAGGTTTTCATGGGTAATGATTCAGATGGACTGAATCAAATCACGGTGAACCTAGAAGATGTGGTAGGCCTGATTGACAAACTGAAGAGTAGTAAATCACCTGGACCGGATGGTATACACCCCAGAGTTCTGAAGGAACTAATAAATGAAATTTCAGACCTATTAGTAAAAATTTGTAACTTATCATTAAAATCATCCATTGTACCTGAAGACTGGAGGATAGCAAATGTAACCCCAATATTTAAAAAGGGCTCCAGGGGCGATCCGGGAAACTACAGACCGGTTAGCCTGACTTCAGTGCCAGGAAAAATAGTGGAAAGTGTTCTAAACATCAAAATCACAGAACATATAGAAAGACATGGTTTAATGGAACAAAGTCAGCATGGCGTTACCCAGGGCAAGTCTTCCCTGACACATCTGCTTCACTTTTTTGAAGGAGTTAATAAACATGTGGATAAAGGTGAACTGGTAGATATAGTATACTTGGATTTTCAGAAGGCGTTTGACAAAGTTCCTCATGAGAGGCTTCTAGGAAAAGTAAAAAGTCATGGGATAGGTGGCAATGTCCTTTCGTGGATTGCAAACTGGCTAAAAGACAGGAAACAGAGAGTAGGATTAAATGGGCAATTTTCTCAGTGGAAGGGAGTGGACAGTGGAGTGCCTCAGGGATCTGTATTGGGACCCTTACTGTTCAATATATTTATAAATGATCTGGAAAGAAATACGACGAGTGAGATAATCAAATTTGCAGATGACACAAAATTGTTCAGAGTAGTTAAATCACAAGCAGATTGTGATAAATTGCAGGAAGACCTTGTGAGACTGGAAAATTGGGCATCCAAATGGCAGATGAAATTTAATGTGGATAAGTGCAAGGTGATGTATATAGGGAAAAATAACCCATGCTATAATTACACGATGTTGGGTTCCATATTAGGTGCTACAACCTAAGAAAGAGATCTAGGTGTCATAGTGGATAACACATTGAAATCGTCGGTTCAGTGTGCTGTGGCAGTCAAAAAAGCAAACAGAATGTTGGGAATTATTAGAAAAGGAATGATGAATAAAACGGAAATGTCATAATGCCTCTGTATCGCTCCATGGTGAGACCGCACCTTGAATACTGTGTACAATTCTGGTAGCCGCATCTCAAAAAAGATATAATTGCGATGGAGAAGGTACAGAGAAGGGCTACCAAAATGATAAGGGGAATGGAACAACTCCCCTATGAGGAAAGACTAAAGAGGTTAGGACTTTTCAGCTTGGAGAAGAGACGACTGAGGGGGGATATGATAGAGGTGTTTAAAATCATGAGAGGTCTAGAACGGGTAGATGTGAATCGGTTATTTACTCTTTCGGATAGTAGAAAGACTAGGGGACACTCCATGAAGTTAGCATGGGGCACATTTAAAACTAATCGGAGAAAATTCTTTTTTACTCAACGCACAATTAAACTCTGGAATTTGTTGCCAGAGAATGTGGTTCGTGCAGTTAGTATAGCTGTGTTTAAAAAAGGACTGGATAAGTTCTTGGAGGAGAAGTCCATT
This sequence comes from Rhinatrema bivittatum, assembly GCF_901001135.1. Classification (NCBI taxonomy): domain Eukaryota; kingdom Metazoa; phylum Chordata; class Amphibia; order Gymnophiona; family Rhinatrematidae; genus Rhinatrema; species Rhinatrema bivittatum. Next base: position 55,877,982 of record NC_042631.1, read on the forward strand.
ACCTGCTATTAAGTTCACTTAGAGAATAGCCACTGCCATTAGCAATGGTTACATGGAATAGACTTAGTTTTTGGGTGCTTGCCAGGTTCTTATGGCCTGGATTGGCCACTGTTGGAAACAGGATGCTGGGCTTGATGGACCCTTGGTCTGACCCAGTATGGCATTTTCTTATGTTCTTATGTTCTTATCCATAACAGAGCTACTACCCAGGAAAAAGATCTAGGCATCATAGTGAATAATACATTGAAATTGTCAGCTTAGAGTGCTGCAGCAGTCAAAAAAGCAAATAGAATGTTAGGAATTATCAGGAAGAGAATGAATACAATGGAAAATGTCACAATGCATCTGTATCACTCCATGGTGAGACCACACTTTGCATACTGTGCACAATTCTGGGTGCCGAATCTCAAAAAAGATATAGTTGCAATGGAGAAGGTACAGAGAAGGGTGACCAAAATGATAAAGGGGATGGAACAGCTCTCCTATGAGGAAAAGCTAAAGAGGTTAGAGTTGTTCAGCTTGGAGAAGAGATGGCTGAAAGGGGATATGATAGAGGTCTTTAAAATCATGAGGTGTAGAATGGGTAAATGTGAATCCGTTATTTACTCTTTCAGATAATAGAAGGACTAGGGGTCATTCCATGAAGTTAGCAAGTAGCACATTTAAAACTAATCGGAGAAATTTCTTTTTCACTCAATGCACAATTAAGCTCTGTTGCCAGAGGATGTGGTTAGTGCAGTTAGTGTAGCTGGGTTTAAAAAAGGTTTGGATAAGTTCTTGGAGGAGAAGTCCATTAAATGCTATTAATCAATTTTACTTAGGGAATAGCCACTGCTATTAATTGCAACAGTAGCATGGGATCTTCTTAGTGTTTGGGTAATTGCCAGGTTCTTGTGGCCTGGTTTTGGCCTCTGTTGGAAACAGGATGCTGGGCTTGATGGACCCTTGGTCTGACCCAGCATGGCAATTTCTTATGTTCTTATGTTCTTAAGGTTAGGTTCCATACTAAGTGCTATCACCCAAGAAAGAGATCTAGCAGTCATAGTGGATAACACATTGAAATCGTCGTTTCAGTGTGCTGCGGCAGTCAAAATATCAAACAGAATGTTGGAAATTATTAGGAAGGGAATGGTGAATAAAACGGAAAATGTCATAATGCCTCTTTATCACTCGGCCGTGGGCCAAGTTCAACTTGAACTCTCATCAATCTGGGGCCACAGGTTCGTCTGCCTTCCAAGAGGTGTACAGACGTCAGCCTTTGCCTCCTCTTCCAATTCCTCTGTCTGTATCCTTACCAGCTGCACAAGCCTCCGCTCAAGAACTGCATCAACTCTGGAAGCATACTAAGCAATTGCTGCAACAAGCAGCTCTAAAATCTAAGAAGTTCTATGATGTTCATCATCAGGCAGCTCCTCAATTGAACCCTGGTGACAAGGTATGGCTCAGCACCTGCTTTATTCGTCTAAAGTTGCCTTCAGCCTGCTTTGCTCTCAGATACTTCGGGACTTTTCCTGTACTTCGCCAGCTAGAGCCGGTCACCTACAGCCTTCGTCTACCCACTTCACTCAAAATCCATAACGTTTTTCACATCTCGCTGTTAAAATCACTCATCTTATCAGAATTCTCCAAGAAATCTCCTGAACCTCAATCTCTAACTTCAGAGGACAATATCACCTATCAGGTTGAGGACATCTTAGATGTAAGGAAGCGTAGGAAGTGTTGGGAATATCTGATCTCGTGGGAAGGATTTGGCCCTGAAGAGAACAGCTGGAAGCCTGCTACTAATATCCTTGACAAGGAGTTGATTAGACAGTTCCATGCTTCACATCCTGGAAAACCAAAACTCCCTGGGAGGGGCCCTGAGAAGAGGGGTATTGTTACGCCCTTCGGTTGCAGATGGCTGCGACCACTACTGCTGCTCACCTCCTTTTTTTGTTTCTCTGACTCCATGGGGTAGATTGGAAGCCTCCACTAGCCGCCGCCAACCTGCCTACCGTTCCCAGGCCTCCCAGGTTGGCACAGACACCGCCAACCGCCATCTTGCCATTGGATCCCTCTAAGCGCGCTTGCGCGCACTCGGGCCAGTCATGGCGGGAACCTCGGGGGCGTCCCCTCAAGATGACGTCAATCCTCTCAGATATTTAAACCAGCTAGTTCTGCCTAGACAATTTGGAAAAAAGTCACGTCCTTGCTAACTCCGCCTCTAACATGAGGACCCTGTGTTCCAGTTCCTGTTCCAACGTGGACATCTCAGGTACCTATTCCTCGGGGGCCTCTCGCTCATCCCGGCTATCCACTTCTCGGAGGGCCTGTCACCTGGAACTCTGCCTGGAGCTCTGCTCTCTCGTGAGTATTCCACTCTGCGGATCACTTTCTACACTACCAAGTACCTCTCTGATGTACCCAGTGCTGCGGGCCATTACCATCTCTGCAGAGGACTCCTTCAGAGGTACCCGTTCTATGGAACCCTACTACTCTATCGAGGACCTCTCAGGCACACCCCACCTTGCGGACCACTATCAGCTTTACCGAGAACCCTCACCTGTGTATCCCACTCCGCGGGCCATTGCCACCTCTACCAAGGACCTCGACTGTGCACTTTGCTCTGTGGACCGCTGTCATCTCTACAGAGGACCCCACCAGCATACCCTGCTCTGCGGGTTATTATCATCTCTACCGAGGACACTATTGGTGTACCCTGCCCCGCGGGCCACTACCATCTCTACCAATACCTCTTTGGTGAACCCTGCCTCATGGGCCATTACCATCTCTGCAGGAGACCTCTTCAGTGTACCTGCTCCACAGACCTGTACCAATGCTATGGAGGTATTCCCTCTGGGCACTTCCTATTCCATTGACCCTGTGTCTCTGGGTCTGTGTGACCGCCTCTCAGGTACCCCCCGTTCCACGGGTAGCGCTTCTATCTCTTTAATAAAGACTCCATATTGCTTCCGTGTCTATCCTCAGCTGAGACCTAGCTTCACGACAGTGAGGCTCACGGGGCTCCTCCCCATGGGTGGTACCACCTCTCACTTCAGCCCAGTGTTCGCTTACCAACTGATTTTTACAGAATCCTAACATGGAGCTAATGGCCCGAATGGTGCCAAGCGCCGTGTGGCAGGAGAGACTGCCTAGGCCCTCGTTATCACAGCACAAGCAGTCACCTCGGAACATCAGGCAGTCCGAGGTCGAGACCGCAGCCACCGCCGTCAGACCTGCCCGCGTGGCGCATCCTCTGCTTGCAGCCACTGCCGGGGCACAGAGCTGAGCAACAGCAACAGGGGAATGCAGCAGCGAAGCTCCTTGGCAGGAGGTCATCGGCAAGGTACAGGAGAAGGGAAGATGGGGAAAAGAAGCAGCAGCGCCCACAGCCACCACTCACCCAGCGTTTTGCCAATGCGGGCAGAAAAGAGGATTCATGGCCTCCATCGCAGCCATTTAAAGGGCTGCTGATGTCATCAGCTGGCACCGCTGGTGCTCATACGTACGCGCTGCCGGAAGGGGTGGGAAGGCTCCGAGTTGCATCCGCGCTCTCGCGTGGGAAGGAGGAGGGGGAGAGCCCCGTGCTGCATCGTCGAGCTCTCGCTCGCTTCTGTGACACCACCCCCATGGGTGTCCCGGTGCTTCAGTTAAGGGTGGGCTCTGGCCATGAAGGCACAGGCCCACCTATTTATAATGGACTGAGCATTAATTATCATAATTTTAGCATCTACAAAAGTAGAACTTGAAACAGCAGAGGAAGGAGAGATTTGAACTACACAAGGTGGTCTATGTGACAATTTATGTTTGGTATTCGAGAGATCACCATATCTACTGTTACCCAAAATGACAGGAATTGAGTCATGAAGAACATCCAGAGCATAACCTGGAAAAGATTTAGAGTCCTGAGACCCACTTGCACTCATCGTGCATGAAGGAGCGCACAAAGGAACTCCTTTGTCGTGCGACGCCCCAGCACACAGCACCTCCGACATCCCGCTCCGGCTCTTCATTCCCTTGTTCTGATGACGTAACTGGGGGGCATGGTTTACAGCCCGACATGATGGCAACGGGGCTGTAGTGGGTGGGAACATCAGGGCTCATTAGTCTGGAGTGAGGAGGCAAGGCTGAGATGGTGGTAGCAGCAGAACTACCTTTAGTGTCCCGCGCTGGCTCTCACCCCCCCCCCCCCCCCGTTCCGGTGATGTCATTGGGGGAGCATGGCTAACAGTCCAATATGATGGCAACGAAGCTGTAGCGGGTGGGAACATCAGGGCGCTGTCTAGCACTCCTCTCTCAAAGGGGACAAAGAGTGTTGAAAGGCCCATTAGCACGGGGAGGGGGAGGCAAGGCTGAGATGGTGGTAGCAGCAGAACTCAGTCTGGCATCCCGTCCCAGGTCTTCACCCTCCCCATTCCGGTGATGTCATCGGGGGGCATGGCTTAAAACTAGATATGATGGCAATGGGGCTGTAGTGGGTGGGAACATCAGGGTGCTGTCCAACACTCCTCTCTCGAAGGGGCCAAAGAGTGGCGAAAGGCCCATTAGTCCAGGGAAAGGAGGCAAAGCTGAGATGGTGGTAGCAGCAGAACTCCGTCTGGTGTCCCGTCCCGGCTCTTCACCCCCCCATTCCGGTGACATCATTGGGGGGGCATAACTTACAACCCAACATGATGGCAACAGGGCTGTAGTGGGCGGGAACATCAGAGCGCCGTCCACAACTCCTCTCTCTCAGGGGCCAAAGAGTGGTGAAAGGCCCGTTAGCCTGGGGAGAAGAGGCAAGGCTGAGATGGTGGTAGCAGCAGAACCCCCTTTGGCGTCCCGCATCGGCTCTTCACCCCCCCCATTCCAGTGACGTCATCGGGGGCGTGTCTAAAGAACCCGTCATGATGGCAATGGGGCTGTAGCTGGCGGGAACATCAGGGCACCATCTAGCACTTCTCTCTCGAAAGGGCCAACGAGTGGTGAAAGGCCTGTTAGTTCGAGGAGAGGAGGCAAGGCTGAGATGGCGGTAGCAGCAGAACTTCCTCCAGCATCCCACGCCAGTTCTTCACCCCACCCCCTTCTGGTGACATCATCGGAGGGGCATGGCTTACAACTTATGATAGCAGAGGGGCTACAGCAGGCAGGATCATCAGGGCACCATCCAGCACTCCTCTCTCAAATGGCCAAAGAATGGTGAAAAGCCCGATAGCCCAGGGAGAGGAGGCAAGGCTGAGATGGTGGTAGCAGCAGAACTCCCTCTGGCGTCCTGTGCCAGCTCTTCACCCCCTCCGTTCTAGTGATGTCACTGGGGGGGGGGGGGGGCATGGCTTACAGCCAGATATAATAGCAATGGGGCTGTAGCAGGCAGGAACATCAGAGCACTGTCCAGCACTCCTCTCACGAAGGAGCCAAAGTGTGGTGAAAGGCCCATGAATCCGGGGAGAGGAGGCATGGCTGAGATGGTGGTAGCAGCAGAACTCCCTCCGGTGTCCCGTGCCGGCTCTTCACCCCACAGTTCCAGTGACATCATCGGGGGGCTTGGCTTCAGCCTGACATGATGGCAATGGGGCTGTAGCAGGCAGTAACATCAGGGTGTCGTCCAGCACTCCTCTCTCGAAGGGGCCAAAGAGTGGTGAAAGGCCCATTAGTACGGGGAAAGGAGGCAAGGTTGTGATGATGGTAGCAGCAGAACTCCCTCCGGCATCCCGCAATGGCTCTTCACCCCACCCGTTTTTAAAAGATGCCCCCCTACTGTTAAACCATGAAAAGTTTTCTCTACTCTCAATCATGTAGCCAGTGACTCAGTCACAAGAATAAATAGTTGAGGAGATAGACAACAACACTGTCTGACTCCACACTCCAGCCTAAATGGCGGGAGATAACTCTTCATTTATTTATGTATTTATTTATTTAAGGTTTTTCTATACCGGCATTCATGATAAGATCATATCATGCCGGTTTACATATAACAGGGGGTGCAAAAACTGTTCTTTTAACAAGTGCGAAGGAAGCAAAAGTTACAATAAAACAAGGTTGTAGAACTGGGGAAGGAAGGAGATAAGGATAGCAGCGTAAAAGATTTACAGAGGTAACTTATTTACAATGTGCAGTGATGTCTCTTTATGGATATTTACATTGGGCAGTGAGGTACATGCTGGAGTTGCTATACATCTCCCGCAGCCACTGCATCATTTTTCCTTCAAACCCCAAGCCCAAAACATGAAATCCCATGTCATGAAGTCATAAGATATCTCCCCATCTAAGTAGAGAATCATAGCATCAGAGTGTGATTGATTACTTAGAGCTGCTGTCAAGCGCCATACATTTTTGACCCTGTGATGCCCCTTTACAAACCTCGTTTGATCCCCATTTATCAAATTTGGTAATACCATGTTGATCCCACCAGCCAGAACTCCAACCATAATATTCATATCAACATTTATGAGCGAAATGACTCTTTATGACCATTTACTTCTAGTTGATCCTTCCCTTTTTTTGGCAGCACTACAATTACAGACTGATTCATATCTGACAAGATAGTCCCCTGGGTTATAATATCATTATAAAAACCAGCAAGAGAAGGTAACATTGGGACATACTAAATTTTATAAAAAAAACTCAGTGCCCAGCCCATCAATTCCCTCCGCCTTTCCCAATTTGAGGATTTGGATCACCCGAAAGATCTCCCTATCACTTATAGGCTTGTTTAACCCAGTCACTGTAACTTGCATTATTTTGGGCCAATTTAGATTCTGGAAGAGCTCTTCTCTGATTCCTTCATTCACCTTTCTTTGGCTATAAAGATCTTGATAAAACTCTAGAAATCTATCAGTGATATCCTCCAAAGAATACTTGTGAACACCCCTTTTAATCTTTATTCCTGTAATTTCTGATCTCGGGCCTTTTATCCAAATTAAATTAGCCAAGTGTTTGCTAGGCTTGTTACCATACATCTAAAGCTTATATTGAAAGAAGTGAAGTGATTTTGCTGCTCTTTGAAATAACAAGTAATTTAAAGCTCCCCACACACAGCTGACCTCTCTCTTAGTCAGTTCTGACATGTCAGCAACATGCCAAGCTTGTACTTTCTTCAAAGCCTTTGTCAGTTTTAAGATATCCACATTTGTAACTTTGTTCACTTCGCAACATATGCTATTATGTGGCCCCGCATCATGGACTTCCCTGCTTCCGAAAAAGTTGACACAAAAACCTCCTGATTTGAATAAGTGACCATGTACTTATCCCATTTGTATTTTAAATATGCATGAAAAGCCTCATCATAATATAAGCCCAGACTCATCTGCCAAGAAAAAAGTGAATGTTTATGCTCCCTCAACTCCAACCCGATGGACACCAGTGCGTAATCTGAAAGAGAGATCATGCCTATGGAAGAATGTTGGACCCTCCGAAATCAGAAAATAGTCCAAGCATGAGTAAGTTTTATAAGGGTTTGAAAAAAAAGTGAAATCAAGCTCTCCAGGATGAAGGGTTCTTCCTACGTCCTATAGTCCAAGCTCCCTACATACAAAATTCATGCCCAGGCCCTCAGCACCAGGCCTCAGAGATTTTGCAGGTCTACAATCCTCCCCACAATTAGTAACAACATTGAAACTGCCTCCCACATATTCTGGGAAGGGCAACAGTTTAGCTACAATCTCTTTGAAAAATGGCTGAGGAGAGGTATTGGGGGTGTATAAATTATACAGAGCCAATTTCTGTTGGCAAAATGTGCCAAGCACAATCACATAACTTCCCTCCTCAGCCTGCAACTGATGTTTTACCTGAAAGGGCAGATACCTATGAACCAGAATAGCCACTCCTCATTGCCAACTAGAAAATGAAAAGTAAAAGCACTGATCCACCCATTCCTTTTTTAACTTAGCGTGTTCTACATCATTTAAGTGGATCTCTTACTAAAACACAATCTGAGATTTTAAACACTTTAACATAGAAAGCAGTTTCTTTTGCTTCAATGGCAAGTGGATTCTATCAACATTTAAGGTAGTAATATTAACTTTCACCCTGTTTAAATCGTCTATAGTATCGACAAAGTTGGCAGACCATCTCAAACTAAAACTAAAACATCGTCATCAACATCGTCAACCGTCATCATCTGCATCGACATCCCAGGAGGAATCGTTGGCAAAGCGGCCACGGGACCAGGAAATACCGGTCCCTTCCACGCCTGGGCCTTTACCTCCATTAATTCCGGATCCTCCACAGACTTCCACACAGGATCCTCCATCACAGCCTCCGCCACCACTTACAACTGCTCTGATTCCACCAGTTGTACAGCCGGAATTGTCTGATCTCATCAGGCAAGCGGTCATCCAGGCTCTAAAAGAACAAACACTTCCGGTGATCCCGCCGATACCGATGCCACCAGCATCGATGCCGGTAGTCATACCGATGCCGGTGGCCTTGTTGGCACCGAGGACACCAATGGACTCAATCACTACGACGCCAAGACTCGTTACGTCATTGACGTCCATTTTCGCCCAGATTCCATGTGGCTCTTCGATGCCGTTTTCGATTCCATCGACGTCGAAGTCTTCAACAACACTTCCACAGACGATGACATCGATGACAACCACTGCATCATCGAGGCAACCATCATCTGAGCCTCCTGAAGTACAAGATCTCGCATTTTAGCAACGTCTTTTGCAAAGATATCAAAATGTCATCGATAACCTACCATCAACAAAGCCTCAAGAGACCTCACCTCTGTTTTCCTCCGATGAGCCACAGCCAGGCCCTTCAGGTCTTCACTTCCCTCCCAGATCATCGCCAAAATCTCCCTATAGAGATGACCCAGATGACTCTTGGGATGACCAGCAGTCTGTAACATCTTCTGAGGGATTCATGTCTGAACCTTCTCCTCCAGATCAGAGAAAAAAATCACCTCCAGAGGACTTATCATTCTCAACATTCGTTCAAGACATGGCTGATTCCATTCCCTTCAAACTAACAGCAGAAGAAGATACCAGACAACAAACTCTTAGTTCTGCAGTTTGTAGACCCACCTAAACAAGTGCTGGCTGTCCCAATCCATGAGGTTCTCTTGGATCTTCAACGCCGCATCTGGGAGCATCCATCTTCTGTCCCTGAAGTGAACAAGCATGTGGACACAACCTATATAGTGCGGACAGCTCCAGGATATCAAAAACAACAGTTTACCACATCAGTCTGTTGTAGTAGAGTCTGCACAGAAAAAGTCGAGACGTGTGCAACCACACTCTTCAACTCCACCTGGTAAAGACCATAAGTTCCTTGACTCATTGGGCAGAAAAGTGTATCAGAGTGCCATCTTAAACACAAAAATCTCTGCTTACCAATTATACAACACACAGTATCAGAGGAACCTATGGAAGCAGATGGAGGAATTTATTACCTCTTTGCCTCCACAATTCCAGGAACCAGCACAGGCCATAGTCAACAAAGGCCTAGAAGCTGGGAAACATGAGGGGAGGGCAGTATACGACAACTTTGAGACGGCTTCCAGAGCAGCAGCAGCTGGAATCACCACCCGCAGATGGGCATGGCTCAAAGCATCAGACCTCAGGCCTGAGGTTCAAGAAAACTTGTGGACCTACCATGTGTCGGTGACAATTTGTTTAGAGAAAAGGTCCAAGAAGCAGTACAGCAGCTTAAGGACCATACAGAGACTTTACGTCAAGTGTCTCAAATCCCACAAGAACCCTCTACACAATCTTCTCATCGCCTTCCCCGAATAGAACCCAGACGCTCTTACTATAGGCCTCGGAGATATTACCCCAAACTTCTAGGGGTAGGTCTACCAGGCCACAGCAACGATCCCAGGCCAGACAGCCTAGGCCTACCCATCCGCAACCTCCTGCACAGACAGGCCCAGCTGTGGGCTTTTGAAATACAGGCCAGAGAACAAGTCCATCCCCTAAATCCTCGACTAGACCTGCCAGTGGGGGGAAGAGTATTCTATTTTCACACCCATTGGCTGCACATAACATCAGACCAATGGGTACTCTCCATAGTCTCTCGAGGTTACAAACTAAATTTCCTCTCAATTCCTCCAGAATCTCCACCACATTTCTTCCCACAACAAAATTCTCAACTACTTCAATTACAAGTAGAATTATCCATCCTTCTGAGAGCCAGGGCTGTACAACCAGTGCCCCGGACTCAGCAGGGCAGAGGATTCTATTCCGGGTATTTCCTCATCCCAAAGAAAACCGGAGGCCTACGTCCCATCCTAGACCTCAGAAATCTCAACAAATATCTGAAAAAAGAAAAATTCAGGATGGTTTCTCTAGGCACCATGCTTCCACTACTTCAAACAGGAGATTGGCTTTGTTCTCTGGATCTTCAAGAAACTTACACTCACATTCCAATATTCCCTCCACATCGCAAGTACCTGAGCTTCATGGTGGGCCATCAACATTTCCAATAGAGAGTTCGACCATTTGGACTGGCATCTGCTCCCAGAGTCTTTACCAAATATCTGGCAGTAATAGCAGGACACTTGCACAAAGAAGGTGTCCATGTTTTCTCATATCTGGACGACTGGCTCATCAAGAGTCCATCTCAGCAGGGAGCTCTCGCTTCTCTGACTCGAACAATTGCCCTACTTCACTCCATGGGATTTCTCATCAATTATCAAAAATCCCACCTCACTCCAACTCACCTGCTTCAATTCATAGGAGCAGAATTGAACACCAATCTAGCAAAGGCCATTCTACCTGTAGATCGAGCGCAGACACTTACTCTACTAGCAAGATCCATCTACTTACAGAACCAAATGACAGCTCATCAGTTTCTAACTTTACTAGGCCACATGGCCTCCACAGTTCATGTCACTCCTATGGCACGGCTCGCCATGAGAGTTACCCAATGGACTTTATGATCACAATGGATCCAAGCCATTCAACCACTACATTATCCAATAGAGATGTGAATCGTGTCCTCGATCGTCTTAACGATCGATTTCGGCTGGGAGGGGGAGGGAATCGTATTGTTGCCGTTTGGGTGTGTAAACTATCTTGAAAAATCGTTAAAATCGTGAGCCGGCACACTAAACCCCCCTAAAACCCACCCCGACCCTTTAAATTAAATCCCCCACCCTCCCGAACCCCCCCCAAATGCTTTAAATTACCTGGGGATCCGGCGGTGGTCCAGAACGGCGGCGGTCCAGAACGGCCCCCTCAATAGAATCGTGTTGTCTTCAGCCGGCGCCATTTTTCAAAATGGCCGCCGCAAAATGGCGGCGGCCATAGACAAAAACGATTCGACGGAGGAGGTCGTTCCGGACCCCCGCTGGACTTTTGGCAAGTCTTGTGGGGGTCAGGAGGCCCCCCAAGCTGGCCAAAAGTTTCCTGGGAGTCCAGCGGGGTTCCGGGAGCGATTTCTCGCCGCGAATCGTTTTCGTACGGAAAATGGCGCCAGCAGGAGATCGAGTGCAGGAGGTCGTTCAGCGGTGGTCCGGAACCCCCGCTGAACGACCTCCTGCAGTCGATCTCCTGCCGGCGCCATTTTCCGTACGAAAACGATTCGCGGCGAGAAATCGCTCCCGGAACTCCGCTGGACTCCCAGGAAACTTTTGGCCAGCTTGGGGGGGCCTCCTGACCCCCACAAGACTTGCCAAAAGTCCAGCGGGGGTCCGGAACGACCTCCTCCGTCGAATCGTTTTTGTCTATGGCCGCCGCCATTTTGCGGCGGCCATTTTGAAAAATGGCGCCGGCTGAAGACAACACGATTCTATTGAGGGGGCCGTTCCGGACCGCCGCCGTTCTGGACCACCGCCGGATCCCCAGGTAATTTAAAGCATTGGGGGGGGGGGTTCGGGAGGGTGGGGGATTTAATTTAAAGGGTCGGGGGTGGGTTTTAGGGGGTTTTAGTGTGCCGGTTTTCCTGCCCTCCCCCTTCCCCCGATTTACGATTTTTTAACGATAAATCGGGGGAATTGGTATTGTATCGTGGCCCTAACGATCTTTTGACGATTTAAAATATATCGGACGATATTTTAAATCGTCAAAAAACGATTCACATCCCTATTATCCAATTCCAGTGACCCACCAACTAAGATCATCTCTACTTTGGTGGAAAAACATGGACAATTTGCGCAAAGGCCTACCTTTTCAGCAACCAGTTCCACAAATAACTTTAACTACAGATGCATCCACCATGGGTTGGGGATCTCACATAGACAATCTCCAAACACAAGGCACTTGGACAAACCTCTAAGCAACATTTCAAATAAATTTCCTAGAGCTTCGAGCTATACGTTATGTGCTGCATGTGTTCAAGGACTGCCTTTCACACAAGACTATTCTGATCCAAACGGACAACACAGTAGCTATGTGGTACATCAACAAACAAGGAGGTACGGGCTCGTATCTCCTTTGTCAAGAGGCTGCACAGATTTGGGCCTGGGCACTAACACACTCAATGTTCCTCCGGGCCACTTATCTAGCAGGCATTCACAAGCTAGTGGCGGATCGCCTCAGTCGTCAATTCCAGCCACACGAATGGTCCCTGGATCCCTCCGTAGCGACCAGGATGTTTCAGCGTTGGGGCCTACCGACAATAGACCACTTTGCATCACATATGAATCACAAAGTAGGCAAATTCTGCTCTCTACACAACCGACAGAATCAGCCAGCCAAGGACGCCTTTGCTCGCCCTTGGAACTCAGGCCTACTATACGCGTATCCTCCAATACCACTCATAACCAAAACTCTAGTGAAGCTACAACAGGACAAGGGGTCCATGATACTCATAGCCCCGTATTGGCCTTGACAAGTATGGTTTCCCACACTTCTAGACCTCTCAGTCAGGGATCCCATTCGTCTGGGAGTGGCTCCCACTCTCATAACTCAGGATCAAGGTCGGCTGCTCCATCCCAACCTTCAGTCCCTATCCCTGACAGCATGGATGTTGAAAGCTTGATCCTGCAACCTCTCAATCTTTCAAAAAATATATCTCAAGTGCTTATAGCTTCACGTAAACCTTCCACACGAAAGAACTATTCTTCAAAATGGAAACGGTTTACTTTGTGGTGCAGCCAAAAGGATATCGATCCCTTCACCTGCCCCACTACTTCTCTACTAGACTACTTATACCATCTGTCAGAATCTGGTCTCCAGACTTCTTCTGTAAGAGTACATCTAAGTGCAATCTCAGCTTACCATAACAAGATGGGAGATGCACCTATTTCCACACAACCTCTCGTAAGTAGATTTATGAGAGGTTTAACTCATCTTAAACCACCAATTCGGCCACCAGTCATACAATGGGATCTGAATCTGGTTTTAACAAGACTAAAGCGTTCTCCTTTAAACCCATAGATTCTTGTGACCTGAAATATCTCACATGGAAGACTATCTTCCTCATAGCCATTACATCAGCTAGAAGGGTTAGTGAGCTACAAGCACTTGTCACGTACACACCCTATACAAAGTTCCTACATGACAGAGTGGTCCTCCGTACACATCCAAAATTCCTTCCCAAAGTGGTCACAGAATTCCACTTGAACCAATCCATAGTTTTACCCACATTCTTTCCAAGGCCCCATTCTCATCCAGGAGAAACAGCCTTACATTCCTTGGACTGTAAACGTGCACTAGCATTCTATATCAACCGCACTGCAGTCCACAGAAAATCCACACAACTGTTTGTATCTTATGATCCAAACAAACCAGGGAAACTGGTGGGTAAACATACTATATCCAATTAGCTAGCAGATTGCATACAGTTTTGCTATGAAAAAAGAGGCCTTCCTTTCCAAGGGCGGGTAAAGGCCATTCAGTATGAACAATGTCAAACTCAGTAGCACACTATCATTCAGTGCCAATTCTTGACATATGTAAAGCAGCAACATGGAGGTCTCTTCACACCTTTGCAGCTCATTACTGTTTGGACAAACAAGGACGACAAGATTCAGCCTATGGATAATCTGTCTTGAAGAACTTGTTTCCAGCATTTATTTATTTATTTATTTATTTATTTATTTAGCATTTTTTATATACCGAGGTAGAGCAGAGTAGCCTTCACTCCGGTTTACAGATTATAACAACATGTTACATAAAACTATTGAAGACATTGAAGAAAAACAAAATTTAACAATCTGAGAACTGTCATGTCAAACATATGAACAAGGCAAGATATCCCAAAGGATAAGCACATTGAGTATAAACCAGATAAGATGTACCAAAGGACAGGTACATTAAATAGACTGAGTTCAAGTATAATGATAAAATAGTCTTAGATATCTGTAGGAAACAGGATGATTAGACAGAGGGGGGGAATAAATGACAAAATATGGGAAGCTGTGGGATTAAGTTTTGAGATTGTTGTGCAGGCTGTAGGTATGAGATTGGCAGAGTAACCAGGCTTTTAGTTCTTTCTTAAATGATTTTGGGTTTTCTTGGGAGGTGAGGAACTGAGGTAAGGAGTTCCATAGTTTTGGGCCGATGATAGAAATGGCTCTGTTTCTGGTGGATGAGAGTTTAGCATAAGGGAGTGATGGAATCACTAGCTGTAGCTTACTAGTTGATCTTGTTGTGCGTGGAGAGTACTGGATATGAATGATGTCATCAAGTGCGGTGTAGTCTGCTTTGTATATTGCTTTCTGTAAAGTTGAGAGGATCTTAAATTTGATTCTTTGTTCAATTGAGAGCCATTGTAATTGCTTGAGTACGGGTGTAATATGATCAAATTTTCTTTTACCTGTCAGAACTCTGGCAGCAGCATAATCCCAACTCCTACATCCAACCTGCTGTAATCCACGGCTGACTCATTTCAACAACAATACTTCACTGTTGCCTCAATACAAAATGACTCAGCCTCTAGCTTGCTAATCACCCATATGTGAGGACTAGCATCCTGCTTGTCCTGGGATAAAGCAAAATTGCTTACCTTGTAATAGGTGTTATCCCAGGACAGCAGGATGTAGTCCTCACAGAACCCACCCACCACCCCGGGGAGTTGGGTCTCATTCCGTTTATTATTTTATTTTTGCTAAACCTTTTTGCTACATACGAGATTGAAGAGAGACACCTGAGGCAGAGAATATCATGGCATGCTGGGCATGCTCAGTGGCCTCACAGGGCCAGTCAAAAGTTTCTAGGAACTTTGACAGAAAGATTTCCGGTGCTGGGCTCCGTTGGCGACGTCACCCATATGTGAGGACTACATCCTGCTGTCCTGGGATAACACCTATTACAAGGTAAGCAATTTTGCTTTTCCAAGAAACCACTACCCCTTCTCTCCCTTCTTCCTTGCAAGGGGTATATCCTTGAGCATCTCTCTTCTAAATTCATATAACAAAGAGCAAAATACCTGCCCTATATTTATGTAAGATATCAAAAAAGTGCTTAACAGCCCAAATCTATACATTTGCAGTATAAAAGACATAAAAGTGCACATTTAGTAAGATTTACCCAGCACAAAGTACGTATTCCTAATATCATTCCCCACACCCTCACTTCAGGAAATTGACCAACAGACAATTATGTGTTTCTATGTTCTAGTCTAACATAAATTATTATTGATTATTTTCTTGCTGGATTGTTGATCCTGACATATCATAGAAGACTTCCCTAAGAAAAGAAAATACACTATAATCATGGCAAAACCATCAAAAAAATTGTGAGCCAACAAATCTTTTGCTAGCACTGATCCTCCAGTTTAGTGAGGGAAAATAAGAGGAAAAAAGAAAAACATAGAGAAAAAGCAGTCAGGAATGCTCTATTCAATCCTGTCAGACCTCTGACCTATGCTTTGTTGAGCTGCAAAGAGTCTTGTCTTATCCTAGTCCTGTAGAACAAATTCCTACCAAACTTCATCAGAAGAAACTGAAAACTTGTATAACACTTTGAAATGCTGGCTGTAAAATTTGAGCCCTTTGCCAACTTTTTAGAAAGTTGATGCCAGAAGATAGCACATCATCCATGAAGACAGCTCCCAATTCCATCACCACTCTGCTATTAGACCATACTCCATCAGTCTTCTGAGAGAGACGCAGACTAGCCTAAGCCACTAGGAAGCAGCAAGAGGCAATTTGCAAATTCATTGACATGGCCTTAATGGCCTGCTTATGGATAGCTTCAATTCTCTTATCCTGAGCATCCTTTAGAGCTGCCCCTTCTTCCACTGGAATGGTGGTTCGCTTTGTCACAGAACACACCAGGCATCTACCTTCAGGAAAAACAACTTTTCCCTTGCCATCAGATCCATGGGGTACAGACCCACCAAAGCACATCCCTCTTTAGTTTCTGGAGCATTCCATTCAAGATCAATCAACTCTTTAATTGCATCCAGGAGGGGAAAGAAACATGATGTTTTGCATAGGGTAACAAAAAAAAGGATCATTGTTTTGTGCACTTGTAGAGTCAGCCCCATTCACACCAAGTGTCTTCAGAGCCTGAGATACAAGACTCTGCAACTCATCTCTATGAAAGAAATGGAGTAGAGTTCTTGAGGCTTTACATCTGGGGTAATTTTCCCCTCTTCCAGAGGAGAGAAACCCAAATTATCTTCAGAGTCATTCTTATCCATATCTTACTGAACATCCTCAGGGACCACTGCACTGTGGCATTGCATGTGGTGACAGTGTCACCCTGTCCAGGCTTTCCAGTTGTCTGAGAAAGGTCTGTAGTCCCTGGAAGAATTCCACCTAAGAAAAGGAGGCTAGGTCCATACCAGGCCCCACAGACCCCAAGATGACGTCCTCTGACTGAACATTCCCTGAAGACATCACTGTCTGTTGCGTTCGTGCCTATTCTCGCCCTCGCTCCACCCTCTCTACCTTTGTGGCGACTCCCTTTGGCTCAGACGGACAGATGCAGCCACGGCTTCTCCCCGCCTCTTGGTCCCGGTATCCCCGGGCTGGCTTGACACCACAGATCCGCCATGTTCCTGAGGACGTAAGGGAGCTCGTGCTCGCACTCCAGACTTTGTATCAGCAAGGGCGCGAACCTCAGGGGCATCCCCCCCGTAGTGACATCATCTGTTTTCAATTTAAAAGGTCTTTGTTTGCTAACCTCAAACGAGTTAGCAAGGAACTCCAACGGAACTTGCTTCGGCAGTCCACACTACTTGCAACAACGATCCGAGTCAGCAAGGGGAAACCTTTCTCCACTGCTCGGCCTTTTCATACTTACCAGGAGTACCCACTCCTCGGGGGCTCCGCTCTCTCTATTCTTGTTTTCAGATTGTTGGACGGGATCCGATACTCGCTCCTCGAGGGTCTACATTCCCGAAGACTCCTATTGCCTGGAGGCGATCACAGACGTGAACACAGTGAGTCCTATTACAGACAGGAACCGGTACTCGCTCCACGAGGGCCCTTGTTCCTAATCACTAAGGCTCCCTTCAGTCTAAGATGTTATCGCAGGTACGGAGATCGTGAGTTACCATTGCAGATTGCAGATAGGAACCGGTACTCACTCTACGAGGGCCTATGTTCCTAATTCCTTTCTCAGAAGATATCACATACCAATATTTTATGGATTATTATTACAGCTTAACAGACAGGAACCGATACTCGCTCCATGAGGGCCTACGTTCCTAAATCTCTTCTAGCCTCTCTTCTATTCCAGAAGCCATCCCATACACAGTTATTGTGAGTTCTATTTCAGATTGCCTATAGGAACCAGTACTTGCCTGCAGCTCCTGTTCCTGAATACTGAAGACTCTCTATTGCATAAAGAAGACACTACAGAGATCTACATTTGTGAGTGAATCATCTATCACAGGTTATGTCCAGCATACCCTGTCTACTCACTACCTACAGTCTCTCCTTACAGCTCAGCAGCTCAGAGATCATATTTCCAGTATCAGAGGGACTTCAGCCCTGCCGGGCATATCAACTCACTACTGCCACCTCTGGTGGTTCTACTTCCAGTCTAATAAAGAACTATCTGTGTTTGTCTCAATACTCCAGCCTAGTCGGTGGTCCCACTCAAGATCTCCACTTGAGGGCACTGTAATCTGCCATCAGCCCAGGGATTCACTATTTCTACTAAGTGTTACTTCTTACACTAATAGAGCAGTATTATCATCTGCCACTTTGTGGGAGCCAACCCACATCAGACCATTACTCCTCTCTCTGCGGCAGCTGATTCATATCACATAGCTATCTCCCTGTGGGGATCATACAGGTTGCTGGCTCATCTTTCTACAGGAACAAAGCATAACAGTTGCTACTCCATTCCTCTGGAGAGGCAGAGCACTAACAGATCACTACTCCTTAGCAAGATCTGTAACACAGTGCTACTGCGCCCCCTGGCGGGGTGTTCACTAACAGATTGCTAATTCCTCCTTCAACGGGAATATCCAGCAGCCAGATTCATTCTGAAACATTCCAAGCATCCTGTAATCCTAGGACTTCCTTGGCTCCAGATACACGCACCCAGTTCGACTGGCAATCCCTGCAACTAACTCAGTGGGGCTCAGTGGGGCCCTCAATGCCAAGACCGCAGTCTACGAAAGGTGTCTCCAGCGGTGACCGTTCTGAACTATACAACCCTTTCCGGGTTACCTGCTCTGTATTCAGAGTTCAAAGATGTGTTCTCCAAACAAAATGCTGAGATCCTGCCTCCACTCCGAGAATTCAATTGCTCCATAGAACTCCTACCGGGAACCATGCCTCCCAAGGGCAGAACCTACCCTCTCTCGCTTCCTGAAACCCAAGCAATGTCAGAGTACATTACAGAGAATTTGAATAAAGGATTCATAAGACCCTCCAAGAACCCGACAGGAGCTGGATTCTTCATTGTGAAGAAGAAGGATGGCAGTTTACGTCCTTGTATAGACTACCGAGGGTTAATTGCAGTAACTCGCAAGGACCGTTATCCACTGCCATTCATTAGCAAACTGTTTGATCGCCTGCAACGGGCACAGATCTTTCCAAAACTAGATCTCCGAGGGGCATATAACCTTGTATGAATCCAACCAGAGGACATCTGGAAGACCGCCTTCAATATGAGTGACGGCCACTACGAGTATATAGTAATGCCCTTTGGACTTTGCAACGCCCCTGTGTTCTTTCAGTGTTTAATGAATGAGATCTTCCAGGACCTTTTATACTCATTTGTCATGGTATATCTGGACGATATACTAATTTTTTCCAAAGACCTGAAGTCCCATCGTTCACATGTTCAAACGGACCTCCAATGCCTTAGAGACAATCGCCTCTATGCAAAATTAGAGAAGTGTATTTTCGAACAACCCAGCCTTCCATTCTTGGGCTTCATCATTTCCAATTGTGGCTTCACCATGGACCCTGAGAAACTCCAAGGTATTCGAGATTGGCCCCAACCAGTAGGCCTCCGTGCCTTTCAAAGATTATAGAAGCTTCATCGCTAACTATCCCACACTAGCTGCTCCACTCACTGCCATGACTAGGAAAGGAAGTATCCTTTGAGTTTGGTGCCCCAAGGCCCAATTTGCCTTCCATTGCTTGAAAGAGGCCTTCTGCACCGGTCCACATCTACATCATCCAGTTCCTAATCGTCCCTTCATCGTCGAAGTTGACGCATCCGCCACTGGAGCAGGGGCAGTCCTGAGTCAATATTCCCCCAAAGGGACCTTAGTACCATCCTCCTTCTACTCACAAAAGTTCTCTTCCATAGAGCAAAACTATACTATTGGAGATCGTGAGCTCTTAGCAGTGAAACTAGCCCATCAAGAATGTGGTCCCTGGCTAGCAGGGGCACAGCATAAGTTTACGATATTTAAGGACCACAAGAATCTCAAACACTTAAAGGAAGCCCAGCTACTGAATACTAGGCAGGCCCGCTAGGTGCTGTTCTTTGAACGCTTCAACTTCGAACTCCACTACCACCCAGCAGCAAAGAAGCTCCGTGCTGATGCGCTCTTTCACTCCCTCAAGTCAGAAGATATGCCCAAAATTCTTAGGCACATCATCGACCCAGCTTGCATATCAATTACAGTTACCAACACAGTACCAGCCGGGAAGATGGTATCCCGCATCGTCTCCATGAGCACATGCTCCATTGGGCTCACGACTCTAAGTTGGCTGGCCACCCTGGTCGGGTCCGGACCCTCGAGATGCTTAGAAGACAGTATTGGTGGTCTAGTATGGTAAAAGACTCTCATGACTATGTGGACTCCTGTCCTGTTTGCGTGCAGCAAAAATCCCTGACTAGCCACCCATGGGGGCTCCTCCAACCTCTTCCGGTGCCCACTGAACCCTGGCCAAGCATCTCTACCGACTTCATCGTCAATCTACCCCCATCTAAATGCAACACAGTAATCTGGGTTATCATCAATCGCTTTTCAAAAATGGCCCATTTTGTTCCACTACATAGTCTCCCCTCGGCTCCTGAACTAGCTAAATTCTTTCTAACCAATGTATTCCACTTGCATGGATTACCAAGAGAGATCGTCTCTGATCGTGGGCCTCAATTTGCTGCTAAATATTGGAGATCTCTTTGTAACAAATTTGATACTACTTTGAATCTGGCATCGGCCAATCATCTTCAAGCAAATGGCCAAGCCGAGAGGACAAATCGCTCCTTGAAGACATTCCTATGATCTTATGTCAATGACCAACAAGATAACTGGGCTGACCTCCTGCCATGGGCAGAATTATCCCACAATACGCATGTCACCTCTGCCACTGACGTCTCACCATTCTCAGTAATCTTTGGCTACCAGCCACAACTGCCTCTACCGTTGCCTCTCTCCGTACCCTCGCCTGTGGCACAGTCTACGGCACAGACAATACACCAACTCTGGAATCAAGTCAAGGAAAGACTAAGTCAGGCAGCCAAGCGGGTCAAACCTTTCACTGACGTTCATCATTGGGCCGCACTTCTGTTCTGGCCTGGCCAGAAAGTCTGGCTGAGCACTAAACATATTAAACTACGTCTTCCATCTCAATGACTGGCTCCCAGATTCATTGGACCATTCCCTGTCCTCTGATGCATAGGAGCAGTTATCTATCAGCTGCAGCTTCCCGCCTCCATGGGGATCCACAACACATTTCACGTATCTCTGCTGAAACCACTAGTCCTGTCCTGGCCTTCCTGAAGGCCTCCTTCTCCCATACTGCATACGGCTGAACCCGAACACCCACTCCAAGTAAAGGAGGTCTTGGACGTTCAACGTTGATGTTGCCATTGGGAATACCTCCTGTCTTGGGAGGGTTTCGGCAGGGAGGAGAACTCCTGGGAACCCTCTCTAACAAGACCTTGCTCCAGACCTTCCACCGGGAACACCCAGAGAAACCTAAGCTGCTAAGGGGGAGGCCTAGAAGGGAGGGTACTGTTGTACATCCCGACCACATAGGTGCCACGACCAGGCCTGCTCACCTGGCTTTGTCCTCTACCAGCGTGGGTCTGGTGGCTGTTGCTAACCCTCGGCATCCCCATGCCGTACCGCGGCCTTCCTCATCCCTGCAGACCTCACAGCGGAGCTCCCATCGGGGTTCCAAGTCGTCGCTCGACTCGGTCCCACCCCTAGGCGTGCGCAGCCATCATCGCACTTCGTAAAGGGCCCAGCTTGGGAAACCTCCGAAGGGCACGTTCTGATGACATCACCAGCCTCCCATACATAAGGCAGGGCTCAATCCACTGATCCCTGCCTTGGTAGCTGGGTCGACACTCCGGTGTAGTAAGTTTGCCTGCTCTAGTGTCTCCTGTTCCAGCATCTCCTGTTCCAGTGTCCCTGTTCCAGCATTTTCTGCTCCAGCGTCTCCTATTCCAGTGTCTCTCTGTTCCCTGGTAGAACCCTTCGGACTGATCTCATGGTACTGACCTTTGCTTGTTCTTGACCATGTTTGACCACTGCCTGGAACTGACCTCTGCCTGTCCGCTGACCACGTCTGAACGCTGCCTGGAACCGACCTCTGCCTGTCCTTTGACCACATCTGATCACTGCCTGGAATTTGACCTTTGCCTGACCTGACTACACCTGGACTGACCACTGGTGCTTCAGCTGAACATTCTGGACTGATACTCTGGCCTTGTTCCTTGCTATACACTCGGACACTCTCTTCTGGCCTTCTGTGACCTCCGGACCATCCTGTTTGGACATTGACCGCGCACCCTTAATTGTGGTGGGCACTCCCCTATGCTACCTCTCTAGGAGACCCTGCGAGGCCCACCTAAAACCAGGCGGCCCTGGTACCCAAGGGCTCAACCTGAGGAAACCCCGGGTTGCTATTGGCGAAGCTCTTGCTAGCCTCTGTTTCCTTCTGTGCTCCACCTCTTGGTAGCAGGTGCTCTCTGGGTCCGACCAGAGGGCCGTACCAATCCTACACCAGGCCAAGGGTCCACCTCCAGTGCAACACATAAGAACCTGGCAAGTACCCAAAAACTAAGCCTGTTCCATGTTACTGTTGCAAGTAATAGCAGTGGCTATTTTCTAAGTCAACTTAATTAACAGCAGGTAATGGACTTCTCCTCCAAGAATGTATCCAATCCTTTTTTAAACACAGCTAGACTAACTGTATTAACCACATCTTCTGGCAACAAATTTCAAAGTTTAATTGTGCGTTGAGTGAAAAAAACTTTCTCCGATTAGTTTTAAATGTGCCCCATGCTAACTTCATGGAGTGCCCCTAGTCTTTCTACTATCCAAAAGAGAAAATAACCGATTCACATCTACCTGTTCTAGACCTCTCATAATTTTAAACATCTCTATAATATCCTTCCCCAGCCTTCTCTTCTCCAATCTGAAAAGTCCTAACCTCTTTAGTCTTTCCTCATAGGGGAGCTGTTCCATTCCCCTTATCATTTTGGTAGCCCTTCTCTGTACCTTCTCCATTGCAATTATATCTTTTTTGAGATGCGGCGACCAGGATTGTACACAGTATTCAAGGTGCGGTCTCACCATGGAGCGATACAGAGGCATTATGACATTTTCTGTTTTATTCACTTCCCTTTCTAATAATTCCCAGCATTGTGTTTGCTTTTTTGACTGCCGCAGCACACTGAACAGATGATTTCAATGTGTTATCCACTATGACACCTAGATCTCTTTCTTGGGTTGTAGCACCTAATATGGAACCTAACATTGTGTAACTATAGCATGGGTTGCTTTTCCCTATATGCATCACCTTGCACTTATCCACATTAAATTTCATCTGCCATTTCGATACCCAATTTTCCAGTCTTACAAGGACTTCCTGCAATTTATCACAATCTGCTTGCGATTTAACTACTCTGAACAATTTTGTATCATCTGCAAATTTGATTATTTCACTCATCGTATTTCTTTCCAGATCATCACCACCTATCCCATGACTTTTTACTTTTCCTAGAAGCCTCTCATGAGGAACTTTGTCAAACGCCTTCTGAAAATCCAAGTATACTATATCTACCGGTTCACCTTTATCCACATGTTTATTAACTCCTTCAAAAAAGTGAAGCAGATTTGTGAGGCAAGACTTGCCTTGGGTAAAGCCATGCTGACTTTGTTCCATTAAACCATGTCTTTCTATATGTTCTGTGATTTTGATGTTTAGAACACTTTCCACTATTTTTCCTGGCACTGAAGTCAGGCTAACCGGTCTGTAGTTTCCCTGATCGCCCCTGGAGCCTTTTTTAAATATTGGGGTTATAATAGCTATCCTCCGGTCTTCAGGTACAATGGATGATTTTAATGATAGGTTACAAATTTTTACTAATAGGTCTGAAATTTCATTTTTTAGTTCTTTCAGAACTCTGGGGTGTATACCATCCAGTCCAGGTGATTTACTACTCTTCAGTTTGTCAATCAGGTCTACCACATCTTCTAGGTTCACCGTGATTTGATTCAGTCCATCTGAATCATTGCCCATGAAAACCTTCTCCAGTACGGGTACCTCCCCAACATCCTCTTCAGTAAACACCGAAGCAAAGAAATCATTTAATCTTTCCGCAATGGCCTTATCTTCTCTAAGTGCCCCTTTAACCCCTCGATCATCTAACGGTCCAACTGACTCCCTCACAGGCTTTCTGCTTCGGATATATTTTTAAAAGTTTTTACTGTGAGTTTTTGCCTCTACGGCCAACTTCTTTTCAAATTCTCTCTTAGCCTGTCTTATCAATGTCTTACATTTAACTTGCCAAGATTTGTGTATTATCCTATTTTCTTCTGTTGGATCCTTCTTCCAATTTTTGAATGAAGATCTTTTGGCTAAAATAGCTTCTTTCACCTCCCCTTTTAACCATGCCGGTAATCATTTTGCCTTCTTTCATTGTTCCGCATAGTCCGACTGCTTTGATTGACCCTCTAAGCTGCCCTTTATATCCTCTACTGTAGTTTGGATTTTAATTAAGCAGTCATCTAAGGCTTACATAAAACTCTTAGATATTTATTGTAGCACTTCCTCCAATACATTTGCCAGCATTTTTTCTGTGCCTTCAGACCCCACCATTGTAGCCTCTGAATGCTTCTTTTCTGGGCCAGGACGAGTTACCTTTGTGTTCATAACCCTCGAAAAGCACTTTGTTTTATAACAGGAAAAGCTTTTACTTGTTCCATCGTATATTCAGTACTTGCACAAAGAAAATGTTCGGCAAGTATATTGTAATATTTAGAGTTTTTTGAGGAATGCTCCAGAGCCTAAACCCCTGGTGTCTTATCAGGCTTGTGTCATAACCAGAAATCCAAGTGTACTTTTTAAAGATTGGGGCCATTGTTTGGTGAGCGGGGAAGAAGGGGTTGAGACAGGTTGTGGGGGCCATGGGCATTGGGTTGGGAAGCCCACGTCTTTGTACTTTTTTTTTTTTAAGTGTGCTACTTAAAGGTATCTGAGTAAGTAAGGCTGGACAACTTTAGGTCTACACCACAAGAGATAAGATGGACCAATGCACAGGAGTCACACCAGTAGGAAAATAAAAAAAACAAATGTGTGCTGCAATGACATTTATTGTGAATTGTTAGTGGGGACAATAAGTCATACAAATAATTAAGTGGATATAATTCAACATACAGCTTTTGAATTTTAGAATAGTTTTAACTGAGAGAAGTTTTATATGGATCTAATTAAATGTACAAACAGTCACCTAGATATATGTTAACAAATTCAGTCCCCCGACATGGGACAGTGTTTCATAGCGCTCCATCGAGAGGGACAAAGGCTGACTTTAAAAATGTAGAATGCAATCTGTAAATAGAATATAAATAAAAGTAAGGGATTAAAGCAACTATGTAATACAGAACTACAAAGAGGACATATGGCAAGAAGCATATATATGAGATAACACATGTACAATACAGAGGATTGCATTCTTCTATTATTACCGCATCTTAGATAATGAAGGTAGTATTTGCAAAAGGTAATTCAGAAGTAGATTCATGCCCTGAATCTTGACACAATTCTTAATCTGAAATATCTCTGAATCATAAGATATTGATCATCCGGTAGTGGAAAAGAATTTGATGCCTTTTGTCCACAGCATCTTAGCCTCCAATAAGGAAGTGGAGGAGGCAGATAATACTGACATGGCAGAGCTGATGACAGCAAAGGGGAAAAACAACTCCAAGCCTGAACAGCCAGCCCCTTCCCCTAACAATGCCGTATAGAAATGACATGAGGCCTCCTCCAGGGACTTCCTTTCACATCTCCTTGCCTAGGACTTTGTACCATTGCCCCTCATTTGGAGTCTTGGGTTGTTTTTGCCACTGTGCATGACTGCTTTTCCTTTTGGTTTTCATGACACTCTTTCTGCTGCTTTATCTCTGCCATGGGTTTTTTTTTCTGCTTATTTTGGTGTTACATTACCCCTTCATTGTACCTTCTGCTATTCATGCCATACATGGTGCCACTTTTCGCCTTTCATACTACCTTACTGTTGTTGGTGGCATTTGTTCCACTTTTGGAGCCATGGGGTGTTCTGTCCACTCTCACTGCTTTTTGCTCCACTCATACTGCTGGTATCATTTTGCCTTATTGCGGGTCTTTGAACTAGTCATGCCACTTTTAGTGCCAAGTTGACAAAGTTTTGCTGGGTTGGAGTGCCTTCATCCTTCTTATGATGTCTACCCACAAGTTTTATTACAAATGAATTAAAAAATAAGTTTGGGAGACCAAAGTAGGCTGCAATGCTTCATTTTTTACTTTTTTCCTGCAGATAAGCAGGCTGAATTAACCATGCTGTCTGGGCACCCCCTGGTGGCCTGATGCAGGAATTTCTCCAAGTACGTGTAGAGCTTTGCTCCTGCATGCCTGCGTGTGCCTTCCAATGTGACTGCCCTCTCTGCTTCAGTTCTCCCTTTTCCCATGGAATCTTCTCCTCTGACTATTTTTTCTCTTCTCTCATCTTTACTTCACTTTGGTTATCCCCAGACAGCACTTTTCAGTGCTAACATGGGCCCCAGAACACTGGGATTCAAGTTCTGTCGATGTGGCAAGATTATGTCCTGAGTTGGTCCCTTTTCAGCTTCAGACGGAGCAGGATGATAGGCACCAAATGATGGAGCTCCTCCAATTCCTGGATGCCCCTAAAGTAATCACTTCTATTCCCATTCATCAAGTTCTTCTTGACCTCCTCAAAAAGAACTGGGAAAATCCTGGATCCATTGCCCCAGTCCATAGGAAGGCTGACACTACCTATTTAGTACAGTCAGCCCTCGGCTTTCAAAAATCTCAGCTCGACCACCACTCAGTTGTGGTAGAATCGGCTCAAAAGAAAGCAAAAAGGACGAAGCCTCACTCATCTACCCCTCCTGTTAAGGAACACAAGTTCCTAGACAATATTGGTCAACGAGTGTTCCAAGGGGCCATGCTCATCTCCAGAATTGCTGCTTACCAGCTGTATATGACCCAATACAATAGGGTCATTTTCAAGCAAATACAGGACTTCTCTGAAACCCTGCCTGACCAATTCCAAGAACAGCTTCAAATCCTTGTCAACAAGGGGTTTGAGGCAGGAAAGCATGAGATAAGAACAGCTTACGATATCTTCGACACCTCTACTAGAGTGTCTGCAGCTGCCATCTCGGCAAGACTGTATCTTTTACTTATGCCTACATTATGTCTTATGCCTACATTATTACTTATGCCTACATAAGTAAAAGACTGTATCTTTTACTTATGCCTACATTAGGCAATGTATCTTTATCTTTTACTTATGTTATTATCCCCATATATACTTATCCAAGTTATATTGACCTGTTCATTGTAAGACAGTTACTTGTCAATGTTATTGTTAAAATGTAAACCGAATTGATCAGTAATTCTGTTATTGGAAAGTCTGTATATAAAAATGCTAAATAAATAAATAAATAAATAAGACGATGGGCCTGGCTCACATCTTCTGACTTTCGCCCAGAAGTACAAGACATGCTAACTGACCTACCATGCGTAGGAGACAATCTGTTCGGTGAACAGATCCAGCAAATAGTGGCTGACTTAAAGGACCATCATGAGACCCTTAAACAGCTCTCCTCGATACCTTCTGACTTCCCCTCAAGACAGCATTTTAGGAAGGACTCTAAGAAGTCATTCTTCCATCCAAGGAAGTACTATCCTCCACCAGCAAGGTCCCGAACTATGAGACCTTTTCAAAAACCTCAGCCTCGCCAGGCCCGAAAGCAAAAGCCTCAAGCAGCTCCCCAGCCTGGGCCTGCTTCAGGTTTTTGACTTTCACTTGGACAGCAGCAGCCTGATTCCTCTGCCAAGCATACCAGTGGGAGGTCGATTGTGCCACTTTCATGGCATGTGGCAATCAATCACCACTGACCAATGGGTGCTAGCAATCATTGCTCAGGGTTACCACCTAAACTTTCTTGCTCTTCCACCGGACTCACCACCTCTGCAAACGTGGAGAGTATCCGACCATTCTGTCCTTCTGGAGCAGGAGGTTTCCCTTCTTCTCCAGTTAAGAGCAATAGAACCCATCCCACTCTCGCAGCAAGGCCTAGGGTTCTATTCCCGGTACTTTTTGATCCCCAAAAAATCCGGGGGAGTTCATCCAATTCTGGACCTACATGCTCTCAACAAGTACCTACAGCGAGAAAAGTTCAAGATGGTAACCTTGGGCTTGCTTCTACCTCTTCTGCAAAGAGGAGACTGGCTCTGCTCTCTGGACCTTCAGGACGCATACACACACATTGCGATAACTCCAGCTCATTGCAAGTACCTCAGGTTTTTAGTAGGCCCAAAGCACTATCAATACCGCGTGCTTCCGTTTGGCCTAGCATCGGCACCACGAGTTTTTACCAAATGTCTCGTGGTTGTCGCAGCTTTTCTCAGGAAAGAAGGTGTTCACGTCTACCCCTATCTGGACGACTGGTTAATCAGGGCTCCAACCCAGCAAGCCGCTCGGTCTTCCCTCGATTTGACCCTACATACTCTAATTTCTCTAGGATTTCTCGACAATTACAAAAAAGCCTATTTAGTCCTATCTCAAACCTTGTCATTCATTGGGGCAGACGTGGACACCTTGCAGGCAAAAGCCTTTCTACCTCAACAACGAGCGCTAATCCTCGTGTCTCTCGCTCACCAGTTGCAGTCTCAGCATTCAGCAACAGCTCGCCAATTCCTCATCCTTTTACGACACATGGTGTCCTCAGTCCATGTCACACCAATGGCCCGCCTGGCCATGAGGCTCATGCATTGGACTCTGAGGTCACAATGTATTCAGGCTGTTCAGCCTCTGTCGACCATTGTCCACATCACCGACGCACTCCGTCTGTCTCTCGCCTGGTGGAAAGATCACAACAATCTCCTCCAGGGACTGCCGTTTCAAGTGCCAGATCCTCAACTCATTCTCACCACCGATGCTTCCAACCTCGGGTGGGGAGCCCACGTGGACAATCTACAGACACAAGGGCCTTGGTCTCCAGAGGAAGCCAAACATCAAATAAACTTCCTAGAACTTCGAGCAATGCGATATGCTCTCAGGGCTTTTCAGGAACGCCTATCAAATCACGTCATCCTGATTCAGACGGACAACCAGGTGGCCATGTGGTACATCAACAAGCAGGGAGGCTTCCTCCTGTGTCAGGAAGCTGCACAGATTTGGGCGGAAGCGCTCTCCCACTCGATGTACCTCAGGGCCACCTACTTGCTGGGAGTGGACAATGTCTTGGCAGACAAACTGAGTCACGTCTTCCAGCCACACAAATGGTCTCTCAACCCCTCGGTAGCGACCTCAATCTTTCACCAATGGAGATACCCCCAGACAGACCTCTTTGCGTCCCCTCAGAACCACAAAGTGGACAATTACTGCTCCCTCATTCGGAGCTAGCGCTCTCAGCCCAGAGATGCATTCTCCCTCTCGTGGGCAACCGGTCTGCTCTATGCATTCCCTCCACTTCCTCTTCTTTTGAAGACTCTTGTGAAGCGACGTCAGGACAAAGGAACCATGATCCTGATAGCACCTCACTGGCCACGCCAAGTGTGGTTTCCCATACTCCAGGATTTCTCCATCCGCAGGCACATTCCCTTGGGAACGGACCCGCATCTGATCACTCAAAATGACGGATGCCTACGCCATCCCAATCTTCAGGCCTTGTCCCTGACGGCATGGATGTTGAAAGGTTAATCCTTCAACCACTTAACCTTTCAGATTCGGTTTCTCATGTCCTGATTGCTTCCCGAAAGCCTTCCACAAGAAAATCTTATTCCTATAAATGGAAAAGGTACACATCATGGTGCACTTCGCAGTCCCTTGATCCCTTTGCCTGTCCAATCCCAAGGTTTTTGGACTATCTCTGGCATTTGTCAGAGTCAGGTCTAAAAACCTCTTCCATCAGAATGCATGTCAGTGTGGTAGCCGCCTTCCATAAATGTGTTGGGGATGCACTATATCAGTACAACCCGTTGTAACACGATTTTTAAAGGGCTTGCTCCATATCAAGCCACCTTTACGTCCTCTGGCCCCTTCTTCGGACCTTAACCTGGTTCTTGGTTGGCTCATGAAACCACCATTCAAGCCTCTTCACTCCTGTGACCTAAAATATCTCACATGGAAAGTGATTTTCCTTTTAGCTATCACTTCAGCTCGCAGGGTTAGTGAGTTACAGGCCCTAGTTACCTATCCGCCTTACACTAAACTCCTGCAGGACCGGGCGGTACTCCGCACTCACCCTAAGTTTTTACCCAAGGTAGTTTCAGAGTTTCATATTAATCAATCCATCATACTACCTACCTTTTTTCCCAGACCCCATTCCAATCCAGGGGAACAGGCTCTGCATACCCTTGACTGTAAACGAGCTCTACTTTCTATCTAGACCGTACACTTCCCCACAGGAAGAGCACTCAATTATTCGTCTCTTTCCATCCCAACAAATTAGGGCAACCTGTGGGTAAGCAGACTCTCTCCTCTTGGAAGACTGCATATCTCTTTGCTACCAGCAAGCAGGCATTCCTTTTCAAGACCGTGTTAAAGCACACTCTGTGAGGGCCATGGCAACTTCAGTAGCACACCTAAGATTGGTGCCGCTTCCTGACATTTGCAGGGCTGCCACCTGGAGCTCTCTCCATACCTTCGCACCCCACTATTGCTTGGACAAAGCCAGAAGACAAGATTCCATCTCCGGCCAATCTGTCCTGCGTAACTTATTTCCAACGTGACGTACCAACACCCTTCCGCCTGCCCGGTGGGGTTCAGGATGCCCTCTTCCAAATTCCACCCCAGTTGTTGTGCCTGTTGCACGCCGTTGGGTACATTTGGTGCATGTTCGGACATCCTCAGCTTGGTACTCACCCATATGTGAGGACTACCATCCTGCTTGTCCTGTGAGAAAGCAAATATTGCTTACCTGTAACAGGTGTTCTCACAGGACAGCAGGATGTTAGTCCTCACGAAACCCGCCTGCCGCCCTGCGGTGTTGGGTTTATAACGTTTTGTTGTTTTATTTTTTCGGCCCTGCCTGTAGCTATCAAATAAAACTGAAGGGGGACCCCTGCTGGCTGCAGGGTTGGTGCCATGCTGGGCATGCCCAGTAGGGACCAGTCAAAGTTCTGGAAACTTTGATAGAAGTTTTCCGTGATTGGGCTCCATCTTGTGATGTCACCCATATGTGAGGACTAACATCCTGCTGTCCTTTGAGAACACCTGTTACAGGTAAGCAACATTTGCTTTACTTGTGCCTGGGGCCGGAGCACGACCAGGTGTCCTGTGTGGATTGTGGTTGGATGTCTCCTTATGCCCAGTGATAGAGGGCCGTGAAAATAGCCTGGCTCCAGGAGGAGGAGCAGTTGGACTACTATGCCTCTTCACAATGGTCAGCTCACTCATCTCCAGTGTGAGGGCCTAAACATCATGAGGAGATAAGGCATTCCTCCTCCCTTCAGCCCTCCTCCATGGCTAGAAAAGAAGCAGGAGGTAAGACCAGGAAGGACCACCCAACCTTGAGGGAAAGGGCTCAGTCCTCTTCAGCGTTGATTGTGTGGAAGGATCTGGCTATGACCCTGACCATGAAGCATGCACATAAGCATTGTCCATCACCCAATACAAACTCCCAATTGACGCACTCAGAGTGGCCAACTCCACCAACACAACCAGTGTCAAATGCATGCATCAGAGAACATCAGATTGATGCAACCGGCGCCTGCTCCATCAACGACGCAGAAACCATCAATGCATGCATCGTCTAGACTGATGCATATAGTGCAAAGTATTGTGGAGAAGCATGGTGGGAAAGCTAAATGCAAAACCCACCATGTTGAACCATTAACACCAATGCACAAGCATCATCCTTCAGCCAAGCGAAGTCCTCCCCACTCAAGGGGTCCTGTTTCTTCACTTTCTGACTTGGAACTTTCAGGTGAGTCAGAAGATGAGGCTCCACCACACTAGGGCCACTCTTCTGCTACCATGAGCAGGGGAAAACAGAAGATCAAATGGTTCTGGACTGCAAGATGGTGATCAGGACAAACCACATCATCATTCTCCACCGCCCAAAAGATGCCGAACATCTGCACCAAAGCATTAAAAGGGGTGGCAACCCATACCATCTCCCAGATAACAGGACTCCTGCAGACTTTTTTTGATTCTGTGGTGTCTGCACAGCTTTTTCATTCTTCCTCAAGACCATCACCAGAGGGTTTGTTGCACTGCCCTCTTCCTCACCACCGGAAAGCCCCCAAGGAGAGGATCGAATGGTGGAGTGGAGCCAGGCAGGCTTCAGACCCTGACCAGGACTTGGATTACTTACTCCTCCACCTCTCCATGCTCCTCCACAGGGATCCCCTCAGACCCCTTGGAGGGCCAACCCGAGCCAACTTCTTCACTGAAGGACTTTTCCTATTCTATGTTTATTGAGAAGGTAGGCTCCCTTTGGAATTTGGAGACTACATGTCTGACAGACCCCAGGGTGAAGTGCAGGACTGTTAAAGATCTTTGATGTCCCAGATGAACCGACGGCCCCTATCTTCTCATTTAGTTCTGGATAAGATCATGGACAAGGCAGGGAATCCCCTTTTTCAGCTTCTTCCACTTAACGTAAATCCAAACTAAATTCCGGATGCAGAAATCCACTCATTATGTTCCTGCACAACTGCCCCATGCATCAGTGGTAGTCAATTTGGCTATGAAGAAAGCCAGGAAGACCAGGCTTTACTCCAATACACCCCCAGGCAAGGATAGCCGCTATTAGATGATTTTTGGCAAAAAGGGGTTTTCAAGGATCCATGCTAAACCGCTAAGATTCAACAAAAACAATTTTATATAATTCAATATTTCTATAAATGCCTGCAGTGACTTAAAGGGATAGATGAACATGCTGTGGGGGATACCCAACAGCGGCAGGTTTTTTCTGATCTCATGGAGGAATTACGACACCTTCTCCGGATGATCTTTGAAGGGTTTGAAGTCTCTGCCATATGTCGGTTTGTCCTCCATTGCAACTTGACGGATGGCTTGGTTGCGGGCCAGTGCCATAAGAAAAGATGTGACTGAGAAGCTGGTGGACCTCCTGTTGCAAAAGGGGATAATCTGTTCAGAGACAAATTGTGTGAGACAATCTCACAGTTTAAAGGAGCAAACTGTTGTGGTATCCTTGCTAATGTCCCTGGTAGACCAGCCAGGTGCGAAACGTTACTATTCCTCTTACCACAAACTCTTTTGTCCCAGACACTCCTACAAATCACTTCCACCTTACAGACCTCTGCCCTACCAACAACAGCCATGGCCACAGCTCCAAATCCCAGTGAGATGCCATCTCCATTTCTTCACCCAGGCGTTGTCTCAGATCACATCTGACCATTGAGTTCTCAATAACATCCGCAATGGCTACCTTCTCCATTTTCAAACAGCTCTGCCCACACCACACCTTGTTTCCCCATCCAGGGGAGAGAAGAATGCCCCCCCCCCTCCTACTTCAGTAAGTCCACATCTTAATTCATCAACTGGCAATTCAACGAATCCCTCCCCACCACCATCTTCAGGGATTCTATTCCCAATATTTCCTCATTCCCAAGAAGACCGGAGGATCATGGATGATTTTGGATCTCAGGGCTCTCATCTTGCTGCTACCTCTGTTTTCAAGTGGGCACTCATCATTACCAGTACAAAGTTCTGCCTTTTGGCCTCTCATCAGCACTTCTCATCACAGTAGCTGTGGCCCATCTTCGGAAGCAGGGAATAAAGGTGTTTCCTTACCTGGACGATTAGCTTCTTTTAGCTCCGAACCCAGAGCTGCTTCGCATCCCCCAGCTTCAAGTTCTGAATTGCCTAGGATTCATCATAAACTATGAAAAATCTCACCTCTAGCCCACTCAAACACTCCAATTTATAGGGGCAATTATCAACACACACCTTTGCAAAGCTTTCCTTCCGCAGGATAGGATTTGCACCTTTCAAGTCTTAGCCTCTGCATTAAAATGTCTCTCATGACCGGCAGCCCACCAGATCCTCATACTATTAGGCCACATGGTGGCAGCCAAGTTTGTTGTCCCCCATACGCATCTTCACTTGCATTGCGTACAATGGGGCCTCAAGTCACAGTGGTCCCAGAGATCAAACCCTCTGTCACCAGTAACGGTTTCAGATGTAGATTGGTGGGTCACTCCGGGAGTCCTGTAGTTGGGTGCCCCCTTCCAGATACCAAATCACCAACTGGTCCTCACTATGGATGCTTCCACCATGGGATGGGGTGCACATGTGTTCCACCTCAAGACACAAGGGCTTTGGACACCTGCTGAGCGGAAACTCTAGATCAACCTGCTGGAACTACGAGCCATACGATATGCCATTTGAGCCTTCCTACATGTTCTACAACACAAATCAGTCATGGTTTACACAGGCTCTCCATAAAGTTGTCAAGGAGCACATTTAAAACAAATAGGAGAAAATTATTTTTCATTCAATTCATAATTAAGCTCTGGAATTTATTGCCAGAGGATGTGGTTAAGGCAGTTAGCTTAGCTGGGTTCAAAAAATGTTTGGACAAGTTGCTGAAGGAGAAGTCCATAAACAGCTATTAGTCAAGCTGAAAGAGGCAATAGCTACTGCTATTACTGGCATTAGTTGCATGGGATCTATTTAATGTTTGGGTACTTGCCAGGTATTTGTATCCTGAATTACCACTGTTGGAAACAGGATGCTGGGCTTGATGGACTCTTGGTCTGATCCAATAAGGCAACTTCTTATGATCAAGGAAAAGCAAGACTAACATCAAATGATTTTTGACCAGCCTTGGCATATATGCCCCAAGGTTCTGTTCTGGGACCACTGCTTTTTGATATATGCATAAATGTCCTGAAAATATGCATAAATGTCCTGAAAATATGAACAAGTGAGGTGATCAGATTTATTGATGACACAAAATTATTCAAAGGTGTTAAATCGTAAGAGGATTATGAGAAATTGCAAGAAGACACTGCAAAACTGGGAGACTGGGCATGCATGCAAAGGGAAATTGAATTTTAATGTGGACAAGTGCAAAGTGATGCACTTATGGAAGAGTAATACAAATTATGGCTATACGGTGCAGGGCTCCATGCTAGGAGTCACCACTCAAGAAAAGGATCTAGGTTTCTGGTTGAAAATACTTTGAAATCTTCTGCTCAGTATGCAGCAGCAACCAAGAAAGCAAATAGAATGCTAGGGATTATTAGGAAAGGAAAGGAGAACAAAACAGAATATTATAATGCCTTTGTATCATTTCATGGTGCTACCTCATGTTGAGTATTGTGTGTACTTCTGGTCATCACATCTCAAAAAAGATATAGTAGAATTAGAAAAGGTACAGAGAAGGGTGGTAGAACAGCTCCCCTAAGAGGAAAGACTAAAGAAGTTAGGACTGTTCAGCTTGGAAAAGAGATGACTGAGGGGGGAATATGATAGAGGTGTTTAAAATCACGAGAGGTCTAGAACGGGTCAATGTGAATCAGTTATTTACTCTTTCGGATAATAGAAGGACTAGGGGGCACTCTATGAAGTTAGCATGAAGCACATTTAAAACTAATTGGAGAAAGTTCTTTTACACTCAACGCACAATTAAATTCTGGAATTTGTTGCCGGGGATGTGGTTAGTGCAGTTAGTTTAGCTGGGTTTAAAAAAGGTTTGGAGGAGAAGTCCATTACCTGCTATTAATCAAGTTGACTTAGAAAACAGCCACTGCTATTACTAGCATCTGTAGCATGGGATAGACTTAGGTTTTGGGTACTTGCCAGGTATTTATAGCCTGGATTGGCCACTGTTGGAAACAGGATGCTGGGCTTGATGGACCTTTGGTCTGACCCAGGATGGCATGTTTTTATGTTTATGTTTTATTGATGCTGGGGAGAGGATTCTGTCAGCCTTGATTACAGAGGGCATCAGCAGCTTACCATCCCACCTATATGAACACTTTATAATGTTGGGGCCAAGGTCAATATTTGTCCTGTTGGTGATCTTAGCAGGAGGTATGAAAGAAGTATATGGCCAATAGGCCATTACATTTGTTTTTTATTGGGAGGTTTAATCTTCCTGCTTAAGCAATGGTCAGTACATCATTATTTTGTTAGTTAATTCAAGTCGCAGGTCATTCAATCTCAGCCGAAAAGTCAAGAAGAGACTGTCCTCTGCTTATAGCTCAAAATTGAATGTTTGACACTACACTCAATCTTTGTTTAAAAGCCATATGATGGCCAACAAGGACAGCAATAATCATCACAACTAGGCTATTTGATTATAACTCCTGGACTGTCCCATTATTACAGACAGTAAAACCACACTGCCTTTTACACTGTAGAGTGTATAGAGTCTTATGGTAGCTGAGTCCTTTCAATAAGGTGCATGCCAAAAATGAAACACCTGAGTCAATGCAGATGTAACAGTTTAGGCCTTAGCAAGCATTCTCTAAATAACTTGTGTTCAAGAGCATACCAATCTTTTTACATTACACATGCTAAAGCTTCGTTTGCATATGACATTCCTTTATTTACATGGCTCCTGCTGCAGAGTTTATAAAATACTAGCATAAATCTGCCTTTATTAGGATTTATTGCATAGCATGTATTTTTCTATTTACCAAAGGTCTTAGCATGCATGCCTATCTTTGTAACCCCTGGGTGGGATGGAGCCTTTCACTTGGCACCCAGGGCACATAGGAAGCAAATGTAGAGATAGACCCTTTCTGCACAACTGCATCTATTCACTCCTTCTCCCCACTGGATAGCTTTCACCTAAGGCCATGACTTCCAATTTGTTGGGACAAACAGTAGCTCTTCTATGCAGTTCCTTTTTACAATTATGCCATTTCCATCCCTTACTTCACAGCATAAACAAACAATTATACAGTCTCAACATCCAATAAACACACTGCAGAAGAATTTGTGGTTTCCAACTTCTTTACTGACATTTCTCGTATTCGATTGATTAGCAGCAATAAATAATAGCAGATAGAATAAACTTGTGACTCCTCTACTTCTATGTGAAAGTTTTATACTCCTTGAATCCAATTTGTTATATTCCTCAGATTATGCAGAGGAAGTTAGTTTTGCCTTTCTTTACTCCCCCAATTTACTTCTATTTTGACTCTTTCCACTGGAGGTGGTTAGAATATACACATAGTCTAATATTGAATCAGACCTCAGTCCTATATGTAATACTCTTCCAGAAAACCTCTTTAAATACTTTTAATCCTTGTGCCGCACCTGAAGGGTACTTCACGCTCCCTTGTATTTTCCTGAATTCTTTCCACTCCTTAGGCAGTGCGTGGTGGGCACTTCTCACACACCCTTAAGTAACTTTCCCCAATAGCAATAAACATTTTGTTACCTTTGTGTTGTATATTCTTTGTTTCTACTATCAGTGCACAAAGGGCTATAAATTCCATCTAAAGCAAAGGATTTCAGTAAAGTGCACTGATAGTAGAAACAAAGAATATACAACACAAAGGTAACAAAATGTTTATTGCTATTGGGGAAAGTTACTTAAGGGTGTGTGAGAAGTGCCCACCACGCACTGCCTAAGGAGTGGAAAGAATTCAGGAAAATACAAGGGAGCGTGAAGTACCCTTCAGGTGCGGCACAAGGATTAAAAGTATTTAAAGAGGTTTTCTGGAAGAGTATTACATATAGGACTGAGGTCTGATTCAATATTAGACTATGTGTATATTCTAACCACCTCCAGTGGAAAGAGTCAAAATAGACGGACGGACGGACGGACAGAAGACAATGTGTGATGGTAAATGAAACCTTCTCTGAAGAGAGAGCGGTTTTAAGTGGTATACCGCAAGGATCGGTGTTGGGACCGGTCCTGTTCAATATCTTTGTGAGCGACATTGCGGACGGTATAGAAGGTAAAGTTTGTCTTTTTGCGGATGACACTAAGATCTGCAACAGAGTGGACACGCCGGAAGGAGTGGAGAGAATGAGACGGGATCTAAGGAAACTGGAAGAGTGGTCGAAGATATGGCAGCTGAGATTCAATGCCAAGAAGTGCAAAGTCATGCATATGGGGAGTGGAAATCCGAATGAACTGTATTCGATGGGGGGGGGGAAAGGTTGATGTGCACGGAGCAGGAGAGGGACCTTGGGGTGATAGTGTCTAATGATATAAAGTCTGCGAAACAATGCGACAAGGCGATAGCAAAAGCCAGAAGAATGCTGGGCTGCATAGAGAGAGGAATATCGAGTAAGAAAAGGGAAGTGATTATTCCCTTGTACAGGTCCTTGGTGAGGCCTCAACTGGAGTACTGTGTACAGTTCTGGAGACCGTATCTACTAGAGATGTGAATCGTGTCCTCGATCGTCTTAACGATCGATTTCGGCTGGGAGGGGGAGGGAATCGTATTGTTGCCGTTTGGGGGGGTAAAATATCGTGAAAAATCGTGAAAAAATCGAAAAAAACGTAAAATCGCAAAACCGGCACATTAAAACCCCCTAAAACCCACCCCCGACCCTTTAAATTAAATCCCCCCCCAAATGACTTAAATAACCTTCGGGTCCAGTGGCGGTCCGGAACGGCAGCGGTCCGGAACGGGCTCCTGCTACTGAATCTTGTTGTCTTCAGCCGGCGCCATTTTCCAAAATGGCGCCGAAAAATGGCGGCGGCCATAGACGAACACGATTGGACGGCAGGAGGTCCTTCCGGACCCCCGCTGGACTTTTGGCAAGTCTTGTGGGGGTCAGGAGGCCCCCCCCCAAGCTGGCCAAAAGTTCCTGGAGGTCCAGCGGGGGTCAGGGAGCGATTTCCCGCCGCGAATCGTTTTCGTACGGAAAATGGCGCCGGCAGGAGATCGACTGCAGGAGGTCATTCAGCGAGGGTTCCGGCGCCTCGCTGAACGACCTCCTGCAGTCGATCTCCTGCCGGCGCCATTTTCCGTACGAAAACGATTCGCGGCGGGAAATCGCTCCCTGACCCCCGCTGGACCTCCAGGAACTTTTGGCCAGCTTGGGGGGGGCCTCCTGACCCCCACAAGACTTGCCAAAAGTCCAGCGGGGGTCCGGAAGGACCTCCTGCCGTCCAATCGTGTTCGTCTATGGCCGCCGCCATTTTTCGGCGCCATTTTGGAAAATGGCGCCGGCTGAAGACAACAAGATTCAGTAGCAGGAGCCCGTTCCGGACCGCCGCTGGACCCGCAGGTTATTTAAGTCATTTGAGGGGGGGTTCGGGAGGGTGGGGGATTTAATTTAAAGGGTCGGGGGTGGGTTTTAGGGGGTTTTAGTGTGCCGGCTCACGATTCTAACGATTTATAATGATAAATCGTTAGAATCTCTATTGTATTGTGTTCCATAACGGTTTAAGACGATATTAAAATTATCGGACGATAATTTTAATCGTCCTAAAACGATTCACATCCCTAGTATCTACAAAAAGACAAAGACAAGATGGAAGCGGTACAAAGAAGGGCGACCAGGAAGGTGGAGGATCTTCATCGGATGACGTACGAGGAGAGATTGAAGAATCTAAATATGTACACCCTGGAGGAAAGGAGGAGCAGAGGTGATATGATACAGACTTTCAGATACTTGAAAGGTTTTAATGATCCAAAGGCTACGACAAACCTTTACCATAAGAAAAAAATCAGCAGAACCAGGGGTCACGATTTGAAGCTCCAGGGAGGAAGATTCAGAACCAATGTCAGGAAGTATTTCTTCACGGAGAGGGTGGTGGATGCCTGGAATGCCCTTCCGGAGGAAGTGGTGAAGACTAGAACTGTGAAGGACTTCAAAGGGGCGTGGGATAATCATTGTGGATCCATAAAGTCAAGAGGCCGCCAATGAAGAGTGGGTGACTCACCATAATGATGGCTACTGCCTGGAGACAATACCCTTATTCAATAAACATACACATGCTTACTGTGACTCCAACATCGCTCTAAGTTTCAACAGCAAGAGGAAATGTGGAAAAAAGGATTTGCACTCACAAAGAGGGGAGTAGCTGGCTTGTTACGGCGGTTACTACCCCAAACCAAATGTGCCTGATACTTCACTTTCGATGCATATCCAGCATGGCTCTCTGCTTCAACAGCATGGGAGAAAAACTGATACTTCACGCATATCCAGCATAGCTCTCTGCTTCAACGGCAGGAGAGAAGAAAAACTGATACTTCATGCATATCCAGCATAGCTCTCTGCTTCAACGGCAGGGGAGAAAAAAAACTGATACTTCACGCATATCCAGCATAGCTCCCTGCTTCAACGGCAGGGGAGAAGAAAAACAACCAATAAGGGCTGTATAACATAGTCTGGGTAAAAAAAATAAGCATGGGTGTAGCTTGCTTATTGAGGCGGTTACTACCCCTACTACCCCTAACTAATCAAGCTGGATGCAGCTCCATCACTGCTCTCTACATTAATGGTGGGGGTGGAAGGGAAATAGAACCAAGAGCTAAGAGAAACAGATAAGTATGAGAGAAAAAATGTGTGAAGCTTGCTGGGCAGACTGGATGGGCCGTTTGGTCTTCTTCTGCCGTCATTTCTATGTTTCTATGTTTCTATGATAGCAGGTGATGTGGGATGATAAACAGCTGGGACACACCATCTGCATACTCCTACATGGGGATCAAAACCCATACCTTTCTCAATTGTTTCTGCACAGAACTTCCCCAGATTAAAGGAACACTCCTTTACTAAGGGGAAACCGAAGGTCCCTTATATAATTATTGCATAAGATGGTAACAACTCATTTTATGTTTTTGTTATGTCTTGTTTTAGTCACTTAAGCCCGGATTTTAAAAGCTGTGAGTGCGTAAAATTCGGGGGTTATGTGCGTGGTTGAGCCCTGCATGCGCCGTGTGCATTTTCCAAAGGGCCCAGCCACATGTGTAACTCCTGATATGCGTCGAAGTGCCGGGTTTCAAGAAAGGGACAGGCCAGGACAGCGCCATTAGACACTGTCCCGGGTAAGCGCGTGCCAGTACCTGGCCGGCGCATGGAAAATACTTCTGCTCCGGATGTGAAGTGTTACAATGAGACGTGGAACCAAGACTGGTGACCGCTTACCTTGGCTAGTAGAGACACTTGGAACAGGAATCTCGAGGACTGGCGTCGGGTTCGGTGACCACTGGTAGTCCAGGTACAGCCGGTAGCAACGACAGGAACCAAGGTGACTTGTCCAGAGGCAGGAAGCAGGCAGAGTAATCCAATAACAGTCCAGGTCAGGGCAGGCAGTGAACAACAGGAACCAAGGCAACTTATCCAGAGGCAGGCAGCAGACAGAGTAATCCAGTAATAGTCCAGGTCAGGGCAGGCAGCGAACAACAGGAACCAAGGCAACTTATCCAGAGGCAGGCAGCAGGCAGAAGAATCCAATAACAGTCCAGGTCTAGCAGGCAGCAAGCAGCAGGAAAACAGCAGAAAAACTCCCCAACACTACTCGTGGCCGAAGCAGCGCGGAAGAGAAAAAGCTCCCTATAAATAGGCAAGCTTTCCCGCGCTGCCCAGCACTTCCGCGGCGTCTGATGTCAAAAGGGGCGTGGCCAAGCCCCGATACGCGTGGAGCCGCGCCGTGAGGGAAGCCAATGTCAGGGGAAAATATCGACACCATCGGGAGTGTTCCTGCAGGTAACAGTACCCCCCCCCCCCCCCCCCCGGCAAGGCCCTCTTCTCCTCTCTCTTGGTCGGGGCTTGAGAGGAAAGCGTTGATGGAATTTTTTAAGCAAACGAGGTGCCTGTATATTATGAGCAGGTTCCCAAGTGTTCTCCTCAGGTCCAAAGTTCTTCCAAGAAATTAAATATTGTAGTTGTCCCCTACATCTTCTGGAATCCAGGATGTCCTCCACTTCGAATTGGTTATCATTCTGTATTATGTACGTATTAGGCCTCCTCCTTCTGGACGGCCAAGACAAAATTGCAGGTTTGAGTAAAGACACGTGGAAGGTGTTGTGAATCCACAAAGAGAGGGTAAACGCAGTCTATAAGTGACTGCATTAATCTGCTTCTCAATAGGGAAAGGTCCAATAAAGCGAGGTGCAAATTTTAATGACAGCATGCGTAATCGAAGATTGTGGGTGCTCAACCACACGAGATCTCCTGCCTGGAGTCGAGGAGCAGGACATCTCATCTTATCCGCTTGGATCTTCATTCTAGCGGCATTCTTTAATAGTAAGGCATGTGTCTTTTCCCATAACTTGGTCATAGAGGCGATGCTAGTGTTGACAGCCGGACAAATTGAAGAGGTAGCGATAGGTAACGGGAGTCGTGGGTGTCTACCAAAGACTACAAAAAAGGGAGACCTCCCCGTAACTTGGGTCAAATGATTATTATGACATATTTCTGCCCAGACCAACAAGGGAGCCCAATTATCTTGTCGTTGATTGACATAAGATCGAAGGAAAGCCTTCAGGGATTGATTCGTCCGTTCTGTGAGTCCATTGGTTTGGGAATGATAGGCTGAGGAGAATTCAAGTTTGATTTTTAGAAGTTTGCACAGTTTTTTCCAAAATCGAGCTGTAAATTGCACCCCTCTATCTGAAACAATATTGAGAGGCAAGCCATGAAGACGAAAAATGTGTTGACGAAATAAGTGAGCTAATTCTGATGCAGAAGGTAATCCCGGCAGCGGAATAAAATGAGCCATTCTGGAAAAACGGTCCACCACCACCCATATGACAGTGTTATTGTCAGAAGTCGGAAGATCAGTGATAAAATCGGTGGCAATGTGAGTCCACGGTTTTGTGGGGACCGGTAACGGTTGTAAGAGACCAAAGGGTTTCCGTCAAGGAGTCTTCTGAGCTGCACATACCAAGCATGAATCTACATAGGCCTTAATATCTTTCTTCCACCAGGGCCACCAATAATGTCTAGATACCAGATCCTTGGTACGTGAAATTCCCGCATGCCCTGCTAATTGAGCGTCATGTGCCAATGAAAAACTTTTAATCTTAACCGTTTGGGAACCACTGTTTTACCAATGGGAACCGTAAAGGTAGCAGCCAGCTGTATCTGTGCAGGATCTATTATGTAACGAGGAGGGTCAGGTATATCATCACGATCAAAGCTTCTCGAGAGGGCGTCTGCCTGCAGATTCTTCTGTGCAGGTCGGAAATGCAAAACAAAATTAAACCTGCTAAAAAAAAAGTGCCCAGCGAGCTTGTCGGGGATTTAAGCGTTGAGCCTTCGCCAGGTATTCCAAATTTTTATGATCCATGTAGACAGTCACAGTATACCGGGAGCCTTCTAAGAGATGATGCCATTCCTCAAAGGCCAACTTTATCGCTAAAAGTTCCCGATCCCCGATGGTATAATTTCTCTTTGCTGATGAGAATTTTCTTGAAAAGAAAGCGCACGTCACCACTTTCCCATCGTCTGCCGTTTGTAGCAGAAGCGCACCCACTCCTACAGCAGAGGCATCAACTTCTAGAATAAAGGGTTTGGTGGAATCGAGGCGCTTGAGGCAAGTGTCCTTGGTGAATTCCTTTTTTAATTGAAGAAAGGCATGGACGGCCTCCTCCGGCTATTTCTGGATGGGAGCTCCCCTTCTGTGAGGGCAGTAAGAGGAGCCACTAAAGAAGAAAAATTCGGAATGAATTGTCTATAATAATTGGAAAATCCCAGAAATCTTTGTAAGGCTTTCAATCCTATGGGTTGAGGCCAGTTCAAAATGGCTTTGAGTTTACCCGGGTCCATGGATAAACCTTTGTTGGAGATGATATATCCCAGGAATGGTAACTGATCTTTATGAAACACATATTTTTCTAATTTGGCATAAAGTTTATTTTCTCTGAGACATTGCAGAACCTGTTGCACATGCTCCTGATGCTGTTTCATGTTGTTAGAAAAAATTAGTATATCATCCAAATAGACAATGACATGGGAGTAGAGGATATAGCGAAAGATGTCATTGATCATGGCTTGAAATACGGCAGGAGCATTACAAAGACCAAACGGCATTACCCTGTATTCGTAATGTCCATCGTGTGTGTTAAAAGCCGTTTTCCATTCATCTCCTTCTCGAATTTGAATCAAGTTGTAGGCCCCTCTTAAATCCAATTTAGTAAAGACTTGAGCTCCTTTAATCTGATCAAATAGTTCCGAAATAAGGGGAATAGGATACCTGTTTTTCTTGGTAATGTTGTTTAATCCTCGATAGTCAATACAGGCTCTTAAGGACCCATCCTTCTTTTTAACAAAAAAGAATCCCACTCCAGCTGGTAAAGTGGAAGGTCTGATGAATCCTCGTGCTAGGTTCTCCTCGATATATTGTTTCAAGGCTGCTGATTCGGTTTCTGATAGGGTATAAATCCTGCCCCTAGGAGGAACTTTTCCTGGGAGAATATCAATTACACAATCGTAATCTCGATGAGGTGGTAAAGATTCTGCTTGTTGACTAAAAACGTCTGCGAACTCTTCATAAAGGGCGGGAATACCGGAAGAGAGCTGCGTATATTGGATTCTACAATTCTGAACTTGTTTTAGACAGTTTTGGAAACAGTATGGACTCCAACTAATTAATTGTAGAGAGGCCCAATCCAGTCGAAATTGATGTTCTCTTAACCAGGGTAGACCCAAGATTATTTGGTTGACCGAGGATGGAAGTACATATAGTTGAATGCTCTCTTGATGGAGAACTCCTGAATTCATTAAAATGGGTTTGGTATGGTGAGATATTCGAATTCCCA
This sequence comes from Rhinatrema bivittatum, assembly GCF_901001135.1. Taxonomy (NCBI): domain Eukaryota; kingdom Metazoa; phylum Chordata; class Amphibia; order Gymnophiona; family Rhinatrematidae; genus Rhinatrema; species Rhinatrema bivittatum. Next base: position 55,922,377 of record NC_042631.1, read on the forward strand.
CGGGCTGTCCAGATACAGAGGTAACTGAAAGGGAAATGGGTAACAGTTCCACAGGAATATGACGGCTTTTAACCAGACTTTCTTCAATGAAATTGCCGGCCGCCCCTGAATCTATGAAAGCCTGAAGTTGAATAGGTTTGTCCTTAATGATGATGGTCACAGGAATCAGTAGTTTAGGAGAGGGAATGGTGGGACCCAGGGACCCGACCTAGGTCCAAGATTTTCCCGATTTGTTGGGACATTTGTTAACGAAATGGCCTGATCCTGCACAATATATGCAGAGATTTCTCAGTCTTTGCCGTTGACGTTCCTCAGGAGTTAATCGAAATCTGTCAATTTGCATGGGTTCCTCAACATTCACGGGTACCTCGGTCGGTCATGGGGCGACAACAGGTTGATGAAAGGTGGGGGCTAAACGAAATGTCCTTCGAGTGGCAGTACGTTCACGTGCTCTTTCTTGAAATCGTAAATCCAATCAAATGGCTAGCCGGATAAGTTCTTCTAAAGATTCCGGGGGATCCCTGCCAGCCAATTCATCCTTTATGTTCTCGGCCAGCCCCTGTCGAAATATGGCGGTGAGACTATCCTCACCCCAAGCGAGTTCCGCGGCCAACGTTCGGAATTGAATGGCGTATTCACCTACTGAGCGAGAACCTTGTTTGATTTGTAATAAATCATTAGCTGCCAAAGTAGAACGACCTGGTTCGTCAAAGATGAGCCGGAATTCTTTCGGGAACCGGTCCAAATTGTTAAGAATGGGGTTAAGGTGAAGCCCAGGCCAGGGCTGAACCCTCCAGCAGTGACAAAATGAATTTTAGTCTTGTCTGATGGGAACGAAAATGACTGCAGTGAGAAGTGCATTCGACATTGATTAATGAAGCCCTGACACTGCGCTGAAGTTCTGTTAAATCATGGCGGAGGAGGTAAACGGATAGGGTTAGATGAAGCAGTGGTATTCGTCACTGGTGTTGCAGGTGCATGGGCTAGCGCATCCATACAGGTGACTAAGCGGTCTAGTACCCCTGTTACTTGGTTGAGGACCCCTTGTTGTTGCTGAAGCCGGGAGGCCAAACCTGGGATGGCCTGAAGTGCGGTCAGATTGACTGGTTCCATGGCTTCGGCCAACTGTTACAATGAGACGTGGAACCAAGACTGGTGACCGCTTACCTTGGCTAGTAGAGACACTTGGAACAGGAATCTCGAGGACTGGCGCCGGGTTCTGTGACCACCGGTAGTCCAGGTAGAGCCGGTAGCAATGACAGGAACCAAGGTGACTTGTCCAGAGGCAGGAAGCAGACAGAGTAATCCAGTAACAGTCCAGGTCAGGGCAGGCAGCGAACAACAGGAACCAAGGCAACTTATCCAGAGGCAGGCAGCAGGCAGAAGAATCCAATAACAGTCCGGGTCTAGCAGGCAGCAAGCAGCAGGAAAACAGCAGAAAAACTCCCCAACACTACTCGTGGCCGAAGCAGCGCGGAAGAGAAGAAACTCCCTATAAATAGGCAAGCTTTCCCGCGCTGCCCAGTACTTCCGCCGGTGTCTGAAGTCAAAAGGGGGCGTGGCCAAGCCCCGATTCGCGCGGAGCCGCACCGCGAGGGAAGCCAACGTCAGGGGAAAATGCTGATGCCATCGGGAGTGTTCCTGCAGGTAACATGAAGTAAGTACAAAAACAAAAAAATGGGGATAGCTAGGTTATTTATTTATTTTATTATTTTTGCTATACCGGCTTTCATGACAGGAATCACATCAAACCGGTTTACATTTAACAAAGTGTGCAAGGTAAAAGAGAACGCAAACAACTGTAACTAGAGCATGATTAGGAGAGTGACAGTTACAATAAAACAGGGAAGCAAATAACTGGGAGCTGGAAGAGAGAAGAGGGGAAGTTAACAGACAGCAAATTATTTACAGTGTAGCAAAATCGATTCCAATATAATGAAATTTGTATAGTATATGACATTGATAACAAGGTGATGGTGAAGACGGAGAAGTGAATGGTTTCTTATTTAAATCCATTTTTGATAATGTGTTTGAGATGTCGGGTGTAGGTCTCAGCAAGGACTGGAAAAGCTTTAGGTTAGAGGTTAAAGGTTAGATTTAGGTTTTGGGGTGGAGAGCGGAAAAGGGAGGAAGGTTAGGTAGGAGGGTAGGGAAGATTCCTCCCAGTCCGCTCCTTAATTGGAGCAGACTGGGAGGGAACTGGGAAGAAGCCCGATCACGTCGCCGTGTGTAATTAAAAAAATCCCACCCTGTACGCAGAGGAGGCCCCTCGCCCATACATGCATGCATGGACATTAAAATCTGGCGTGCATGTATGAACGGGAAATGTATTTACTAGCATTTGTGTGCCAGGACCCGTGTGCACATGGAAGCGTGCGCCTTTTAAAATCAACCCCTTATTCAGGATTTATTATGAATTCTTTCATTAGCTGCCATGAATACGTAGATATGTGTGGGATACAAACTTATTAATATAAATACATAAGCAAACCTCAATATACTTTTCTTCAGCAGAGTTTTAGTTCCTGGAAGAAGGAATAATGGAGTTTGCAGTAATTTAATTTTTATTTATTTATTTATTGAAGCAATTTATATTCCAATAATCCACAATTAATGGTGGATTACAATAATATGTGCATAATCATGAATCTACAGATGTTCAAAGATACAGCACACAGAACATACATTAAAATGACCCAGGATTTATATCTCAGGTACTAAAAACTACCATAAACATAAGACACCTACCCAACAGGCTCACCCTGCAGCCATATGGAAGAAATAGGTTTTGAGACTTTCCTGAATTTTCTTTTCCTTGATTTCTTCAGCCAAGTCATTCCACAGAGTGGGACCTGCAATTTGAAACATCTGATTTCACGACTCATATAGTCTCACCTTTCTTACTGAATGAATTTCTAAGAAGTGTTGACACTTTGGCTGATAAGTTTGAATAGCCAACCCAATACAGGATAGGGTCAGCTTTGTTTGGGCTCTAAATACCAAGTTTGAAATTTGATGTGCCATGCGACCGGGAGCGAGGGTAAGTCTGTGAGGACAGGAGGAATATGGACTTCTGGAGATGAGTTAGGTAGAGCCAAAAAAAGATCATTGCAAGAATGATACTGCAGGCACTTGGTGTTCTCAAGAAGTGACAGATGCTTCTTGAAATCACAAGCTCCTTAAGTGTTCTGCAGGGGGGCTATTAAAACTAGAAACAATAAAAATACTTTTGGCCTTGCTCCTCAGCTTGACTTTAATGTAAGGATTCCTCTAAGAAACAAAGGCAATTCAGGTGGAATGAGTTGTTATTTAACTTCATATTAATGTGTTAATTTTCTTTCAGATACAAGCTATTGCAAATATAACAAAAATTCTTATTGTGCCAACTGCTGCCAAGAAAGATACCAAGCCTTCTGCAAATCAGAAACTGCTAGCGATGGATAACGCCCCAAGCTTGCAAAATGCTGCAGTTCATAATAAAGGTCAGGCACTTAATACGAAAAAAATATAATTTGTTCAATTAAATACAAATTAATTGAACTACAATAAAATATATGGCATGCAGCATCTGACTACAGTTGTAGGAATATAGATGCTACCACATGTGCTAAATTCAGTGAGGTAGCAAAACTAAATTTCAAGGTATCAATCTCAATTTTGAGATTTTTCATTTTCAAAAATTCATAAACTAGCCTTTAAAAATTAAAGTTGGAAGTAATTGACTTTAAAAAATTACAATATAATTAGAATTATTGGCTGTTCAGCTAAGACAGTTGTATATTTTCAGTACTATATAATGAACTAATGCTAATTTTAGTATACATCACATTGATTTACCGAAAGAAATGCAATTCATTAAAAGGTGAATTTTAAAAGCTGGATACATGCCAAAAATGGGAGATAGGTGCACATGTAGAACATGCGTGTATCTACCAGATTTTAATAGCCACCCACATGCACGTACAAGTCCTTCTGCACAAATATCTCACATTGGGATATAAAAGGGTGGAATGTGGGCATGGCATGGGTGCAGCATGGGAGCTGTGGGGCGGAGTCAAGAGATGTGTCTACACACCTGGGCATGCACTCAAATTTATTTATGCAAAAATGTACTTCTGCTATGGAGGAGGTGTAAGTCTTAATACAACGATTTTCAGGCATTTATGAAGTGTTTGAAGGTCAACTAGGGGGAGTGCAGGTTAAAGAACTGGGGGGTTTGAGGACCTAGCTGTAGGCTGGGCAAACTATGAATGAACTGGCGAAACTGGTCATGGCTTGGACACAGCTGTTATAAAATTCCCTCACTTGTGTGGCTCAAAGCCAAGCCAACATTGCATGGCTGTGCATGCACAACTGTAAATTAGGCGCAAACATACATGCACCAGGACTATTTTATAACATACACACATACTGTATGTGTATGCAGGATAAAAAATTGTCATGTGTCTGACTGTGCATCACCACACATGCTTATACGTATGCCTATATACCCGTTTGAAAGTTACCATCTCAATCAAATAAAGAGGCTACATTGTGCTAATATAATTGGATTTAATCCATGTCAGTTAATTAGATATTGTTTCCTACTAGGAATACCTGGTCGTTCCAGTATGAGAATAGCACTGTCTGACAGCCTGACGGTACTACGAGTCAATGACTCTTGTAAGTTATAAACAGATGACTAACAATTAATTGTTGCAGGCACATCCAATAAACATGACTGCTTTTGGAGAACAAAATGGCTGTTTCAATCATCATAGAAGTCACAACAGAAGTCAATGTCCAAAAGATTTAAACACATAACTTAGGCCTAGATTCACAGAAGGTGTCCCATTATAGTGTGTGTGTGTGGGGGGGAATGTCACTGTGTTTCCTGACATGTTCTTTTGTGACATGGCCAAACACCACGACACAAAAGGCCACGGCGAGTGGTCCTTTAATGCAATGGCGGCCCCAACCTCACAGGACTGCCATCATCTTATAGGGCTGCAAAAAACCCCTCCATGGCCAAACAGGGAGATTGAGTGGGGATCATTGCTGACCCCCTTTTCAACTTGAGGCCACTGGTTGAGGCAGCCCCAATTCTCCAAAAAGAAAAATAAAGTGTACAGGAAGCGCAGAGAACTGGTGGCGGAAGCAGCGGCAGCCCCTCTCTCACAGCTCCCTGATATCCATATAAAAGTCACTCTCCCCTCGACCCTTGGATAGCTCATCCATAGCTCCCCTCCCCCATGACCCCCCAATAAGCATACCCATAGCCCCTTTCCCGTGACTTCCTGATATCCACAAACAGGCCACTTTCCCTGACCCCCACAGACAGGCATACCCATAGACCTCTCCCTAACCCCTCAATATGCATAACCCTCCCTCATCCCGACCCCCCAATAGACTTTCCCATATTCCCCTTCCTCTCTGACCCCCAATATCCATAAACAGGCCCCCCTCCTCCCTGACCCCCCCACCATAGGCATAACCATAACTGTGCACCCTTTCCCACCCTGGGATTGTGGAGAAGGTAAGGGGTCTCTGCAGGGGGGCTGGGGACAGTGGGAGAGGTGAAGTTATTTGGGGGGGTCAGGGGGAGGGGGCCTATTAATGGATATTGGTGGTCAGGGGAGGGGGGCTTGTTTATGCATATCAGGGAGGGGGAGGGGGGATGTTTATCAATATTGGGAGATCGGGGGGGCTTGTATATGGATATCAGGGGCCGGGGGAGGGGGGCTGACACTGCCGCAAACTTGCTGTACACTTTACTTTTCTTTCTGGGGAGTCAGGACTGCCTCAACCGGCAGCCCTGGGTTAAAACTGGGGTTAGCAATGACCCTCAATCAACCTCCCCGTTCAGTCACATTTTATTTTTTTTGTTTCCCTGCCATGTTAAATGTATGGTGGGAGCCTCAGGACCCACGTTAGGGTCCCGGGCCTCCTGCTGTATAACTAATGCATGCCAGGGAGGTGGTGTTATTTTATCGCAGCTGACCATCTTCTCAGTGAGCTGCATTAAAATATGTGCATAAAATTGCCTAGTAATGACCTTATTTGCATGCATTTGCTGTTGTGGAGCGCTAGGAGAGGGTCCCACTTACCAAGAGGTGTGTGTTCTTGGGCTATGGCTCGACCCCAGAGGAACTCCAGAGAGGTGCCGCGATAGGCGAGGCATGCCCGAGCAGGGGCTGGATAGGAGCGAGGCTGGACTGAAGACTGGAGATACTGATCCTCATCCGGACCTGCAGGCTTCGGAAGACCAACAACGCAATGATGGTCTTATGAACAGTCCTCTGACCGTTCCAAGCCCTTTCAGACCTGCCACAGGGTACGGCAAGAAGCGGCAGGCTGGATGGAGGCCAGGGCAGTGGAGACCGGAACATGGAGATACAGACGAGACTCAGGGTCGAGGTAGTTGGATACACAGACGTAGACTCAGGCACAGGCGTAGACTCAGGAATGAGGTTCTGGGATGCACAGACGAAGACTCAGGCATAGACGAAGACTCAGGAATGAGGTACTAGGCTTTCAGAAGACTCAGGAACAAGGTACAAGGCTTGCATCATGAAGCGCCCTACTCAGCCCGCCCGTGGGGATGGTCGCGGACCACGACATGGCTTGCAGCAAGGTACCAAGCGTGCAGACAACTCAGGAACAAGGTACTTGGCTTTCAGAAGATTCAGGAACAAACTACAAGGCTTGCATCATGAAGCGCCCTACTCAGCCCACCCGTGGGGCTGGTCACAGACCACGACATGGCTTGCCGCGAGGTACCAAGCATACAGAAGACTCAGGAACAAGGAACCAGGGATTCAGAAGAGCAAGACAGACTCACGGACTTCAGGATCAGGAGAAGCAACATCAGACTGGATCACAGATATCAGGAACAAACATCTGGCCTGGAACATAGGTACTGGATCAGGAAACAGACCTTAGGGCTGGCACACGGACATCTGGAACAGCAGGTGAACATCAGGACTGGAACGTAGACAAGAAGACAAGACGAGGAGCTCCAACGAGGAACATGAAACACAGGACCTTGAAGTGCTGGAACAAGGACGACTCCTGAAGCGAAGGACAGTGGATCCCAGGAGTGACCAATTCCTTGCGAAGGCAAAACTGGAATGGACACTGAGCCCTTTTGTAGGGCTGAAGAGGACAACGCCCAGGGAGGGGTCAGCAGTGGGCCACACCTGGCTGGCCCTTGAAGAACAGGCGAGAGGCGCACGCCCGCGCCTTAGGAAGCTGGAGAGAAGAGAAGCAGGGTCGTCGGTGGTGTTCCCAGCCACATGGAAGGCCCTAGGAGAAGCAGGCAGGCAGCTGGAGCAGCACTGCCATGGGGCTGAAGGTAAGGAGAGATGGCAGGCTGCAGGAGTGGCTCCCAGCTGTGAAGACAACAGGTAGGAAACAGAAGAAGGACTGCAGGCACCAGCAGGGACGGCCTCCCTGCCGGCTGAAGACCCTGGCATCGGATGCAGCAAGTCGGAGGAAGGCAAACGCGGCAGCAGAGGAGCCGGCCGCATGGAGAGCTCCGGGCAGCCCGACCCTGCCACGCAGGACCGGAGGCAGCCGGGGAGGAGCCCGTCGACGGCGGCAGGCCCGCCGCGAAGAGAAAGACGCCAGCGGCACGACCGGCCGTGTGGAGGTAAGGTCCTGCCCGCGCTCCTCGCGGGCAGGACCGCAACATTTGCATTATTCATGCATACAAATTGCATGCAAACAAGGCCATTGTAATAGGGGAGTCTGTCTGGGTGGGGGCATTCTAAATATTACATATATCGAGCAATATCGCACGGTGTATGGGATATAATGCGCATTAGAGCCTATTATCATACATCGAGGCCCAAATGCAAATTGAAAAATGACCCTGTAAGAGGTGGGCATTTAAATCAGCCCTTTTTAAAAGTCTCTTGGGTTAAGTTCCTAAATTTAGGGGTCAAAGCAACACTGGTGGGGGAAGCAAGTTGGGAGGAGTTAATTTAGTGACTTAGCAGTTGGGTCACTTTGAGTGTGTGTGTGGGTGGTTATCAGCTGAAGGGTCAGGATGGACTAGGTCTACAATAGATTTCCCTATTCTTGGTTCTTATACCAGCTGCTTCATGAAGCAGCTATTTATTCCATCCAAGAATTGTACTTGTCTAGCATGTCCTGATGTGACATTCACCCAGGCAGAACTAGAGTAATTCAAATCATCCATTATTACTGGCCTACTAATTTTGCTAATCTCCCTAATTTCTATTAGCATTTCATTGTATTTTGTTCATTCTGGCTAGGTGCATAGTAATACATCCCGACTGCTATTTTAGTTCCCTTTTCACCTGGATTTTCCAACCATAAAGATTCAACATTGCATTTTGTTTTCTGCAGAATTTTATCATGTTTGACTCAATGCCCTCTTTAATATTTAGTGCCACCCCTCCACCAATTTGATCCATCCTGTCATTTCAATATAATTTGTACCATTGGTTATCCTCCTTCCACGGTTTTTGAGATGCCAGTTATGTCTACCCTTTCATCCAGTGCTGTGCACTCTAACTCTCCCATCTTATTTTTTAGACTTCTAGCATTTGTGTATAGGCATTTCAAAGTACACAGATTTATTTTGTTGTATTAATAATCTGTTTATCAATTGACAGGCGTAATTTGAAATATTTCTTCTCTGTCTGCTCTTTACTTAAAAGCATCTGGTCCATTTTACATTTATTGCCTTCTCTCTACTGGGATATCATAGTTTCTCTGTTCTCTTTTTATCCTTCAAAGTTACATCATTGCAAACCACACACTTCTGGGCAACTGTTGGCTTTCCCCCATCATCTATTTTTAAAGCTGCGCTATATCATTTTTAAAGGTTGGTGCCAGCAGCCTGGTTCCACTCTGGTTATGGTGGAGCTCTTTCAGAAAAGGTCCCCCCTTCCCCAAAATGATGCCTAGTTCCTAAAACCATCTTCTCTGCACCATTGTCTCATCCACGCATTGAGCTCTGGCTGCCTCTGGGGTCCTGCACGTGGGATTTGGGAACACTTCTGAGAATGCTACCCTGGAGGTTTGGAATTTCATCTTTCTACCTAAAATCCTAAATTTGCCTTCCAGATCCTCTCTTCTGCACTTTCCTTTTTCATTGGTACTCACTGTTTGAGTGCTGGAAGTTAGTGCAGTTTTTGTATAGGAGGTTTACTATATTTTAATTACGTTTATTCAAAGCATTCTGAGGGTTGACATACCTTATAATGGTCCTAATACTATATGGCTGCAGGTTTCTTTTTTGCTGAGTTTTCTGTTTGTTATGACAGCAATGCCTTTAATAAGCAGCATGTATATATGTATTTATTTATTTACTTGTTTACTCTCTTATTTATTTACAGAGATTATTGCCTGCCTTATTACCAGACAAGCTGTACAAGGTGGTAAATATTATAAATGATATTTTTACCTTAGAAGACTGTACTTTTAATGTTCTTTTCATGTAAAATCTGTTCTATACATGCATAATTTTTTATTGTTTGTGGGAAGGGAGGGCCAAGAGTGCATGCAAAATTGTAATCCCAAATGACACTTAATACCTTTACACCAGCAATGGCTACACTGGCTGCACAAGAGAAAGCAGGATTCCATCTGAAGCTATGCTACTTTGGGTTAGTGGCTTTTCTCAGTCTCAGCCAGGTTTAATTTTTCTTTTTACAATCCCGGGAAACAATATGGGTCATTTTTGGTGCCCCCCCCCCCCCTGGAATAGAGCAGATCCTGGGGGAACCATGAAAGCAAAGAACAATGGGGATACATTAGCATGGTGGGAGGTTTTCAGAGAAGTGGAGGCAAGCTGCACACACAGGAAGGAAGGGGGTAAAACAGGAGGAAGGTGCTGTGCAGTGTTGGTGAGCTTTCTGTCTGAGATGATAGTACTAAGCTCTGAGAGGAGCAATTGGCTGTGGAAACAGCAAGTCTCCTGGAAAGTGGGATTGGGAAAGGGAGGGGGCTGCTGCAGAATGGGGAAGGGCTGGCAGCAAGCAAAAGCTTTAAACCATGATGCAGGAGTGCTGGACAATGGGCAATCACTGTGTGAGCATATAAGCAGCAGCAAAACTGTAGCCTGTCACAGAGTACATGTGTGTGTCTGTGTCAGGGAGATAGACACTAGGGATGTGCATCCGTTTTCCACGTATTTGTAATCCGCAACTTATTTTGTCCTATCTGTTAAATACGTGGGGAGGCGAAACGCATCGCGACTCCCCACGTATTTAACTGATTTCTGTTTTATTCTGCCTCCTAAATAAAAATTTAAACCCCCCACCCTCCTGACCCCCCCAAGACTTACCAAAACTCCCTGGTGGTCCAGCGGCGAGTCCAGAAGCCATCCCTGCATTCTCACACCCACGTTTGCCGGTTTCATCATGACGCCGACAGCCTGTGTCACAGGGGCTACTGGTGCCATTGGTCAGCCCCTGTCACATGGTCACCAGCGCCATCTTGTGCTCCTACCATGTGACAGGGGCTGACCAATGGTACCGGTAGCCCCTGTGACATAGTATGGGCAAAGGCTATCGGCGCCATTTTGAGTCCTGGCATCGGACGGCAGGTCGCTCCGGGACCCCCGTTGGACCCACAGGGACTTTTGGCCAGCTTGGGGGGGCCTCCTGACCCCCACAAGACTTGCCAAAAGTCCAGCGGGGGTCCGGGAGCAACCTCCTGCACGCCGGCCGTCCGATGCCAATACTCAAAATGGTGCCGATCGCCTTTGCCCTCACTATGTCACAGGGGCTACCGGTGCCATTGGTCAGCCCCTGTCACATGGTAGGAGCACAAGATGGTGCCGGTGACCATGTGACAGGGGCTGACCAATGGCACCGGTAGCCCCTGTGACAAAGGCTATCTATCGGCGCCATGATGAAAAACCAGCACCGAGGGTGTGAGTGAGTTCCCGGACCCCCCGCTGGACCACCAGGGAGTTTTGGTAAGTCTTGGGGGGGGGGGGTCAGGAGGGTGGGGGGTTGTAGTTAATTTTAATGGACAGGAATTTAACTCGCCGTAGTAACGTATTGACAGATCGACAACTTATGGAATTCTCCATACTTCCGCATGAAACGGAATTGACCCCCCACGAATACGTATCACGAATGCAACAAAAACGTTTTGGCTGCACATCCCTAATAGACACCCATACACACACTTTGATATGTCTGAGTGATAGTGAGTGAGAGGGGTCTTTCTCTCTGACACAGACACACACATGTTCTTTCAGTGTGTGGGTGTGTCTTTCTATCAGAGAGAGAGAGAGAGAGAGAGAGTGTCTGTGAAAAAATGTCTGAGAAAGAGAGTGTGAGTCTTTGTATGTCAGTGTGTATGTACCAATATCGTTTCTGCAATCTAAAAATCTGTTTCTGTGACTGAGTGTGGAGCTTAAGACTCCAATTAGTATTAAATACATAATTTCCTAGCGTGTAGCCAGATGGACTCAGGACCAATGGGTATTGTGCTCTTCTGCTAGCAGATGGGAGATGGAGTCAGATTTCAAAGCTGACTTCACTCTACATATACCCGTGCAGGAAGCTTAGCTCTTCAGTATTTCTCCATCTCCCAGCAGATTCGGACACTATCCCACACACTAGAATAGTGTAACAATTACAACAAAGAAGAAAGAAAATTTACCTTTAAAGAAGATCGAGCCCCGCGTCTCCTGTGGTGAAACCTAAGGGTCCCTCCCCCAGTTAAGATTTCCTGAGGTGATTGTTGATTAGGGATGTGAATCGTTTTTTGACGATTTAAAATATCGTCCGATATATTTTAAATCGTCAAAAATCGTTAGAGCCGCGATACAATAACAATTCCCCCGATTTATCGTCAAAAAATCGTAAATCGAGGGAAGGGGGAGGGGAAGGGGGAGGGCGGGAAAACCGGCACACTAAAACAATCCTAAAACCCACCCCGACCCTTTAAAATAAATCCCCCACCCTCCCGAACCCCCCCAAAATGCCTTAAATTACCTGGGGTCCAGAGGAAGGGTCCCGGTGTGATCTTTTACTCTCGGACCTCCTGTGCATTGTAGAAATGGCGCCGGCGCTACCTTTGCCCTGTCATATGACAGGGCAAAGGTAGCGCCGGCGCCATTTTGTTTTTTTGTCCCCCGACGGCATTTTGCAAAATGGCGCCGGCCGTACGGCAACACGATTCGACTGCAGGAGGTCGTTCCGGACCCCCGCTGGACTTTTGGCAAGTCTTGTGGGGGTCAGGAGGCCCCCCCAAGCTGGCCAAAAGTCCCTGGGGGTCCAGCGGGGGTCCGGGAGCGATCTCCTGCCGTGAATCGTTTTTCCGTACGGAAAAACGATTTGCGTACAGGAAGTCATTCCCGGACCCCCGCTGGACTTTTGGCAAGTCTTGTGGGGGTCAGGAGGCCCCCTCAAGCTGGCCAAAAGTCCCTGGGGGTCCGGGAGCGATCTCCTATGCTCCTGCCGTCGGGGGACAAAAAAACAAAATGGCGCCGGCGCTACCTTTGCCCTGTCATATGACAGGTCAAATGTAGCGCCGGCGCCATTTCTACAACGCACAGGAGGTCCGAGAGTAAAAGATCACACCGGGACCCTTCCTCTGGACCCCAGGTAATTTAAGGCATTTTGGGGGGGTTCGGGAGGGTGGGGGATTTATTTTAAAGGGTCGGGGTGGGTTTTAGGGTTGTTTTAGTGTGCCGGTTTTCCCGCCCTCCCCCTTCCCCTACCCCCCACTGGACCCCAGGTAATTTAAGGCATTTTGGGGGGTTCGGGAGGGTGGGGGATTTATTTTAAAGGGTCGGGGTGGGTTTTAGGGATGTTTTAGTGTGCCGGTTTTCGATTTACACGATTTACACGATATTTAAAAAACCCAAACTGCGACGATCCGATTCCCTCCCCCTCCCAGCCGAAATCGATCGTTAAGACGATCGATCACACGATTCACATCTCTATTGTTGATATCCCTCAGAGGTGAGCCTTGGTCTGGTAGCCGGTTTCCGGCGTGGACTTAACCCCCAGGGTGGCTGAAAGGTTAGCGGGTGCAGAATCGAGCGTGGCGGTGAAGGTATTTCCCTCTCCCCCCGCAGCTGGAGACCACCTGGCACGTGACCGGTAAGCGCCGAGATCAGGTAAGGTAGAAACCTTTAAATTTAAGTATCCGGTCTCCAGAGCTCGAATAGCCATACCGAGCGTTTCTTCCGGCAAGGTTTAAAGGGACACCGATTGGGTTGAGCAGCTCTAGTTGGGCTAGGCCCCGATCTGGTGCAAGGGTCCACACACGTGGAGACCCTTGGGGGGAGCGCCATCTTGCAAGCGTGGTCGGCGGCGCCATATTCTCTCCTCGACCGGCGGTATGCACGAGGCAGGCCGGTCAGCTGACGCGCCTAACTTGCGTGCATCCATATAGACACACACAGAACTGTGCGCATAGCGGCTCGCACAACTGAGACGTGCGCACAACTTTCACAGCCCGTACGCATAAACTGAGCACATCCGGCGTGCACAACTAAGCACATCCGTGCACATAGCTACACACACAGCCTCGTTTGAGGTTCACCATGCGCACAAACAATGGCACCGCCGTCCAAGAAGGCCAAGGGACACTCCCTTTGCACAGCCTGCCACATAAGAGCCACACAACCTGAATTGGAGTCCTTCCTATGCTAACAGTGCGAAGAAGCCCAAGGGGAACCAAAGCCTAGTCCCTTACAGCCAGGAGAGGTGTCCGGAACCATTGACGATTGTACCCCGGATCTATGTATCTCCAACTCGGGCCCCCCACATGAAGGCACCGCTGGGGTCCCTACTCTAACTCCTCCTGGGATCAACATGGATCCAGGGACTTTCTCTTGGGTGGAATTTTTTAAAGGGCTGCAAACCTTCATTCAGGTGCAACCAGCCCCTGCTGCGCATCAGGCTCAACCCCTGCCGGAAGCACAGATCCTCCCGGCTCCACTCAGGTTCCTTGAGACATGCCTCGCCTAACCACGAATTTCCCTAATAGGGATCCAGACACCTCAGATGAAGAGAGTGACTCCCTGGAAGAAGGAGAAATCCCTCCAGGGATGGAGCCATATAGGTTTGTGATCAGCTCCAATGGTGGCTACAGGAAGACCACCTATGCAGAGGCGTGAACCTGTCCCCACCAAACTGGATCTTGCTCACTATGGATGCGAGCCTGCGAGAGTGGGGAGCACACTGTCAGGAAATGACGGCTCAGGGACAATGGGATGAAAAAGAGGTGGAATGGAATATAAACCGCCTAGAAGCTCGAGCAGTCAGACTAGCGTGCCTGCGATTCAGTGACAGATTCCGGGGCGAGTCAATCAGAGTAATGTCGGACAATGCGACAACAGTTGCCTACATCAATCGCCAGGGAGGAACTAAGAGCCAGCAGGTGTCTCTGGTGTTACGGCTATGGCTGCTGTGCAACCGCCTCACCACCAGGGGTCCCTCAAGTGCAGGCTCTCCTGGCTGGACCAATCCATCTGCTCTATGTCTGGGATGTTCCTTTATAGCCCTGCCTACCCTAGACTCCAGTGCTTCGGCATCGAGCTCGTTTGGGCTCCCTGCTCTAGCCTTCCTTACCTTGCTGTGTGTGGCCTTCGGGCCTTCTGCCTTGCTTTGTCTTGCTGTGGGTGTGTGGCCTTCGGGCCTTCTGCCTTGCCTTGCCTTGCTGTGGGTGTGTGGCCTTCGGGCCTTCTGCCTTGCCTTGCCTTGCTGTGGGTGTGTGGCCTTCGGGCTTTCTGCCTTGCCGTGTGTGTGTGGCCTTCGGGCTCTCTGTCTTGCTATAAGGTTCTTGTGACCCTGTCCATGTCTCTATCTCTCTCCACCTGGAGTCACTCCTGAAGGTGGTAGACCCCCTCATGGCATTGGCGGAAATAAACCTGCAAAGGATCTCGGCCTCCCAAATCATGGGAAACGACAATGTCTCAGTGGACTACCTCAGCAGAGAGAGCCTAGACCCGGGGGAATGGACGATGTAAATCGCTGGGGCCTCCCAGCCATGGATCTACTGGCAACCTGTCTCAATGCCAAAGTTCCCAGGTTCTTCAGCCGCAGACGAGAACCACAATCCCAGGGAATCGATGCTCTTATCCAGAACTGGCCAGAGGAAGACCTCCTATACGCCTTCCCACCCTGACCACTACAGGGCAGGGTCATCCGCAAGATAGAGCATCACAGGGGGCTAGTTCTACTAGTCGCCCCAGACTGGCCAAGATGACCATGGTACGCAGACATGCAAAGACTACTTGTGGGGAACACTCTGTACCTACCTCCACACAGGGACCTTCTCCAGCAGGGCCCGATCCTCCATGAAGATCCGTCTCGATTCTCTCTTATGGTATGGCCCTTGAGAGGACTAGCCTGAAAAAGCACGGGTACTCAAAAGCCGTGATTGACACCCTGCTCCGAGTCCGCAAGTTCTCCACATCCCTATTGTACATACGGATCTGGAGAGTATTCGAAGCCTGATGTGAAGACCGTGGGATCCCCTCGCGGACAGCTAAAATTCCCATGATCCTGAAATTCTTGCAGGACGGGATGAAGAAGGGGTTGTCACTCAACTCCCTCAAAGTCCAGGTTGCCGCACTGGCCTGCTTCAGAGCCAAAGTGGATGGTATCAGATTATCAACTCACACAGATGTGTCCCGCTTCCTGAAAGGGGTTAAACAGCTCCGACCACCCCTAAAGTGGCCGGTGCCTCTATGGAATCTCAATCTATTACTAGACTTCCTAGCAGGGTCCTCCTTCAGACCAACACGCGGTCTGTCACTATGCCTCTTAACCTTAAAGATGGCATTCTTGGTGGCAATATGTTCAGCTCGTTGCATATCTGAACTTCAAGCACTATCCTGTCTGGAACCATTCCTTAGGTTCACGCCTGGAACCATACAACTGCGCACTGTCCCCTCCTTCTTAGCGAAAGTGGTTTCCAAGTTTCACATGAACTAAACCATCTCGCTACCATCTCCAGATGAGCATAAGGACTCGGAAGACTCACGCCTTCTTCGCCATCTGAATGTCGGCAGACACTTGGTCCAATACCTGGAAAGATCTGAACCTGTGCACAAAATGGATCATCTGTTCGTCCTTCACAGCGGGAAGAAACAAGGGGAAGCAGCATCGTGGGCGACCATAGCCTGCTGGATCAAAGAAGTAATCAAGGCAGTCTACATAGAGGCAGGAAAACCCTTACATCTACAGGTTAAGGCCCATTCTAAGAGGGCCCAGGCAGTCTCCTGGGCAGAAACCAAGTTACTGTCACCCACCAAGATCTGTCGGGCGGCGACGTGGTCTTCCATACACACCTTTTCCAGGTTCTACCGCCTGGATGTTCAGGCCAGGGAGGACACAGCCTTTGCAAGGGAAGTACTAAGTGGGCCACGGGTAACCTCCCACCCTGTTTGGGAGTAGCTTTTGTACATCCCATTGGTCCTGAGTCCATCTAGCTACACGCTAGGAAATGGAGAAATTACTTACATGATAATTTTGTTTTCCTTAGTGTAGACAGATGGACTCAGCATCCCGCCCATGGCTGCCCTAGAAAATGAGAACCTTGGATAACAAACTTCAAGACTAAGCTAATATGGGTAAGCCATGGCCTACCCCTAGTTCAAGACACCCACAGTTTGTCTGGTGTCGGTGTTGATTGATTGAGTGCACTGGCGGTCTCCAGTTAAAAAAAAAAATTCAGTTAAACCAGTTCGAGTTCAAACAAGTTTAATCGAGTTATTTAAGCAAACATATATCCACAATGGCGTTTCAAGGAGAATACTGAAGAGCTAAGCTTCCTGCACGGGTATATGTAGGGTGACGTCAGCTTTGAAATCTGACTCCATCTCCCATCTGCTAGCAGAAGAACATTGGTCCTGAGTCCACCTGTCTACACTAAGGAAAACATAATTATCAGGTAAGTAATTTCTCCATTTACTTACCAGCCATTACTCCGTAACCTGTTTCATGGAGGACTGGAAATTTGATAATGCTTTTTTTTTCTTTCAGCAGATAGACAAATACTATAAGAATAACATGATCCACTGCTCCAATGAGCTCATCACAGCAACAGCAGCACTGCAGGACTTGGGTGAAGAAGATACCCAATGCTCACATTACTAATTGCTGTAATATAATAAAACACCCACTATGTTGTTAAATAGACTAATTTCCTATGTGGTAGATGTAATATTTTATCTGATAATCATTAAATTAAAAAGTTACAACAAATAGTATAATATAAACATAGGACTGATTTTCAAAAGGATTTACACACATAAAACCCAGTTTTACATGTATAAATGGGCTTTTGGAAATATTCTGGGGGAATGGAGTTGTATGTGTTAAAATACACCTACAACTCAGCTGCACAAAATGACACATTCTGGGAGGTGGAGTTGGGGCTGGGAAATCATTTACATGTTATACTTTCAGTTTTCAGAACTATAGGGATAAATATACACATACACACGTCTGCCCTAATTTTTACAGCCCCAATTTTCAAAGCAGAGTTATGTATATCTAAGTCTGCTTTGAAAATTCAGGCTAAAGTTGAGAGTACATTTATAAAATTATCCTCATACAGAATAGGTCAACAGCTGAATGTGAATAATTGTGCCGAAATGGGTGAAAATGTGATTGATTAGTTGTTATTCTCCCAGGACAAGCAGGATGGTAGTCCTCACATGTGGTGACATCATCAAGATGGAGCCCATCATGGAACACTTTTGTTAAAGTTTCTAGAACTTTGACTGACACACTCAGCATGCCCAGCATGTTAGCTTCGTGGACCCTTGAGCCGGCTGGGAAGGATAGTGATGCTCTGTGAGAAGGCCCACAGTGGACATCGAAGCCGGGAGGCGGCACCGGAGAGAGGACTCTAAGAATCTTCACTACTGAAAGCCTGAGGTTCCCCCGGGAGGAGCCTGTGAGGACCCAGGCCTCTTGGACTTAGGTGCATTCCTCTGCGATCGAGGATCCGAAGAGGCATCCCGGAGAGAAGAAGCCGAGGCCAAGAGGTCAAATGGAACTTCAGCCCGTGAAGACCCGAGCCGCTGGGACTTAGGCGAGACTTCCTGAAGGGTGCGGCACGGGTACCTGTGGATGCTGCGAAGTCGGAAGCCAAAGACAGAAGCCAAAGGATGGAGCTGAATCAGAAGTCTGTGGACGAGCCAAGGTCAGAAGCCAGGAATCAGAAGCCGAAGTCAAAGCCGAAGGACGGAGCTGAATCAGAAGTTGGTGGACGAGCCAAGGTCAGAAGCCAGGAATCAGAAATCAAGTCAGAAGCCGGGGATCAGGAGTCAGGAACAGCAACTAGAACCTCCGTAGAGTGAACACATTGCAAGGCAGGGAAGAGATCCAGATGCAGGGTATATATATACCCTGTAAGCGTCTGACGTGATCCTGGGGCAGGGCTGAGTTTTCCACACTGGCCCCTTTAAGAGCTGAGCCCTTGCGCGCATGCGCCTATGGGGGCGGGGTCAACCGTGGAGCATCAACGGCATCTCCCTCGAGGAGGGAGCACCGCGGTCAGCATCGTGCAGGCCCGAGGGATCATCGCAGCGGCCCGGGCCGTCCCGAAGGTAAGTGGAGGGATCGGGGCATGGCCCGGGACCATAACATTACCCCTCCTCCTATGCCCCCTTCCTGGGGGCTTGGGCTTCGCAGGATGGTCCAAATGGAACTGGCGAAGCATGTTCTTGTCCAGGATGTGTGAGGACAGCTCCCATGAGTTCTCATCGGGGCCATAACCCTCCCAGGAGAGAAGGTACTCCCATCTGCGATGGTGGAACCGTATGTCCAGTACGTCCTTCACCTGATAGATGACATCCTGTTCAGCAGAAGTGTTGGCGGCTGCAGGCGGTTTATCGTGGAATTTAGATAGAACTACAGGCTTGAGGAGAGACACATGGAAGACATTGTGAATCCTCAGAGTGGATGGTAGTCGTAGCCGGTAGTCAGAAGTTGGTGGACGAGCCAAGGTCAGAAGCCAGAAATCAGAAGCCAAAGTCAAAGCCGAAGGATGGAGCTGAATCAGAAGTCGGTGGACGAGCCAAGGTCAGAAGCCAGGAATCAGAAGCCGAAGCCAAAGTCAAAGCCGAAGGACGGAGCTGAATCAGAAGTCGGTGGATGAGCCAAGGTCAGAAGCCAGGAATCAGAAGTTAAGTCATCACAGTGGCCCGGGCCGTCCCCGAGGTAAGTAGAGGGACCGGGGCACGACCCGGGACCGTAACAGTACCCCTCCTCCTATGCCCCCTTCCCAGGGGTGTGGGCTTCACAGGATGGTCCAAATGGAACTGGCCACAGCAAACGGACCGATTATACCTGGAGGCCAGGCGCATGGAAGGAATCCGCAATTGGATGTTTCTGGTGCTCAACCACACTTTATCCCATGGGAGAAAAACAGGCACCGGACGCCGTAGCCTGTCGGCATACTTCTTTGCCTTAGCCGCCACCAAGCGGAGTTTCTCTTGGGTGGAACCCAAAGGTCACGTAACTGTTGTGCTGTAAGTTGCGCTGCAGGAGATGGTACCATCAGAGGCAGGGGCAAGGGAGGTCTAAGGGTCTTCCCGTAGACCTCCTGGAAGGGAGACAAGTTGGTGGCAGAATGTCTGTGGCGGTTGTTAGAGAACTCTGCCCAGGGCAAAAGTGTTACCCAGTCATCCTGGAGATCCCCCACAAAGGCACGGAGGAAGGCCTTTAACGTTTGATTAGTGCGCTGGGCTTGGCCGTTGCTTGGGGGTGAAAGGCCGTCGTAAGGTCTAGTTGAACCCCAAATTTCCTGCAGAGGGTTCTCCAATATTTTGCCGTGAACTGGGGGCCTCAGTCCGAGGCAACGTGCAAAGGAAGCCCATACAGGCGGAAGATATGTTGAGCGAAGAGACTTGCAAGTTCTGGTGCTGTAGGTAACTTAGAGAGGGGCACAAAATGGGCCATCTTCGAGAATCTATTGACCGTGACCCAGATCACGGTCTTCCCATCTGAGGTAGGTAGATCCACAATGAAGTCTGTGGACAGATGGGTCCAGGGTTCGGTGGGAATGGGCAGCAGCTGGACAAGGCCCCGGGGGTGGCCAGGCAAAGACTTCTGTCGGGTACAGGTAGGGCAGGAACTAACATAGAGACGGACATTCCTCTTGACCTGAGGCCACCAGTAGAAATCGGTCAATAATTCCAAGGTCCGGGTTACTCCCAGATGGCCTGTGGTCAGTGAGTCGTGGGCCCACGATAAGACCTTCCTACGGTGGCGAGTGGGTACCACCATCTTGCCTGCGGGAGCCAGTTCGGAAGCCACAAGAAGGACTATGGCCGGGTCAAGGATGTATTGAGATGGATTAAGGTTATCCTCCGTCTCCACCATGCGAGAGAAGGCATCCACCCGGATGTTCTTGGAAGCTGGCCTGTAGTGGAGGAGAAAGTTGAAGCAGCTGAAAAAGAGGGACCACCGAGCTTTTCAAGGGTTGAGGCGCTGGGCACGACACAAGCATTCTAGATTCTTGTGGTCCATATAAACGATCACGGGATGTTGGGTTCCCTCCAACCATTGGCACCATTCTTCGAAGGCTAGTTTGATGTCCAGAAGTTCCTTGTCTCCTATGCCGTAATTCTTTTCTGCAGGCGAGAATTTCCAGGAAAAGTAAGAACACGGCAAGGACTTGCCGTTGCTGGATACTTGGCTCAGGACGGCCCCGATCGCCTCATCGGAGGCATCCACTTCCACACCGAATTGACGCTGGGGATCCGGGTGATGGAGACATGTGTCTTGAAGGAAGGCAGACTTCAGTTCCTGGAAGGCTTGTAGCGCTGCCGCGGACCAGTTCCTAGCGTCGGCCCCCTTTTTGGTGAGGACCGTTAGCGGGGCCACCATTTGGGAGTAGTGGGGTATGAACTGGCAGTAAAAATTGGCGAAGCCAAGGAAACACTGAAGCGCCTTAACCTCCACTGGTTTGGGCCAATCTTTGATGGCTGTTACTTTCTCAGGGTCCATTTGGAAACTCGTGGAGGATACAATATACCCGAGAAAGGGTAGAGACTCTTGCTCAAACTGACACTTCTCCATCTTGGCGAAGAGTCGGTTATCCTGGAGCTTCTGTAGTACACTCCAAACATCTCTGTGGTGTGTTGCCAAGTCCTTCGAGTATATAAGCACGTCGTCCAGATATACTATGACCGAGGTGTGTAGCATATCCCTCAGCACCTCATTCATTAAGTTCTGAAAAACCGCAGGGGCGTTTCAGAGACCAAAGGGCATGACCAGGTATTCGTAATGCCTGTCCCTTGTGTTGAACGCGGTCTTCCACTTGTCGCCTGGTCGTATTCGTACCAGGTTGTATGCCCCACGGAGATCCAACTTGGTGAAAAACTTGGCTCCTTGTAGTCGATCCAGTAGATCTGGAATCAGTGGTAGTGGGTATCTGTCGCATTGCATAATATTATTCAGACCACGATAGTCTATGGAGGGCTGGAGAGACCCGTCCTTCTTCGCAACAAAGAAAAATCCGGCTCCGGCTGGGGAGGTGGATGGCCGAATGAAGCCTCTGTCCAAATTCTCCCGGATATACGAAGACATGGCCCGGGTCTCCTGGAGCAACAAGGGATAAACCCGCCCTCTAGGCGGTGTGGTGCCCGGGATCAGGTTGATGGCACAATCAAAGGGCCGATGTTCCGTGAGGAGCTCGGCTTTTTCTTTTGAGAAGACATCCTTATAATCCTGATACTGCAGAGGCAGCGCCAAGGGTGTGGTCAGGAATGGTACCGATGGTCAAGGAATAGGTGCCAGGCAGGTGTCGAAACAAGGCAGACTCCAGGACGCAATCTGGAGGGTATCCCAGCGGATAACTGGGGAGTGCTTCTGAAGCCAGGGTAAGCCCAAGATAACTGGGTGCATGGACCTCTCCAAGACGAGGAATGAGATCTCTTCTATGTGCAGAAGACCCGTGCGTAAGGTTAGGGGCTTGGTACAGGTAGAAATGGTCCCCGGGAGGGGGGTCCCATGAATGGAAGACACTCGGATGGGAGGCTCTTGGGGTTGAACCCCAATTTGTAGTTGTTGGACTAGATCCCAGAGGATGAAATTTCCCCCAGCTCCGGAGTCAATCAGGGCCAGTGTGTCGAAGTCTCCTCCAGGAAGGACTATGGTAACCGGACCGGTGATTGGGAAGGCAGAAGTGGTATTAACTAGGGTCAGCTCCCCGATGATCCCTAGGTTCTGGCGTTTCCTGGCCGCTCACCACACTGGGCTAGGAAGTGCCCCTTGCCACCGCAATATAGGCACAGACCTTGAGTACGGCATCTTCTTCTCTCTTCCTGTGAGATTGGGCCCCGGCCCAACTGCATAGGTTCTACTTCTTGATTCCCTGGAGAGGCACAAGAGGAGGGTACCGGTCGGGAAAATGTAGTTCCAGAGTTACTGGGTTTACAACCAGACCTCCCCTCCCGGAACCAGCGTTGGATACAGCGGTCCACCCAACCAGCCAAATCGATGAGGCTGTTCAGGTCATCTGGGAGGTCCCTTGCTGCCAGCTCATCTTGGAGTTTTGGGGAGGGACCCTCCAGGAATTTGCCATGGAGACTGTCATTCCTCCAATTCAGCTCGGCTGCTAGAGTCTGGAATTCCACCACATACTCGGCCAGGGACCGGTTGCCCTGGCGTAGTTGAAGTAACTCAAAAGCGGCAGTGGGCCTGCGAGAGGGCTCATCGAAGATATGTCTGAAGGCTGCAACAAACTGTTCCAGATTCACCAGACGGGGGTCCTGACGCTCCCACGGTGGGGAGGCCCACGCCAGAGGTTTCCTGTCCAACAACGAAATGGTATAGCTGGTTTTAATCCGATCCGTAGAAAACTGGGCTGGCAGTAGTTTGAATCTGATGTAACACTGATTGAGGAATCCACGGCAGAGCTTCACTTCCCCAGAGTACCGTGAGGGTGCTGGCAGTTGTGTGGGCGTGGTCGGTCCGATATCGGCCGAGGCTACTAGTACTGGAGGCATGAATGCAGCGGCTCCATCTATCCGATCGGCTAGTCTCTGCATGGTTGTCATCAGGGAGTCAATGCAGATTTGCTGTTGTTGCAACCACTGTGCAATACTGGGAATGGCTTTCAAGCCCGTGGCATCTGCCGGGACCATGGCCTTGCAAACTGTTAGCTTTGTGGAACCTTGAGCCGGCTGGGACAGATGGTGATGATCTGTGGGAAGGCCCATGGTGGACATCGAAGCCAGGAGGCAGCACCGGAGAGAAGACCCAAAGAATCTTCACCACTGGAAGCCCGAGGTCCCCCTGGGAGGAGCCCGTGAGTACCCGGGCCTCTTGGACTTAGGTGCATTCCTCTGCGACCGAGGATCCAAAGAGGCATCCCAGAGAGAAGAAGCCGAGGCCAGGAGGTCAACTGGAACTTCACCCCTGGAAGCTCGCGGTCCCCTCGGGAGGAGCCCATGAAGACCCGAGCCACTGGGACTTAGGCGATTCCTCCTGGAGGGTGTGGAACGGGTACCTGTGGATGCTGCGAAGTTGGAAGCTGAAGACAGAAGCCGAAGGACAGAGCTGAATCAGAAGTCGGTGGAGGAGCCAAGGTCAGAAGCCAGGAATCAGAAGCTGAAGTCAAAGCCGAAGGACGGAGCTGAATCAGAAGTCGGTGGACGAGCCAAGGTCAGAAGCCAGGAATCAGAAGTCAAGTCAGAAGCCGGGGAACAGGAGTCAGGAACAGCATCTAGAATCTCTGTAGAGTAAACCTCGTTGCAAGGCAGGGAAGAGATCCAGATGCAGGGTTTATGTACCCTGTGAGCATCTGACGTGATCCCGGGGCAGGGCTGAGTTTCCCGCGCTGGCCCCTTTAAGAGCTGAGCTATGGGGCGGGGCTAGCCGCGGAGCATCGACGGCGTCTCCCTCAAGGAGGGAGCACCGCGGTCAGCGTTGTGCAGGCCCGAGGGATCATTGCAGCGGCCCGGGCTGTCCCCAAAGTAAGTGGAGGGACCGGGGTACAGCCTGGGACCGTAACACAGCATGCCACCAACCCTGCATCCAGCAGGGGTTCCCTTCAGTCTCTTGTTTTCCACGCAGCAGTAGCCTCGTGGATTTCTGGAGCTCTGTGAGAATTCCTCACAACATTTTCCTCACAGAAATTTATTTCAAAAACTTTAAAATTTTCCCCCATCCCAGGGTCGCCCATCGTTCACCGACTTTGTTGATGCTGGTAAGTTTACCTCTTCCTTCACAGTCAGTTCCCGGCGGTGTTTTTTCCATCGGTGCCCGACAGCCACCGACTGCGCGCCGCCTTTATTTTTTCTAAAAAGATGGTGACCGGGTTCCATAAGAGCCCCGAGTGCCCGAGGATCATGTCCATTATGGACCCTCACGAAGTAGTCCTGTGCTTGGGCCCCGCTCACTAGCTGTGTCCAAATGATGCTGAAAGGCCGCAGGGCCCGTTTGGAAAAGATGGAACATCTCTTTAAGCAAGTGTCTCCATCTACTCCAGCCAAAGCGACACTGAGTCAAAAACCTTCCTCTTCAATGACTCCGTCACCACCGAAGTCGCAGCACCATCGAAGCACTGGTGACCGTCCTTCACCAGCCTCTTCACGTTCGAAGGCATCGACATTTTCTTCCTCGGTGCCGGAGAAGAATCGGACCGAGCATCGGGACAAACACCATCACCGCCATCGATGGGATACTTCTTCTGATGTTGCTACCGGCAAGCCATCGACATCGGCATCAATGGACCACCGGCCAAAAAGCCCTGGGGAGAAGGGGCCCCATCCCCCTCTGGACCCGGGACACTGAGGCATTCCCCATCGGCACCGGTGCTGGGAGCCGAGAAACCACTAATACATGTAGACCCTCCGGCAACGCCCTCCAAGCCACCAGCCCCGGTGGCTGTGCTACCAATGCCAGCCTTCTGGGAGGAATTGGACCGGATAGTCCAAGAGGCAGTACTCCAGGCACTTCGGGGATTCCAGTCTCCACTGGCACCGGCTCCCATGCCGGCACCCGACCCGATGCCTACCATGCTGGCTCCACTTCTCGAGCGCCTGGATACCTTATAGAAACATAGAAATGAAGGCAGAAGAAGACCAAACGGCCCATCCAGTCTGCCCAGCAAGCTTTCACACTTTTTTTTTCTCCCACATACTTATCTGTTTCTCTTGGCTCTTAGTAACCTTTTTTTATTCTATTTGCCTTCCACCCCCACCATTACTGTAGAGAGCAGTGTTGGAACTGCATCTAAGTGAAATAGCTTAATTTAGTTAGGGGTATTAACCACCGCAATAAGCAAGCTACACCCATGCTTATCTGTTTAAGAACATAAGAAATTGCCATGCTGGGTCAGACCAAGGGTCCATCAAGCCCAGCATCCTGTTTCCAACAGAGGCCAAACCAGGCCACAAGAACCTGGCAATTACCCAAACACCTAGAAGATCCCATGCTACTGATGCAATTAATAGCAGTGACTATTCCCTAAGTAAACTTGATTAATAGCAGTTAATGGACTTCTCTTCCAAGAACTTATCCAAACCTTTTTTGAACCCAGCTACACTAACTGCACTAACCACATCCTCTGGCAACAAATTCCAGAGATTTATTGTGCGTTGAGTGAAAAAGAATTTTCTCCGATTAGTCTTAAATGTGCTACTTGCTAACTTCATGGAATGCCCCCTAGTCCTTCTATTATTCGAAAGTGTAAATAACCGAGTCACATCTACTCGTTCAAGACCTCTCATGATCTTAAAGACCTCTATGATATCCCCCCTCAGCCGTCTCTTCTCCAAGCTGAACAGCCCTAACCTCTTCAGCCTTTCCTCATAGGGGAGCTGTTCCATCCCCTTTATCATTTTGGTTGCCCTTCTCTGTACCTTCTCCATTGCAACTATATCTTTTTTGAGATACGGCGACCAGAATTGTACACAGTATTCAAGGTGTGGTCTCACCATGGAGCGATATAGAGGCATTATGACATTTTCCGTTTTATTAACCATTCCCTTCCTAATAATTCCTAACATTTTATTTGCTTTTTTGACTGCTGCAGCACACTGAGCTGACGATTTCAATGTATTATCTACTATGACGCCTAGATCTCTTTCTTGGGTGGTAGCTCCTAATATGGAACCTAACATCGTGTAACTACAGCTAGGGTTATTTTTCCCTATATGCAACACCTTGCACTTGTCCACATTAAATTTCATCTGCCATTTGGATGCCCAATCTTCCAGTCTTGCAAGGTCCTCCTGTAATGTATCACAGTCTGCTTGTGATTTAACTACTCTGAATAATTTTGTATCATCTGCAAATTTGATAACGTCACTCATCGTATTCCTTTCCAGATCATTGATATATATATTGAAAAGCACCGGTCCAAGTACAGATCCCTGAGGCACTCCACTGTTTACCCTTTTCCACTGAGAAAATTGACCATTTAGTCCTACTCTCTGTTTCCTGTCTTTTAACCAGTTTGTAATCCACGAAAGGACATCGCCTCCTATCCCATGACTTTTTAGTTTTCGTAGAAGCCTCTCATGAGGGACTTTGTCAAACGCCTTCTGAAAATCCAAATACACTACATCTACCGGTTCACCTTTATCCACATGTTTATTAACCCCTTCAAAAAAATGAAGCAGGTTTGTTAGGCAAGACTTCCCTTGGGTAAATCCATGTTGACTGTGTCCCATTAAATCATGTCTTTCTATATGCTCTACAATTTTGATCTTGAGGATAGTTTCCACTATTTTTCCCGGCACTGAAGTTAGGCTCACTGGTCTATAGTTACCCGGATCACCCCTGGAGCCTTTTTTAAATATTGGGGTTACATTGGCCACCCTCCAGTCTTCAGGTACAATGGATGATTTTAATGATAGGTTACAAATTTTAACTAATAGGTCAGAAATTTCATTTTTGAGTTCCTTTAGTACCCTGGGATGCATACCATCCGGTCCAGGTGACTTGCTACTCTTTAGTTTGTCAATCTGGCCTACTACATCTTCCAGGTTGACAGTGATTTCGTTCAGTTCGTCTGACTCATCACCCCTGAAAACAAACTCCGGAACTGGTATCTCCCCAACATCCTCACTAGTAAACACGGAAGCAAAGAATTCATTTAGTCTTTCTGCAATGGCCTTATCTTCCCTAAGAGCCCCTTTAACCCCTCGGTCATCTAATGGTCCAACCGACTCCCTCACAGGTTTCTTGCTTTGGATATATTTAAAAAAGTTTTTATTATGAGTTTTTGCCTCTATGGCCAACTTCATTTCAAATTCTCTCTTCGCTTGTTTTATCAATGTTTTACACTTAACTTGACAATGCTTATGTTTTATCCTATTTTCTTCAGATGGATCTTTCTTCCAATTTTTGAAGGATGATTTTTTGGCTAAAATAGCCTCTTTCACCTCATCTTTTAACCATGACGGTAATCGTTTTGCCTTCCTTCCACCTTTCTTAATGCGTGGAATACATATGGACTGCGCCTCTAGGATTGTATTTTTAAACAATGTCCAAGCCTGTTGAACACTTTTAACCTTTGCAGCTGCACCTTTCAGTTTTTTTCTGACTATTTTCCTCATTTTATCAAAGTTTCCCTTTTGAAAGTTTAGTGTTAGAGCTGCAGATTTACTTATTGTCCCCCTACCAGTTATTAGTTTAAATTTGATCATGTTATGATCACTGTTGCCAAGTGGCCCCACCACCGTTACCTCTCTCACCAAATCCTGTGTTCCACTAAGAATTAAATCTAAAATAGCTCCCTCTCTTGTTGGTTCCTGAACCAATTGCTCCATGAAACAATCATTTATTACATCCAGGAACTTTATATCTCTAGCAAGTCCTGATGTTACATTTACCCAGTCAATATTGGGGTAATTGAAATCTCCCATTATTATTGCACTGCCAAATTGGTTTGCTTCCCTGATTTCTCTTAGCATTTCATCATCTGTCTGACCATTTTGTCCAGGTGGACGGTAGTATACTCCTATCACTATACTCTTACCCAACACACATGTTTATTCAGACTGTGTAATTCAGTCCTTGTTGATTGTTGCCTGAATATAGATCCACCTTTCTTCATTCTCCCCTGTCGTTGAAGCAGAGAGCCATGCTGGCTATGTATTGAAAGTGAAATATCAGACTTGCTCCCCTGCCATTGAAGCAGAGAACTATGCTGGATATGCGTGAAGTGTCAAACTTCCTCCCCTGCCATTGAAGCAGAGAGCTATGCTGACTTTGCATTGAAGTGAAATATCAGACTTGCTCCCCTGCCGTTGAAGCAGAGGGCTATGCTGGATATGCGTGAATTGTCAAAATTTTCTCCCCTGCCGTTGAAGCAGAGGGCTATGCTGGATATGCGTGAATTGTCAAATTTCCTCCCCTGCCATTGAAGCAGCGGGCTATACTGGATATGTGTGAAGTGTTAAACTTCCTCCCCTGCCGTTGAAGCAGAGAGTTATGGTGGATTTGCATTGAAAGTGAAGTATCATGTATTTCTTGGTTTGGGGTAGTAACCGCTGTAACAAGCAAGCTACTCCCCTGCTTTTATGTGGTTGCAAATTCTTTTTTCCACATTTCCTCTTGCCGTTGAAGCATAGAGCAATGTTGGAGTTGCATTATTGAATAAGGATATTCATCTCCAGGTAGTAGCCATCATTCCCTCAAGCCACCCCCATGCCTCTTCTCTTCATTCACATCCTCTAGACTTAATGGATCCACAGTATTTATCCCACGCCCCTTTGAAATCCTTCACAGTTTTGGTCTTCACCACTTTCTCTGGAAGGGCATTCCAGGCATCCACCACCCTCTCCATGAAGAAATATTTCCTGACATTGGTTCTGAGTCTTCCTCCCTGGAGTTTTAAATCGTGACCCCTGGTTCTGCTGATTTTTTTGCAATGGAAAAGGTTTATCGTTGTCTTTGGATCATTAAAACCTTTCAAGTATCTGAAAGTCTGTATCATATCACCCCTACTCATCCTTTCCTCCAGAGTGTACATATTTAGATTCTTCAATCTCTCCTCATAAGTCATTTGATGAAGACCCTCCACCTTTTTGGTCGCCCTTCTCTGGACCGCCTCCATCCTGTCTCTGTCCCTTCGGAGATATGGTCTCCAGAACTGAACAGAGTACTCCAGGTGAGGCCTCACCAAGGACCTGTACAAGGGGATTATCACTTCCCTTTTCTTACTCGATATTCCTCTCTCTATACAGTCCAGCATTCTTATGGCTTTAGCTATCGCCTTGTCACATTGTTTCGCCGACTTCAGATCATTAGACACTATCATCCCAAGGTCTCTCTCCTGCCCTGTGCACATCAGCCCTTCTCCCCCCATCGAATACAGTTCTTCCGGATTTCCACACTCCATATGCATGACTCTGCACTTCTTGGCATTGAATCTCAGCTGCCATATCTTTGACCACTCTTTCAGTTTCCTTAAATCCCATCTCATTCTCTCCACTCCTTCCGGCATGTCCACTCTGTTGCAGATCTTAGTGTCATCCGCAAAAAGACAAACCTTACCTTCTATCCCGTCCGCAATGTCGCTCACAAAGATATTGAACAGGACCAGTCCCAACACCGACCCTTGCGGCACTCCGCTCAACACCGCTCTCTCTTCAGAGTAAGTTCCATTTACCATCACACATTGTCTTCTGTCCGTCAACCAGTTTGCAATCCAGGTCACCACCTTGGCACTCACTCCTAAGTTTCTTATTTTATTCACCAGTCTCCTGTGCGGAACCGTATCAAAAGCTTTGCTGAAGTCCAAGTAGATGACATCGCGCGCTCTTCCTTGATCCAATTCCTTGGTTACCCAGTCAAAAAATTCTATCAGATTTGTCTGACAGGATCTTCCCCTGGTGAATCCATGCTGCCTCTGGTCCAGCAATTCTTCCGACTGTAGATAGCTCACTAATCCTTCTTTTAACAGCGACTCCATTACTTTTCCCACCACCGAGGTGAGGCTAACTGGTCTGTAATTAACCAGCCTTTTCTCTGTTTCCACTCTTGTGAAGCGAGATCACCACCGCTCTTCTCCAGTCACTCGGCACCACTCACTCAGTATCCTGGGATGAGCCTCATCAGGCCCCATGGCTTTGTCCACTTTCAGTTTCCTCAGCTCTCCCCATACATTCTCTACTGTAAATGGAGTTACATCTACTCCATTCCCCTCTAGTTTGTTAACTAGCAATGGTCCTTCTCCAGGGTCTTCTTTAGTAAACACAGAACTGAAGTATTTGTTTAATATTTCTGCCATTTCTTCGTCTCTCTCCACACATTGATCCTTTTCGCCTTTCAATTTCACTATACCACTTTGAACTTTTCTCCTTTCACCTTAATAGGTGCATTGCCATCGGTGCCACCAAGCCTGCCGGATGAGGAACACAATTTACCGATGCCGGAGCCAGTTCCAGGACCATAGGGTCTACTGCCATCCCGATGTCCATCGAAAGCACCGATTCCATTAATGCCATCACTGTCCTCAGTGCCTCCATCCTTCCCATCAGTGCCACCTCCATATCCAGCTGGATTTGGACCCATACCTCGATCTGAATGCCCTCAAGGTACTGGGGATGCAACATATGATCCCTGGGGTGATGATTCTTCCGACACTCAAGACTCTGATGAACTCCTGTCAGAGCCTTCACCCCCAGAAGAACACTCCCCTCCTGAAGACCTCACATTTGCCAACTTCATCAACGAGATGTCTGAAACCATCCCTTTCAATTTACAAATGGAGGAGGATGCCAGGTATAAGATGCTTGAGGTATTACAATTTGTCGATGCTCCTAAGAAAGTGATGGCAGTTCCAGTTCATGAGGTGCTCCTTGATTTGCTACAACGTACCTGGGAGCACCCTGGCACAGTTCCACCAGTAAACAGAAAAACTGATGCCACCTACCTGGTCTAGTCAGCTCCGGGATTTCATAAAAGCCAACTGCCCCATCAATCTGTGGTCATTGAGTCTGCTCAGAGGAAAGCCAAAGGAACTCGGCCTCATTCTTCTGCCCCTCTAGGTAAAGAACAAAAAGCCTTAGACGTCTTTGGACGGAGGGTCTTCCATGGCTCTATGCTGATGGCACATATAGTAGCTTATCAGCTATACATGACTCAGTACTCAAGGATTCTTTGGAAGAAAGTCCAAGAGTTTTCGAGACCCTACCAGAATATCCCCTATGAGGAAAGACTAAAGAGGTTGGGACTTTTCAGCTTGGAGAAGAGACGACTGAGGGGGGATATGATAGAGGTGTTTAAAATCATGGGAGGTCTAGAACGGGTAGATGTGAATCAGTTATTTACTCTTTCGGATAGTAGAAAGACTAGGGGGCACTCCGTGAAGTTAGCATGGGGCACATTTAAAACTAATCGAAGAAAGTTCTTTTTTGCTCAACGCACAATTGAACTCTGGAATTTGTTGCCAGAGAATGTGGTTAGTGCAGTTAGTATAGCTTTGTTTAAAGGGGGATTGGATGGGTTCTTGGAGGAGAAGTCCATTACCTGCTATTGAGTTCACTTAGAGAATAGCCACTGCCATTAGCAATGGTAACATGGAATAGACTTAGTTTTTGGGTACTTGCCAGGTTCTTATGGCCTGGATTGGCCACTGTTGGAAACAGGATGCTGGGCTTGATGGCCCCTTGGTCTGACCCAGTATGGCATTTTCT
Source organism: Rhinatrema bivittatum (assembly GCF_901001135.1). Classification (NCBI taxonomy): domain Eukaryota; kingdom Metazoa; phylum Chordata; class Amphibia; order Gymnophiona; family Rhinatrematidae; genus Rhinatrema; species Rhinatrema bivittatum. The sequence goes on from NC_042631.1 coordinate 55,953,974, forward strand.
TATGTTCTTATGGCCTAACACAATCCTTCAAAAAGGACTTGATGCTGGAAAGCACGAAGTGAGAGCAGCATATGATATCTTTGAAACTGCTGCAAGAGTATCAGCAGCAGGCATAAGCGCCAGATGCTGGGCATGGCTCAAGTCTTCTGACCTATACCAGGGTGTCCAAGGAAGACTAGCAGATCTTCCATGTACAGGGGATACTTTATTTGGTGACAAAAGTCAGGAAACAGTTGCACAATTGAAAGATCATTATGGCACCTTGCATCAGCTGTCTCTCTCCCCTCGGACTTCCCATCTACTACTAAGAGGTCTTTTAGATGGGATCCTAGGAGGTTTTCCTATAAGCCACATAGATATTATCCACCTCCATCCCGTACTCGGCAACCAAGACCTCCCCAAATAAGCCATCCTCAACAACCCAGGGCCCCAAAAGCCCAACCAGCTCCGCAGACTGGTCCAGCATTGGAGTTTTGAATCCTTTCTAGAGAGCAGTAATCAACCCCCACCTGCCACACCCATTCCTGTGGGAGGCCGCTTGTGCCATTTTGCCAACATATGGCATACAATTACTACATACCAATGGGTCTTGTCTGTGGTCAAACAAGGTTATCATCTAAACTTCCTCACGCTACCACCGAACACTTCACCATGTCCAGCGTGGGGTCTAGTAGACCACTCTCCACTTCTCGAGGCAGAAGTGGAACTGGTACCTCGACTGCAGTGGGGTCAAGGGTTCTACTCTCAGTATTTTCTAATTCCAAAATAGTCAGGTGGCATTCATCCTATATTGGACTTACGTGCCCTAAACAAACATCTTTGGAAAGAAAAGTTCAGAATGGTAATCCTGGGCACCATGATCCCTCTCCCTCAATGGGGAGATTGGCTCTGCTCTCTAGATCTTCAGGAGGCTTATGCACACGTTGCCATATACCCTCCTCATCAAAAATATCTCAAATTTATAGTCGACCACAATCATTTTCAATACCGAGTGCTTCTATTCGGTCTGGCATCAGCACCACGTGTATTTACCAAATGCCTGGCAGTAGTTGCAGCTCACTTGTGACAAAACAACATCCACGTCTATCTGTATCTAGACAATTGGCTCCTAAGAGGTCCATCCCAAAAGGTAGTGCTTCACTCCCTCCATTTTACCATCAGCCTGCTACAGTCCTTGGGATTTCTAATAAACTATCCCAAGTCACATCTGACTCCATCACGTACCCTCTTGTTCATCGGGGCAGATCTAAACACAGTCAACGCCAAAGCCTTTCTCCCAAAGGACTGGCACGCACGCTATCAACCTTAGCCAAGGCAGTGCAGACTCGCCGAACCACTACAGCTCATCATCTATTAACCTTACTAGGTCATATAGCTCCACGGTTCATGTAACTCCAATGGCCATGAGAGTAACACAATGGACTTTAAAGTCCCAGTTGTCCCAATCAACTCAACACACGTCCCATGGTGTCCATGTCACCAACCAGCTTCATCTCTCCTTGGCTTGGTGGATACAGGAGTCCAATCTACAAAGAGGACTACCCTTCCAACCTCCACAACTTCAAATTACTTTGACAACAGATGCATCCAACCTGGGTTGGGGGCCTATGACAACAACCTCCAAACCCAGGGAACCTGGACAAGTGCGGAAGCAAAGCACCAGATAAACTTTCTGGAGATCCAATATGCCCTCTTCGCATTTTGGCATTGCCTCTCCAACAAGGTAATCCTAATTCAAACAGGCAACCAGGTAGCAATGTAGTACCTCAACAAGCAAGGGGGCACAGGCTCTTACCTGCTATGCCAGGAGGCAGCACATATATGAGCCTGGGCTCTCTCCCATTCCATGCTACTGAAAGCGACCTATCTGGCAGGAGTGGACAATGTGATGGTGGGCATTTCATCCTCATGAATGGTCCCTAGATCCCACTGTAGTAACCAAAATGTTTCACCAGTGGGGCCACCCATACATAGACCTGTTTGAGTCAATTCACAACTGCAAAGTGAGCAATTTCTACTCTCTACACCACAGCTACAACACACCTCCATGAGATGCCTTCACCTACTCGTGGTCAATGGGTCTTCTCTATGCCTATCCTCTTCCACTCATCAGCAAGACAGGGGCACAATGATTCTCATAGCCCCTCACTGGCCTCGTCAAGCTTGGTTTCCCATCCTACGTGACATCTCAATCCAGCAACCAATTCGCCTGGGCACATATCCAACTCTGATAACGCAGAACAACAGGCTGTTGCTTCATCTGAACCTTCACTCCCTGTCTCTGACAGCTTGAATGTTGAAAGATTAATACTGCAATCATTTGACCTCTCTGACAGTGTGTCCCAGGTCCTCATAGCTTCATGAAAGCCTTCTACTAGGAGATTGTATCGTTCCAAATGGAAATGATTCTCCTCGTGGTGCACCACAAAAGAAATAGATCCTTTTTCCTGCCCCACAACAAGGTTCCAGGACTATCTCTGGCACCTCTCGGAATCTGGCCTACAAACTTCCTCCATCCGAGTACATATCAGCGCTATAGCCACTTACAGCAAAGGTGTAGGAGATGCCCCAATCTCTGCACAACCTCTTGTAGCTCGCTTTATGAGAGGCTTGCTACAATTGAAGCCTCTACTGCATCCTCCAGTTCCAGCATGGGACCTTAACGTTGTCCTAGCATGGCTCATGAAACATCCGTTCGAGCCCCTGCACTCCTGCAAGCTTCGATATCTCACTTGGAACGTGATCTTTTGAGTTGCCATAACATCAGCTCGCAGAGTCAGTGAGCTACTTGAGCTGGTAACATACCTTCCATATACCAAATCTCTTCATGATCGTGTGGTACTCCATGCTCACCCTAAATTCCTACCAAAGGTAGTCTCTGATTTCCACTTAAATCAGACCATAATACTTCCAACCTTTTTTCCAAGGCCTCACTCACAACCAGGTGAGCGGGCTCTGCATTCTTTGGACTGTAAACGTGCGCTTACCTTCACTTTAGACCACACTGCAGCCCATAGGAAGTCCACCCAATTGTTTGTCTCCTTCGATAAAAACAAATTAGAAGTTCCGGTGGGCAAGCAGACCCTATCCACCTGGCTGGCGGACTGCATTGTTTTCTGCTACCTGCAGGCAGCCCTTCCACTACAGGAACGCGTAAAAGCGCATTCAGTAAGGGCTATGGCAATGTTGGTGGCACACCTCCATTCTGTACCTCTTACTGACATCTGCAAAGCTGCCACATGGAGCTCCCTCCACACATTTGCAGCTCATTATTTTCTTGACAAGTTTCGAAGTAATATTCCATCTTTGGCCAGTCTGTCCTACGTAATTTGTTTCCAGTTTAATAACCCAACTTCCTACCTATGACCCACTGTGAAATTCAGGCTGCCCTCCTACCCAAAACCACCCCAGTTGTTGTGCCTGTTGCACGTCGTTGGGTGTTTTTGGCTCATTCTATCAGGGCAGCCTGTAGCTTGCTAATCACCCACATGTGAGGACTACCATCCTTCTTGTCCTAGGAGAAAGCAGAGTTGCTTACCTGTAACAGGTGTTCTCCTAGGACAGCAGGATGTTAGTCCTCATGAAACCCACACACCACCCCGCGGAGTTGGGTTCGCTTACATTTTATTATTTTATTGTTTGCTTGTAATTTTGCTACAAATGAGACTGAAGGGGGACCCTTGGTAGTTGCAGGGTTAGTGGCATGCTTTTTGACAAAAGTGTTCTGTGATGGGCTCCATCCTGATGTTGTCACCCACATGTGAGGACTAACATCCTGCTCTCCTGGGAGAACACCTGTTACAGGTAAGCAACTCTGTTTTGCCCCATAGTTGCCAGTTTTTATTATCCTAAGATATCCATATTCAACTTCTTAGCGGCTAGATAAGTTAGCTAGATACACCTATTTGGCTAACTTAACTGGGATATTTAGTAGCATGGTCATGTTGCTGAATATACCCAGGTATCTTAAAAGTTAGCCAGATAGTTTCACCAGCTAACTCCTAATATTGAAGTTAGCCAGTTAACCTAACTCTGCTCTTCTCAGGAACACCTACTATCCATCCCAAGAATGCCTTCGACATATCTGACTATATTCTAGTCGAATAAAGAGTTATCCAGCTAAAATTTACCTGGATAAGTCACTGGATATTGTGGGTAAACCATTTAGATGGATAACCTTTTAGTTACCCATCTAAATGGCTTTTTGACTATCTACCCTCATGTGTTGAACTTACAAGTTTCAAACTACATCTATTTGTTGAACTGTGATAAACAATACAATTATTTAAACCCTGAGTTTTCTGCACCAACAGGGTTGTAACTAGGTGCAAAAGTAAGTTAAGAGTACATGCCAATTTCCTAATAAGCAGAGAATCAGCAGCAACAGCCAGCTGATATCAACTGTAAAGGAAAACTGGGTTGTATGTAAAAGGCAGGAAAATTGTGTTATGCTCAGACTTGTGGACCCTTGGCCGACGAGAGGATGGTATACCTTTCGGAGGGTCCATAGGCTCTCTCGTCGGGTGGCGAGGCAGAACAGGAGGCAGGACCAGCTGACCCTTGGCACTGGAGACTGAGGCGAACACGGAGACGATGAAGAGACAAGATAAGGCACTGTGTCTTCACCACTGGTGGTCTGCGGTACCCCCAGGAGAAGCCCATAGGGACCCGACTGCTGGGACTTAGGTGGACCTAGGGAGGTCAGGACAACGGTGCAAAGGTCAACTGGAGCTTCACCCTGGAAGCCCGCGGTCCCCCCAGGAGGAGCCCGTAGGGACCCGGGCCGCGGGGACTTAGGTGGGCCCTTGGAGATGGAGTCTTGAAGGAGTCCTAGGTCGAGTGCCAGAGGGTCGTCGCTCACCAGTCCAAAGTCGTGCACCAGAGAATCACCGCTTGCCAATCCGAAGTCAGGAACCAGGAACACCAAGATGGAACAGGATCCAAAGCTCAAGGACTCACCAAAGCAAGCAAACTGGACAGCGCTGGAGGACGCGCGGGCACGATGGCCCGAGTCGGAGCCCTCCCCCGGGGCTCCCGCGGCAAGGGAATGCCGCGAATCAGGTAGGGGGCCGCAGTCATGGGGCGCCACGGCTGCGGAGCACAACAAATTGTCTTTATAGTTTGTATGCATACCTGTCCTCTGTTCTTTCTTCATTAAAAGGAAAGGGGGTTCAGTGACAATTTTAGTGGGGCTTAAACAATTTTTTCCTCTAAAACTCTCATTATGTCTTACAGCCACATTTATTCTAGATTCCATTTTTGCAGCAAAGCATAAAGAATATGGTTGGCAAGAGGAACAGAAAGTGCAGGATCTTAGAAACGTTTTTTTCTTTTGATTGGTGGTGTCATCAACTCATGTCCTGCCTCTCTTTCATTTTCTTTTTCTTTTAATGAAAAAGATAATAAAACCCTAAATCAGAAATCTGAATTCCAGCACTGACTGTGGATAAAATAAACAACAATGTGTGAACTTTTTTAAAAGAGGCTCACAAATCAATTCAAATATATTTGCAAGCCATTTTTAAACTGATAAGCCAGATGTGTTGCACTCAGGGGTGGACCCTTGTCCTGTGTCAGTGGAGATCCACCTCCTGGGAGGGACCAAGAGGCAACTACCCCCAGGGGGCAGAGCATGGACGGAAACAGAGGCTAGGAAGAGCTTCACCACTGGAAGCCCGAGGTCCCCATGGGAGGAGCCCGTGTGAACTCAGGCTGCTTGGACTTAGGTGGGCCTCGCAGGGTCTCCTGGGAGAGTGGAAGTCCGGCGTGCCCACAGACAGGGGGGGGAGCGCGGTCAGGTTCGAGATTGGAGGTCAGGTAGAACAAGGAGGACCAGAATAGCGTACGTGATAACAAGGCTAGGAACAGAGCCAGAATCTAGAGGTGAGGTCAAACAGGCAGAGGTCAAAGTCCAGGAGTCAGTCTGAAGAATGATCAACAAAGCAGAGATCAAGTACCATAGGTCAGACGAAGTCACTGGCAGGCTGAGGTCAAGAGGCAGGCAGATGAGTCAAGTAGCAGGTGGACGTCAGGCAGCAGGCAGGCGAGTCAAGGAACAGACTGGAATCAGGAAACAGGCAGGCAGGCAGACGGGTAAAGTAGCAAGCCGAGGTCAGTGCCAGAAAGTCAGTCTGGAGGTACTACCTGGGAGACGAACAGACGAACAGGAACAGAAGAACGCTGGAACTAGGAAGCAGGAACAAGGCAGGAACAGAACTGGAACAGAAGGATCCTGGAAAGAGACTTGGAACAAGACAGGAGCAAATACAAGCGCGGAGGCAATCTAGTATAGGCCGACCCGATTGCCAAGGCAAGGAAGTGCAGGCAAGGACTTCCTTAGAACAGAGAATCAATCAGGGCGCTCCACGGAGCTAAGACCTGCCCTTGGCCCTACAAGGGGCCGGGCGGTCCGTGCGCGCGTGTAGGGGCGTGGCCAACAGCGCCAAAGACGCCGAGCTCTGGCGTGAGGCCTGGTGCGCAGTGGAAGGCCCGGAGACTGCGGCCGCGGGACGCCGGGGCCTGGAAGTCCTAGCAGCTGCTGCTAGGGAGGCTGACCCGGGACCTGCCAAGGGACCATGAAGGTGAGCAGGCCCGTGCGCGGGTCGGGCGCAGACGGGGCGCGTAACAAAATGCTGGCAAAATCTGAGATGGATCTGTTGAAATTTTACTGGCATATCCACTTAAAAACTTCTTAAGGGTTTGCATATTTTAAAAAATATTTTCTTGCAATACATTAAAATATTTCAAAATAATGTTTTCTGCAGACTTCACGTAAATTTCAGATTTTATTAGACAAAAACCAAGTTTAAATATTCCTGGTTTGAGTTTGACTCATATCACTATTAGCACTGGGCTCAATAAATTCCCATGGAAACAGCTTCAACCTATCTATAGTTATATAGAAAGCAATTTTTGAAGGCCCTGTGAGTGTTACAGGCCCATGGCTTCATTGTACCTGCAGGCCTGCAACCTCATTTTTAAAGGAAAACCCCTCGACCGGGTTTCCCTTTGACAACAGTGCCAGTGGCACTTAGTATCTACATTCATTTGTATCTGCTTTGAAGCAACAAACATACATGCTGAAAGTAAGTGCAGACCTTCAAAATGTAAATGGTGGGTAAATTAAATATAATTACCTGCCCAGCAATTAGTGGACTTAGGGAAGCCCAGGAGAGAAGGTCTGATGTTGCACTGGGGCTAGGGAGGCCTGCAGGAAGTGCCCTGAGTGTTTTTTGTAGGCCTGGGAGGAGCAGCATGTTTCTTGCTGCCAGTGGCTCCAGGCCAGGATAAAACTGAAAGTGGTTCTGAGCTGTGGTGCAGGAAAGGCTGCTCAGAATCCTGCCCCCCCCCCCCCGAGTTAAAAAAATGCAGTGAGGAGCCAAGATAGAGCAGGGAGGTCAGTCATGGAAGGGAAATCCAAAGCGAGTAGCTGAGTGTGATATCAGCACTGTTCCAGGGATTTCCCAATGTGGCAATGAGCCATGATTAAAAAGAAAGAAGCAGCTGGCTGCAAGGCAGCAAAGGGGGCTGCGAGAGCTAGGGAGCTCCCAGTGATTGAAGATAGGCAATGCTGGGGCACCAGCAGTCCAAGAAGAGGCCCAAAGTGCGCAGCATATTTTTAAAAATAAATCAAATCTGTGAATGCAGAGGTATTGCTGAGGATGCTGTCAATGTGAAACTGAGCAGAGACACAGCATCAGGATTGTACTGAAAACCTCGATGTGTTACTAGTGTAACCGTCTGTTTTTCTGTCAGTAAGGAGGTCCAGACAACTGATCCGCAAAGATAGACTTTTATTGCCAGCAAGATGCAGCTAAGACAACGGCTTAGTACAACTGCATGCCACGCCCCCTTCGGAGCAAACCTTTATACACTTTACAGTTCTTATCTTTCACACATGCGTTCTGGTTTTGCTGAACAAACATTTTACAAACTGCTGAGCAAGCAATAGCTAGCGTGGTCTCTAGTAGGTGTAGCTTATGATCAGACTATTGTTTCGTCATTTAATTGACGGGTTAGACATTCGCGATAGCGTTCGTATTAATACAATACAAAATATAAATCCAAAATGGAGTTACGTTCACTAAACGTTAGTGCGTAAGTACGTCATTACGTATTAGGTTCCGTTTGCGTTGCAAATGTTAGTAAATCAAAAATGGCTGTGCGTTTCACTGCAGCATGATGAGACGAGAGGCGTCACAGCTGTGCATTGTTCAGGGGTTCATGGAATCGAACTCCTTCATTCCCCCCTTTGATACTTCAACGGCGATGGATAGTGGAAGTATCACTCGCAGGTGTTAAGTAACTGAAAAGAGAAGCAAAAATCAATACTAATAACTGTTAAGGTGGACCCTAAAATGTTACTAGGTCGTTGGTTTCTTCACGGGTTTGAGACGGATGGGCCCTAATGGCGTCAACCCCCTTTGTAGCCCGGCTTTCCCTAGCAACAAAAGTGGTCCTATCGGTGGATTAGGTGGTTTTAGAGTTTAGTATCAAAATAATCATTATCAGAATCAAAAGAGATATCATCAGAGTCAGATGCATCAGAATCAGGGAAAGTAGAAATCGACACATACTTATTGATCATCATAATATGTGCTGCAGCCCTGCGATCAGCAATGGTTTCAATCATAGATCGTAGATTTCTGAAAATAAGAGGTAAACAAAGAGGGAACAGAATGCAAGTTAGAATAAAAAATAAAAGAGGAATGAAGATGTCCTTCAATCCGGGGATTGAAGTAAGCCAATTTGGTAGTGAGGAAGTCCAATCAAGGATACCGGTCCATGTTTGTACGGGGACATGAGCTAATCGTATCATGCGATCAGTAATCTCTTCGATAACTTTGCTCTTATCATCGATCTGTAAACAACAATTGGAGAGATTAAATTTGCCACAGACACCACCTTCTTGTGCAAGGAGGTAGTCCAAGGCTAAACGGTTTTGGTAGACAGCTGTTATTATTTTGGTGTTTTGTTTGGCCAAGATATTGAGTGCCATAGCGGAGTCATTGGTCAGGAGTTCTAGTACTGCTTGTAAGCGAATGATGCGATTTAACATGTATATTGGAGTTCTATATCCATAGGATCCATCTTCAGCCCATGTGGCAGGGCCGTAGTATTGTACAATTCGCTCAGGGGGCCACTCCTGATCTTTCCAATCACCAATGGAAACTTTAGGACTTCTGCGACGTTTGTTTGGTTTCATAGGGCTATAGACAGGTACACCCAATGTTTCACCCGCTGTGATTGGTAAGAGAAAGAAACTTGGTCGTATGGTGGCTAGGAAACAGGTGCCATACCAGTTTAGCGGGAGTAATTCATATGCCCGGCGGCCACAAACGAAATAATAGCCGTCTGGTGCAGCGAAGAGGGTGGTTGGCACTCCAGCATCAGTCCACGTTTTGTTGAGGACTGCTTCAGTCCACATGGTGGTGGGCATTGTCAAATTCTCAGTTTGCCACCAGGTTTGTTTTGTTAGGTTAGCAGTAAGCACCCCAGTACATGGGGAATTACCAACAGAGGTAGTATATACTCGGGAATGTTGTCGAGATATGCAATGTCTGCCAATGACATCTGTTTGGAGAGCCCATTCATATGGGTGAGGTTTTCGTTTGTAAGTTATTGTCGTGTTCAATTGATTGAGATCGGTTTGGAAGACCTCTTTAGCTTCCCATGGCCATTGTTCCCCAGTGTGCGTTCCTCCGCAGACAAAACAATTTTTAATTTCAAGAGAGAGAGCTATATTCTCAGCCAGATTGACAAACATATTCTTTGCTTGCTTGGAGAATGCATGTTTTTTCAATTCTTCTGATGCGTGGGATATTTCATCGAAGAAGGACTGATAGCCCACTACAGTAGTCTGATGAATAATTGGTCGAGGTTTGTCTCGACGTTGGGTAATTGTTATATAAGTCATGGGGTCTTTTCCTGTTCCATCGATTCCAAAGCCCCAAGTATCTTGCCAAGGATATCCTTCACCCCGTATGGGCCACTGTATGGACATGGTATTACCAGCTACTGCAGTTAACCGGCCAATTCCATGGCAACCATGATATCCTCCTCCTGTATAGTCACATACCAGAGCCCATCCTGATAAAACTAAGTCTCCTTGACATGGTAGCCATTGAGATGGATTGGCCACCCGATTGTAAGGGCAAAGGTACTTATGGTTGTGAGCATAGGCCTGTTTCCAGGCTTTGGATCCGCAGTGGAGGGCGTTCGGGTGCTTTCCAATGGCTTCACAGGCGTTGAAGATAATGGTGGTAGTAGATTCTCCTCCAACAAGGACTTTGGTTGAGTTGATGTAGTACAGGATGCCTTTCCCTTCTGGAACGATGGTTGAGGTATAGCTCTTTGGTAATCCGGCGGTCAAGGTGATGTTATAGTACTTGGGAGTTGTAGGTGTATGACAAATGACCTTGTCATTTTGTAGGCACCGGTGAAAAGATTGGTACCCTTGAGTAGTATTTAATGAGCACGCAGGCTGAGTTGCACATGAGTCAGGTGGCTGAGATTGGTGTATAATGGTAGAGACAATCTGGAATCCATCTGGAGTAGTGGTATGGATTAACTTGACACATTCAGTGCAGTTTTTGCTTAGAGGTAGAACAAGAGATGTAGCTGTAGAACAGGAAAGTAGTAGAATAACTAGTAATAGTCTGGTTGTCATAGCCGAAAGTTGAGGGTGAACACGGTGGACTTGAGTTGTAAGTAGTTCAGTAGATTAATTCTGAAAGGAAGAAAAAAATGTATATGTTAGTACTCTTTAGCAAAGTACTATAACCATCTAATCTGGACTATCTTGTTGCCTGTTTTGAGTGAATCTTAACTTGTGGTCTCCAATCCTGGAGACCTGCCAATTGGAGGCAGCAGGTTTTAGGCGAGTCCAGTGAATCCAAGAAGGACATCCAGAGACCTTTACAGCAGTAGGAGTGGTGAGTAATACTGTGTATGGACCCTTCCAACGTGGTTTAAGGAAATCGGATTCATCCCAGTCCTTCACCCATACAGAATTTCCAACTTGGAATGGATGAATTGGGGTCAACAAGACTAGCGGTTCAACGTCACATGTATAGTCCTGAATTGCAATGACTGTGTTATATAGTCCTTTGAGCTGATTACTTAGTGACAACTCTCCTTGTATCTGCAATGATTCAGGAAAAGAAGGGAGAGGTGGAGGTCTTGCATACATCATCTCATACGGTGTTAGCCCTGATCGTTTTGGACTGCATCTGAGATGTAGCAAGGCTAAGGGTAGGATGTCTGGCCATTTGGTCTTCGTTTCTTGACATAGTTTAGCTATCTGATTCTTCAGTGTTCTGTTAGCCCGTTCAACAGATCCACTGCTCTGCGGTCGCCATGCGCAGTGCAGATGCCATGTGATACCGAGGATTTTACTTAGTCTTTGGATAACATCGCTAGTGAATGCTGGTCCATTGTCTGAATTGATTTGTCTTGGCAATCCGTAGCGTGGTAAGATTTGGTGAAGGAGCAAGGATGCAACTTCTTTGGAGGTTTCAGTTCGTGTTGGTGCGGCTTCGATCCATCCTGTATAGGTGCAAACAGCCACCAGCATTGCTTTGTAACCTTTGGACGGAGTCATGTGAGTAAAGTCAATTTGGCAAACTTGGAAAGGTGTAGTTCCTCTTAAAATATGTCCAGGTGATGGACCAGGTCCACTTCTGGGATTATTTTTAGCACATGTGACACATTGGCTGATTGCGTGTTTTGTTAGTTGGATTATTTTATTGATGTAATATGTCTTTCCCAGTAACTTTACCAGTGCATCTCGTCCGAGATGGGTTTTGTTATGTGCTTCCTTGACAATAGTCCAAGCTAATGTTTCTGGAATCCATATTCTGTTATCTTGCAGAATCCACCAGCCATTGTGATGGTGGATCTGTTCAGCCTGTGCCCAGTCATTCTCCTCTGTTGAATAGGTGGGAGTTTCTGTTGGGAATTGTAGAAGTGGACATGTCGTAGTTGGAATTGATAATAAATGTGCACGGGCTGCTTCTTTTGCTGTTTTATCTGCCCATTGGTTTCCTTTTGCAACGGGATCTGACTTTCCGGTATGGGCTTTACAATGCATGACAGCTACCTTTTGTGGTGCCCACACAGCATTTAGTAATTGATGTATTTCAGATGCATTGGCCAATTGCTTTCCTTCGGCTGTTAGGAACCCTCGCTCCTTATATAGGGCTCCATGTACCTGGATTGTGAGGAAAGCATATTTGGAATCTGTATAAATATTCACAGTCTGTCCTTCTGCCAATTGTAAAGCTCGGGTGAGAGCGATTAGTTCAGCTTTTTGGGCTGATGTCCCAGGTGGTAAGGGCTCAGCTTCAATAATATCGTCTTCAGAAACTATAGCATATCCAGCAACTCGAATCCCATCAATAACCTGGCTGCTTCCATCAGTAAATAATGTCCATGCTCCCTGCCATGGTTGATCTCTCAAGTCTGGTCTGCTGGAATGTATTGTAGTCATGACCTCTTCACAGTCATGTGCGACGGGTTCAGGTGCCGGCATAAGAGTGGCCGGGTTCAAGTTTTTGCTGTCCTGTATTTGGATTTCAGGAGTTTCACATAGCAGAGCTTGATATTTTACAAGACGTGAATTAGTCATCCATTTTGGTCCATGAGTTTCTAGCAGTCCTTGAATGGTGTGGGGGGTCGTTACATTCAAGATTTGTCCAAAAGTTAATTTGACTGCTTCTGGAATTAGTAAGCATGCAGCCGCAATGCTTCTTAGACAACCTGGCCATCCTTTTGCAACATTGTCCATTCCTTTCGAGAGATATGCAACAGGTCGCTCCCATGAGCCTAGAGTTTGAGTCAATACCCCTATGGCCATGCCTTTTTTCTCGTCGACGAATAGATGGAATGGTTTCATTACATCTGGCAATCCTAGTGCAGGTGGTTCAATCAAGGCATCTTTCAGTTGTTGTAAGCTTGTCAGCTCATGGGTTTCCCACTGAAAAGGCTGAGATTCTGCCTCCTTTCCCCGCAGCTTGTCGTACAGGGACTGGGCGATAACAGCGTAGTTAGCAATCCACAGCCTACAGTATCCTGCAGCTCCAAGGAACGCTCGGAGCTCTTTCTTGCAAGTGGGTACAGGTTGACCTCGTATTGAACTGGTACGGGATATTCCAAGGCAGCGGGTACCTTCCCGGATTTGGAATCCCAGGTATTCTACTTCCAATTCACAAATTTGTACCTTCTTTTTACTTGCACGGTATCCTTTTGAGTACAACGTCTTTAACAAGTGGAGTGTGGCTATAGCACATTCGTGATACGTTTCACGAAACAACAGAAGGTCATCCACATACTGTATGACTGGCCCATACGTTACTTGGTACATCTTTAAGTCTTTTGCCAGTTGCTCCCCGAACATCGTGGGTGAGTGCTTAAATCCTTGCGGTAAGCGAGTCCATGTGTACTGCTGCTTGATTCCAGTTTGTGCATTTTCCCATGTGAAGGCAAAGATCTTCTGGCATTCTTCTGCTACTGGAACGGAGAAGAAAGCATCTTTGAGGTCAATGACACTGTACCACTTGGAGGTAGGGGAAACTTGAGCCAAGATTGAGTATGGATTTGGTACAAGGGCTACTAGATCTGCTACTTGATTGTTCACTTTCCGTAAATCTTGTACAGGTCGGTAGTCAGAAGAACCGGGTTTCTTTACGGGCAGTAGAGGGGTGTTCCAAGCAGATCGGATTCGCCTGAGAATTCCCAAATCATACAGTCTTTGCAGATGTATTTCAATTCCTTCTCTGGCCATGTATGGAATGGGGTATTGAGGTTGATTGATCACCTGTGCATTCTGCTTCATTTCTATCCATATGGGGGTAGCGTCGATAGCTATTCCTCCCGGGTTCTGTTCGGACCATACTTGGGGCACACTATCCATCAGTTGTCTGCGCTGTTCATTAAGAGGGGTATCCCTTTCGTATCGATGCAGAGTGATTTGTTCAAGAACGGGGAGATGTAGTCTCCATTCTTCTTGTAGTGGACATATCAGGGAAACTGGACTATCGGCAAAGGATGCCTTTATTTCACCGGTAGGTTCGAATTGCAAGGTAGCCCTTAATTTACATAGGAGGTCTCTTCCTATGAGGGGTACTGGGCACCCTGGCACGTAGAGGAATTGATGGGACACTAACTGTCCTCCTATTGTAACTTGCCGTTTCTGAAGGAAAGGAGCAGTTAATGGTTTTCCGGAAGCCCCAACTATAGAGATGTTTCTTGAAGTAGGCGTGGTGATGGCTGTGGTCATCACAGATCGTTGAGCCCCCGTATCCAACAGTCCTTTGAACGTTTCAGCCCCCACTTTTATCTCCACAAGGGGGTCTAGAGGAAAAGTTCCCCTTTCTAGTCATGCTTCACTATCCTCGCCGGAAGTTTCGCCTACAGTCATCTGCCATTCCGTTTCTTTAGATTTGGGCGGTGCGTATTCTCCCGGTTTTGCTTGCCGGCGCACCGGACACTCAGACTTCCAATGCCCTTCTTGTTTACAATATGCGCATTGGTTGGTTCCCAATGGCATTTTTCCACCTCTAACCAATCCTCCTCTATTCGCTCGTCCTCTTGGCAGCCCTCTTGAGGGTGGGTTGCCCCTTCCTCGGAATCCGGGATACCCGTTATACTGCCTAGACGGGTTCCCGAAATTAGTTTCTTCCAACGCTGCGGCTAACAGACTAACACGTTCTCTTAACTTTCTAGTTTCTTTCTTTTCTGTGCCGTCTCCATCCGGTTCTCGGTTTACATACACTTTATCAGCCATTGCCTTTAATTGGCTGATATTCATGCCCTCGAACCCTTCCTGCTTTTGCAACTTCCGGCGGATGTCTGGGCAGGACTGACTAACGAAGCTCATCAGTATAATAGATTGATACTTGGGATCCTCAGGATCGAATGGGCTGTATTGACGATATGCGTCCATTAATCGCTCCAAAAAGTTTCCGGGGGATTCATCTCTCTGCTGCACCACGTCTTTGATTTTTCCCATATTTACAACCTTCTGTTTTCCTTTCTTCAAAGCTTCAAGAAATGCGGTCTGATAGGCGGTTATGCGCTCCCGCCCTGCCGCAGTCTGGAAATCCCAGTTGGGATCCGCGGTCGGGGCTAAGCCTCTTACTGTGTCTTCGGGACGTCCGTCTGATCCGGCTCCTAATCGAGCTGCCTCCTCCATGTTTAATTGTATTTGCCGGCGTTCTTCAGTGGTGAAAAGAATAGAGGCTAGGTGCCGGATGTCAGCCCAGTTAGGATTGTGGGCAGCGAAAATGCCCCGTAAAAAGTCTACCATCTGTTCTGGCTTTTCAGCATATGATGGCCCCAGCTGTTTCCAATTAAAAAGATCGCTGGATGTGAAAGGTATATAAGTAAATAATCTTATTGTTTGTGTAGTACGATGCTCGTTTTCTTCAGTTGGGACTACGGGAACAACAGTTGATGTTTCCCTGATTGGTAATTGCAAACTAGCTGCGGCTTGGGTCTTACTGCGAGTTCCGTCTGACACGGATGCCTCGCCGCTGCCTTCTTCCTTTGCGGTCGCCGTTCCGGGTCGTTCTTCATGAGCTGGTGCCATCCTTGGATCAGCTTGCGCATTGGAGGGGACTGGGGGGCTTGGTGGCGTGGGATATGTGGGGGGGTAACTAGGGGCATATGGCGGCGGCAAAATATTTTCAGCGTCGGGCAATGCTGGAGGCGGCAGGGGTTTAATTTTTTTTTCTGGAGTCCGTGGATTCCCTTGTACTACAAATATGGCCGCCTCAGCTGACGCATGCTCTGTAGAGTCCAATATGGCCGCTTTGCCCTTTCTCTTCCGGTTTGGGGATTTCCGGTCTCCCATCTTACATGCTTGAGCCACCATTACGAGGGCGGCTCCCTCTACTAGTTTCTTCGCCCAGGATGGAGGATTTTCAATAACCGCGATCCATGCGGTTATATATGGTATATCCTCAGGGCAACCCGGATTCCCTTCTCGTATAACTATTTTCTGAACCCGTGTGGCCGTTTGGAAATTAAAGGTTCCTGTAGGAGGCCAATTTACACAGAAACCGGGCCACTTATGGGTGCATCGTTGAATCATTCCGGGTTTTGTACATTTATGGTCATCGAACACTTCACTATAGTGTTCCGTCATGACTTTTAATGGAGTCGACCCGCTCCCTCCCATTAGGATAGAATTCACAGACAAAGGAGGGAAGGGAAGACGGATAGGTAAGGGGTCCGTATCCGTCAGACACAAAGGGTCACAATTGCCCCGACTAGAACGCGGTCGCCCGGTCTAGAACTGCGAGGCCATTCACTCTCTTTCACACAACAAGAAACCTATTCCCACTGTCGTATACGCTACTTATTATTTCCAGACAGATTATTAGTTCCAGACAGATTATTATTTCCAGACAGATTATTCGCGTGGTCTTCGGAGCATAATTCCTACTAACACACTGCGTGGGGTGTGATCAAGGCCCCCTCGGTCAGCCAGAAAAGACCGGGCTATTTCCTGAGCTAGCTAGTCTTTACTTATTTCCAGATTCCCATAATACTCGCCTGCAGGGGTCTTCCGATCGTCATGAAAGCCTTCTTCCCGGATCATCAATCCAGAGGTTCCGGCAGAATTTCTGTGGAACGATCCCCTCAGAAACCTGATCGCTGAACTCAGCGGTGGCCACTCACCAGGTATGTCTGGGGGACTGCTCCGCCTCCAAACTACCGGACCTTCTGGAGAGCTAAAATAGCGTCTCCGGTACCTCCTGGCTGAGCTCGCCAATGTAACCGTCTGTTTTTCTGTCAGTAAGGAGGTCCAGACAACTGATCCGCAAAGATAGACTTTTATTGCCAGCAAGATGCAGCTAAGACAACGGCTTAGTACAACTGCATGCCACGCCCCCTTCGGAGCAAACCTTTATACACTTTACAGTTCTTATCTTTCACACATGCGTTCTGGTTTTGCTGAACAAACATTTTACAAACTGCTGAGCAAGCAATAGCTAGCGTGGTCTCTAGTAGGTGTAGCTTATGATCAGACTATTGTTTCGTCATTTAATTGACGGGTTAGACATTCGCGATAGCGTTCGTATTAATACAATACAAAATATAAATCCAAAATGGAGTTACGTTCACTAAACGTTAGTGCGTAAGTACGTCATTACGTATTAGGTTCCGTTTGCGTTGCAAATGTTAGTAAATCAAAAATGGCTGTGCGTTTCACTGCAGCATGATGAGACGAGAGGCGTCACAGCTGTGCATTGTTCAGGGGTTCATGGAATCGAACTCCTTCACTAGTGCAGGACCAGGGATCCTCGCTTATATCGACAATAACATCAGCAAGAGGCTACCCCTAAAATTTCTGAAGCAAATTAAAGTTATAAAAGTTAAAAAAACTAAACTAATGAATTAAAACATTTAAAAAGGTGGCATTTTTGGTGGGTAGCTTAAAGAGAGGCTTTCACCTTAAGCACAGCCCCAAGGAAGCACCCCGGTGAACCTGGCAGCAATAAGTTTAATAAACTTTGCAAATTAATAAAAATGCATATTTTGACAGTGCTGTGACCTGATATTTAGAATTTGGGGTCAAAAGTGAATTTTAATAGTTATCCCACCTGTTTTCCTCAGGGGGTTCCTGTGATTAAAAATTGATTTAAAAAAAACATCAGAAACTGGAGATTGGTGGTAGTGGTCACCAGGTGGGATCATAAAAACATGGTTTTGAACTTGGTTTGAGAAAAAAATATTTAATATGCAAGTTAGCTTCAAAAGTGCTTAAATTAACTAATTTGTTCATGAAAAAATCACAAGACCTTTGTACATTTATTTGGAAGCTAACCTGAAAAAATGATGTGGTTTGAAACTGTGACTGGAGGGTTTGTTTTTTTTTTTGTGTGTTTCATTTAACCAATTTTCCCTATCCTTTTTAATGGGTAATGTTAAAAGTGGTTAAAAATAAGGTCCATCCAGATCTCAGAGAGGGAAAAAAAACTTTCTTAAGCCATCCTGTATACAATGCCATGCCAATGCTATAGCAATGCTAGACCATCTCAGAATTTGTGCAAAACATTTAAGTGATCTGGTCTGTGTAACAATACTAAATTGAACCAAAGCTTTAAAAACAATTTGCCTTAAGAGAATGTTTTGAGCTTATTAAAAATTCTTTTTAAGGATATTTTCCTTAGCCAATGTGTCTTTAAGTGGTTCCCTGGAGAATAAGAAGCTTTCCTGAAGTAGATAAATACTATTTCCTAAAAATGACACATAGGAATAAATATCTCTACTGAGGATTTTCAGAGAGCACGATATAAAACTGAGAGCAGAGCTGAGCAGGGGAGAGACCAGGTCACAGGTTCTTATCACAGAATCCTAGATTAAGTGGAAGAGCATCCAAACAACTTAGGAAACACTAGTTTTGTGTATGACAGTGTGTGAAAGTGGTATTCATTGTAATTCTAATCCTATCTGTGGTACGGAATTACCGTAGTTAAAATTAAGGATAATTTTCTATAGCTGACCCAGTACTTGTCAAGGTTGATAGTTGGATGTGAGAAAAGTGGATGATTGATGGTCTGATTCTGAGTTGATTTAATTGACATACATACTACCTCAGAAGAAAAATATTTCATAAAGTCCCATAGACTTCAAATTGTTGACACTCCACCTGTAGATAAAGGTGTTGCTGTGTTTATCACAGGACCTGTAGATAAGGGTACTTCTGTTTTATTTCCTTAGAGGAAAAATCTTTGGAATAATTTGGAATACAGAAAGCCAATAATTTGTCTCTGTCTTTCCTGGCAAATAAGTGTGAAATGTGAGAGAGAGTCATCATTAAATAATTTTCTTAGCTATAAGTTCTCACAAAGTCTGCATAATTAGACAGGGCTGAAATAATTATCTTTTGATTTCTGTTAGCAAGAGCTCCAGTCTCAATTAGATGACAACATTACCAATATTGTAGACTGTGGAAGATTGGTGGTGTGAAGAAGCCAGTCTTTATTATTAATTTACCCCTAGATTCATCAAAAAGTCTTAACGCCCGGGCTAAGGAAAAGGGTGAGTTTAGGGATATTTTGGAGTTATCACACAGTAAACCCTATGAGAGAGAGAGAGAGACTATCTACAAGGCCCTTGTAGTAGTTAGCTATTTATATCTCTATAGGAGGCCCATCTAGTAACTCGAGATAAGGTTTAGGTAGTAGTGTAGGGGTTAGGGGCCACTTTTACATGCAGAGTGAGGAAACTCACACAACGGTGAGATTTGTACAATGTTCTATTAAACTAGCTTGATGGACTCTACCTAGGTAACATCAAGCTAGGTTGAGAGAACATTGTACAAATCTCATCGTTGTGTGAGTTTCCTCACTCTGAAGGACATCAAATCTTCACAAGAGTGCTGTTCTGTTCGTACATATCACACTGCCTGTAAAAGTGGCCCCTAACCCCTACACTACTACCTAAACCTCACCTCGAGTTACTAGGTGGGCCTCCTCTAGTAGCATAAATAGCTGCTTACTAGAGGGTAGACTTTAAAAGGTGTGCACATGCATCCATATGCACATGCTACCTGGCTCATGCAGCTGAATTCACAGATTTTACAACATGCATGCGCATGTTATAAATTACATGGGCCACGTGCATATAAGCACCGGATTTTATAATCCGTGTGCTTATGTGCGGATGGCGCGTGCAAGGGGGAGCGGACTCGGAGGGAACTTTCCTACCTCCTATGCTAACCTCCCTTCTCCTTCCCCTTTCCTCCTCACCCTCTAAATCCCTCCTTTTTTTATCTTTTATTCTTCAAGTTACTTTAGGGCCCGACCTGAAGTAACTTGCACATGCTGGCAGCCGGCCGGTGTGTGAGGCTCCGGGAGAGTGATGAATGGCGCAGTCCTGGCCCGCCCACCCTGCTCCACCCCCTGGACCACCCATTTGTCAGGGCCTGGCACTTATGCTCATATCGCCACTTATGCTCGTGGCCGGGCTCTTTTTAAAATGTGTGCATGGCCGATTTAAAATCCAGCTGTATGGTGCTACCCCCAGAGGTGCTCTCTCTCTCTCTCTCTTCCTCTCTCCCCTCATTTCAGGCCCTTCCCCAGCCAAAAATTCCCAAAATGGAATTTCCAAATTGTATTATGGGCATAACACATGATATTGCACAGCTTAACACAATTGAAAATGGCGTAGTTATTTTCAGCGTTAAAACTGTGCATTATGGCTTCATGAAGCCAGCCCACTTTTTCAGAAATCACGCCCCCAACGTCTCCCCAATCCCTCCCCTTTTAAAAATTTGTATCACAACATGCGTTATGGTACTTATCACATGTGTTAAGGCATTTTACAGATGCAAAAACGCCTTAACGTGTGCGTTAATGCCATAACGCATTTAGAAGAATGATGTGGTTTGTTTGAGTTAGTATAGTAGGTGAACCACTGTATCCTGAAACTTTGTGATGAAGAGTGGTAGTCCAGGTTCAGTCTGCATCATTAAACACTGTATGCTACTCTTCAATACCAAGCCACCAAAGCTTCATGTCATTTCTGGGTCAGCACTCTATCCAGCGTTCACAAGCTGCACTCTCAAAACGTATTAGCCAGAAATAAAGATAAGTGCACCAACGAACTATGACGCAGTTTTGGTAAATTGCACTAGTGCAACATGCATGGACAAATGAGATCATAGGCATTGAAGAGTTAAACCAGGTTAAAGAGAAAAACTGTTCATACTTACCTGAAGGAAATCCTGGAGGATTTCAGAACATCCTGAATTCTGAATTGATAAAAAATTTGACACAATCAGATTTCTTGAATTAAAGTTAAGAATTTAACATTTGCTCTCATTAAGAAGTAACTAACTGAGAAAAATACTTATCTGACAGTTTCTTGGTGAGAAGTAATCCTTATACAGGAACCAGTTTCTATTCAAATACTATGCTAAAGATTTAGGGTGAGAGTCAAATATAAAAGATTGCTTTGTGCATCAGAAGTAAATTGTTTCTCATTGAAAATATTGACCCTTGAAATGTTTACTCTGTTCAATAATTACACTTGTTTCTAGAAGTGAAGAACCTGGTAACATCCATTTGTCAGCAAAATAAAATTCTTAAATTTGATTATGAACTGTCTCTGAGATCATATTTCTATTTAGATTTCCCAGTGAAAATACTCTGTGCAAACTATTGCCATAATAGCGGAAACCCCAATTGTGAAAGACTTCAAAGGGGCGTGGGATAAATACTGTGGATCCATAAAGTCAAGAGGCCGCCAATGAAGAGTGGGTGACTCGCCAGAATGATGGCTACTGCCTGGACACAATACCCTTATTCAATAAACATACACATGCTTACTGTGACTCCAACATCGCTCTAAGCTTCAACAGCAAGAGGAAATGGAAAAAAGGATTTGCACTCACAAAGAGGGGAGTAGCTGGCTTGTTACGGCGGTTACTACCCCAAACCAAATATGCCTGATACTTCACTTTCCATGCATATCCAGCATGGCTCTCTGCTTCAATGACAGGGGAGAAGAATAACTGATACTTTACACATCCAGCAGAGCTCTCTGCTTCAACGGCAAGGGAGAAGAAAAAAGGTTCGCACTCACAAAGCGGGGAGTAGCTGGCTTGTTACGGCGGTTACTACCCCAAACCAAATGTGCCTGATACTTCACTTTCCATGCATATCCAGCATGGCTCTCTGCTTCAACGGCATGGGAGAATGACTGATACATCACGCATTTCCAGCATAGCTCTCTGCTTCAACAGCAGGGGGAAAAAAAAAATGATGCTTCACGCATATCCTGCATAGCTTCAACGACAGGGGTGAAGAAAAAAAGGATTCGCAATCACAAAGCGAGGAGTAGCTGGCTTGTTACGGCGGTTACTACCCCAAACCAAATGTGCCTGATACTTCACTTCACTTTCAATGCATATCCAGCATGGCTCTCTGCTTCAATGACAGGGGAGAAAAAAACTGATACTTCACGCATATCCAGCATAGCTCCCTGCTTCAACGGCAGGGGAGAAGAAAAAACAACCAACAAGGGCTGTACAACATAGTCTAGGTAAAACAAATAAGCATGGGTGTAGCTTGCTTATTGCGGTGGTTACTACCCCTACTACCCCTAACTAATCAAGCTAGATATTTCACTTGGATGCAGCTCCATCACTGCTCTACATTAATGGTGGGGGTGGAAGGGGAATAGAACAAAGAGCTAAGAGAAACAGATAAGTATGAGAGAAAAAATGTGTGAAGCTTGCTGGGCAGACTGGATGGGCCATTCGGTCTTCTTCTGCCGTCATTTCTATGTTTCTATGTTTACCATCTGGCCACCCATGTAACAGTGCCTGGAATAGTTTTATGCCCAAGGGTGCTTACAAAAATAAAAGTCTCATGCATGTGGACCCTTGCTTCCATCACCAGCTGTCATCAGGGGACCAGCAAATGCCTCCAATTTCCAATTTCTCCACATCTCATCTCATGCATGATGCAGTGATTTCTCCAGCAATCAGAGCAGAATTTAGCCATACCCAGTCTGCTTCCAATGTTGCACATTAGCAAGATACAAAGTATGATGGAACCAAGGGTCTACACATGGAGAAGCAGCCAACTAAGGCCTAGATTTTCTAAGCTACCGCGGCTTCCTGACTCGCGCAGTACAGGGGCGGGGGGGGGGGGGCGAAGCGGGGGGTGGGCCTGCAAAAGCCGGCGGCGATCGCACCTCTGTGGTGTGATCACTGCCGGCTTTCGCACCCAATAGCACCATCATAAAATGTGGTGCTATTGGACACGAAATTGGCAGCGAAAAGGGTTCTTACCTTTTCGCTGTCAGCCATGTCTTCGCGGCATCTGCCCCGGTGCCGTGCCGACTCCTCCTGTTCCGGTCTTAACGCCGCCCCTTTTTAATGATCACACGCGAAAAAGGAGTTTTTGCATGCAAAAAGTTCCTTTTCATTTGTGATCGCTTTAAAAAATGACCCCCTAAGGATATAGAAGAAGCAGGTTATAAGTTATTTTCAAGAACACGATCAAAGTTTGAAAGTTGTGTAACTTTGAGATAGAGGCATTAGGGAGCTGAAGTCTATAATAATATTAAGATTCCACTTAGACTGAAACAGACAGAAATAAAGGTATTTTTGGCCTGCAAGGGGACAGAGCATGCTACAAGGAAGAAAATGAAAGGGAGACAGGAAGTGTTATCATTAAGTAACTCTATCCTTGAAGGTGATATATTCTTCCAGGACACACAAAAGAATTTATGTCTCTCGAGGCTATCGTCCTTTGCCACAGGTCTCCTCCAATTGTATTACCCCAGGAGTGAGTCCTTTCTAGGGGGGCAAAGCAGGTGCTTGTGGCCCAGGCAGTGGGGTGACTCCCTTTCTTGTGTGAAACTGTGCTGTGGTGCTAGTGCTGGCTGGGATAAAGACTGCAGGGCACAGGGCTGGATGTTCAAAGATAACAACTACTACTGATGTCTTTAAAAAGTAATTGATGTCCAGGTGAGATAAATGAATATACAGAGGAGTGTCCTTTTCCCCACTGTGTTTATGCTGATAACACAGGCTCCTGGGGCAAAAGCTTTGTGGACCCCCTACTCTAAATGGGGCGAGAGCTTTGTGGTCCCCTACTCTGAATGTCTCCTAAACTGCAGGAACTCCCTTTAAAACTTGTCACAGTCCTATCTGAATCCAGTCATCTTCACACCATTACCCAGCCTGTGTCAGTGTTCCAAAAGGGGGAAGATCCTGTCTTGTCTGCTGCTCTTTTCTTTCTTTAATTGCTTTGTTGAACCTTTCTGCAGGAAAAGCCTTGCTTATGGGAGCCAGGCACCCTGTACAAGCTCCAGACTGAGAGGAGGAGTGACAAAGAAAACTCTCTCCACCAAAATAGCACAATTCACTGAAGTCCAAATATCTTCGAGGGGTGGGGGGCACTGTCCTTGCAGCTCCTTTCTGACTCTCGAAGAGTGCTATCAGGGCTTCGAGACCTGGTCTCTGATCAAGGCTGTAATCTCTACTCAGAGCACCAGGTTGCAACCCAGGCAAAGCAGTCAAAGTCCTTATACAATCTCTTGCTTTACCAATATTGACAGGGAGTGCGCAGGAAGGTGTGTCCCAAAAGTATACTGAGTGAGGCTATAGACCTCACCAAAAAAAGAACCTACTCAAACTATGGCCCTTCACTGCCCAAACTCTGAACTCAAAATGCCTCATAGAACCTAGCCCTAGTCCCTAGTTATAAGTAGAGGAGGAGCTACAATATCGTTGTTATCTATAGGGACTAGGTGACATCTAATGAACAACCCATAGGAGTGCCACAATTAGAGATAGAAGTTTTGTGGGTAATGTAGTTCTAAGGGCTCAGGAGTCATGGAGACAAATGTGGTCAATTTGGACATGGTGAATGGAAATGAAAAGGCCCTGGGAAATATGTAAACTTGCAGTTAACAAGCAGATAGCCAAATAGCTGCAAGCTGGAGTTCACTAGGGAGAGAAATGGCCAGATAAGATAGGAGCAGACAATGAAATTAAAGCTACAGCTAGCACTCTTGGTAGACATGGTTCTATAAGGAGCCCGGGGAGCCTCCAGCTCGAGGTTGGGGCTAATGACTGTGATGTGAAGTATAATTTTCAGAAGTTCAGCAAGTATAATGGTCAGCCTGAGGCTGTGTTAATAAAGTTGCCAGAGGATGATATGAACAATAATAAAGTTCATTGGTTTAGTTCAGATTGTGTAGTCAAGTACAATATCTATAGGATGAAACCAAATGTCGGGGCTATAGTGGAAGGCTGCTCTACTCTGAACCAGAGTCAGCCCACTGGAAGGCTGATGCCTTTCTAGTGAGGCCACGAAATGACAAACTGAGGGAGTTTCAGCCCGGAACATGGCAGACACCCTTGAAGATCTGAATTAATCCTTGGGAGGCTCAAAAAGGGTTACTAGAAAAGGTTGAGAGCTGCATAGTTGAGTTCGGCTCTATTGCTGCAGGGAAAGCCTGGATTCTGAATGGAGAATATTAATGAAATAATTTAGCATGACTAAACTTCATAAAACAACTACTATGAGTGCTAGACTGCTGAGCCAGGGGTTGTTTGAATTGTAAAGGAAACTTGTGTCTATAAATAAACCCTGATGTTGAACATGAAGCACAACGTGTTTGTGTCTGGAAGGGGTCCTAATCTGACAACTAGTTAAACCTAAATACCAGCACATAACTATCTAGGACATAACAGGGGGTCAGAAATTCTATTTCTTTATTTTTGAAAATGTCATACCCTACCTTTTATAGAAATCAAATTGATTTACATGAAAATAAATTAACAAATCAATAACCAGCCATCCTGCTAACCAACCCATAATCAACCCCAGCCCACCCAAATCCAACCAAAATTCAATTATTTATTTATAAAAAGCTTGAACTTAGGTTTCTAACAAGTAATAGGCCTTTCAGTGCATCAAAATAGTGAAGCTCAATTCTCCTGTAGCCTCAACTTTGATGAACCAGCATTTCAACCTGACTGGCAATAGTGATTTACCGGGTACAGAATAGTAGCCAAGCTGCATGCAGAGGCAAGGTTCCGCCAATAATCTCCATTTGAGGGCCAACTGGTGGAAGATTTCATTAGGCTTGTGTCAGTCGGTCACACTTGTGACTTTCTATGGCCCTGAACAGTGGAAGGTGCACTGTGCAAAGACAAAATGCTCTATCTGCAAAGCTCTGTCTCATACACATGTATAGGTTCTTCTCTTAATTTGTTAATACATTAAAAATATATTTATATTTTCTACTTTTGTTTGGTTTTGAAAATTTACATCAGTTATAAACCACAAAAAATGAGCAATGCTGATTTTTTCGCTAATATGCTGTTTACAAAGCCCTGCCCCTTGGGCTCCCACATACTGGTACTGGCACAGGCACACAGGCAGACACAGACACACACATTACACACACATTTACACACACATACACACATACATTATCATGATTAGCCGGCCATGGGATGCCTCTGTGACAGGTCGCACTCACTGCAAGCTGCCCTATATGGCAAGGATGCTGTCATCAGTCACTCCCAAATGCTGTTACTCCAGCACGGCAACAATGCAGCCTGTGACTCCCCTGTGGGACTCTCTTAGGCACATGCAAGCCTGTCCTGCATCCTCTTAAAAGCTCCATGGCAGGAAGTAACCCGCAGTGCCACAAGATGATGTCAGGCCTCCTGCCTAGTTATGGCACCACCAGACTACCAGCAAATGCCTCAGTAATATATTCCCCTGCTCTGTTGTGCAAGTTGCTTTTCCTCATCATGTCTGCTCCAGTTCCTGAGCTTACCTTGCCTGTTCCAGTTCCTTTCCTCACATAGCCTGCCCCAAGACCTTGCCTTGCCTCTTCCTGCTTTGATCCCTTTCCTTCTTTCCAGATCCCTTCCTTGGACTAACCTGTGTCTGACCTTTGCCTGAACATCAAATCTGCTTGATCTCTGCCTGCCCTGACCTTTGCCTGAAAATAGACACTGCCTGAATGCCACCTCCTTACCCTTTGGCCTGCTATTAGCTTCTACTCATCTGCTTTTTGTGTCCTCACTAAGTCCTGCTGGCCCCAGAACCTAAGGGTTCAACTTGCAGGAAAAGGGTTTGGTACAGGTGAAGCCAGACCTAGTCCCAGAGTGCATCTGCCAGCTGTTGGCGTGGGCCTAGGAGTTTCGCCTGCTAGTCTGTGTCAACCACGCCACAGTCTAAGGGTTCATGCTCTGTGACAGATTGCTGAGGTCATGAACTCAGTGCTCTCCTCTGCAGACCAGGCCATAAGTAGTTTGACTCTCAGGGTCCAATAGCAGCAGGAACAATCTCAGTAGTTTGCTGGATGACTTCAAGAAATGACTGCCTGGATGGATGCCCTATAGGGCCACCTCCCAGTGCTGATGCCTCCAGCACCACCTATGCCAGTTCCCGCCCACATTGTGGGACCCTTGTCACACTTGGCACATCTGTCTCAATATGATAGTGATCCTAAATCCTTCAGGGTTTTCTTAAATAGTGACTCATGCACTTGGAGCTGCAAGCTACCAGTTTTCTGTTGGATTGTATTAAGATCACCTTCATCCTGCTCTAGCCTGGGCCTCACCTCTATAGGAGTGAAATGATCCCCTCATGGGGAACCCTTGCAGAATTCCTCTCCCAGTTCAGGCATATCTTTGATGAACCTGGTCATGCATCATCTGCAGCTTCAGAACTCCTACAGCTCAAGCAAGAGGTCATGTTCATTGGGGATTATACCATCTGATTTCAGACCTAGCATCCAAATTGCACTGGAATGGTGAAAGCCTCACAGTGATCTTTTGGCAAGGCTTAGCAGAACATGTCAAAGATGATGTAGGATGAGATAATCCTCCTGGACTGGAAGAGCCTATCACTTTGGCTATCAAAACTGATGTTGTCTTCCAGAAGTATGCAAAAGAAAAGGATCCCAGGTTCCAGTGACCTTTGGTCATTCCATCTAAGGACCCATCCCAAACTGCAACTCCCAAAGAACCCATGAATTTTGATAGATCCTAGTTAAATAATGAGAAGCAGGGAAGATGAAGCCTTAAGATATGCCTCTACTGTGGTGACCAGGGGCACTATGCTACCCACTTCCACGAAAAGGTGGGAAACTACTAAGCAACCCTAGGCAACTTTAGGCCATGTCCCAGCCTTTCCCAAACTACTAGTCTCTGTACCACACGGACGCCTTCCTGGACTCTTGGTCTGGTATAACTTCATAGAGGAAGCTCTGGTAAAACAGTACAACCTACCAGTAGTCACACTCAAATAATCCATAAGGATGTCATCCGTATATGGAGATCCTTTTCTTGGCAATCTAGCCGCCATTACCGCATGACTAATTATAGAAATTGGAGCCCTGCACAAGGAATGCTTCATGCTCTTTGTACTGCCTAAGGCAATGAATCCAATTTTTCTTGGTCTCCTGTGGTTAAGGCTGCATAACCAGTGAAGACAGAAGCAGCTGCAACACGGGAGCTGTGAGCGTCCCAGTCCCATCAATGCTGAAGCCCCAACAGGGGCAGGAACATAAGAACATAAGAAATTGCCATGCTGGGTCAGACCAAGGGTCCATCAAGCCCAGCATCCTGTTTCCAACAGAGGCCAAAACCAGGCCACAAGAACCTGGCAATTACCCAAACACTAAGAAGATCCCTTGCTACTGATACAATTAATAGCAATGGCTATTCCCTAAGTAAAATTGATTAATAGCCGTTAATGGACTTCTCCTCCAAGAACTTATCCAAACCTTTTTTGAACCCAGTTACACTAACTCCACATCCGCTGGCAACAAATTCCAGAGCTTTATTGTGCATTGAGTGAAAAATAATTTTCTCCGATTAGTCTTAAATGTGTTACTTGCTAACTTCATCGAATGCCCCCTATTCCTTCTATTATTCGAAAGTGTAAATAACCGAGTCACATCTACTTGTTCAAGACCTCTCATGATCTTAAAGACCTCTATCATATCCCCATCATCCATCTCTTCTCCAAGCTGAAGAGCCCTAATCTCTTCAGCCTTTCCTCATAGGGAAGCTGTTCCATCCCCTTTATCATTTTCGTTGCCTTTCTCTGTACCTTCTCCATCGCAACTATATCTTTTTTGAGATGCGGCGACCAGAATTGTACACAGTATTCAAGGTGCGGTCTCACCATGGAGCGATACAGAGGCATTATGACATTTTCCATTCTATTAACCATTCCCTTCCTAATAATTCTTAACATTCTATTTGCTTTTTTGACTGCTGCAGCACACTGAGCCGACGATTTTAAAGTATTATCCACTATGATGCCTAGATCTTTTTCCTGAGTGGTAGTTCCTAATATGGAACCTAACATCGTGTAACTACAGCAAGGGTTATTTTTCCCTATATGCAACACCTTGCACTTGTCCACATTAAATTTCATCTGCCATTTGGATGCCCAATCTTCCAGTCTTGCAAGGTCCTCCAGTAATGTATCACAGTCTGCTTGTGATTTAACTACTCTGAATAATTTTGTATCATCCGCAAATTTGATAACCTCACTCGTCGTATTCCTTTCCAGATCATTTATATATATATTGAAAAGCACCGGTCCAAGTACAGATCCCTGAGGCACTCCACTGTTTACCCTTTTCTACTGAGAAAATTGACCATTTAATCCTACTCTCTGTTTCCTGTCTTTTAACCAGTTTGTAATCCACGAAAGGACATCGCCTCCTATCCCATGACTTTTTAGTTTTCATAGAAGCCTCTCATGAGGGACTTTGTCAAATGCCTTCTGAAAATCCAAATACACTACATCTACTGGTTCACCTTTATCCACATGTTTATTAACCCCTTCAAAAAAATGAAGCAGATTTGTTAGGCAAGACTTCCCTTGGGTAAATCCATGTTGACTGTGTCCCATTAAATCATGTCTTTCTAAATGCTCTACGATTTTGATCTTGAGAATAGTTTCCACTATTTTTCCCGGCACTGAAGTCAGGCTCATTGGTCTATAGTTACCCGGATCGTCTCTGGAGCCTTTTTTAAATATTGGGATTACACTGGCCACCCTCCAGTCTTCAGGTACAATGGATGATTTTAATGATAGGTTACAAATTTTAACTAATAGATCAGAAATTTCATTTTTGAGTTCCTTCAGAATCCTAGGATGCATACCATCTGGTCCAGGTGATTTGCTACTCTTTAGTTTGTCAATCTGGCCTACTACATCTTCCAGGTTCACAGTGATTTTGTTCAGTTCGTCTGACTCATCACCTCTGAAAACCATCTCCGGAATTGGTATCTCCCCAACATCCTCATTAGTAAACACGGAGGCAAAGAATTCATTTAGTCTTTCTGCAATGGCCTTATCTTCCCTAAGAGCCCCTTTAACCCCTCTGTCATCTAATGGTCCAACCGTCTCCCTCACAGGTTTCTTGCTTTGGATATATTTTAAAAAGTTTTTATTATGAATTTTTGCCTCTATGGCCAACTTCATTTCACACTCTCTCTTCGCCTGTCTTATCAATGTTTTACACTTACCTTGACAATGCTTATGTTTTATCCAGAACCTCCAGAGAGGATTGCATGAGGGATCGCCCCCCCCCCCCCCCCCCCCCCGATGCAGGTGTGAGTGAGTGGAAGCCGGCGCTGAACGGCTATCTCCACTCCCCAGCTTGCCCCTTTGTGCGACCACTACCACCACTGAGGGCAGAAGGAGCCGTCTGCAATGCTGGAGATGCTTGAGCTGCCAGGCAAGTGCCCTTGGTGCATGCATGAAGGAGCACGAGAAAGGAACTTGGCCCTTTCTGCACCCCTTCGTGTGTGCCTGAGATGATGCCTGAATAATTTTAACCACAAATTCTAGTTACAGCTATAACCTAGCATGTCACAATATGAAGGAGATTCGCCCAACAGAATCAGTCACTGGTCAAGGAAATCACAGCAATTAACTGAGAATGCAGAAAAAAAGGAAAGAAAAGAAAGAAACCTGATCTACCCTAAGTTAAATACCAATTCTCTTGAAATCCTCTATAACCTAATGACCACCCTACTATTAATAAATGTTCAATCATTCAAAAAAATGAACTGCTAGAGAACCTAAACCCCACTATATTCTGCATCACTGAAACTTGGCTGAAAGAATGTGATAATTTCCTCTTAAACCAAATTGATCATCCTAACTTTGAGATATTTCACTTCCTCAGACCCAAACAAAAATGTGGAGGCCTCTTAATAATCTGCAATAAAGATCTTAAACTTAAACCATAAAAAATTGAGATAAGCTCACCCTATGAAGTAGCAATACTTAAATCTCCAATATTAAATATTGGTTTGATGTATAGCCCTCTGGAACACTCCAAAAAGACTGTTCACCTTTAACTGAAATCTTCACTAAAGCATTCCCAGAGCCTGAATCAACCCTAATCATAGGCAATTTTAACATTCATGTAGACAACACATCAAAATCTACCTCATGTGAAATCTTCCTCGGTACAATGGAGGCCATGGGGTTGACACAATTCATAACTAGTCCCACCAACAAAGCTGGATACATCCTTGACCTTATATTTGCCAATTGTGATAATTGCAAAATCAATCATTCCCACAAAATATTACCATGATCTGATCACCAGCTAATAAAGGCAGAAATATCTCTCCTCACCAAACAACAAACAAAACACTCACATTAACACATCTTTTAAGTACTGAAAAAAGATAGAACCTGAAACACTTGAAGAAACCATTAAAAATAAAATATCTGAGTTTGAACATGAAAATGTTTCATCATCTTTTGACTCCAGGAACAGAATCATCAATGACATAGCTAATCGAGATGTGATTTGGCCGAACCTTTTGGCAGTCAACATCAGTATCCGCGCTTCTTCACATACGTCA
This sequence comes from Rhinatrema bivittatum, assembly GCF_901001135.1. Taxonomy (NCBI): domain Eukaryota; kingdom Metazoa; phylum Chordata; class Amphibia; order Gymnophiona; family Rhinatrematidae; genus Rhinatrema; species Rhinatrema bivittatum. Next base: position 55,985,373 of record NC_042631.1, read on the forward strand.
GGGCTCCCGGTCCCTCGTGGACCACATCATTGAATTCTGAACCCTGGCCTCTGAACTGCACTGGGGTCCAGACTTTCTCTGATCCATCTTCCTCGCGGGTCTGAGCTCCTGGATCAAAGATGAACTTGCGGCCAGCGAATTACCCACCTTGCTGGACTCCCTCATCGATCTTGCTGGGTGCATCGAGCGACGGCTCCAGAAGCGTTCCCACGAAGTGCGGTCTTCAAAGAAACCAGCCACGGCCTCCCGACGCATCCAGCACTCGCCCTCACCCAAGTTGGATCAGGCCCAACAACCTCGACCGGAGAAGAACTCATGCAATTAGGCCGGGGTAAGTTTACCTCTGAAGAACGTCTCTGACGCCGGCAGTCCAACCTCTGTCTATACTGTGGCAGGTCGGGTCATGTCCTGGCAGCCTGTCCAGGGCATCTGGTAAACTCCCGAGCCTAAGTTCAGTAGGAAGACTGCTCCAAGGCCTGACTTCACCTTCTCCTCTACTAACTCTTCTGGTGACAATCACCGTGGACACTCAGGAGTTCCATACCCTAGGGGTGTGCATCCGTTTTCGATGTATTGGCGATCTGCAATGTATTTTGTCCTATCTGTTAAATACGTGGGGAGGCGAAACGCATCACGACTCCGCACGTATTTAACTTATTATCCGTTTAATTCGGTGCGCCCAGCGGCGCACGCTTTTCTTTGCCCCCATTAGCTACTAGCTACCTATGATTTTCACAAAATGGCAGCGCCCATTCCCTACATTCCGGTATCCATGCCAACCTGTCTGACCCTTTCCTGTGAGTCACAGTGACTCACAGGAAAGGTTCGGACAGGTCGGCATGGATACCGAAATGCAGCATATCCACGCTGGCATTTTGTAACATGCACTGAATGCAGCCAATCGCGCTGTCATTCAGTGCTCTCTGTCAATTTTACTGATGAAATCATCCAAAGCCACTTAGAGCGATGACTGAATATGATGAGGCGGGGGTCAGTTAACTACACATCATCACCCATAAATACCCCTTACCAAAATACACCCTACTTAACAACGCTGCTATTGTGTGACCATCATAATAGGCATCATTGTGTGGTGATGTATACCAAAATCACTCTGCCTTATATTTAATCATTGGTCAGTCCATAATTCCTATATTTTTTTAAACTGCTTGTGTTAAAGTGCTCTTTGTGCGTTAAAACTAAAGCATATATCTTCTTTCTTTCAAAAAATACACATATGTACTTCATCTTCTTCTTCTCTCATGGCTGCAATCGTTGGGGAGGGCCTGCACGATCGGCGCCGAGCCCCACCGGGGGGAAGGTCAGTCACTCACTTTCCCCACCCAGTCAGCCTCAGCGCCGACAGCACGACCTTAGGCCAAAAAGAAAAAGATAAAAAAAACAAAAAACAAACAGCTGAAATAAAAACAAAAAGGAAAACATCCGCGCCGAGACCATACCGGCTAAACCCCGCCCACCAGCCAGCGCCGCCAATCTCAGCTCCCTGCTGGGATTTAAATCTGTACTCTCCACGGCGCCTTCTCTTCATCTTCTTCTTCTCTCACAGCTGCAATCGTTGGGGAGGGCCTGCGCGATCGGCGCCGAGCCCCACCAGGGGAAGGTCAGTCACTCACGCTCCCCACCCGGTCAGCCTCAGCACCGACAGTGCGACCTTAGGCCAAAAAGAAAAAGATAAAAAAAACAAAAAACAAACAGCTGAAATAAAAACAAAAAGGAAAACATCCGCGCCGAGACCATACCGGCTAAACCCCGCCCACCAGCCAGCGCTGCCAATCTCAGCTCCCTGCTGGGATTTAAATCTGTACTCTCCGCGGTGCCGTGCGCCGAGCGGCGCGCACCAAAGGAGCATGACAAAGGGGCAGGCCCCTTTGTTCGCCCCTTCGTGCAGCCCCGAGGAAGCCCTGAGCAGAGCCTACTACCTACAGACAAATACAACAGTTTTCGTTTTTTGCCTCCTCTGCTGACAAATTCCTAATCCCCACCTCGGATCCACATACCTCGCTGCACACGGAGACCTCATAGTCGGCGCCACCCCAAGAGAGAACCCTAGCCCGTCGACTAGCCCATGGTCAATATTGCCTCTTGCTTTCAAACAACCAGGTAAGAGCCATTAAAAAAAAAATAATAATCTGGACTCTCCTGTACTCCTATTGTACAGCCCCAATTTATGCTACACAGAAGTCTTATTGCTGAGCCACCTATCTAACTGCCTGATAGCTTGCTTCTACACCCCTACCTAACTAGCCCTTCCTTCATTTCTTTCAATAAACATGAGACTAAATCCTATTCCAATCATATATAAAAGCAGAAGATACTCACCAAATAAACAAGTTTTGATCCACAATCACGACAAAAAAGGCTCTTACCAATCATGCTCTCTCCTCTAAACCAACTCCTTGGTCTTACCTTATTCTCAGTAACCCTATTGAACGCTCAATCCCTAACGAAAAAAACCCACCTACTACATGACTATCTCGATGAAGTACAACCAGATATCTGTGCAATCACCGAATCTTGGCTAAAACCAGAAGATACAGTTCTGCTAAACCAACTTCCTCTCCAAACTTTTAATATCTTTTCCATCCCTAGACCAAGAAAACGAGGAGGCGGTCTGCTACTAGCATCTAAAAAAATTCTTGGATTATCCCTTCTCACAACTAACTCTTCCCCCTCTCTTGAATTTGCTGTCTTCAAATCCCCTCACCTGCAATTAGGCCTCATCTACGCTCCTCCAGGCCGTCTGGATTCAGATCCTTCTCCTTTAATAGAATGTATTGCCAGATATATCAACACGGACACGCCAGCCATACTGCTTGGAGATTTCAATCTTCACGTGGATGCTAATCCCCGCTCCTCAAACTGTGATATTTTCATCAACACTCTCAACCTCATGGGCTTTCATCAGCTAATAAATGAACCCACCCACAAAGCAGGTCACACCCTAGACCTAATCTTTATCAATCAAGGTCTCACTCTTTCTGCTCCTGCAGTCTGCTTGCCAATCCCTTGGTCTGATCACAAGTTAATTAACACCTCTTTAGCCATCCACCTGCCAAACCCTATAACCTCACAGAAAACATTGGTCCTTTTCAGAAAATTATGCAACCAGGAAACCCTCATCACACATCTATCTGAGGAACTTAAACACATAAATACAACAGATGCTGATTCAGCCATTGCATCCTGGTCCAATATAACCAATAAAGTTGCAGATCTGACATGCCCTCTAGTCTCTAAAACCATCAACGCAAATAAAGAAAAGAAAAAGCCATGGTACACCCCAAAACTTAAATATTTAAAGCGGGAACTCAGAAACAAAGAACTCTTCTGGCGAAAAAACCCTATTACTGCTAATATCTCAGCCTTCAAAACCAGCATGCACCAATACAGGATCGCCATCCTCCAGACAAAAAGAGACTTTTACTCTCAAAAAATCCACCACTTCATTTATGACCCAAAAGCCCTTTTCTCCCTGGTCTCATCTCTCACCAAACCACCCACAACCGACATTCCAGATGAAAAAGTTGCAAACAAAGCCGAGGAACTTGCCATCTTCTTCAAGGAGAAAATATTCAACCTCCTTAAATCTCTTCGGGATCATAAAAATCCTTCCTCCCAACATCTTCTCCCAGCTTCAACTCCATCACATGCCTCAAGTCTGGAAGCCTTCGAACTAGCATCCTCCCTAGAGATTGAAAACATACTGAAGAAACTTAAACCTGCTTCCCACCCTCTTGATTCAATTCCTGCTAATCTTCTCATAGCAAGTGCCAAAGCTATTGCTAAGCCAATCGCTCAAATTATCAATGCTTCCCTAATTCAGGGCTTTGTGCCAACTCCTCTCAAACTTGCCATCTTGAAACCTCTTCTAAAAAAGCCTAATCTCTCTCCAGATAATCTAGCTAACTTTCAGCCAATAGCAAATCTATCTTTTATTGCCAAAATCCTTGAAAGAACAGTAAATCATCAACTCTGCGAATACTTAGACGACAACAACATTCTCGCCACAACACAATTTGGATTCCGTAAATCCAGAAGCACTGAATCCCTTCTAATTTCTCTAACTGACAACATTCTCTTTAACCTTGAGAAAAAACAACCGTGCCTTCTTATCCTCCTCAATCTTTCAGCGGCATTTGACACTGTTAACCATAAGATCCTCCTGGACCGTCTAGCAGAGATTGGAATTAAAAACACTAGGGATGTGAATCGTTTTAGGACGATTAAAATTATCGTCCGATAATTTTAATATCGTCTTAAACCGTTATGGAACACAATACAATACAGATTCTAACGATTTATCGTTATAAATCGTTAGAATCGTGAGCCGGCACACTAAAACCCCCTAAAACCCACCCCGACCCTTTAAATTAAATCCCCCACCCCCCCAACCCCCCCCCCCAATAACTTAAATAACCTGCGGGTCCAGCGGCGGTCCGGAACGGCAGCGGTCCGGAACGGGCTCCTGCTCCTGAATCTTGTCGTCTTCAGCCGGCGCCATTTTCCAAAATGGCGCCGAAAAATGGCGGCGGCCATAGACGAAAAAGATTGGACGGCAGGAGGTCCTTCCGGACCCCCGCTGGACTTTTGGCAAGTCTCGTGGGGGTCAGGAGGCCCCCCACAAGCTGGCCAAAAGTTCCTGGAGGTCCAGCGGGGGTCAGGGAGCGATTTCCCGCCGCGAATCGTTTTCGTACGGAAAATGGCGCCGGCAGGAGATCGACTGCAGGAGGTCGTTCAGCGAGGGTTCCGGCGCCTCGCTGAATGACCTCCTGCAGTCGATCTCCTGCCGGCGTCATTTTCCGTACGAAAACGATTCGCGGCGGGAAATCGCTCCCTGACCCCCGCTGGACCTCCAGGAACTTTTGGCCAGCTTGTGGGGGGCCTCCTGACCCCCACGAGACTTGCCAAAAGTCCAGCGGGGGTCCGGAAGGACCTCCTGCCGTCCAATCTTTTTCGTCTATGGCCGCCGCCATTTTTCGGCGCCATTTTGGAAAATGGCGCCGGCTGAAGACGACAAGATTCAGGAGCAGGAGCCCGTTCCGGACCGCTGCCGTTCCGGACCGCCGCTGGACCCGCAGGTTATTTAAGTTATTTGGGGGGTGGGGGATTTAATTTAAAGGGTCGGGGGTGGGTTTTAGGGGGTTTTAATGTGCCGGTTTTTCGATTTTTCGATTTTTCGATTTTTAACGATTTTTAACGATTTTTCACGATATTTTACCCCCCCAAACGGCAACAATACGATTCCCTCCCCCTCCCAGCCGAAATCGATCGTTAAGACGATCGAGGACACGATTCACATCCCTAAAAAACACCGCTTTCAATTGGTTTAAATCCTTTCTTCAAGACAGGTTTTATAAAGTTAAGATCAACAACAACGAGTCCCAATCTATCAATTCAAATCTTGGCGTTCCTCAAGGATCCTCCTTATCTCCGACCTTATTCAACATTTACCTACTCCCTCTCTGTAATCTACTATCCAAGCTGAATCTAACCCACTACCTATATGCAGACGATGTCCAAATCCTCATTCCAATTACCAAATTTCTGCAAGAAACCCTTCATTTCTGGAATACATGCTTCATTTCCATATCCAATCTTCTTGCTGATCTCTGTCTAATTCTCAATGCCAAGAAAACTGAATTCCTCCTCATCACCCAAGACGTCAACTACCAGCTCTCTAACACCCATCCAATGGCACCTCCTTCTCTATCCCCCCAGGTCAGAAACCTAGGAGTCATCATGTATAACCAACTGAATTTTAAAAGCTTCATCAGTAACACCGTGAAAGAATGCTTCTTCAAACTCCAAGTTTTAAAAAGACTTAGACCCTTACTTCACCCCCATGATTTCAGATCAGTTTTGCAAGCAATCATATTCTCTAAAATTGATTACTGCAATTCTCTCTTACTTGGTCTCCCAGCTATCTCCCTAAAACCTCTACAAATGCTACAAAATGCCTCTGCTAGGATTCTAACCAAAGCTAAAAAAAGGGACCACATCACTCCAATTTTAAAGAATCTCCATTGGCTCCCTATAAAATATAGAATTATATATAAAACGCTCTCAATCATCCACAAATCTATCTACAAAACTCCACCCCTTGACCTCAGGATTCCATTTCAGCTTCACTCATCCTCCCGTCCATTGAGATCTGCTCAAAAAGGCTCTCTAAAAACCCCTCCAATCAAAATTTCTTCAAACAAAAGAGCCTTCTCCACAGCGGGCCCTAACCAATGGAACTCTCTCCCTTCAGACCTTAGGCTCGAACAATGCCCAATAACATTCAAAAAAAGACTCAAGACATGGCTCTTCACCCAAGCCTACGCCTGAGTTGGACTTTATTTACTCTCCTCCTGGACAATCTCTTTTATATTCTCCCACTGTTTAACAGTCATAAAAACATTTAGAATCTCCTCCTACCAACAACTGACCACTTGTTATATATTTGAGCCTAATCTCTAGATTCTTAAATTTCTGCTATTTAAAATTTTTTGTATTTCATAATGTGTTAGTTAATTTAATTTACCCAAGTTCCTCCTTTCCTTGTTTTGCTGTAAGACTCTCATGTTAAGTCATTTCAATGTTATATGTAAACCGAAGTGATTAGTAACATTGTTACTAGAACCCCGGTATATAAAAAATGTTAAATAAATAAATAAATAAATAAATATGTAATAGCGTCCACTTATCTTGATGTTGTCAATCATCCATGACGATATTTCTTACTGTTTTTTTCTCCACCAACCAAAATCTTCATGCCCAACTGTTAACAGCAATGTGAAAACTCAACAAATTGCTTCTCCGTGCCCGACACTGTACAATGTTTCGGACTCTCTCTTGTCCTTCCTCAAGGGCGAAATCTGCGTCACTATATAAACATCAACACGAGGAGCCACGCACTTATTTCCAGCAATGCTGTGGGGAGGTGGCTGGGTGTAAGAGAAGGCTGCACAGAGAGATAGGCTAGTTAAGCTAGTTAAGGAAAGAAAAAGCTAATTATTCTTTGTTTTGCTGCAGTGCCAGGGCCAGCTAGTCCTGTTTCTTTCAAGCTGTTTATTTTGGTGATCTCTGACTGAGAAGAGAAGCTGTGCTAGGTAAGCTAGCACTGACCACCATTTAGGGTGTTGGGCTGGCTTGGAGAGATATATTATTTTCAATTTCATCCATTTTTCTGGAGTGACAAAAATTCCAGCTTTTTTAAACTGATTTTTTAAATTCAAATTATTTAGTCTCTCTGTGCACTGGGCTTCACTGGGCAGTTTAACAGACTGAACCTAACTATTGGGTGGGTCTGTGCAGTCAAGTGCCCAGGGAGTCTGCCTCTTTCGTGCTTACAAGCAAGCAGCTTCTGTGTGCACGCCTCACATTAGTGCACAGCCAGGCACCGTGACAGTGGGCAGTGGGTAGTTTTAACAGACTGAACCTAACTATTGGGTGGGTCTGTGCAGTCAAGTGCTCAGGGAGTCTGCCTCTTTCGTGCTTACAAGCAAGCAGCTTCTGTGTGCACGCCACACAGATTAGTGCACAGCCAGGCACCATGACAGTGGGCAGTGGGTAGTTTTAACAGACTGAACCTAACTATTGGGTGGGTCTGTGCAGTCAAGTGCCCAGGGAGACTGCCTCTTTTGCGCTTACAAGCAAGCAGCTTCTTTGAGCATTCCACACACATTAGTGCACAGCCAGGCACCGTGACAGAGGGCAGTGGGTAGTTTTAACAGACTGAACCTAACTATTGGGTGGGTCTGTGCAGTCAAGTGCCCAGGGAGTCTGCCTCTTTTGTGCTTATAAGCAAGCAGCTTCTGTGGGCATGCCACACACATTAGTGCACAGCCAGGCACTGTGACAGTGGGCAGTGGGTAGTTTTAACAGACTGAACCTAACTATTGGGTGGGTCTGTGCAGTCAAGTGCCCGGGGAGTCCGCCTGTTTCATGCTTACAAGCAAGCAGCTTCTGTGTACTCGCCACACACATTAGTGCACAGCCAGGCACCATGACAGTGGGCAGTGGGTAGTTTTAACAGACTGAACCTAACTATTGGGTGGGTCTGTGCAATCAAGTGCCCAGGGAGTCTGCCTCTTTTGTGCTTACAAGCAAGCAGCGTCTCTGTGTACATGCCACACACATTAGTGCACAGCCAGGCACCGTGACAGTGGGCAGTGTTACTACTCAGTGACATTAAATCCATAAAGTCAGGGAAAGAGAGATTTAGTCGAATGATTGGGACTGGCAGAAGAGGCACCTCCAAAGACACTAGTGCAACACCACCAGTACAGCTAAAAAGGCAACTGTAGCAATCTAAACTCTTTGTAAGGGATGGCAGTTCCATGCCAAAAAAAAAATGAAATTTGACCATGATGCATCGTCATCGCCACCACTTGTTTCTGGCCCTGTAGTTTTGGAGGTGAGGGAAGGTGAGGCAGAGTCATGCCAGACAAAATGTAGACACCCAAAAGCAGCAGGGGTCAGACGTCTCGACTAACACTTAGCGTTGACAAGGTAGCGCAGTCACTGTTTGCTTCTGATTCAGATGAAGAATCTTCTTGTGTGGGATTCTCATCAGAAACAGAAGAAGTAATAGCTGATGAATCTTTGGTAGAATCAGTTAATCCTGTCTTAGCCTCCACAAATGTGCAGCAGGGGAGAGATGAAAGTGATAATGAGGAGGAGGAAGAGCAGTCAGCACAGACACAGATGGTGACTGAGGCCCCCTCTGGCATTGCTTCTCAGGGTGCACCCACTACCTCAGCTCCAGTGCCAGCATCCACCCCAAAGGTGTTAGAGAGGGGAGGATCATGAAAGACATTTGCGATTTGGAGACACTTTAAAGTGACGGAAGACCCGCGTTATGCTCGGTGTAATTACTGTGCCAGGGATATTAGCAGAGGCAAGCAAATGGGACATCTATCTAATTTTGGCATGAACCATCATATGAAGAGGCAACACCCAACAAGATTACTGCCATCTGGGGATGGTGGCAGTACCAGTTGGGGGACCCCTTCCAACCAGTGTGCAGTGGTAGGAAAGCAGCAGAGTCAGCCCACACCCTCATCCCCTTCCAGCAGTCAGGTGGCAGGCCAGCAACCCCCTGACATGTGGCAGAAGCAATAATCCACGATAGAGGAAATGGGGTGGAGTGCGGCTATCCCGGGGTAGGAGGCAGGCAGCCTCAAAAGTTGTAACCAGGACCATTGGGGAAATGATTGCCCTTGATGACCAGCCCTTGCAGTTAGTGGAGAATGTGGGTTTGAAGCGTTTTTTGAAGGTCATACTTCCAAATTACAAAATCCCCTGCAGAACCACATTTAGTAGAAAGGTGATCCCCAGCCTGTACAAGCAGTGTCGCAGTCGCATGCAAGCACTGCTAGCTAAGGCAGAGGGAAGAGTACATTTCACCTGTGATATCTGGACCGCCATGAATGCTGCACACTCTTACCTCTCTCTGACAGCACACTGATGGGACATGGCTGAGGCAGGGAAAGCCAGCAGCTCTATTACTGAAGAAGTATCAGGGTGGAGGTGGGCTTTACTGCACACCCACCTGACGGACCAGGCCCATACCGCAGCAAATATTCTAGCATGCATCAGACAGATGCTGGAGGGCTGGCAACTACACCAGTGAGACAGGAAAACGCAGGCAGGGTTCTTTGTCACAGACAATGGTGCAAACATGGTTAAGGCAATAACTGATGGGGGGCGCTCTTGAGCAGCGACCAAGATGGCTGCCTAATTTTTGTGCTCCGCTTATTATCGCATTTTTATCTTGGGACCTTTCAGCTATACTGATACCACTCGTGTGAGCTCGATTATTTTCCGACTTGTGAAGATGTCCTCCACTAAATCGGGCAAGATTGAAGCAGCTTTTGCTGCGGGGACTGGTTCTAAACGGCAGAAACAAGATCCACCCTCGCCAGACAAAATCGCATCGCAAAAATCAATGGCGTCGGCGGATTTAGTGCTATTGGAATTGAAACAGCTTAAGGAAATGCTACAGCTCAATATAGATGCAACTACAGCTATAAGGGGCGAACTTCAATCAGTTACCCAACAAATGTCTACCTTTCAGGTACGTTTGGAAGATGTGGAAGCGCAGGCCTCCTCGTTATTATTGACATCGGCGGCCATTCCCCGCATGACGTCTGATATAGAGCAGCTACAGCGGGATATGGAAGACATGTCGAATCGTAACCGCCGTAACAATGTCCGCTTATTAGGCCTACCCGAAGGAGCTGAAGGCTCTGACGCAGTTGCTTTTATCACACAATTCATTCCCTCGCTCCTAAAAATTCAATTCGACCAACCTTTTGAAGTGGAAAGGGCTCACAGGATTCCTACTAGACCGCTGAGGGGCAGTCAACGGCCACGTCTGCTTATTTTCAAGGTGCTCCGATATCAACAGGCCCTTACTGTCCTGATGACAGCCAAAAACCGAGCCCCTTCTCAATATCAAAGTAATAACATCATATTGACACCGGACTTTGCGAAAGTTACTGTGCTAAAACGGAAACAATTTTTGGCATTATGTCCGCAACTGCGATCTATTGGGGCCCAGTATGGTCTTTTGTACCCGGCGCAGATGCGTGTTACTCACCAAAATCACACGCAAATTTTCCATCAAGCGAAGGCTCTGGAAGATTTTCTGAGGTCCCGAACGGAAGCTGAAATGATTACTTGAACTGCCTATTGTAGTTCCTTTGGAGCATTGACTACCTAATTTCTCATGGGGTTTTTTTTTTTTTTCTCGTATTCCCATCTTACAATCAGGGTCTACTTTTCCCCTTTCTATGGGTGGTATCCCATGGTCCAGGTTCTATTTATGCCATGGTCCCAAGACTGATGCTTGCTTAGATTCTCTTTATCATGCGATATAGAAACATAGAAACATAGAAACATAGAAACATAGAAATGACGGCAGAAGAAGACCAAACGGCCCATCCAGTCTGCCCAGCAAGCTTCACACATTTTTTCTCTCATACTTATCTGTTTCTCTTAGCTCTTGGTTCTATTTCCCTTCCTCCCCCACCATTAATGTAGAGAGCAGTGATGGAGCTGCATCCAAGTGAAATATCTAGCTTGATTAGTTAGGGGTAGTAACCGCCGCACTAAGCAAGCTACACCCATGCTCATTTGTTTTTTCCCAGACTATGTTATACAGCCCTTATTGGTTGTTTTTCTTCTCCCCTGCCGTTGAAGCAGAGAGCTATGCTGGATATGCATCGAAAGTGAAGTATCAGGCACATTTGGTTTGGGGTAGTAACCGCCGTAACAAGCCAGCTACTCCCCGCTTTGTGAGTGCGAATCCTTTTTTCTTCTCCCCTGCCGTTGAAGCTATGCTGGATATGCGTGAAGTATCAGTTTTTCTTTTCCCCTGCCGTTGAAGCAGAGAGCTATGCTGGATATGCATTGAAAGTGAAGTATCAGGCACATTTGGTTTGGGGTAGTAACCGCCGTAACAAGCCAGCTACTCCCCGCTTTGTGAGTGCGAACCCTTTTTTTTCTTCTCCCCTGCCGTTGAAGCGGAGAGCTCTGCTGGATGTGTGAAGTATCAGTTTTTCTTCTCCCCTGCCGTTGAAGCAGAGAGCTATGCTGGATATGCATCGAAAGTGAAGTATCAGGCACATTTGGTTTGGGGTAGTAACCGCCGTAACAAGCCAGCTACTCCCCGCTTTGTGAGTGCGAATCCTTTTTTCTTCTCCCCTGCCGTTGAAGCTATGCTGGATATGCGTGAAGTATCAGTTTTTCTTTTCCCCTGCCGTTGAAGCAGAGAGCTATGCTGGATATGCATTGAAAGTGAAGTATCAGGCTTATTTGGTTTGGGGTAGTAACCGCCGTAACAAGGCAGCTACTCCCGTCTTTGTGAGTGCAAATCCTTTTTTCCACATTTCCTCTTGCTGTTGAAGCTTAGAGCGATGTTGGAGTCACAGTAACCATGTGTATGTTTATTGAATAAAGGTATTGTCTCCAGGCAGTAGCCATCATTCTGGCAAGTCACCCACTCTTCATTGGCGGCCTCTTGACTTTATGGATCCACAGTGTTTATCCCACGCCCCTTTGAAGTCCTTCACAGTTCTGGTCTTCACCACTTCCTCCGGAAGGGCATTCCAGGCATCCACCACCCTCTCCGTGAAGAAATACTTCCTGACATTGGTTCTGAATCTTCCTCCCTGGAGCTTCAAATCGTGACCCCTGGTTCTGCTGATTTTTTTCTTATGGTAAAGGTTTGTCGTTGCCTTTGGATCATTAAAACCTTTCAAGTATCTGAAAGTCTGTATCATATCACCTCTGCTCCTCCTTTCCTCCAGGGTGTACATATTTAGATTCTTCAATCTCTCCTCGTACGTCATCCGATGAAGATCTTCCACCTTCCTGGTCGCCCTTCTCTGTACCGCTTCCATCTTGTCTTTGTCTTTTTGTAGATATGGTCTCCAGAACTGAACACAGTACTCCAGGTGAGGCCTCACCAAGGACCTGTACAAGGGAATAATCACTTCCCTTTTCTTACTCGATATTCCTCTCTCTATGCAGCCCAGCATTCTTCTGGCTTTTGCTATCGCCTTGTCGCATTGTTTCGCAGACTTCATATCATTAGACACTATCACCCCAAGGTCCCTCTCCTGCTCCGTGCACATCAGCCTTTCCCCCCCCATCGAATACAGTTCATTCGGATTTCCACTCCCCATATGCATGACTTTGCACTTCTTGGCATTGAATCTCAGCTGCCATATCTTTGACCACTCTTCCAGTTTCCTTAGATCCCGTCTCATTCTCTCCACTCCTTCCGGCGTGTCCACTCTGTTGCAGATCTTAGTGTCATCTGCAAAAAGACAAACCTTACCTTCTATCCCGTCCGCAATGTCGCTCACAAAGATATTGAACAGGACCGGTCCCAACACCGATCCTTGCGGTACACCACTTAAAACCGCTCTCTCTTCAGAGAAGGTTCCATTTACCATCACACGTTGTCTTCTGTCCGTCAACCAATTTGCAATCCAGGTCACCACCTCGGCACTCACTCCCAAGCTTCTCGTTTTATTCACCAGTCTCCTGTGCGGAACCGTATCAAAAGCTTTGCTGAAATCCAAGTATATGATATCGAGTGCTCTTCCTTGATCCAATTCCTTGGTTACCCAGTCAAAAAAGTCAATCAGATTTGTTTGACAGGATCTTCCCCTGGTGAATCCATGTTGCCTCTGGTCCATCAATTCTCCGGACTGTAGATAGTTCACTATTCTCTCTTTCAGCAGTGACTCCATTACTTTTCCCACCACCGAAGTGAGGCTAACCGGTCTGTAGTTGCCAGCCTCCTCCCTGTTCCCACTCTTGTGAAGCGGGACCACCACCGCTCTTCTCCAATCACTCGGCACCACTCCCGTTTCTAGGGATCTATTGAACAGGTCATCACAGGTTAGGATAGCCTCTGGCGTGACAAGAGGCTCATCTTTTGCAATACAGCCTTATGGCCTTTTTGTTGTTTTTCTTATCAATATGTTGTACACGTTTTTTCCTGTTACTTTTTCTCCATTTTTTTCCTTTGTTGAGTGACACCACTATTATGATGATACTTCTACTTCTGATGGATGGAGGGACAACAGCCTGCTATAATATCGTTTGTTTGCTATTTAGCCCATTACAATATCTGCATTTTTGCAAATGGCGTCAGCGATTACTCATATCACCACCGTCTCCTTGAATGTCAACGGCTTCACACACCCCATAAAGAGGAAAACGATCTTGACATATCTGCAATCAGTGCGAACTGATATTGCTTTTCTCCAAGAAACGCACCTTTCTCCCTCAGAGTCCCTTAAACTACGGCAACAATGGGTTGGTACTGTTCTTTACAGTCCAGCAGTTGCTAAAAAGAGAGGCGTTGCTATACTGCTCCACAAACGCTTGGAGGCTGAGGTAATCCACCAGACTGTTGATATTGATGGCAGATGGATACTGGCTCAAATTCGGATTGCTGGTCATATCTACACATTATTAAATTTGTATGCTCCTAATGCTGATGATCATCTCTTTTTCCAATCAGTTTTTGCTAATATTTTGAATGTGAAGGATTCACCGGTTATTGTTGGAGGTGATTTTAATCAGCCCTTGGACCCTTTTTTGGATAAAACTACTTCTCTCCGGACGTCCATCTCCAAATCATGCAAGACTTTGCGTTATCTACAAGAATTTCATGGTCTGGTAGACCCGTGGCGACTGCTCCATCCCACCACTAAGGATTACACATTCTACTCAGCTCCACATTCATCCTATTCTCGCATAGACTATTTTCTTATTTCAAAGTCTTTGGTTTCATCTATTGAATCAGCTTCTATTTTTCCTATATTGGTATCGGATCATGCTGCAGTGGAACTGTCTATCCGTTTGCTTTCCCCTATTCGGTTGGACAGAACATGGCGTTTTAATTCAGCTTTATTATCTGAACCTTCTTTTTGTGAAGCTCTTCGCCCTAAAATCATGGAATTTTTCAAATTCAATGAGTCCCCGGAAATCCTTCCATCTACTCTCTGGAATGCCTTCAAGGCCACGCTTCGTGGAGATATTATCAGTTACTCTATCAAACTTAAGAAAGTTCAGAAGGCTGCCCTTTTGACCTTGCATCGCGAGGTTGAGGAACTGGAACAGCGGCATATTGCTCATCCTACTACAGCTTCTCTTACTTCCTTGTTAAAGGCCAGATACCAATATAATCAGCTCTTAAGTACGCAGGTTCAACTCGGCCTCAATCACACTAAAGCGTTATACTATGCTGAGAATAACAAATGTGGACATATGTTGGCTACATACCTCAAAAAACGTCAGGACAAAAAACGTATTACCTCGATCCAGTCTACACAAAACAAGTTGTTGACGTCTGACTCTGACATCCTTGCTGCTTTTCGTTCTTTTTACGAATCACTCTACCAATCTGAGCTAGATGACAGCTCACCACAGTCCAGTGTTCAACAATTCTTTAGTTCATTGACTCATCCCTCCCTCACGGACGATCAAGCTGCAGTTCTGGATGCACCTCTCACGCAATCGGAGATTGCCTTGGCGATTTCCTCTTTGGCACGTGGAAAAGCGCCCGGACCAGATGGTTATAACTCTGACTTTTATCATGCATTTACGAATGATCTGGTTCCCCATTTACATACATACTATAAGTCTTTTCTCACCCACTCTACGAGGACATCTAGTTTTACTGAAGCGTGTATTGTTGTATTGCCCAAACCTGGGAGGGATCCTAATCTTATTTCTAACTATCGTCCAATCTCCCTTCTTAACACTGACTACAAAATCTTCACGAAAATCCTGGCTACCCGTTTATCTCAGGTCTTATGTTCACTCATAAACCCTGATCAAACGGGATTTATTAAGGGACGACTTATTGCTAACAATACTCGACTATTTCTGCATGCTCTTCATCATTCTTCTTCTCAATCTCTTCCTACGGTGGCGGTCTCTCTTGACGCTGAAAAGGCCTTCGACCGGGTCGAATGGTCTTATCTTTTTGACACTCTTAAATGGTTTGGTATTGGACCTACCTTTTTATCTTGGGTGCAGTTTCTCTATACCTCTCCCTCTGCTTTTCTCTATGTTAACAATCAACTATCCTCTTCTTTTCAGCTTCATAGGGGAACTCGTCAGGGTTGCCCTATCTCTCCTCTGCTTTTTTAACCTGGCTCTAGAACCCCTATTACTGGCCATCCGTCAATCTCCTGATATAAAGGGCATCACCATTGGCAGTGAAATATTTAAACTTTCCGCTTATGCGGATGATGTCCTTCTTTTTCTTACTGAACCAGATACTTCTCTTCCCTCTCTTTTCCGGCTTATTCAATCCTATTCTTTAATCTCTGGATATAAGATTAATTGGCATAAGACTGAGTTACTCCCTTTAAATCTTATGGGCTCTGTGGCGGATATGTCTGGTTATCCCATTAAGAAAGTGTCCAATGGTCTTAAATACCTGGGTATTCGTTTTTATGGAGATATTGTTACTACCATTGGCTATTGTGAATCCCATATCTTGCAGATGATCCGGGAAGCTACTTACAAATGGTCGCCCCTTTACCTTTCTTGGTGGGGCCGACTGGATACCATCAAAATGGTTTTGGCTCCTAGGATCACATATATACCGGCAATGATTCCAGTTTTGTTCTCCAGGGATTTCTATCAACATGTAGACAGCCTGTTGGCTAGATTTCTTTGGCGGAACAAAGCTCCACGCATAGCATTGCCTAAACTGAAAAGCTTTACTCAGCATGGAGGGGTTAATTTCTCAGATTTTTACCTATATCATTTGGCCTTTATTCTCCAGCAAGGATATCATTATCTTACATTTGAGAACCATTCCTCTGAACCACCTAGATGGTTACATATTGAACGGTGGTTGCTCTCGCCTGCACCGCTGGATTTCTTTCCGGGGGCACCACTCAGGTCCCGGGATGCTGCACATCCTATTATAGCCACTTTGCATAAAGCATATAACGAACTTGATACTCAACGGTCAGGGGCGACGCCTTCCTGGAGTGCTTCCCGTTTTGCTCCTATATGGAACAACCCTAAGATTAAAATTGGTGGGAAACCTATCAATTGGCCTGTCTGGAAGTGTCATGGGATATGGTTCGTTTCCTCACTGTTCTGTGATGGTTCCTTTGCCCCTTTGAGAGCCTTCAGGTTCGTTATGGGCTTCCACAAACTCAGTTTTATGCCTGGTTACAGTTGCGTAGTATTCTTTCTACTGTTTCCATAGACTCTATTTATACTCCTGTGAATCCATATGCTTTTTCCTTTTATCAACAATATGGTGGCCTTGGTCATTTAGCATCCAAAATTTATAAGTTGCTTAAACAGTCAAGGCACGCTGCTAAGGCTATAGGACTTCAATCATTATGGACACAGGAACTTCATTTGCACCCTGATCAGGTTAATTGGACCTATATATGGAAAACGTCGGCTCGCATATCGCTCTCTTCCAGTATCACACAGACATCTTATTTTGTTCTTCACCGGGTTGCATGGACCCCCTGGAAGCTATATCGGGCCGGCCTATTATCATCCGCGAACTGCTGGTCTTGTCAAATGCCTAATAGTACGCTATCACATGCATTATATTTTTGCCCCTTTGTTTTTAAATTTTGGGATAAAGTATGGAAGGTAATCTCCCTTATCCTGGACATCTCCCAACCTCATACATATTCTATTATTATTCTAAAGGGGGCAGACCCGTCTCTTACACTTACCCTCCCCAGATGTAAATTGTTAGATTTTTTACTTTCAGTTGCGTTACAGAATGTCCGTGAACAGGAGCGCCATAGGTGGAAACAGATTAGGCTTGAAGCAGAGGTGGAAACAGCAGGCACGTCAGAGAGTTGTGCTGCTAGCCCAAGCAGGAGCAGCACTGTGTCAGCGACAGATAGTACCTCCTCCTCCACGTCAGAACGCCCAAGGCATGTTGCCCATAAAGGTTCATCAATTGTGCAATGGGCGAGAGAGAAAGCAGCTGGCATGAGTGACTCTGAGCCCGCCCAAGCAAAGGAGACACCAGCACAGCTGTCAGTGACATGGTATCTCTCAGAGTCAATAGAGAACATGCAGACAGATCCGCTGGCATATTGGGCACACAAGTCCACTGTCTGGCCACACCTAGCCAAAGTGGCTCAGTGATATCTGTCATGTCCACCAACCAGTGTGCCTAGTGAACGTGTCTTTTCAATGACAGGGGATATCATGAGCCCTCACCGCTCAAGGCTGGCACCAGAGTTGATGGAAATGCTATTGTTTTTGAAAGTAAACCTGCCTTTGCTTGGGTTTCCAAATTTTCCCTGTGAATGTCAAGATGAATAAAAGCAATTCAAAGCCTTGCAGCAGCTCCAACTGCCTCCTATGCTCCAGATTATATAAGCACTGCAGCACATGTTTCTGACCTCAAACGCTGTGCCTGACCATCCACTGCCCAGTCCGTACGTCCCTACAAGGGCCTGACCTCAAACGCTGAGCCTGACCGTCAACTGTCCAGGCCTTATGTTCCTACAAGTGTTTGACCTCGATTGCTCTGCCTGTCCGTCCAGGCCTTATGTTCCTACAAGTGTTTGACCTCGATTGCTCTGTCTGTCCATCCAGGCCTTATGTTCCTAAAAGTGTTTGACCTTGATTGCTCTGCCTGTCCGTCCAGGCCTTATGTTCCTACAAGTGTTTGACCTCGATTGCTGTGCCTGTCAGTCCAGGCCTTATGTCCCTAGGTGGGATTGACTTCTGTCCTTGACTGCTGTGCCTGTCAGTCCAGGCCTTATGTTCCTACAAGTTTTTTACCTTGATTGCTCTGCCTGTCCATCCTGCCTTATGTTCCTAAAAGTGTTTGACCTCGTTCAGCGGGGGTTCCTAAAAGTGTTTGACCTCGTTCAGCGGGGGTTCCGGACCGCCGTTCAGCGGCGGTCCGGAACCCCCGCTGAACGACCTCCTGCAGTCGATCTCCTGCCGGCGCCATTTTCCGTACGGAAAACGATTTGCGGCAATAAATTGCTTCCTGAACCCCGCTGGACTCCCAGAAACTTTTGGCCAGCTTGGGGGGGCCTCCTGACCCCCACAAGACTTGCCAAAAGTCCAGCGGGGGTCCGGAACGACCTCCTGCGTCGAATTGTTTTTGTCTATGGCCGCCGCCATTTTGCGGCGGCCATTTTGAAAAATGGCGCCGGCTAAAGACAACAGGATTCAATTGAGGGGGCCGTTCCGGACCGCCGCCATTCTGGACCACCGCTGGATCCCCAGGTAATTTAAAGCATTGGGGGGGGGGGTTCGGGAGGGTGGGGGATTTAATTTAAAGGGTCGGGGGTGGGTTTTAGGGGGTTTTAGTGTGTCGGCTCACGATTTTAACGATTTTCACGATAGTTTACACACCCAAATGGTACAATACGATTCCCTCCCCCTCCCAGCCGAAATCGATCGTTAAGACTATCGAGGACACGATTCACATCTCTACTCATTTGTATATCAGCTACATCCAGCGAGAGCTCACTGGACGCCAATGGAAACACCCCATTCTAGGGGCAAACCGATTCTGGGGAACCCTTTCCTGCTCATCGGAAAGGGAACTCTCCCCAGGGCTCTTGTTTGAATATTTGCTACTACCACCAAAATCGGCACCCGCAGATGCTCTACTCCACCCAGGCGTAGTTCATCATGTTTCAGGTCCTAGCAGTCGTGTTAGACTACTTGGTCCCTGTTTCAAGATGGGTTGGGTGCACAGTATGCACAGTTGACAGTCCCACCACATGCTGAGCCTCGTCTTGTCTTGCCTCCTTGTCTTTCCCTTATCAAACCACAGAGAACTATCATTAAAATCATCCATTGTATCTGAAGACTGGAGGATAGCAAATGTAACCCCAATATTTAAAAAGGGCTCCAGGGGCGATCCGGGAAACTACAGACCGATTTGCCTGACTTCAGTCCCAGGAAAAATAGTGGAAAGTGTTCTAAACATCAAAATCACAGAACATATAGAAAGACATGGTTTAATGGAACAAAGTCAGCATGACTTTACCCAGGGCAAGTCTTGCCTCACAAATCTGCCTCACTTTTTTGAAGGAATTAATAAACATGTGGATAAAGGTGAACCGGTAGATGTAGTATACTTGAATTTTCAGAAGGCGTTTGACAAAGTTCCTCATGAGAGGCTTCTAGGAAAAGTAAAAAGTCATGGGATAGGTGGCGATGTCCTTTCATGGATTGCAAACTGGCTAAAAGACAGGAAACAGAGAGTAGGATTAAATGGACAATTTTCTCAGTGGAAGGGAGTGGACAGTAGAGTGCCTCAAGGATCTGTATTGGGACCCTTACTTTTCAATATATTTATAAATGATCTGGAAAGAAATACGACGAGTGAGATAATCAAATTTGCAGATGACACAAAATTGTTCAGAGTAGTTAAATCACAAGCAGATTGTGATAAATTGCAGGAAGACCTTGTGAGACTGGAAAATTGGGCATCCAAATGACAGATGAAATTTAATGTGCATAAGTGCAAGGTGATGCATATAGGGAAAAATAACCCATGCTATAATTACACAATGTTGAGTTCCATATTAGGTGCTATAACCCAAGAAAGAGATCTAGGCGTCATAGTGGATAACACATTGAAATCGTCGGTTCAGTGTGCTGCGGCAGTCAAAAAAGCAAACAGAATGTTGGGAATTATTAGAAAGGGAATGGTGAATAAAACGGAAAATGTCATAATGCCTCTGTATCGCTCCATGGTGAGACCGCACCTTGAATACTGTGTACAATTCTGGTCGCCGCATCTCAAGAAAGATATAATTGTGATGGAGAAGGTACAGAGAAGGGCTACCAAAATGATAAGGGGAATGGAACAGCTCCCCTATGAGGAAAGATTAAAGAGGTTAGGACTTTTCAGCTTGGAGAAGAGATGGCTGAGGGGGAATATGATAGAGATGTTTAAAATTATGAGAGGTCTAGAACGGGTAGATGTGAATCGGTTATTTACTCTTTCGGATAATAGAAAGACTAGGGGGCACGCCATGAAGTTAGCATGGGGCACATTTAAAACTAATCGGAGAAAGTTCTTTTTTACTCAACGCACAATTAAACTCTGGAAATTGTTGCCAGAGGATGTGGTTAGTGCAGTTAGTATAGCTGTGTTTAAAAAAGGATTGGATAAGTTCTTGGAGGAGAAGTCCATTACCTGCTATTAAGTTCACTTAGGGGTAGATTTTCAAACTGCGCGATTTGGTGTACTTTTGCTGGCGCATCAGGCGCAAACAAAAGTACGCGGGATTTTAGTAGATACGCGCGTAGCCGCGCGTATCCGCTAAAATCCTGGATCGGCGCGCGCAAGGCTAACAATTCCATATAGCCGGCGCGCGCCGAGCCGCGCAGCCTACCCCCGTTCCCTCCGAGGCCGCTCCGAAATCGGAGCGGCCTCGGAGGGAACTTTCTTTTGCCCTCCCCTCACCTTCCCCTCCCTTCCCCTACCTAACCCACCCGCCCAGCCCTCTCTAAACCCCCCCCCCTTACCTTTGTCGGGGGATTTACGCCTCCCGGAGGGAGACGTAAATCCCCGCGCGCCAGTGGGCCGCTAGCGCGCCGGGACGCGAACTGGGGGCGGGTCCTGAGGGCGCGGCCATGCCCCCGGGCCCGCCCCCAGAACGCTCCCGACACGCCCCGAAAACGCCGCACGGTTCGGGCCCGCCCCCCCGACATGCCCCTGACACGCCCCCCTCAGTCCCGGGGCTCTGCGCGCACCGCTAGGCCTATGTAAAATAGGCTCACCTGTGCGCAGGGCCCTGCTCGCCTAAATCCGCCCGGATTTGGGCGGATTTAGGCGAGCAGAGCTCTTAAAATCCGCCCCTTTTTGGCGAACTGGAAGAGGAGTGATATGCTTTCCGATTCCCATTAAAGTCAATGGGGGAAGGATTTCTAGCCTATTTTTGGCTGCAGAATTTGGGTTTTGTTACCAATTTTGATTAAACTTCTGGGGAGCAATCATCACAACAACAAAAGAGCTCCAAGGTACTTAGATTGTGGCAAAGTGGCACCAAAGTGGCATGAATAGCCTAAGGCACTGTAAAGGTGCAAAGGGGTACCAGAAGTGGCAAGAGTGCAGCAAGAGTGTCAAAAACACACCACAGCTTCAATAGAGAGCACCGATAACAGATGCATGAACCCTCGAAGGCAGCATGACATGCAAAGCGGTAAAACAAGTGGCATTGACATCCTACAGCACAATGAAGGGGGAACATAGCAAGCAGAAAGACTAGCACCAACACACTGAGGAACCATGATAGTGGCAATAACACCACAAGGAGATGAGTGAGTCATCTGGTGATTGGCAGCAAGGCAGAGTGGCAGAAAGTTGATAGGGGCAAGACAGGCTGGCAGAGCCGAGGTAGTTAGTTAAGAACATGAGAACATAAGAAAATACCATACTGGGTCAGACCAAGGGTCCATCAAGCCCAGCATCCTGTTTCCAACAGTGGCCAATCCAGGCCATAAGAACCAGACAAGTACCCAAAAACTAAGTCTATTCCATGTTACCATTGCTAATGGCAGTGGCTATTCTCTAAGGGGCCTGCTTCAGCACTCTTTCCTCAAAGGCACGTCAACCCCAGACTGGATTTTACCATCACTCCTTGCCAACTTCCCTTGACCTCGGACTGAACTCGACCACCATTTCCTGCTGCCTGCCCTCAACCTTGGACTGGACCAGACCTCCCTTGTTCCACCTGCCTCATCTGGCCGCTCTTCGGGGCCAGCCATGCACAGGCCTACCTAAGACCAGCCGGCCCCAGCACCCAAAGGCTCTACCTGCGGGGAACTGGTACTGGGGCTGGTACTGGTGAAGTTTCTGTTGGGGTCTGCTTTCCAGCCAGCCTTGCCTCCTGACAGTGGGGACCTGTGGGGCTCAAAGCCTATAGGTGGCTCCAACACCACCTCGGGCCAAGGGTCTACAATTCCTAACATTGGGGACGGGAGAGTCTTTTCCGAAGGGATGGGCTCCACCTTAACCAGGGTGGAACGAAGCTGCTGGCGCTAACCTTTAAAAAAGAGATAGAGCAGCTTTTAAATTAGAACAAAGGGGAAAGCTGACAGTCGCTCAGCAGCACATGCATGGTTCAGAGGGAGGTATCTTCAAGGGATACTAATGATGCATTAGAATTAGGGCATTCCAAAAGTAAGGTTCCATTAATAAGAAAAATAATCCAAGTGCCTGTTTTTAAAAACTCACCTGAGCTAAAAGATTTCAATTTATCCCTATCAATTAGAAAGCAGAATGAAAATACAAATAAAAATACACTTTGAAATGTTTGTATGCTAATGCCAGAAGTCTAAGAAGTAAGATGGGAGAATTAGAATGTATAGTAGTGAATGATGACATAGACTTAATTGGCATCTCAGAGACATGGTGGAAGGAGGACAACCAATGGGATAGTGCTATACCAGGGTACAAATTATATCACAATGACAGAGAGGAGCATCTGGGAGGCGGTGTGGCGCTTAATGTCCAGGAGGGCATACAGTCCAACTGGATAAAGATCCTACATGAGACTAAATGCACAATCAAATCTTTATGGGTAGAAATCCCTTGTGTGTTGGAGAAAAAAAATATTGTGATAGGAGTATACTACCGTTCTCCTGCTAGTTCTCCTGCTAGTTCTCCCTCAGTTGGTTCAAATCATTCCTATCAAACAGGTTTTACAAGGTCAGAATTAATAACAAGGAATCTGACCCCATCCTATCAGACCAAGGCGTACCTCAAGGTTCATCCCTCTCTCCCACCCTGTTCAACGTTTACCTCCTCCCCCTCTGCCATCTGCTATCACAACTCAAACTTACTCATTACCTCTATGCAGACGACATCCAGATCCTCATCCCCATCACAGAATCCATTCAAAAAACCTTCGCCTACTGGGAGAATTGTCTTCAACCAATTAAACAACTACTCTCCAGCCTGAACCTGATTCTAAACTCCAGCAAAACAGAGTTGCTACTGATTTCACACAACCCGAACACCCACCCACCTAGCCAGGCACAAACCACATCTTTAAACATGGAGCTCTCTGCTGACGTCAGGAATCTAGGAGCATGGCTTGACAACCAACTTAACCTAAAAAAATTCATAAACACAACCACTAGGGATTGCTTCTTTAAACTACAGGTCATAAAGAAACTAAAGCCACTCCTTCACTTCAATGACTTTCGCTTCGTTCTTCAATCCATTATTTTTTCGAAACTTGATTACTGCAACTCAGTCTTACTTGGCCTCCCCTCCAACAGCATCAAACCCCTACAGTTGGTACAAAATGCCGCAGCCAGAATCCTAACTAACACCAATAGAAGAGACCATATTACCCCCATCTTGAGCAACCTCCACTGGCTACCCATCAAACAGAGAATCCTATATAAAACCTTAACCATCATTCACAAAGCAATTCATAACGTCGCACCTATATCTCTACAAACTCAACTTCGCCCACACTTATCTTCCAGACCCATCAGAAGCGCCTACAAAGGAACATTAGTCGCAGCGCCTGCCAAATCAACACTAAGAAAAAGAGCGCTCTCCACTGCGGGACCACACCAATGGAATGCACTCCCACCAGACCTACGACTCGAACCCAATCTACCAGAGTTCAAAAAAAGGTTAAAAACTTGGCTCTTCAGGCAAGCGTTCCAATTCCCAGAGTGTAACTAGGCACCTACTCCTGACCTTCAGACCCAACCATTGCAGGATGTCACTAACTCCTTGACACTTAATTTCATTCCCGTACTTGCTTATTCGGATGTCTATTTAACAGTCTTTATTCACCTTTATATAACCGCTTACTGTAGACCATATACGCTACTAAAGTTGCTTGAAAAAAGGTGAACACACACATACTTTTCAATACACAAATAAGGTTATTTGTTATTTGTTATTTGGTTAAATATTATTATTACTTTCTATGTTCCTTGTAATAATGTTCAATGGCTGATTGTTATTGTTTCAATGTTCTATGTAAAAAAAACCCCGGTCTAACCTCCCAGACCAGGGCAACCTTCTCGTTACATGTAAACCGGATTGATTTGTATTGCATACAGGAATTCCGGTATATAAAAATTAAAAAAATAAATAAAATAAATAAATAGTGAAATGCTAAGAGAAATTAGGGAAGCTAACCAGATTGGTAGTGCAGTAATAATGGGAGATTTCAATTACCCCAGTATTGGCTGTGTAAATGCAACATCAGCACTTGCTAGCGAGATAAAGATCCTGGATGGAATAAATGACAGCTTTTATGGAGCAATTGGTTCTGGAACAAACGAGAGAGGGAGTAATTTTAGATGTAATTCTTAGTGTAGCACAGGATTTGGTGAGAGAGGTAATGGTAGTGGGGCCGCTTGGCAATAGTGATCATAATGAGCCAGATTTTAAAAACTATGTGCAGGCGTAGATTTGTGCGCGCAACCCGGCGCGCACAAATCTACGCCCAATTTTATAACATGCGCAGCCGTGCGCATGTTATAAAATCCGGGGTTGGGGCGCCCAAGGTGCACAAGCCTAGGGGAGCCCCGATGGCTTTCCCTGTTCCCTCCGCCCCCCCCCCCCCTCCAACCTTCCCCTCCCTTCCCCTACCTAACCCGCCCCTCGGCCGTACCTAAACACCCCCCCCCCCCATACCTTTGTTATCAAAGTTGTGCCTGCCTCCGGGCAGGCATAGGTTGCACACGCCGGCATGACTGTGTGCCGGAGGTCTCGGTCCTGCCCCCGCCCTGCCCCATCCCGCCCCTTTTTTCAAGCCCCGAGACATACGTGTGTCCTGGGGCTTGTGCGCGTTGCCAAGCCTATGCAAAATAGGCTTGGCGCACGTAGGAGCAGATTCTTGGGGTTATGCGCATAATTTACACACGTAACCCTTTGAAAATGCACCCCAATATGATCAAATTTGAATTAATTACAGCAAGAGGGACAGTAAGCAAATTTAGGCTCTAACGCTAAACTTTCAAAAGGGAAACTGATAAAATGAGAAAAATAGTAAGAAAAAACTGAAAGGAACAGCTACAAAGGTAAAAAGTGTGCAAGAGCCATGTACATTATTAAACAATGCCATCCTAGAAGCACAGTCCAGATGTATTCCACACATTACGAAAGTTGGAAAGATGGCAAAACGATTACCGGCATGGTTAAAAGGGGAGGAAAAAAAGGCTATTTTAGCCAAAAGATCTTCATTCAAAAATTGGAAGAAGAATGTGATAGGTGGTGATGTCCTTTCGTGGATTACAAACTGGTTAAAAGACAGGAAACAGAGTAGGATTAAATGGACAATTTTCTCAGTGCCTCAAGGATCTGTATTAGGACCCGTGCTTTTTAATATATTTATACATGATCTGGAAAGGAATACTTAGTGAGGTAATCAAATTTGCAGAAGATACAAAATTATTCAGAGTAGTTAAGTCACAAGCAGATTGTGATAAATTGCAGGAAGACCTTGTGAGAATGTAAAATTGGGCATCCAAATGGCAGACGAAATTTAATGTGGATAAGTACAAGGTGATGCATACAGGCAAAAATAACCTATGCTGTGGTTACACGATGCTAGGCTCCGTATTTGGAGCTATCACTCATGAAAGAGATCTAGGCATCATAGTGGATAGTTTGAAATTGTCACTCAGTGTGCTGCGGCAATCAAAAAAGCAAACAGAATGTTAGGAATTATTAGGAAGGGAATGGTGAATAAAACGGAAAATGTCATAATGCCTCTGTATCGCTCCATAGTGAGACCGCACCTTGAATACTGTGTACAATTCTGGTCGCCGCATCTCAAGAAAGATATAATTGCGATGGAGAAGGTACAGAGAAGGGCTACCAAAATGATAAAGGGGATGGAACTGCTCCCCTATGAGGAAAGACTAAAGAGGTTAGGGCTGTTCAGCTTGGCTCTGGGGGGATATGATAGAGGTCTTTAAAATCATGAGAGATCTAGAATGGGTAACTGTGAATCAGTTATTTAGTCTTTCAGATAATAGAAGAACTATGGGTCACTCCATGAAGTTAGCATGTAGCACATTTAAAACTAATCGGAGAAAATTCTTTTTCACTCAATGCATAATTAAAGTCAGGAATTTGTTGCCAGGGGATGTGGTTAGTGCAGTTAGTGTAGCTGGGTTTTAAAAATGTTTGTATAAGTTCTTGGAGAAGTCCATTACCTGCTATTAGTCAAGTTGACTTAGAAAATAGCCACTGCTATTACTAGCATCAGTAGTGTAGGATATACTTAGTTTTGGGTAATTGCCAGTACTTGTAGCCTGGAATGGCCACTGTTGGAAACAGGATGCTGGGCTAGATGGACCCTTGGTCTGACCCACTTTGGCAATTTCTTATGCTCTTATGTTCTTATCTAAAGCTTATTTATTTATTTTTTATTTATTTATTTTTTTATATACCGACATTCATCGCAATTGAGATATCACACCGGTTTACATTCAGGTACTGTAGGTATTTCTCTATCCCCAGAGGGCTTACAATCTAAGCTTTTGTACCTGAGGCAATGTAGGGTAAAGTGACTTGCCCAAGGTCACAAGGAGCGATAGCAGGACTTGAACCTTGGTCTCCTGGTCCATAGTCCAGTGCTCTAACCACTAGGCTAATGTTTGCAATAGTGGGCCCAAAGCTGTGGAACTCTCTTCCAGAGGTTTTATGACAGATAACTGAAAAAAAGTTAACATGGCTGTTTAGAAATGCTTACGATTTAACGTAAACAGCTTTATGATATTAATTGCATTAACATCACAGGAATAAACACAGGTAGTTGGATCGATGTAAAACAGGACTTTATTGAATCTTGCCCGACTCTGCCGAGTTTCGCTCAAAGAGCTGCCTCAGGGGCTTAAGAGCCACTTGAATTGGCTAAGATCACCTCAAAGCTATCACATTGCAAGGTCGGAAAAGTGTTTCACAGCAGGCATTTGGATTGCTGAGCGGCAAGTGGAAATGCAATATCATTACTTTTAAAGCCTTGCTTTTAAAAGTTCTTGATTTGAAAACTGATCCAAATGCCTGCTGTGAAACACTTTTCCGACCTTGCTATGTGATAGCTTTGAGGTGATCTTAGCCAATTCAAGTGGCTCTTAAGCCCCTGAGGCAGCTCTTTGAGCGAATCTCGGCCAGAGTCGGGCAAGATTCAATAAAGTCCTGTTTTACATCGATCCAACTACCTGTGTTTATTGCTGTCAGCCACCTTGGATCGATTACCAGTTTGTTTTCTTGTACCTTAACATCACAGGAGACAACGATAGTTGAACAATCACTATATAATAAATGACATAATGATATTTCTAGCAGGGTTAGAATTTATTTTTATTATATTGACCTAGAATGAATTAATATGAATGAAATTAGATAGGAACTACTGTGATAGCCAGGATGATGTTCATTTATGAACTAAAATATGTATTTGCTATGATGTATAATTTGATGAGTGCAATAACACAAAGCGGAAGATGATCTTGTATTGCCAGAAGTAAAAATGGTGAAATGAGACCAGTTGTCTAAGATGAACTAAAACATGTATTTGCTATTAGCTGTACCCAGCCACGCGTTACAGTGGCAGAGTCAGGTTCTTTTCCCCCCCTCCCCTTCCCCTTTGCTTATATACCTCAGTCACACATCGTCTTCCTCCTTGGTCACTCACCCCCCCTTTCCTCCCCTGTCCCCACTCCAGCTCTCTCCCCTCACACTCACCCCTCCCCCTTCGGTCACTAACCCCCCTTCACTCCCCTGTCCCCACTCCAACTCTCACCCCTCACACTCACCTCTCCCCTCTGTGTCTCTCCACTGACACTCACTGCCCCTTCATTCACCCTCCCCTCACTGTCACCTCTCCCTGCCTACTCCCTACCCTTTTGTCAGTGACACCGCACCCTCTCTCAATCTCCTTCCCTGATTCTGATCTCCTCCGGCTCGCAATGCCCTCCCAGCTGCCCCCCCCCCCCCCCCCCCCCGTCCCTCTCCCTCTTGTGCGGTTCTGCGTGGCCCGCTCCCGAAGGCGCGAGGTCAGTGAGGATCCCTCCCTGTCGTGCACGTGAACCGTACCAGATCGCCGCCACAGCTCCTCCCAGGTGTCAAATTTCGGTCGGCCGACACCACCACGCCCGATATTGCCGCCGGTCCGCCGCTGCTACTTCTCCCAGCGCCATGTTGGTCCCGCTGTGCGCGACGTGCACCGCTGCTGCCCCTCACAGCACCATGTTGGTCCCACTGTGCCCGACGTGCGCTCCCGCCCGCGCATGCGCAGGACAGCAGCTTCATTTCCCAAGGTAGATAGCGTGTGTTGCATGTCTGTCCAACAGATGTCACTGTTTTCCCCACACACATGTAAAAACATGTTTTTTTCTGTAACCGTGTGACATCTATGTAATCTAGATAGAGAAGAACCTTGCCGAAAGTGAAAGCAAGGTTGTGTCCAAATTTGAAAGCAATTGGTGCAGTAGCTGAGCCTGGTTAAGTTGAAAAAACAGAACAGAGCAGTAAAGGTTACAGTTTGTGTTTGTTTTTTTTTAACCCCAAATGAACAGCACCAGCAAAGAATAGTTTAAATATGCAAGCACGCCTTCCTGGCCCCCCCCCCCCCAACCCGGCGAAATAGAGCAACCCACACTACAGCCCCCCTCTCGGGAGATGTGGAGAATCAGTGGCCCCCCCCCTGTGAAAAACGCGCGGCGGAAAATAAGAAAGGTCCCCCACCGTCTCCTCCCCGGCTACCTGTGTAAACTGCCAGCCGGGGGGCGAGGGTGTGTGCTAGGGTTTGTTCCGCCGGCTGCCATGTCGCAAAACTTCATCGGTGAAAGTGGTGCGTCATGATTCCTGACCTAGTAAGGGCAAATGTCCGCTGAGGATATGGCGCTGACGGGCTGTTGCCCTTACTATGTCACATGGTGTACCGACATCATTGTTGTCTCCGTATAGCATAGTAAGGGCAAGGTCCGCCGGCGCCATTTTTGTTGCTGGCATCCGACGGCCCTACTGAATGCGATGTTTCCCGGACCGTTCCTGTGGTGCCGGCGGAGAAGCACGGACTTGTTTCAGGTGTAGTGTGTGATCGGAGTGCAGTGCGTGGGTGGGTGGAAGAGGGTACTTTAATTTAAATTCGGAGGGTGTGTGAAATGCGTGGCTTCCCAATGTAGCAGCCAGGAATCCGTGTTTTGGTGTGTTTTGGGAGGGTGGGTGAAGTAAGTGACATTGGCAGGCGTGTGGGTGGGGGTGTGTGGTGTGATGAGTGTGGATTTCTGTGTGTTATGAGGGAGTGTGAATGAAAGACAATAGCCCTGTGTGGGGGTGGGGTGTGGTGTGTGAGTATGTGTGAAAGGTGTAAGAGGTTGCGCTTGCACTGACGGCCACCAGATGTCGCTGTTTTGTGTAAGCAATTTTTAAACGTGTATTACCTGTCACAGGTGTGACCTATATGTAATCTAAGTGTATAAGATCCTTCCCTTATGGGAAGTGAATGTTATGTGCAAATTTGAATGCATTCGGTTAAGCGGTTGGTGAGATTAGCGACGACATACAAACTATTTAACAATTTTATTTTTATAGATGAAGTATAATTTGATGAGTGAACATTAATTCATAGCATATGATTGTTAATCATAAATATGAGCCCTAATAATGTAAACCGTTATGGCATAAAAAATATGCCTAAATAAATAAATAAATATTGACTGTAAAATGCCTTGACCATTGTTATGTCTGACCAGGCCTGCCTTCTCCGTGCCTTTGTTTCTAACCCAATCAGTCACTCTAGGTTCCATACCAAGGGTGCTCAATATATTTATAAATCTTCTCTGCAGAAACATGTCAAAAGCCTTGCTGAAATCCAAGTTCGCTATGTCTAACGCCCTCCCATGATCCAACTCTCTGATTACTCAATCATAGAAATTAATCAGATTTGTCTGACAAGTGATTACAGAGACACCACTCCAGTCATCATCCGTGTCCAGAGGATAGGGACAGAGGCATCACTGTCAAGCTTGAATGGAAGCTGACGGCACTTGGAAGGTGTAGCAAGCAACATGGAACTCTGGACTCAAGAAAGTCTGAGGCAAAGTCGTTCTTAGCAATGGTCAAGGCATGGAGAAGGCAGGTGTGTCAGACGTAGCAATGATCAAGAGTAGTGGTAAATGGAGTTTTCTCTGTGGAGGGAGGTTGTTACTAATAGTGTGCTTCAGGGATCGGTCCTTGGATTGGTTCTTTTAAACATTTTTGTGATCGGCATAATGGAAGGAATAATGAAAAAGGTTTGTCTTTTTGCCAATAGTACCAAAATATGTAACAGGGTGGACAGCCAGGAAAGTGTGGAAAACATGAGGAAGGATCTAGTGAAGCTCGAGAAATGGTCTGAGGTCTGGCAGCTAAGATTTGATGCTAAACAATAGAGAGTAATGCATTTCAGATACAAAAGGCCAAGGGAAAAGGTACAGTATTGGAGGTGAAATTCTTTTAAGCACAAAAGAAGAATGGGATCTTGGGGTGATTGTATCTGATGATCTTAAGGTGGCCAAACAGGGGGATAAAGTGATGGCAAAAGCCAAAAAGATGCTTGGTGTATAGGCAGGCCTGGATATGTCAATGGGCACATTGGACCTGTGTCTAGAACAGCAAAATTCGGGGGGCAGCATACTGGCTAAAGATTTGATGCTGTCCCGCTGTGCTAAATATCACTCAGCAGAGAAGCAGCCTCTGCTTCCTAATTCAAAACTTCTTCTCTCAGAAGGGAGAGAGTGAGCCTGGAAAAGACAGAGTAGAGATTAGGAGGGGCTAACTGGGGGTCATTTTGGGGTGAGGGAAGAGGCTGGAGGAATGAGAGGCAATCAGTTGGGGGTTATGTGTATGTCTGTGAGAAAGAGGGGAATGAGAGAAGTGGCAGTGTTTGTGTGTGACAGAGAAGGAATTGGTGCTGGGTGGTTGTGTTGTGTGTGTATTCCAGATTGGGGGAAGTTAGAGAGGAGATGCAAGAAGGAACAAGAACATATGAATTGCCATGATGGGTCAGAACAAGGTCTATCAAGTCCAACATCCCGTCTCTAACAGTGGCTAATCCAGGTAGCAAGTTCCTGGTAGATACTATTAAGTAGATTTAATTCCTGTTACTCACTCCCTGGGATAGCAATAATGACTAATAATGTGTTACTGGTTTTTCTCCAGGAACTTTTCCAAACCTCTTTGCTAGTTGCCTTGATTATGTCCTCTGGCAACAGATTCCACAGCATGATAGTAGAGATGTGAATCGTGTCATCGATCGTCTTAACGATCGATTTTGGCTGGGGGGGGAGGGAATCGGATCGTCACGGTTTTGTTTTTTTAAATATCGTGTAAATCGTAAATCGGGGGAGGGCGGGAAAACCGGCACACTAAAACAACCCTAAAACCCACCCCGATCCTTTAAAATAAATCCCCCACCCTCCCGAACCCCCCCAAATGTCTTAAATTACCTGGGGTCCAGTGGGGGGGTCCCGGTGTGATCTTCCACTCTCGGGCCACGGGTGCGTTGATAGAAATGGCGCCGGCGCTACCTTTGCCCTGTCATATGACAGGGCAAAGGTAGCGCCGGCGCCATTTTGGTTCCTGTCCCCCGACGTCACGAGTGTAGGAGATCGCTCCCGGACCCCCACTGGACCCCCAGGGACTTTTGGCCAGCTTGGGGGGGCCTCCTGACCCCCACAAGACTTGCCAAAAGTCCAGCGGGGATCCGGGAACGACCTCCTGCACTCGAATCATGTTGCCGTATTGCAAAATGGCGCCGGCCATATGGCCGGCCATACGGCAATATGGCCATACGGCCGGCGCCATTTTGCAACACGATTCGAGTGCAGGAGGTCGTTCCCGGACCCCCGCTGGACTTTTGGCAAGTCTTGTGGGGGTCAGGAGGCCCCCCCAAGCTGGCCAAAAGACCCTGGGGGTCCAGCGGGGGTCCGGGAGCGATCTCCTACGCTCGTGACGTCGGGGGACAGGAACCAAAATGGCGCCAGCGCCATTTCTATCAACGTACCCGTGGCCCGAGAGTGGAAGATCACACCAGAACCCCCCCACTGGACCCCAGGTAATTTAAGACATTTTGGGGGGGTTCGGGAGGGTGGGGGATTTATTTTAAAGGGTCGGGGTGGGTTTTAGGGTTGTTTTAGCATGCCGGTTTTCCCGCCCTCCCCCTTCCCCTCCCCCTTCCCCGATTTACGATTTTTGACGATAAATTGGGGGAATTCCCATTATATATCGCCTCTAACGATTTTTGATGATTTAAAATATATCGGACGATATTTTAAATCGTCAAAAAACGATTGACATCCCTACATGATAGTGCTTTGAGTGA
The DNA here is from genome assembly GCF_901001135.1 of Rhinatrema bivittatum. Classification (NCBI taxonomy): domain Eukaryota; kingdom Metazoa; phylum Chordata; class Amphibia; order Gymnophiona; family Rhinatrematidae; genus Rhinatrema; species Rhinatrema bivittatum. Next base: position 56,018,240 of record NC_042631.1, read on the forward strand.
AAAAGTACTTTCTATGATTTAATTTGAATTTGCTGGTTATTAGTTTCTCCTTCCCCCACACTGCAATTCAGAACCTCTCTTCCTTAATCTTAGATTCTATTCCACAGATCCAGAACCTTCCTTTCTTCCTACAGCTCCCTTTTCCCCAGATTCTGGAAGCCTCTCTCCCTCCCATCCATCCCTTCCTATTCCCTCCTCATTTTCTTCAATCCAAGAACTTCCCTCCTTCTCTCTTCTTGTCTCTCATCTCCAATTCTTGATTTTACCCCCTTCTTTCTTGATTATCTTCTTCACCAATCCTCACTCCTCATTCCTGATCCTCCTCCCTTCCTCTCCCCATCCCAAGTCCTCTCACCTTTTTTCTTCCTATTCATGAGATCTCCTCCTTGTACTGATTCTTGAGATCCCTTTTCCTCACCCAATAAAAAAAATTATACTGAAACAAGCAAGGATAGAAAAAGAAAAGTACTTTATTTTTAAAATATAAATACAAGATGGAAAATTTGCCAATGTGCTTCAGAAGTTTATAATTGTTGCCGAATAATCTACCTCTGAACTTTTGCAAGAAGTTCAGGGGTAGATTATTTGCTAAGATCTAAACCACAGGGGATGTGCTTTAGATCTTAGCCACTCTATTTTTCAACCTTATTTGGGGGGGGGGGGGGGGGGGGGAGATAATGGTGCAACAAATCAGTAGTGTCTCTGCATGGAAAGATCCTAAATCTGTCACTGTGTTTAGGGAGAGGAATGAACAGCACAAAAGTGGAGATGATATTACCCTTGTATAGTTCCCTGCTGAGACCTTGTTTGGAATACTGTGTACAATTCTGGAGACTGCACCTTCAAAAGGATATAAACAGGGTGGAGTTGGTCCATAGGATGGCTACTAAACTGGTCAGTGGTTATCGTTCTAAAGTGTATGGGGTAGACAAAGATCTAAACATGTACACCCAGGAGGAAAGGTGAAATAGGGGAGATATGACAGAGACATTCAAATATCTCAAAGGTTTCCATGCATAGGAAAGGAAAGGAGGTTCTAGTATATGGGGGTCATGCAATGAGGTTGAAAGGGGGTAGCAAAAAAGTAATCTTAGACATATTTCTTTATAGAGAGGGTGTTTGATGCATGAAATGGTTTCCAAGTGGAAGTAGTAGAGACAAAAACAGAATCTGAATTCAAGAAGGGGGATATGATAGAGGTCTTTAAGATCACGAGAGGTCCTGAACAAGTAGATGTGACTCGGTTATTTACACTTTCGAATAATAGAAGGATTAGGGGGCATTCCATGAAGTTAGCAAGTAGCACATTTAAGACTAATCAGAGAAAATTCTTTTTCACTCAATGTACAATAAAGCTCTGGAATTTGTTGCCAGAGGATGTGGTTAGTGCAGTTAGTGTAGCTGGGTTCAAAAAAGGTTTGGATAAGTTCTTGGAGAAGTCCATTAATGGCTATTAATCAAGTTTACTTAGGGAATAGCCACTGCTATTAATTGCATCAGTAGCATGGGATCTTCTTAGTGTTTGGATAATTGCCAGGTTCTTGTGGCCTGGTTTGGCCTCTGTTGGAAACAGGATGCTGGGCTTGATGGACCCTTGGTCTGACCCAGCATGGCAATATCTTATGTTCTTATGTTGTTAAGGAAGCATGGGATAAATACAAGGGATCTCAAAGGAAGTGATAGCCATTATAACGCTAATTAAATGGGTGAATGGGCAGACTAGCTGGGCCATATGGTTTTTTTCTGCCATCATGTTTCTATGTTTCTATATTTACAAAGGGTTCCAGGGCAATATGGGAAACTATAGACTGGTAAGCCTGATTTAGTTCCAGAAAAATCATGGATGCTACTCTAAAGTACAAAATCACAGAACATATAGATAGACATGGTTTAATAGGACATAGCCAGCATGAATTTACCCACAGGAAGTCTTACCTCACACATCTTCTACATTTTTTTGAAGGGGTTAATAAACTTGGATAATTGTGAGCCAGTAGATTTAGTGTATTTTGATTTTCAGAAAGCATTTGTCAAACATGAGAGACTCCTAAGAAAATTAATGTTATGACCAGGAGGGATCATGAACCCACGGGGAAGTTGGTACGACCTTAGGAGATGGTTCATCAGGTTCCCCTGTCAGATGGCGAGGCAGAACAGAAGTTGGAACTGGCTGGATCTTCACCGCAGGCAACTTGGATGGACCTTTGAGAGGTCGAAGAGGCATGGAGTCGGTGCAAGGGCCAACTGGATCTTCGCCACTGGAAGCCTGCGGCCCCCCCGGGAGGAGCCCGTAAGGACCCGAGCTGCTGGGACTTAGGTGGACATTTGAGAGGTCGAAGAAGCGTGGAGTCGGTGCAAGGGCCAACTGGATCTTCGCCACTGGAAGCCCGCGGCCCCCCCAGGAGGAGCCCGTAGGGACCCGAGCCGCTGGGACTTAGGTGGGCCCTTGAAGGAGGATGGTCCGAGAGAAGTCCGAGGTTGAATACCAGAGGATCGCCACTTGCCAGTCCGAAGTCACACACTGAGGGTTTACCGAGAATAAGCAGGAATCAGGAACCAGGAACTGAAGCACCAGGAGACTCACCGGAGCAAGCAGACTTGTAGCAAACAAGTTGCCAAGTCAAGGAGTGAGCGGAGGAAGCCTCCTTTTATACTTCCCCTGATGTAGTCCATTAGAAACAGGTGCAAGCAATTTGGGAGACGAGGCCCCTTTAAATCAGCCAAGGGGACGCGGCCTCGTGCCTAAGGGCAGGGCCGCCATCTTGGATCCCGGAAGCCCTGCAGAATGGCCCGATGCCGTGAGGGGAGGCCTGGGGCATCTCCCCCACCGGCCATCACCGCGCGGAGGTGTGGCGAGGTGCAGGGAAAACGGCCTGAGTTCCCCGGTGCTGCCGCGGCAGCCCAACACCATGGCTCAGGTGCAGCCGCGGCACACAGCAGTACCCCCCTCTTTAGGGCACCTCCCAGGAGGCCTGGGTTTGGACGGATGGTCCCAATGGAACTGAGCAAGAAGGTTCCGATCTAGGATGTTGGCTAGTGGTTCCCATGTATTTTCTTTGGGACCGAACCCCTCCCAGGCTAATAGGTACTCCCATTTCTTCCTATGTTTCCGAACGTCCAGCACTTCTCGGACCTGATAGGTAAGGTCTTCGTCAGCGGCGATGGGTTGGGGAGCTGGAGGTGTGCTGGAAGGCCAAGACAGCACCAAGGGCTTCAGAAGAAAGGCATGGAAGGTGTTATGGATCTTAAGTGACGGTGGCAGCCAAAGCTGTTAGGACACTGCACCAACCCAACAGAGGATGGGGAATGGTCCAATGAACCGTGGGACCAGTCATGCGGAGGGTAATTTCAGCCGAATAAATTGTGTACTCAGCCATACCTTCTGACCGGGTCTCAGAGGCGGGCACGGTCTCTGTCGGCGGTCCGCATACTTTTTCGTCATCTGACTGGCCTTGAGCAGTGCATGCCATGTGGAGGTCCAGAGACGATGTAGTTCGTCTGCCGAGAGTTGGACCACCGGAGACGTGACGGAAATGGGGACAGGCATCGGCGGATGTGGTTGCTTCCCATAAACTACCTGGAAGGGAGAGGATCCGGTGGCCACGGAGGGATGCGAGTTGAGGGTGAACTTAGCCCACGGAAGTAGACTCGCCCAGTCATCCTGTTTCTCATTCACATAGATGCGAAGGAACTGCTTGAGGGTTTAATTTGTCCTCTCTGCTAGACTATTGGTTTGGGGATGGTATAATCCAAGGTGACGTCGAATTTCTGGCAGAGGGCCCTCCAGAATCTTGTGGTGAATTGGGGTCCTTGGTCTGAGAGGATACTTCTGGGTGGTCCATGCAGCCTGAAAATGTGCTGGACGAACAGCTGGGCCAACTGTGGTGCAGAAGGCAACCCTCGGAGTGGTATGAAGTGTGCCATTTTGCTGAATCGATCAATGACTACCCAAATGACAGTGTTGCCACTGGACAAAGGTAGATCGACCACGAAGTGCGTCGAGATATGGGTCCAGGGTTCGGTGGGCACTGGTAGGGGTTGGAGTAAGCCCAGGGATGAACCTGGAATTCTCTTATGATGGGCACACGAATGGCAGGACTCCACATAGGATTGAATGTCCTTATTGACCTTGGGCCACCAATAGTAGCAGCGAAGGGCCTGCAAGGTCCAATGTTGTCCTGGATGGCCTGAGCAATGGGAGTCATGGGCCCACACCAAAACTTGTTTCCGTAGATGTGGAGGTACAAAAGTCTTCCCGGGAGGGATGGTCGTGGTGGTGGATAGCAGGACTCATGATGGCTCAATGATGAATTGAGGGGAGCGGTGGTAAACATTATCACTGTTCAATATTATTCTGCCTTTTTAACTATTTATCTGTTTAATGTTTAGTTTTTAACTATTTATCGGTTTAATGTTTAGTTATTTTATTTTATTTTATTTTATATTTTATTTTATTTTATTTTATTTCATCGTTTATGTTTATTGTAATTAACTGTTTTAATGTATTTAAGCCATAATTAAGCCATGTTTATCTGTTTAATGTAAAAAGCCCTGGCCAATAAGCCCCGGGCGAGTTGCCGTTTCTTGTAAACCGGATTGATTTGTATCTCATACAGGAATTTCGGTATAGAAAAATTAAAAATAAATAAATAAATAAATAAATAGTCTCGAAGACATGGGACATCAAGAACCTTAAGGTTCTTGATGGCCGGCCTATAATGCAGGGCGAAATTGAATCAGGTGAAGAACAATGTCCATCATGCCTGTCGGGGGTTGAGATGCTGTGCCCGATGCAGATACTCAAGATTCTTGTGGTCCGTGTAGACCGTGAACGGATGTTGAGCTCCCTCCAACCAAGGGCGCCATTCCTCCAAGGCCATTTTGATGGCAAAAAGCTCTTTATCGCCAATAGCGTAGTTTCGTTCAGCCAGGGAGAACTGGCGAGAGAGGAAGGCGCATGGATGTAGCTTGTGCTGGTCTGAATTCTGGCTAAGAATGGCCCCTACTCCTTCAGAGGAAGCATCCACCTCAATGGTAAATGGCCGTTGAGGGTCAGGATGATGAAGACACAACTGGCGAAGGAACGCCTCCTTAAGACGGAGGAAGGCAGCTACGGCTCCGAGAGGCCAATTCTTGGGGTCAGCGCCTTTTCAAGTTAAGGCCGTCAGGGGTGTGACAATGGACGCGTAATGGGTGATAAATAAGTGATAGTGATTGGCGAAACCCAAAAACCATTGAAGTGGTTTCAGCCCGGATGGTTGGGGCCTTTACCAAATGGCCTTTAGTTTCTGGGGGTCCATGCGGAATCCTTCACTGGAGACGATATACCCCAAGAATGGGAGAGACTCTCACTCGAAGAGGCATTTCTTGAGCTTGGCATAGAGTTGGTTTTCTCTTAGTTGTTGTTGTACCTGGATGATGTATTGATGGTGAGCGGCAAGGGAATCGGAGAAGATTAAGATGTTGTTGAGGTACACGACCACACAGCGGTATAGCAGGTCTCAGAAAATTTCATTCATGGTGTTTTGAAACACCGCTGGGGCATTACAGAGTCCGAAAGGCATTACCAGGTACTCGTAATGGCTGTCTCCCTAGAGGTCCAATTTGGTAAAGATTTTCACGCCTTGGAGGCAGTCAAAGAGCTCAGAGATTAGGGGCAAAGGATATTGTCCTTACGGTTATGGCGTTCAAACCTCGGTAGTCGATGCAGGGGCAAAGGGTTCCATCTTTTTTCCCAACGAAGAAGAAACCAGCCCCCACCGGGGATGTCGACTTGTGGATGAAGCCCCTCTCCAGATTCTTTTTTTTTTTTTTTTTAATTCTTTATTTATGAACTTTGAATTACAAAGTAAAAAGATACATGCATATAATTCTCAAAACATTCTTGAGAATTTTTTTATGGAAAACAGGTGTCAATAATAGAATCAAATTACACATTATAAATCATAACTCAATCACCTGGTTCCCTATTCCCAAACTAAATGGGGAGCTCAATCAAGCAAGAGGAAAGATTTATATTTATTTATTTATTTATTTATTTATTTATTTATTTATTTAACAGTTTTATATACCGAAATTCTTGTAAGAGGTTACAAATCAATTCGGTTTACATTGTAACAGTAACAGTGCCTCAGAGAGTGCAATTACATTGAAACAGGGATTACAACTAGGATAAAAAAAACTGAAGAAAAAACCATGGGAATAAATCAAAATATATTACAGGCTAGTAGTGCTATGATTCGGTTTGAGACCGGGGTGTTGGCCAAAGATCCTGGGATTGAAACTTAAGATGTACAAATAGTGTTCGTCTATATCTAGAGAAGGCTGGCGAAAGTCAAAGGAATACTGGAGAGCGAACTGATTTAAATTCAACAGGACATCTGATTTAAGCAAAGGCCTGATTGAACAACCATATTTTGAGTCTTTTCTTGAATGTGACCGGGCAATGTTCGAGCCGGAGGTCTGGCGGAAGAGAGTTCCGCTGTGATGGTCCAGATGATGAGAGGGCTCTCTTTCTTAAAGTGGTTTTTAAGGGGGGGACCTGGAGGGTGTCTTTATATGCTGCTCTTACTGGCCTAGATGGTAAGCGCGGTTGAAGAGGGAACTTGAGCTTTAGCGGGGTGATGTTGTAGAGAGCTTTGTGGGTGATGGTTAGAGCTTTGTACAAGATTCTGAATTTGATTGGGAGCCAGTGAAGGTTCATCAGGATGGGAGTAATGTGGTCCCTTTGTTTTTGGTCCTGGTTAGAATTCTGGCTGTGGCATTTTGCAGCATCTGTAATGGTTTGATAGTATTTGCAGGAAGGCCGATCAGAAGAGAATTGCAATAATCTATTTTTGAGAAGATGATTGCCTGAAGCACTGTACGGAAGTCATTGAAGTGGAGGAGAGGTCTCAATCGTTTTAATACTTGAAGTTTGAAAAAGCAGTCCTTAGTCGTGTTGTTGATGAAACTTTTGAAGTTCAGTTGTTTATCCATGATGACTCCTAAGTTTCTGACTTGGGAGGAGAAGGTAGGAAGGGTTGCGGGGAGAGGGTTGGGCAGTGTGAAATTTCCGTCGTGAGATATGAGTAGGAGTTCCGTCTTGTTGTTGTTCAGGATCAAGTTGAGGCTTGATAGGAGGCTGTTTATAGACTTGAGGCAGGTATCCCAGAAATCAAGGGTTTTGTTTAATGATTCAGTGATTGGTAGGAGAATTTATATATTTATATATTTATATTTATATATTTATATATTTATATAAAGAAAAAACCTAACATAAATACAGAAGACACAGAAACCAATTTCAAATCCAATTATTCTTGGTTAGGAATATCTCCCACTTCTCTATGGGGTAGATTTTCAAACAAGGCGCATTGGCGTACTTTTGTTGGCGCTCCAGGTGCAAACAAAAGTACACAGGATTTTAGTAGATATGCGCGGAGCCGCGCGTATCCGCTAAAATCCTGGATCGGCGCGCGCAAGGCTATCAATTACGTATAGCCGGCGCGCGCTGAGCCGCGCAGCCTACCCCGCCCCCAAAACGCTGCCGACACGCCCCCTAAACGCCGCAACGACCGGGCCCGCCCCCGACACGTCCCCGACACGCCCCCCTCGGAGAACCCCGGGACTTACGCGAGTCCCGGGGTCTGCGCGCGCCAGTGAGCCTATGTAAAATAGGCTCACTGGCGCGCAGGGCTCTTAAAATCCGCCCCTATGGGTCTTATGTTCCTCTAGGAACTTTTCTAAGTGTTCAGGTTCATCTATATAAATAAAAATGTTAAATAGTTTGTACGTCGTCGCTAATCTCGCCAACCGCTTAACCGAATGCATTCAAATTTTCACACAACATTCACTTCCCATACGGGAAGGATCTTATACACTTACATTACATATAGGTCACACCTGTGACAGGTAATACAAGTTTAAAAATTGCTTACACAAAACAGCGACATCTGGTGGCTGTCAGCGCAAGCGCAACCTCTTACACCTTTCACACACACTCACACACCACACCACACCCCCACACAGGGCTATTGTCTTTCATTCACACTCCCTCATAACACACAGAAATCCACACTCATCACACCACACACCCCCACCCACACGCCTGCCAATGTCACTTACTTCACCCACCCTCCCAAAACACACCAAAACACAAATTCCTGGCTGCTACATTGGGAAGCCACGCATTTCACACACCCTCCAAATTTAAATTAAAGTACCCTCTTCCACCCACCCACGCACTGCACTCCGATCACACACTACACCTGAAACAAGTCCGTGCTTCTCCGCCGGCACCACAGGAACGGTCCGGGACACATCACATTCAGTATGGCCGTCGGATGCCAGCAACAAAAATGGCGCCAGTGGACCTTGCCCTTACTATGCTATACGGAGACCACAATGACGTCAGTACACCATGTGACATAGTAAGGGCAAGAGCCTGTCGCCGCCATATCCTCAGCGGACATTTGCCCTTACTAGGTCATGAATCCTGATGCATCCCTTTCACCGGTGAAGTTTTGCAACATGGCAGCCGGCGGAACAAACCCTAGCACACACCCTCGCCACCGGCTGGCAGTTTACACAGGTAGCCGGGGAGGAGCACGGTAGGGGACCGTTCTTATTTTCCGCCGCGCATTTTTCACGGGGGGGGGGGGGGGCATTCATTTTCCACGTCTCCGAAGAGGGGGGCTGTAGCGTGGGTTACTCTATTTCACCGGGTTGGGGGGGGGGGGGCAGAAAGGTGTGCTTGCATATTTAAACTATTCTTTGCTGGTGCTGTTCATTTGGGGGTAAAAACAAAACAAAACACACAAACTGTAACCTTTACTGCTCTGTTCTGTTTTTTCAACTTTACCAGGCTCTGCCACAGCTGAACCGATTGCTTTCAAATTTGGACACAAGCTTCACCTCACATACGGCAAGGTTCTTCTACACTTACATTACATATATGTCACACCGGGGGCTGGTAAAAAAGTTTTAATATTTGGTTCCACAAAATAGCGACATCTGCTGGACGTAAGCGGAAGCTCTTACACCTTGCACAAACGCTCACACTCCACACACACGTGACCAATGTTTGCGATTCACACACCCTCCAACCAGACACAAATCCACCCTCCTCACACACCCCCGCACACATGCCAATTGTACTTACTTCACACACCCTCCCAAAACACACAAAAACCCACAAAATTCCAGCATGCTACACCGGGAGGCCACTAACATGCCACATGTTTGCAATTCCCACACCCTACGAGATCACACAAAAACACCCTCCTCACACCCCCCACGCACATGACTTTTCTACTTACTGCCCACACCCTCCGAACGCACGCAAAATGGCAGAATACTTCGGGCTGCTCCAGTGGCAACAGTGCTTCGTGACACATCGCATACACTACGGCCGTTGGCTGCCAGCAATCAAAATGGCGCCGACGGCTCTGTCCCTTACTAGGACACTCGGGAACGCCAATGGCGGCAGTAGCCCATGTGACATAGTAAGGACGAGAGCCCGTCGACGCTATTTTCTGGACTGGCAACCGGCGCACCTTCGCCCTTACTATCTGAGCGAGACGACCGCTCCCATTGCTCCACCCTACTGACAGAGTAAGTTCTAACAGCCGTCGGAGACAGTTTCAGTGCTGGCTGCCGAGGGCCAGGTGCCAATACTTCCATGCCGGAACGAACGCACACTCCACCGACTACCATTTTTAACAGGTATCGGTGGGCCTGCGGGGGGGGGGGGGGCGTGGGGATGTTATTGCGTCCATGTTCGGTGGGGAGGGCAGGGGGCGGTTATCCCCATTCTCTTTTCCACTTAACCTGGCTCTGCCACTGCAATGCGTGGCCGGGTACAGCTAGTAATATATATATATTTTACTCCCTTTACCCTCATAATACATTTACATGGGAACCTAATGATAACCTGGATTTCAAAGGTTCTGGCTAGATTCACCAGAGCTATAAACCTCTTTCTCCTTAATTGGGTTTCTTTTGATACATCGGGGTAAAACCAGATTTTTTGCCCTAAATAGAGAGAGGACCTATATGTCATAAAAAGCTTCAAAATTTTGTCTCTATCCGAAGATAGAGTAAATTTCACCATAAGGGTTCCTCTACCCTCTATTTGGGCACTATACGATGTTTCTAATAATTCAGTAACATTTAAAGTCCCTTGACTTTCCTGGTTAGTTTTTAATCCTTGATTGTCTACACCTAAAAAGAAAGCATTAGCAATTACAGGATGTTTATCCAAAGGCAATAGCAATATTTCAGAAAAATAATTTTTCAACTGTTCCCTAGGTGAGATTAGTTTGCATCTAGGAAAGTTTACTGCTCTTAAATTCAGATACCGAGCTGAATTCTCTAGGTTTTCCACCTTCCTAGAAAGCAACTCTTCTCCCTTTATTATACTGCTCTGCACATTTTTAATCACATTTATATTTTGTTCTACTTTCTTCAGTGTTACCCCATTACTAGATACTAAAGGGTTTATATTTAACAAAGCTAATTGCATTTCTTTAATACTGTTATTTAGATTTATGATGTTTTTTTGTAGCAACATCATAGTATGCCACAAAGTCTCCATAGATATTTGTTTTGGGCTCTCAGGAATAGCATTAGGAGTAGAAGAGAGAGTTATTGTTCCTAACAGTTCCTTAGTTGCATTGTCACCCATAGAAGACAATGGTTCCAATTCCCCAGGAATCACAGATCTCTTTGGGGATCCACCCAACATCGCTCCATCTTTCTGCTCCTCTAGATGGTAAATGGGTTCCTTCCCACCCATTTCTTCGGGTATTAACCTCTCTGCACCGAAGACCTCCTCAAACGGGCTCAATTCAGATAACGCAGTCCGTTCTTTGAGTGAGCCTGGTTCTCTGGTGCATGGAATTCATTTAGGAGGAGTTGGAGTATTGGGAGCTCCGGGACTAAGGCTGACATCACCTAGCAGTATAGGTGCTTGCTCTTCACCTGAAACTGCAGCAAGACTCTCCGGAGACAATTTTTCTGTGAGTGGGTAATATCCTGTTAGTCTACTTTGTATGGGAGAGGGTTTAGCAGGGGTTGAGGCATCCTGCCTAACCTTCCCTTTGCGTTTTGTGTGTGGCATTATGAATATTCAAAAGCTAAAAGACAATACAGGATTACTCACACTTCTGTAGAACAGCAAAAGCCGATTGAAATGGAGAGTCTGCAAGTTCAATTCAGCAGCAAGGAGATTGAGGCGCCTTACCGCCTTCGCTGGCCTTCGCCGGACCAAGCCGCACACCCCTTACGGAGTGCGCGGCTTAGGCAGCGCGCCGGCGGCAGCGGTGCGCCGCCAGCTGCTTATTATATAGCGGCTGGCGCTTCCACTTACGTCACTGGGGTCGCCTCCCTGTGGGTTCCGCAATCTGGAGCCTGTAGTTCTTCCTGGGGTAAAGATTTCAAAACAGCGCTTCTTCCAGGTGCGGCGGGATTGGGACTCCTCCCTCTCTCCAACAGCTCCCAAAGTTCTTTCTCGCCAGCTGCTTATTATATAGTGGCTGGCGCTTCCGCTTACGTCACCGGGGTCGCCTCCCTGTGGGTTCCGCAATCCGGAGCCTGTAGTTCTTCCTGGGGTAAAGATTTCAAAACAGCGCTTCTTCCAGGTGCCGTGGGATTGGGACTCCTCTCCTCTCTCCAACAGCTCCCCCCCTCTCCAGATTTTCCTTGATGTAATGAGACATAGCTTGAGTCTCCAAGGGTGAAAGGGCATAGGTGAGCCCCCGAGGAGGTTCTGTGCCGGGAAGAAGGTTAATGGCACAGTCGAATGGTCGATGAGGCGGGACCGTCTCGGCCTTCTGCTTGGAAAAGACGTCAGAGTAAATGCCATAGGAGGCCGGAAAGCCTTGGAGACTGACAAGAGCAGTTGAGCATTGCACTGCAACTACCGGTTGGAGGCAATTGTGGTGACAAGTCGTCCCCCATTGGGTTAACTGTAAGGTTCTCCAGTTGAATTGGGGACAATGTTCTTGGAGCCAGGGGAGCCCCAGGACGACGGGGTGTATGGAGTGTTCCAAAATGTGGAAGGAAATCTGCTCGAGGTGAAGAAGCCCAACCCGCAGTTGGATGGGTTCCATGAGGTGTGCCACTCACCCCGGGAAGGGCTTGCCTTGGATAGACGAGATGACCAATGGGGCCTGGGCGCGAACCTGTAGAATTTGCAAGTGCTCCACTAGACTCTTCATAATAAAGTTGCCCCTGGCTCATGTGTCTACCAGGGCTAAGGTATGGAACTCGCCGTCCGCGGAGGTCAGTGCAACTGGTAGGGTTAGTGGAGGTGCAGGTGATGTTAGGCCCAGGAAGAGACCTCCTTCAGGTCCTAGGCCCGGGAGTTTTCCAGCCGCACTGGGCATGCGGCTACTCGGTGGCCTGCCACGCCGCAGTAGAAGCAGAGTCCTTCCCTAATTCACCTTCGACGCTCCTGCGTGGAGAGTCTCCCTCAGCCCAATTGCATGGGTTCCTCGGACGGTGCTCGGGAGCCTCCTGATTCGCCTTTGGGAGAAGGCGAGCATCAAGGACACCTAGAGGGAGTCGAGGTTTTCATGGTCATCTGGGCCTCTTGACGGTGCTCTTGATGGCGTCTATCAATACGCCCTGCTAGATTGATGAGGGCATTCAGGGACCTGGGTAGCTCCCGGCCTGTGAGCTCGTCTTTGATTCTAGGACTGAGTCCCTGTAGAAAGATGGTTCGTAGGCAGGCTGGGCCCCAACTGAGCTCTGAAGAGAGGGTCCGGAACTCGATGGCAAACTCGGCCAGCGTTCTCGAACCCTGACACAGTTGGAGAAGCTTGGGTGTGGCGGAAACCTCCTGAGTGGGATCACCGAAACTCATTCGGAAAAGCTCCCAGAATTCTCTCAAATTACTCAGAATGGGGTCATCCCGTTCCCACAGGGGAGAAACCCATTCCAGGGCTTTCCCTTCGAGGAGAGAGAGAATGAAGGTGGTCTTGGTTGCATCGTCGGGAAAAAGGGTCGGCTGTAGACGGAAGTGCATATTGCACTGGTTAATGAAACCCCTACAGGACCGGGGTTCCCCAGAAAAGTGTGGTGGTGTAGGCAGGTGAATCACTGAGCGGGCCCCAGGAGCCATGGACGTAGATGGCAAAGTGGAGTTCATGGGCCCTAATGCCTCGAAGCGTTGGTTCAGGCTCTCCACTGTGGAGACAAGGGCATCAAGGGTTTTCTGCTGGTCGGGGATGGCCTGGCGGGCAGATGCCTCTGCCGGGTTCATGGACTTGGCAATTTGTTATGACCAGGAGGGATCGAGAACACTTGGACTGACGGGGAAGTTGGTACGACCTTAGGAGATGGCTCCTCAGGTTTCCCCGTTGGATGGCGAGGCGGAACAGAAGTTGGAACTGGCTGGATCATCGCTGCAGGCAACTTGGATGGACCTTCGAGAGGTCAAAGAGGCGTGAAGTTGGTGCAAGGGCCAACTGGATCTTCGCCACTGGAAGACCGCGGCCTCCCCGGGAGGAGCCCATAGGGACCCGAGCCGCTGGGACTTAGGTGGGCCCTTGAAGGAGGATGGTCCGAGAGAAGTCCGAGGTCGAATACCAGAGGATCACCACTTGCCAGTCCGAAGTCACACACCGAGGAACCACTGCTTGCCAGTCCGAAGTCAAACACCAAGGGATCACCGAGAAGAAGCAGGAATCAGGAACAGGAACCGAAGTACCAGGAGACTCACTGGAGTGAGCAGACTTGTAGCAAACAAGTTGCCAAATCAAGGAGTGAGCAGAGGAAGTCTCCTTTTATACTTTCCCTGATCTAGGCCATTAGAAACAGGTGTAGGCAATTTGGGAGATGAGGACCCTTTAAATCAGCCAATGGGGCGCAGCCATGCCCCTAAGGGCAGGGCAGCTATCTTGGATCCCAGAAGCCCTGCAGAACGGCCCGACGCCGCGAGGGGAGGCCTGGGGCATCTCCCCCGCCAACCATCCCTGCGGGGAGGTGCGGTGAGGTGCGGGGACAAACAGCCTGAGTTCCCCAGTGCTGCCGCGGCGGCCCGATGCCACGGCTCAGGTAGGGGGTTGCAGCCACGGGCAGCCACGGCACGCAGCAATTAAAAAATCATGGAATAGGAGGCAGTGTCCTTTTGTGAATTGCAAACTGGTTAAAAATAGGAAACAGCGAGTAGGATTAAATGGTTAGTTTTCTCAGTGGAGAAAGGTAAACAGTGGAGTGCTTCAGGGATCTATACTGGAAAGGGGCACAATGAGTGAGTTGATCAAATTTACAGATAACACAAGATTATTCAGAGTTGTTAAATCTTAAGCAGAATTTGAGAAATTGCAGGAAGACCTTGTGAGACTGGAAGACTGAGCATTCAAAAGGCAGATGAACTTTAATGTGGACAAGTGCAAGGTGATGCATATAGGGAAAAATAACTCATGTTGTAGTTACACGATGTTAGGTATATTAGGAATTACCACCTAGGAAAAAGATCTAGGCGTCATAGCAGACAATACATTGAAATTATTGGCCCAGTATGCTTTAGTGTTCAAAAAGTGAACAGGAATTATTAAAACAGGAATAGTGAATAAAACAAGGAATGCTATAATATCTCTTTATTACTCCATTGTGAGACTACACTTGAGTACTGTGTGCAATTCTGGTAGCCACATCTCAAAACAGTTACAGAGAAGGGTGGACTAGAAAAGGTACAGAAAGGGGTGACCAAAATGATAAAGGAGATGGAATGGCTCCCCTATGAGGAAAGTCTAAAGAGGTTAGGGCTGTTCACCTTAGAAAAAAGATGGCTGAATGAGAATATGACAGAGGTCTATAAAATCATGAGAGGACTAGGGCATGGGATAGACTTAGCTTTTGGGTACTTGCCAGGTTCTTATGGCCTGGATTGGCCACTGTTGGAAACAGGATGCTGGGCTTGATGGACCCTTGGTCTGACCCAGTATGGCATGTTCTTATGTAAATGTGAATTGGTTAGTTACACTTTTGGATAATAAAAGGACTAAGGGGCACTCCATGAAGTTAGCAAGTAAATTAACTATTCTGAATAATTTTGTATTATCTGCAAATATGATTACCTCATTCGTCGTATTCCTTTCCAGATCATTTATAAATATATTGAAAAGCATGGGTCCCAAGACAGATCCCTGAGGCACTCCACTGTAGGGATGTGCAGACCAAAAGTTTATGTTCATAAGTCCATAAGTCAAAAGGGGGGGGGGGGGGGGGGGGGGGGGGGGTAATTTTCGGTCAATATGGACATATGTAGAATTCCATAAGTTGAGTCTATGTCCATAAGTCGCCCATTAAAGTCAATGGGGGAAGGATTTCCAGCCTATTTTTGGCTGCAGAATTGGGGTTTTCTTATCAATTGGCCCAGGAGAGAGTTCCCTTTCCTTTGTGCAGGGAAGGACTCCCTGGAACGGGTCCACCCCTAGAGTTGGGTGTACCCGGTGTTTACATTGGCGTCCAGTGAATATCGTTGGCGTCTAGTGAATTCCGTTGGCGTCTAGTGAATTCCGACTGCACTTACGCACTTCAGCTGATGATAAAGGAATTGGAAGATCTCTCAGAAATAAGAATACGTGTGGGAACACAAGGTCTGGATGAACAGGCAGGCACAGCAATGGAGTTAAAACACTTGTGGGAACACAAGGCCTGGATGAACAGGCACATCATTCGAGGACAGAGGTCAATCCCAGCTAGGGACACAAGGCCTGGATGAACAGGCACAGGAACTAGGTTAAAACACTGGTAGCTCGCCAGCATCTTTCTGATGCATGCTAGAATATTGGCAGCGGTATGGGTATGGTCCGTCAGGTGGGTGTGCAGTAAAGCCCACCTCCACCCTGATGCTTGTTCAGTAATAGAGCTGCTGGCTGCCCCTGCCTCAGCCATGTCCCACCAGTGTGCTGTCAGAGAGAGGTAAGAGTGTGCAGCATTCATGGCGGTCCAGATATCGCAGGTGAAATGCACTCTTCCGTCTGCCTTACCTAGCAGTGCTTGCAAGCGACTGAGACAGTGCTTGTACAGGCTGGGGATGACCTTTCTACTAAATGTGGTTCTGGAGGGGACTTTGTAATTTGGAAGTACGACCTTCAAAAAACGTTTGAAACCCACATTCTCCACTAACTGCAGGGGCAGGTCATCAAGGGCTATCATTTCCCCAATGCTCCTGGTTACAACTTTTGAGGCTGCCTGCCTCCTACCCCGGGATAGCGTTACCGCACTCCACCCCATTTCCTCCATGGTGCATTGTCGCTTCTGCCACATGTCAGTGGGTTGCTGGCCTGCCGCCTGACTGCTAGAAGGGTATGAGGGCGTGGGCTGACTCTGCTGCTTTCCTACCACTGCACCCTTGTTGGAAGGGGAAGGGGTCCCTCGACTGAAACTGCCACCATCCCCAGATGGCAGTAATCTTGTTGGGTGTTGCCTGTTAATATGATCTGTCATGCCAAAATTTGATAGATGTCCCATTTGCTTGCCTCTGCTAATATCCCTGGCACAGTAATTACACCGAGCATAACGCGGGTCTTCTGTCACTGTAAAATGTGCCCAGATCGCAGATTTCTTTTGTGATCCTCCTCTCTTTCCCACCCTGGGGGTGGATGGTGGCACTGGAGTTGAGGTACTAGGGGTAGTGGGTGTGGGTGGTACACCCACTGCACCCAGAGAAGCAATGCCAGCGGGGGCAACAGTCACCCTCTGTCTCCCTTCTGATAGCTCTTCCTCCTCCTCGATATCACTGGAATGTCTCCCCTGCTGCAGAATTCTGGAGGTGGAGGCTAAAACAGGACTAACTGATAATTCTACCGAAGATTCGTCAGATATTACATCTTCTGTTTCTGATGAGAATCCCACCCAAGAAGATTCTTCTTCTGAATCAGAAGCTAACAGTGCCAGCACTACCTTGTCACCGGGAAGTTTTACTGGAGACTTCTGTCCCCTGGCTGCTCTTGGGTGTGTAAATTTTGTCTGGCTAGACTCTGCCTCATCTTCACTCTCCTCCAAAACTACAGGGCCAGAAACACGTGGTGGCGATTGCAAAGTTTCATGGTCCGATTTCTTTTTTTTTGCCATGGAACTGCCATCCCCTAGAAAGACTTTTGATTGCGACAGTTGCCTTTTTAGCTGTACTGGTGATGTTGCACTGGTGTCTTTTGCGGTGCCTCTGCTGCCAGTCCCAATAAGTCGCTTGCATCTCTCTTTCCCAGACATTATGGATTTAATGTCACTGAGTACTAGTGGTAACACTGCCCACTGTCCCACAATAATAATGTTCAGTCTGTTTAAAATTCCCAAATGAACAGACCCACTGAAGGACAATGCTCAGTCTGTTTAAAATACCAAAATGAACCTACCCACTGAAGGACAATGCTCAGTCTGTTTAAAATACCAAAATGAACAGACCCGCTCAATAACAATGTTCAGTCTGTTTAAAATACCAAAATGAACAGACCACTGAAGGACAATGCTCAGTCTGTTTAAAATACCAAAATGAACAGACCCGCTCAATAACAATGTTCAGTCTGTTTAAAATACCAAAATGAACAGACCCACTCAAGAACAATGCTCAGTCTGTTTAAAATACCAAAATGAACAGACCCACTCAATAACAATGTTCAGACTGTTTAAAATACCAAAATGAACAGACCCACTGAAGGACAATGCTCAGTCTGTTTAAAATACCAAAATGAACAGACCCACTCAAGAACAATGCTCAGTCTGTTTAAAATACCAAAATGAACAGACCCACTCAAGGACAATGTTGTTAAGTCTGTTTAAAAATACCAAATTGAACAGACTCACTGAAGGACAATGTTCAGTCTGTTTACAATGCCCACTGCCTCACTGCCTGCCTGGCAGTGAGTGCACTCAATGTGTGTGTGTGTGCAGTACACACAGAACTAGCTTGCTTTTCAGCAGATATGAGGCAGAGTACTCCCAGCCCTGGCACTTCCCAGCAGACCCACTGAAGGACAATGTTGTTAAGTCTGTTTAAAAATACCAAATTGAACAGACTCACTGAAGGGCAATGTTCAGTCTGTTTACAATGCCCACTGCCTCACTGCCTGCCTGGCAGTGCACTCAATGTGTGTGTGTGCAGTACACACAGAACTAGCTTGCTTTTCAGCAGATAAGAGGCAGAGTACTCCCGGCCCTGGCACTTCCCAGCAGACCCACTCAAGGACAATGTTGTTAAGTCTGTTTAAAAATACCAAATTGAACAGACTCACTGAAGGACAATGTTCAGTCTGTTTACAATGCCCACTGCCTCACTGCCTGCCTGACAGTGCACTCAATGTGTGTGTGTGCAGTACATACAGAACTAGCTTGCTTTTAGGTAGATATGAGGCAGAGTACTGCGGCCCAGGCACTTCCCAGCAGACCCACTCAAGGACAATGTTGTTAAGTCTGTTTAAAAATACCAAATTGAACAGACTCACTGAAGGGCAATGTTCAGTCTGTTTACAATGCCCACTGCCTCACTGCCTGCCTGGCAGTGAGTGCACTCAATGTGTGTGTGTGTGTGCAGTACACACAGAACTAGCTTGCTTTTAAGCAGATATGAGGCAGAGTACTCCCAGCCCTGGCACTTCCCAGCAGACCCACTCAAGGACAATGTTGTTAAGTCTGTTTAAAAATACCAAATTGAACAGACTCACTGAAGGACAATGTTCAGTCTGTTTACAATGCCCACTGTCTCACTGCCTGCCTGGCAGTGCACTCAGTGTGTGTGTGTGCAGTACACACAGAACTAGCTTGCTTTTCAGCAGATAAGAGGCAGAGTACTGCGGCCCAGGCACTTCCCAGCAGACCCACTCAAGGACAATGGTGTTAAGTCTGTTTAAAAATACCAAATTGAACAGACTCACTGAAGGCCAATCTTCACTCTGTTTACAATGCCCACTGCCTCACTGCCTGCCTGGCAGTGCACTCAATGTGCGTGTGTGCAGTACACACAGAACTAGCTTGCTTTTAAGCAGATAAGAGGCAGAGTACTCCCAGCCCTGGCACTTCCCAGCATAAAATGAACAGACTCACTCAATAACAATGTTAAGTTTTTGTTTTTTTAGCCTAACACAGAATCTGTTCTGTGTTGTCTATTATCTGGTTCTGGTTCTGCTTTACTGCCTGCCTGCCTGCCTCAGCATGCCTCTGCCCACCTCCCCACAGAATCGCTGGAAATGTCCGTGAGCCCTCGTGCTGCTGCTGCTTATATAGTGGTGGCTCATCAGTAAATCCTCAGAGAAGCACTGAATGACAGCGCGATTCGCTGCATTCAGTGCTTCTCTGAAAACGTGAACGCAGATTCGCTGCGTTCCGGTATCCATGCCGACCTGTCCGGCCCTTTCCTGTGAGTCACTGCGACTCACAGGAAAGGGTCAGACAGGTTGGCATGGTTATCGCAGGGGCGCTGCCATTTTGAGGTTATCCGGGGCTCCGAGCTCGCAGGTAATGGCGGCGATAAAAGCGCGCGCCTCGCGGTTCGACGTATTCATCATAGCTATGTTGAATACGTTGGAATCCGATCGTTTTTGCCTCATCACTTTTTTAAGTTAAAAAAAAAATTACGTTGCGTTTTACATATGCGTTGAAAACGAATGCACACCCCTACTCCACTGCCCACTCCCTTCCACTGAGAAAATTGTCCATTTAATCCTACTCTCTGTTTCCTGTCTTTTAGCCAGTTTGCAATCCATGAAAGGACGTCGACACCTATCCCATGACTTTTTACTTTTCCTAGAAGCCTGTCATGAGGAGCTTTGCAAATACCTTCTGAAAATCCAAATACACTACATGTACCGGTTCACCTTTATCTACATGTATATTAACCCCTTCAAAAAAGTGAAGCAGATTTATGAGGTAAGACTTGCCTTAGGTAAAGCCATGCTAATTTTGTTCCATTAAACCATGTCTTTCTATATGTTCTGTGATTTTGATCTTTAGAACAGTTTCCACTATTTTTCCTGGTACTGAAGTCAAGCTAACTGATCTGTGGTTTCCTGGATCGCCCCTGGAGCCCTTTTTAAATATTGGGGTTATATTAGCCAACCTCCAGTCTTCAGGTACAATGGTTGATTTTATTGATAAGTTACACATTTTTCTAATAGGTCTGAAATTTAATTTTTGAGTTCCTTCAGAACCCTGGGGTGTATACCATCCGGTCCGGTCTTCAGTTTGTCAATCAGGCCTACCACATCTTCTAGGCTAACTGTGATTTGGTTCAGTCCATTTGTATTATTACCCATGAAAACCTTCTCTGGAATGAACATCCTCTTCAGTAAACACCAAAGCAAAGAAATAGTTTAATCTTTCCGCAATGGCCTTATCTTCTCTAAATGCCCCTTTAACCCCTTGATCATCTAACGGTGTAACTGACTCCCTCACAGGCTATCTGCTTCGGAAATATTTGAAAAAGTTTTTAGTGTGAGTTTTTGCCTCTACTGCCAGCTTCTTTTCAAATTCTCTCTTAGCCTGTCTTATCAATGTCTTACATTTAACTTGCCAACGCTTATGCTTTATCCTATTTTCTTCTGTTGAATTCTTCTTCCAATTTCTGAATGAATGAATGAATGAATGAAGATCTTTTGGTTAAATAGCCTCTTTCACCTCACCTTTTAACCATGCCGATAATCATTTTGCTTTCTTTCCACCTTTTGTAATGTGTGGAATACATCTAGACTGTGCTTCTATGATGGTATTTTTTAACAATGTCCATGACTCTTGCACACTTTTTACCTTTGTAGCTGCTCCTTTCAGTTTCTTTTCTAACTATTTTTCTCATTTTATCAAAGTTTCCTTTTGAATGTTTAGCACAAGATCTGTGGATTACCTTACTGTCCCCCTTCCAGTCATTAATTCAAATTTAATCATATTATGATTACTATTGCCAAGAGCCCCCACCACCGTTACCTCTCTCACCAAATCCTGTGCTTCACTGAGAATTAGATCTAAAATTGCTCCCTTCTCATCAGTTCCTGAACCAATTGCTCCATAAATCTATCATTTATTCCATCCAGGAATTTTGTCGCTCTAGCATGTTCTGATGATACATTTACCCAGTCAATATTGAGGTAATTGAAATCTCCCACTGTTACTGTACTACGAATTCGGTAGCTTCCCTAATTACTCTTAGCATTTCACTGTCTGTCACACCATCTTGGCCAGGTGGACGGTTGAATACTCCTATCACTATAGTCTTCCCCAACACACAAGGGATTCTACCCATAAAGATTCGATTGTGCATTTAGTCTCATGCAGGATGTTTATCCTGTTGGAATCTATGCCATCCTGGACATAAAGTGCCACACCGCCTCCCGGATGCTCCTCTCTGTCATTGCGATATAATTTGTACCTCGGTATAGCACTGTCCCATTGGTTATCCTCCTTCCACCATGTCTCTGAGATGCTAATTAAGTCTATGTCATCATAGACTTAATTTGCTATACATTCTAATTCTCCCATCTTACTTCTTAGACTTTTGGAATTTATATACAAACATTTCAAAGTTTGTTTTTTGTTTGTATTTTCATTCTGCTTTTTTATTGATAGGGATACATTAGAATATTTCAGCTCAGGTGAGTTTTTAGCTACAGGCACTTGGGCTACTTTTCTAATTATTGGAACCTCACTGTCGGGATGCCCTAATTCTAATGCATTATTAGTATCCTTTGAAGATACATCTCTCCGAACCATGCGCTGCAGAGCGACTGTTGGCTTTCCCCTTTGTTCTAGTTTAAAAGCTGCTCTATCTCCTTTTTAAAGGTTAGTGCCAGCAGTCTGGTTCCACGCTGGTTAAGTGGAGCCCATCCCTTTGGAAGAAACTCCCCCTTCCCCAAAAGGTTCCCCAGTTCCTTAAAAACTGAATCCCTCTTCCTTGCACCATCGTCTCATCCACGCATTGAGACTCCATAGCTCTACCTGCCTCTGGTGACCTGCGCGTGGAACAGGGAGGTTCTGGATTTAAGCCTAAAAGCCTAAATTTGGCTTCCAGAATCTCCCTCCCACAATTTCCTATGTCGTTGGTGCCCACATGTACCACGACAGCCGGCTCCTCCCCAGCACTGTTTAATATCCTATCTATTTGACACTTGAGGTCTGCCACGTTTGCACCAGGTATAGGCATGTTCCCAGGCAATCTTCACGCCCACCAGCCATCTAATTATATCTCTGCCTTTACTTTTGCTTGAAAGGCTTCTACCAGTTGTTTGGCAAGGGTCTTCTTCTCAAACTCTACTAGCTACCTCCCAACAAGTTTTGCTCCATAGCTGAAACTTATGTGATTGAGGATATTCTCTTTTCCCATATCCTACCAGCAACCCTAGATTTTTTCTCTTTTTTAGTTTTTCATACTGTCCTCAACTTCCACTATCTCCCGCTGTCATTGCCCCTTACTTCATTGTCTGAGGTCTAGTCCTCCTCCTTGATTATAGCAAAACCCTGAAAAGTTACCCCAGCCTAGCTACTTAGAACAAGGGGAATTTTATCCTTTTAGTAAACTCATATATTTCCTTATACCCACTAAGTAGTTCTACTTTCCCCTTGGAACGTGCTAAAAGACTAAACCCTGTTGGGGACCTATCTCACCAAGATGGTGACAATGAGGAAACGTTTCCTCCCTCATTGCCATACTGCCCCTGCTATGGGTCTTATTATCATAACCATAACAGAGCAACCTGGAGAAACCTCCTATTCTCCTTTAACTTCATCACTTTTATCAAAGGGGTCTTCATTCTTTTTTTATCATAAAGGAAAAACTCCTCCTCATGCTTATTCTCCACACTAACAGGTTCATTTTTAAACATTGTATACATAAAAATTATCACTTGCATGCATAAAATAGCATATGTATTACCGGAAGCCCACTGAGTATTTTTACCCCAAGGGATCTGGTTGGCCTCATGCAATATTAGAGGGGCATGCCTTTTGAGTGGAACTTCCAATCCATGCAGGAGAGATGGGCCACTACCCCCTGAATGCATCTAGATCTCCCTCTTACTCCTATCAGGATTACTCACCATTCCCTGATAGTGGTGGGGAATCAGGAGAGCGCAGCCAATACAGCACTGACCACAACAAGCACAGGCAGGGGTATAGTGAGCACGGGGGGGGGGGGGGGGGAGGCCTACAGCACTTCCACCAAGTCCGCATCCATCCAGCTGCGAGGAGACATGATAGTCAATGCTGCTGTTCATCATCTGAGTGCTCAGCCAGATCCCGTGGCAGCAATGCGGATGGCAGAGCTCAAACACCGAAGCCACCATCAGGTACCCATGATACAGTGCCACAGCCAACCAAGGAGCTCAGTAAGGGGCTGATTTTAAAAGTCAGAGGATTTACGCGCATGGGGGGGTTACGTGCGCTGGGCTAAATTTATAAAGGCCCGGCGACGCATGTAAAGCCCCGGGATGCATCTAAGTCCCGGGGCTTTACAAAAGGGGCGGGCCAGGTGTGGGCTGGGGGCAGGCTGGGGGCAGGGCCAGAGGCCTCCAGCACAGCGGCCATTTGCCGCTGTGTCAGAGGATCGCGTGCCAGCAGACTGCCGGCGCGTGCAACCTGTGCCTGCCTCCAGGCAGGCGCAAAAGATGAAACAACAATTTTGGGGGGATTTAGGTTAGGGTTAGGGGTGGAAAGGATAGGGGAAGGGGTGGGAAAGACAGGCTAGGGTGTTATAAAATTGGGTGCACATGTGGGTGCGCCGGGTAGCGCACGCGCACATGTACACCCGCGTGTACTTTTGAAAATCTAACCCTAAGTCTATTTTATTGAGCGCAGATAGGGCTTTGTGGGGAGAGTGAAGAGGAAGGGACAGAATAAAGTGGGCGAAGTGCAGGTGGTGGACGTCTTCCCCAAGTACCGGATCTCCCAGCACACTCTCCTAGTCTCCTCTACTTTGGCATCTTTACATTCCTTCTCAGTGGTGAGTAAGGCAGACTGGGATGAGGTCGTGCACTCATCAGAACTGCCCGAAGGGGAGCATGAACTGTGGAAATCGGTGCACAAAAATCTTAGGCATCGCATCGGATACAGGCACTATATTGACCTGTTCTTATTGCTGGAGGGGCATAGGAAGCAAGGGCAGACCAAGTGGGAACGAAAGAAGGAGTTGGATGCAGCCAAGCCTGCATAGAGAGAAATTGTGAACTGGATGCGGGCATTTGCCCAAATGGCTTCTGTGGTCATGCATGTGGAACCCTCCACTCTGCAGCTTTTGTTCATGTATCTTGATACCATTTTGGGTGCCTACCAGGAGCACAGCGGGTTCGCATGGCTGAACTACAATGAAGCCCTTTGGGAAAGAATGGACAGCAAGACCACCAGGTCTTCAGAAAGATAGGACGTCAGCGTTTAGCTCACAAAAATGACCACGCGCACCCCCAACGCCAAACCAGGAGCACAGTCCTTACGCAGTGAATAGGCACGGAGTGGACAAGTCAAGTGCCCACAAATCCCCAATGATGTCTGCTGGAGATTTAACCAGGGAGCTTGCTTCAATGCTGATTGCAGGTACAAGCATGTCTACAATCGATGCACAGCACCGCAACAGGGGAACAAATGCCCATGCAAGGATAAATAAAGGGCGGGCTCTGGCTATCTGATGAAAAGATAGGAAATAGAGAGTAGGACTAAAAGGTCAATTTTCTAAATTGTGAAAGATCATTAGTGGAGTACCATAAAGTCGGGATCTATGCTGTTTAACATATTCATAAATAAATAAGGTGATTAAATTTGCAGATAGCACAAAATTATTCAAAGTTGTTAATACAGCAGTGCATTACGAGGAAATGGAAAAGGACCTTGGAAGACTAGAAAGCTTGGGTTCTGAATGGCAGATGAAATTTGATGTGCAGATTTTTGTGCAGATGAAATGAAATTTAATGTGGATAAGTGCAAGGTGATGCATATAGGGAAAAATAACCCATGCGTTGGGTTCCATATTAGGTGCTACAACCCAAGAAAGAGATCTAGGTGTCATAGTGGATAACACATTGAAATCGTCGGTACAGTGTGCTGCGGCAGTCAAAAAAGCAAACAGAATGTTGGGAATTATTAGAAAAGGAATGGTGAATAAAACAGAAAATGTCATAATGCCTCTGTATCGCTCCATGGTGAGACCGCGCCTTGAATACTGTGTGCAATTCTGGTCGCTGCATCTCAAAAAAGATATAATTGCGATGGAGAAGGTACAGAGAAGGGCTACCAAAATGATAAGGGGAATGGAACAACTCCCCTATGAGGAAAGACTAAAGAGGTTAGGACTTTTCAGCTTGGAGAAGAGACGACTGAGGGGGGATATGATAGAGGTGTTTAAAATCATGAGAGGTCTAGAACGGGTAGATGTGAATCAGTTATTTACTCTTTTGGATAGTAGAAAGACTAGGGGGAACTCCATGAAGTTAGCATGGGGCACATTTAAAACTAATCGGAGAAAGTTATTTTTTACTCAACGCACAATTAAACTCTGGAATTTGTTGCCAGAGAATGTGGTTAGTGCAGTTAGTATAGCTGTGTTTAAAAAAGGATTGGATAAGTTCTTGGAGGAGACGTCCATTACCTGCTATTAAGTTCACTTAGAGAATAGCCACTGCCATTAGCAATGGTTACATGGAATAGACTTAGTTTTTGGGTACTTGCCAGGTTCTTATGGCTTGGATTAGCCACTGTTGGAAACAGGATGCTGGGCTTGATGGACCCTTGGTCTGACCCAGTATGGCATTTTCTTATGTTCTTATGATGTGGAAAAAATGTGAAGTAATGCATATAGGAAAATTTAAATGCAAATATAGGTACATAATACTGGGTTTTGTATTGGGAGTCACCATCTTGGAGTCTTTAAGAGGTATGCCTGAGAAATATTTTCTGTTTAGTTTATTCATTTCGCATGCTGCTATAATTAATTTTGTTTATTGCAAATGAAAAAAAAAAGGGACAGGGATGATATTGAGCAGGCGGCCACATCAAGGCGGTGAAATTTTGCCTGCTGCGATTGCACCTGGTTTGCACACTATCGTCCCCATAGTGCCAAAGGAAAAGGTGTAGGTATTTCTGGTGCTGCTGCTGGCGATAATGTCTGAGATATTATTACCCACAGTGCTACAGGCCCCCAAATTTCCTAAACCCTGCTTAAACCTGCCCAAACTCTTCCTCTTTCTCTCATTTGAATTTTCAATTCACAATGCGGTAGTTATCGCCTTAACACACGTGATAACGTCCCATCGCGATCTGAAGAATGACCCTATAAGATAGCTGAATAATAGCATTGCATGTGCTGGCAGCTGGCTGGCGCGCAGAGATTACTTCTGCTCCAGAGGAGCTGTAAATACGAAAATAAAAAAGATTCCTGTCACCCAAAACTGGAGACTGTGCAAGACTCGGTGGCATTGGGGCCTCTGGCTCTCCGGGGCTTAACGAGATGTTTAAATCCAGCAGCGTTTGTGCTTGCTCTGCACTCGCGCCCACGCCTGGAAGCACACCCGGAGTTGTTGCACCACTTCGTGTAAAAAAGGTCCCAATGGAAAACTGAGGTGGGACAGGAGTAGTTGGAGTCGGGGATTCCCCTCTAACTCTTCCCTTCCTCTTTGTATGAAGCATTTAGGAAAATTGTATTGGGATTCTTGCTTACACCAAAAACCAACTGCTATCTTGAAATCTCATTTGGCAGCCGCTGCATTTCAGAGACTCCTCCACCGCTACTCCGTCCTAGTCCGGACTAAGCTGGACCAAGCCGCGCACGTGCGGCTTTGGCGGCGTGCCGGCGGCTAAGGCGCGCCGCAGTAGCGCTGATTATATGGGCGCAGGCCCCTCCCAGTGACGTCAAGGGGACCAGGAAACGAGGAGAGTCAGCTGTAGTCTCTGGCACCAGGTAGGGTCTCCGATCCCCAAACAGCTGCGGGCCATCATATTTTATAACATGTTTTTATTGTTCATTGCCTAGAGCCTAGGCACAGGCAGCATATAAGAGACCAAATAAATAAATAAATAAATAAATAAATAGAATAACAGTTTATTGCCTTCTCCTCCAGGTACTTGTCCAAATCTTTTTTAAACCAAACTTTGCTAACTGCCTTAACCACAACTCATATCTTCTGGCAATGAATTCCAGAGCTTAATGTTGCATTGAGTAAAAAAGCATTTTCTCTGATTTGCTTTAAATGTGCTACTTACTAACTTCATGAAGTTTCCCCTACATTTTTTTTATTATTTGAAAAAGTAAATAACCGATTCACATTCAAGTGCTTTATTCTACTCATGATTTTATAGAGACCTCTAACAAAACTCCCTCAGCTGTCTCATCTCCAAAGGAAACAGCCCTAACATCTTTAGCCTTTCCTCACAGGATAGCTTTTCTATCCCCTTTATCATTTTGATCTCCCTACCCTGTACCTTTTCCAGTTAGCTATTTTTTTTTTTAGATGTGGCTTCCAGTACTTTAGGTGTGGTCTCGCCATGGAATGATATAGAGGTATTATGACATTTGCTGTTTTATTTTCATTACTTTCCTAACAATTTCTAACATTCTGTTTGCTTTTTTTTTTATCACCATCACACATTGAGCTGAGCATTTCAAAATATTGTCCATGATGATGTTCAGATCCTTTCCCTGGGTAATAACTCCTAATATGGAACCTAACATCATGTAAGTACAGCATGGGAAACATTTTCCCATGTACATCACTTTGTAGTCATCCACTTTACATTTTATCTACCATTTGGAAGCCCAATGTCCCAGTCTTGCAAAGTCTTCCTGCAATTTTGCACCATCTGCTTGTGATTTCACTACTCAGAATAATTTTGTGTCATCTGTAAATTCATCTCCTCTTTTCCATCCCATTTATAAATTACATTAAAAAGTCCCAGTCCCAGTACAGATCCCTGAGGCATTCCAATGTTTACCTTTCTCCTACTCGCTATCATTTAACCAGTTTGCAGTCCACAATAGGACATTGCCTCCTATTCCATGACTTTTATTTTTCTTAGGAATCTTTCATGGAAACATATTCTGAAAATCCAAAAACATCAAGCCATTTGCGGCTGTGTCGGAGGATCATGTGCCAGCAGGTGCAAGAAGTAAATCGGAGTGGCCTGGGAGGGAAGGGGGGAAGGCTGCGGGCATCGGCGCACACAAGATGCACTTCTGTGCACCACCTTGCGTGCGCCAACCCTCAATTTTATAACAAGTGCGCACCTGTGCGTGCAAGTTATAAAACTGGGCATCCATGTGTGCCCTGCGCGTAGGTATTAAAATCTACCCCTATATTTTCTAAAGGGTTCACAGATGTGTCCATATGTGCATGCATAAGCAAATTTGTGCATGTAAAAAAGGGGCAGTCTAGGTGCATTCCTGGGCGGAACCAATATTTACAAGTATAAGTTGCTATTTCAGAGCCTGCCAAATCAAATTTTGAATATTTATATCTACTAATTATCTGGCATAAGTGAGAATAAACATATTTATTGACAAACAGTGACTTGGTGAGGGGTGTGGGTAAACTGGGGAGAGTTTAGGTTGAAGAATCAGGAAGGTATCAATGACATAGAGATGGACTGGGCAAACTGGTGACTGAATTGGTAAAACTGGTCATTTCCTTCATGCACATGTTTTAAAATACATGTGTGAAATCTCCACATGTAAATATTTAAAATTAGGAGCACAAATACACGCACATAGCAGATACGCACCACTTATCCAGATAATTTTTGACTTATCCAGATAAGTCTTAAAAAGCACTACATATCCAGCTGATGGCCAAATTTTAAAACCCCCCTCATATAAAATACAGGGGTTAATGCCGCGGCTGGGCCTTGTGCGTGCCGTGCGTATTTTAGAAGAGGCCCAGCAGTGCGCACAAGAGCCAGGCCTCTTCCAAGGGGGAAGCCGGGGGGCATGTTTGGGGTGGGGAGGGGAGGCTGGGACAGTGGCATTTATTGTTGTCCCGGAGTTTCGCACGCTGGCTGGCTGCCAGCGTGCGAAACTTACTTCAGGTTGGGCTCCGAAGTAAGTCTGAGGAAAAAAGGCAGAAAAGGGAAAAAGGGAGGAACTAGGGGTTGGAGAGGGGAGGAGAGGGGAAGGGAGGTTAGAATAGGGGTAGGAAAGTTCCCTCCCAGTCCGCTTCTTAATTGGAGCGGACTGGGAGGGAACTGGGGAAGGACTCATCGCCGCATGAATTTTGCTAAACTGTCCCCCCCTTCTTTAGCGTGCCGCATGCACATGAGCACAAAATCCGGGGTGCATGTGCGCGTGGGCCACCGATTTTATAACATGCGTGCGCACTGGCGCACGCATGTTATAAAATCAGTGCATCCATGTGCGTGTGCCGGGATGCGCATGCACATGGATGTGCGTGACCAGGCCCTTTGTAAAATGCATGCAGCGCGTACAAGGCCTGGCCACACTCATAACCCCCCCCCCCTCTCCACAAACTTATATGCACGAGCCTTTTTAAATTTACTTGATACAAAACAAATATTTATTAAATATAACTAAAACCAAAAATATGGTATAAACAATACAATTAGTCCTACCAATCAAAATCATAAACAGATGATCCGATCAGGGAAAGCATTCTAATCATAAACCAACCTAAATAGATACATTTTTAATAACATTTTGAATATTTATTTTGCACAGGTTGACAGACGTAAACATATAGAAACATAGAAACATAGAAATGACGGCAGAAGAAGACCAAATGGCCCATCCAGTCTGCCCAGCAAGCTTCACACATTTTTTCTCTCATACTTATCTGTTTCTCTTAGCTCTTGGTTCTATTTCCCTTCCACCCCCACCATTAATGTAGAGAGCAGTGATGGAGCTGCATCCAAGTGAAATATCAAGCTTGATCCTGCAGGAAAAAGCACTGCTTATCCCTAAGCGCTAGCAACATGGAAAAACTACTGTTTGAAACCCTGCCAGGTACTTATGACCTGGATTGGCCACTGCAGGAAACAGGTTGCTGGGCTTGATGGGCCTTCAGTTTGACCAGGTATGGCAAGTCTTATGTTCTGCATTCTTTTGTACTGATAATATTATCAATGACATCAGATCCAGAGCACATTTATTAACTACACTCTTCTAAACAGCACAAGCAGAATAATAAAGACAGGCTATCTGGGAAGTTCTCTGATATCTTTTTTCTTGCAGTATATCCCACTACCTTCTGTTGCTTATCACCAGTTTCCAATCCAGTTTACTACCCAGTCCTATGCTAATTTGTTCATAATGCTCCTGTAGGGTACCATGGTAATGTCCTGATCAATTCTTTTGTCACCAGATTTGGTGGACACTACTTACCTCTGGTAAAAATAGCCTGTCTCATATCCCATTATATGCTGTATTCAAAGTAGTTTATTATCATTTAATTTAATAGTAATTGCATTAATTTCCCCACCAATGAGCTTGATCTGGTTACTATCCCTGTCGCTATTCTCATGTGACCATGTATATCTGCTCATCTCTTGTCCTCTGGAACCAGTTCTATTTCCAAAGAATGATTCAGCTGAAACAGGAGACCTTATTCTTTTATTAATATACTTAATTATCCTTTTTGACTGATTATGGTACTTTCATCTTTATTTCTTTCATTGTTAATTTTAGCTTGTCTGATTACTCTCTTTTTCCTTGTTATATATTATTTCATTTTGTCTTTCTCTGACCCCTTCATTTTCATATTTCCAAAAAATTACACATCCTGATGCATTTCAGTAGGAAGATAATTCTGACTACTCAGCACAGTCACAATGCAGAGAGATTTACTCTGTGCTAGGCAACTAACAACTTACAAATTTAAAATAGACTCATATAACTAAAATACTCACTTTTATAGAAACATAGAAAACCATTCACAATGCTGTTCATATGATTAGACCATGAGCTTACTATTACAGAGTGTTTTGAATAAATGGTGCTAAATATTGCACAGGTTCGTGCAATGGTGAAAATAGGTCATGCTAATAAAAAAAAAAGCTGCAAACATTATCACCTTATTCAATAAGAATTAGCTATTCAGGTAAAGCATATCTTAAGGAGGCAACTCATTAAAAGGGGGCTACAATCTGAGGAGTCTACGCATTAAAATATGATACATTTTGCAGTTATTTTGTGACAAATGCATTTATCTCTATATATACATACAGGGGCTGATTTTCAAAGCCCTATGCGCGTAAATCCAGAGGATTTACGTAAGCCGGGCCCTCGCCTATGTAAGAAAATTCAACCCACACTGTTTAAAATATGTTGCAATTTTTTTAAAATATGAAGTTTAAATTATAAATAACAAAGTAAACAGATTAAATCATAGAGCATCTTATTTTATTTTAAATGGGTAAGAAAACCGTTTTTTCATTAAGGCCTGAATTCACTAAAGCCACAAGGCTTAGTGAATCCCGGTGCTAATGGGGGGCGGTCCTGTGCTAGCCAGCAGCGATCGCATCGCGTCGCACCGAATAACCATAAAAGGTGTAGTTATTTGGCACGAAATAGGCAGCGAAAAGGCTCCTTACCTTTTCGCTG
Source organism: Rhinatrema bivittatum (assembly GCF_901001135.1). Classification (NCBI taxonomy): domain Eukaryota; kingdom Metazoa; phylum Chordata; class Amphibia; order Gymnophiona; family Rhinatrematidae; genus Rhinatrema; species Rhinatrema bivittatum. Next base: position 56,049,741 of record NC_042631.1, read on the forward strand.
TCTACGCCGTCTTCGCGGAGTCGGCCCCGGTGATGCCCCGACTCCTTCTATTCCGGGGCCGACTCCGCCCCGATGTAGCTAACGCAGGCCTGCGCTAAGCTTTCCAGCTATCGCTACCAGCGCAAGCGTGCGATAGCCTTAGAAAATAAGGCCCTAAGTTATTTATTTGGGGGTACATAGTCAAAGATAGTCTAAGTAAGTTAGCTGGATAAGAATTATCCAGCTAACTTACAAAGAATATTCAGCGGCACAGCTATGTTGCTGAATATCTCCAAATAAATCACTAGTTAGCTAAATAAGTCTTATCCAGCTAACTTTACACCTGCTATTGAACAGGCCTAACTTATCCTGTTAACTGGATAAGTCCAAATATCGGCACTTCTTCGGCTATGTTATAGAAACATAGAAATATAGAATTGACGGCAGAAGACCAAATGGCCCATCCAGTCTGCCCAGCAAGCTTTCACACTTATTTTTCTCATACTTATCTGTTAATCTGACTGCTGAGGTCAGGGCCCTTATTGGTAACTTTTTGGTTCTAATTTCCTTCCACCCCCACCATTGATGTAGAGAGCAGTGCTGGAGCTGCATCAAAGTGAAGTATCAAGCCTAATTGGTTAGGGGTAGTAACTGCCACAGTAAGCAAGCTACTCCCATGCTTATTTGTTTGCCCAGCCTGTGCAATTTAATCCTTGTTGGTTGTTATCTGAATATAAATTTATATTAATTTATAATATTAATTAATTTATATTAATTTAAATGCCGGTATAGAAAAACACAAATAAATAAATAAATAAATATTAATTTATATTATAAAACTATGTATTACTTCCTTTTCTCTTTTGGAAATACAAATATTATTAAATGAATATTTGTTAACTACTGTAAACAAATTTGAAATGTTCTCATGAAAAATTGGTTTATAAAAATTATTAAATAAATAAATAAAATAAATTCCTTTTTTCTTCATTGCCCCCTTGCCGTTGAAGCATTGAACTGCACTGTATATGTATTCAAAGTGAAATAACAGGCTGGATTGGTTCAGGGTAGTATCTGGATAAGTAACTCTTCCTTGAAATGCCTATATCCCACCCACCAGTTATCCAGCTAACCACTTAGCTGGATACATACTTATCCAGCTAAGTGCAGCTGCTGAACTGGACTGGATATTCAGCCACCTCCACTTAGCTGTCAAAGTACTTACTTAGGCTAAGTAATACTTAATATTAGCCTCTTGGGAATTTTAACTAAAATGAAAAAAAGAAAAGTTAAAGTATTGAAAAATTAAATATATGAGTAAAAATTGTAAATCTATGATAACATAAAATAAAAAAGTAAGATTTGCTAAGGTAACAAACTCTTATTTTTCCAATTAAAAAAAAGCTACTTAGAGGTCTTAAGAAATGTTCTTTCTTGATAAAATTTGAGTCAAAAGTCTTATTTTAGCTGTGGTTGGCAACTTCACTCTATAGGATAATTTTGATTATGAATGGAAATTAAAATATATCAAACTAAACCTATAACTGGATTAAAAATTAGTCTAAATCTGAAATATTTTTGTGCTATCATGCTTTACTGAGTAAGATGATATGTTTAACGCATGATACCCTGGTAATTGGGATGAACATTTTTCAAAGCTGGATAAATTGTCTGAAAATTGCCCTCAGTTAATCCAGCTAAACTTTGCACAGAATTCCATAGCATGCACAGTTTTAGCTGGTTTGAAATGGGCGGGCAATCCTAGAACATATTTATGGTGGAGTTAGAAAACATCATGCTTAGATAGGATTTTCAAATCTTCCTGTGCAGTTTTTAGGTAAAAATATCTGACCACAGAAAAACGAGATGCAAAATTTAGGGGGGTCGTTCTACTCATTTGCAGCTTTCAAAGGAAGAGTATGTGCCAGTGCATGCACATTATTTATTTATTTATTTAGATTTCCTATGCTCCACCTAGAATTGGAGAGAGGTGGGATATAGGTTTTTAAAATAAAAATAAGACTAATAAGAACAGAAACATTTCCCTTTGAAAATTATGTACAACATTCATGGGCACAAAGTAGCAGGGGACTTGTCACCTAGGTGGTGGTCTTTGAAAATGTCACCTTAATTCTTTAGCATCTCATAATGAATATGCCTCATTACAGGGCAAACTCTATCAATAAGCACACTAGGCCTGTGGCTAGGGTGGAAAACATTGAGAGGCAGCAAGCCTGTTGTTGAATCTCATCCAGCTAAGCTCTCTGTGCTCTGTTCAGACATTCATCTCCCAGGCAGCCTACATAGAATTGGAGGGGAGGATGAAAAGCAGAAAAGGACAGAGTGAGCAAAGAAAAACTACACTGCAATCTACTATCCAGACACTTCTACTGTCCAGGCTGCAGCAAACAGCAGAGAGCAATGAAAAGGCACTCTTTAGGGATGTGCAGAGCAAAATTTTATGTTCATATTTTTTATGTCCGAAAGGGGGTCCCACTTGCGGCCAATATGGACATAAAAAAAATCCAATGAGTTGGGTATATGTACATATGTGCAAAAAAAAAAATTAAACCCCCTCACCCTCCTTAATCCCCCCCCCAGACTTACCACAACTCCCTGGTGATCGAGCGAGGAGTGAGGACGTCATTTCTGCAATCCTTGGCGAGAAGCATGTGACGTCGGTGGCACGTCGAGTGACGCGGCGTCACGTGATTCCCGGCTTGTTCGCGCCGGACGGCTCGTTCGGCCCAAAAAGAACTTTTGGCCAGCTTGGGGGGGTCAGGAGGCCCCCCCAAGCTGGCCAAAAGTTCTTTTTGGGCCGAACGAGCCGTCCGGCGCGAACGAGCCGGGAATCACGTGGCGCCGCGTCACTCAGACGCGACGTCACGTGATTCCCGGCAAGTTCGCGCCGGACGGCTCGTTCGGCCCAAAAAGAACTTTTGGCCAGCTTGGGGGGGCTGACCCCCTCAAGCTGGCCAAAAGTTCTTTTTGGGCCGAATGAGCCGTCCGGCGCGAACTTGCCGGGAATCACGTGACGTCGGCGTCACGTGATTCCCGGCTTGTTCGCGCCGAACGAGCGACGTCACGTGGCGCCGCGTCACTCAGAACGAGCCGTCCGGCGCGAACGAGCCGGGAATCACGTGGCGCCGCGTCACTCAGACGCGACGTCACGTGATTCCCGGCAAGTTCGCGCCGGACGGCTCGTTCGGCCCAAAAAGAACTTTTGGCCAGCTTGGGGGGGCTGACCCCCTCAAGCTGGCCAAAAGTTCTTTTTGGGCCGAACGAGCCGTCCGGCGCGAACTTGCCGGGAATCACGTGACGTCGCGTCTGAGTGACGCGGCGCCACGTGATTCCCGGCTCGTTCGCACCGGACGGCTCGTTCGGCCCAAAAAGAACTTTTGGCCAGCTTGGGGGGGTCAGGAGGCCCCCCCAAGCTGGCCAAAAGTTCTTTTTGGGCCGAACGAGCCGTCCGGCGCGAACGAGCCGGGAATCACGTGACGCCGGCGTCACTCGACGTGCCGCCGACGTCACATGCTTCTCGCCAAGGATTGCAGAAATGGCGTCCTCACTCCTCGCTCCATCACCAGGGAGTTGTGGTAAGTCGGGGGGGGGGATTAAGGAGGGTGAGGGGGTTTATATTTTTATTTTGGCTCAACAATCGCGATTTCCCACATATCGAACATATCTATGTTCGATATGTGGGAAATCCGATCGTTTATGTCGAATCAATTTTTTAAGTAAAAAAAAAATATGAGTTGCGTTTTACTAATGCGGTCAATCCGAATGCACACCCCTAGCACTCTTATCCCTAATCCAAACCCTCTCCTGTCATTCACAGAGATTAGGAGAGGGACTGAGCCTGCAGCACACCAAGCAAAGAAAAGCTTTTCTGCTCCCTAGTTCAAACTTGGGCTGGTGCAAGATTAGAGAGGGAGTGGAGATGCAAGGGAAAGCAGAGTAGAGACTTCTTCCTCATCCTTCTTCACTGTAGTTCAAGTTCTCCCTCTATTGATCGTGGATTCTATGCCCCAGATCTTGGAACCTTTCTTCCTTCCCACATTTTCCTTCTCCTTAGATCCTGGAACTTTGCCCTCAAACCCTGATTAATAAGCTATAGCTACTTCAGAATACCTTGGAAAAGGTATTAAGTGAGAAGAAAACAAGCAACCATATTATTCCTATCAAAAAGGAAATGCTCTGATTCCTAATCACAAAGAGAGTTACTTTCCAAATTCTTACGCTGCTTTTCAAACATTTAAACTTGATAGGCTAGCCTATTTGAGCACTATTAACAGTTTCAATGTCTTAGGTCATCCCAGTAGGCTCCTCTTCATGTTCTAGTTCTTTCCTCAGCCAAATTCCTCTCTTCTAATTGTAGAGTATTATAGGTTTCTAAAATTCCAGCCATGTGGAATATGATTCTATTAGCTACTAGATTGGAGGTAAAACATTTTATCTTTCAAAAATATAATGAAAACCTGGTTATTTGGTCAGATCCTTTAGAAAAACAGGACATTGTTTATCAGGTTCATAATTTAGGAATCATATCACTTCACCTCCATATCAATTCATTAGTCAGGAATTCTTACTACAAGCTCAGGATGATACGCTAAATTTGTCCTTATCTGGCCAAACAATGATCTCAAAACAGTTGTACATGATTTAGGCAGTAGAAGAGGACCAGAAGGCTCAGCAGTAGAAGAGGACCGGAAGGCTCATCTGCATACTGATCCCAGCATCCCCTGGGAGAGGAGACCAGAGGTCACCGCAAGTGATCCAGGATTGAATTCCACAGCCCCAGCTTCCAGAGGCCCTGCACACTTTGCTCATCTGCATACTCCTCCCAGCATCCCCCGGGAGAGGAGTCCAGAGGTAACCACAAGTGATCCAGGGATTGAATTCCACAGCTCCAGCTTCCAGAGGCTTCACACCCTTTGCAGTAGAAGAGGACTGGATAGCTCATCTACATACTGCTCCAAGCACCCCCTGGGAAAGGAGTCCAGAGGTCACCGCAAGAAACTGTGAGGGAGTCTGTTGGACCGCTGGATGACCGAGGGGTTAAAGAGGCTCTTAGGGAAGATAAGGTTATTGCAGAAAGACTAAATTAATTATTTGCTTCCGTGTTTACTAATGAGGATGTTGGGGAGATAAAAGTTCCAGAAATGCTTTTCAAGGGTAATGAGTCAGACGAACTGAACCAAATCACTGTGAACCTGGAAGATGTAATATGCCAGATTGACAAATTAAAGAGTAGCAAATCACCTGGACCGGATGGTATGCATCCTAGTCTTCTGAAGGAACTAAAAAATGAAATTTCTGATCTATTACTTAAAATTTGTAACATCATTAAAATCATCCATTGTATCTGAAGACTGGAGGGTGGCCAATACAGCCCCAATATTTAAAAAGGGCACCAGGGGCGATCCGGAAAACTATAGACCAGTAAACCTGACTTCAGTGCCGGGAAAAATAGTGGAAACTATTCTAAAGATCAAAATCGTAGAGCATATAGAAAGACATGGTTTAATAGAACACAGTCAACATGGATTTACCCAAGGGAAGCTTTGCCAAACAAATCTGCTTCTTTTTTTTGAAGGGGTTAATAAACATATGGATAAAGGTGAACCAGTAGATGTAGTATATTTAGATTTTTAGAAGGCACTTGACAAAGTCCCTCAAGAGAGGCTCTTAAGAAAACGAAAAAGTCATGGGTGGCAATTTCCTTTCATGGATTACAAACTGGCTAAAAGACTGGAAACAGAGAGTAGGATTAAATGGACAATTTTCTCAGTGGAAGGGAGTGGGTAGTGGAGTGCCTCAGGGATCTGTATTGGGACCCTTACTTTTCAATATATTTATAAATGATCTGGAAAGAAATACGACGAGTGAGGTAATCAAATGTGCAGATAATATAAAATTGTTCAGAGTAGTTAAATCACAAGCAGATTGTGATTAATTGCAGGAAGACCTTGTGAGACTGGAAAATTGGGCATCGAAATGGCAGATGAAATTTAATGTGGATAAGTGCAAGGTGATGCACATAGGGAAAAATAACCCATGCTATAGTTACACAATGTTAGGTTCCATATTAGGTGCTACTACTCAAGAAAGAGATCTAGGCATCATAGTGGATAACACATTGAAATTGTCGGTTCAGTATGCTGCGGCAGTCAAGAAAGCAAACAGAATGTTGGGAATTATTAGAAAGGAAATGGTGAATAAAACAGAAAATGTCATAATGCCTCTGTATCACTCCATGGCGAGACCACACCTTGAATACTGTGTACAATTCTGGTCGCACTGAGAGGAGAGGATTACCTTGCTGGTGGCTGAAAGGAATCAGTAAGTTTTTGCTTGGGACATTGCCTTTTTCAAAAGTATTGGGGCAAAGTTAACTATTTGGGAATATTATTTATTGTGTTTGTGTGTTTGTGCTTTTAATAGTCTGTAAAGCAGCGAATAAACAAGTTAGACTTTGTATTTTTAGTCAGTAAGTAAGGCAGCTAGTAAGCAGTAGTTAGTGTGTTTATTTATTTTTTTTTAATTTATAACTTTTATTGGCCACATGGCAACAGCCTGTACAAATTCCGCTAGCAAAGTAAATGTAAAATGTACATAAACAGGTACAATGAATTTTTGTCAACAACATCAACAAGGACATGTCGCCTTAAGAGGTTTTATAACCCTGAATTCCCCCCCCCCCCCCCAATGAGGTGTACAACTATTGTCCTGAAAATATTGTTGAGGTATAGCAAAGCACAATCACAAACAGAAAAAAAATATATATATATGAAGGTAGGCATAAAACCAAGGCTCGGAAATGGGCCCCCAGAGCACAGGGCTTGCTGACTCCTCAAACTACCTTCACTGGTTCAGGACCAGTATCTAATTGGGTTATTTCATTCTACCCTCCTCCCATATTAATTTGCAACCAGCGATCATATGGTCCCCATATCTTGGAAAAGTTATGTACCGACTTATTTTTATAGGCAGTGATCCACCCAAGGCTATGCATGGTCCTGACTGCTGCCTGTACCAACAATAGTGTAGGTACCTGCACATCTTTCCAATATTGTGCAATGAGGCATCTTGTCGCAGTTACCACGTACTTAATAAAATAATTATGAAACTTATAAGTGTCTTTAAGTTCCTCATTCAACAATGCTTGAGACGGAGTTAATTGAACTGTGATTCGTAGTATAGTTGTGAGCCAATCAGAAATCAAATTCCACAGAGAGTGAACCTTGGGACAAGTCCACCATAAATGAAAAAATGTTCCTTTTGCCCCACAATTCTTCCAGCACAGTCCTGAAGAACTCGGCCTCATGTGTTGCAGCTGGGCTGGGGTGACATACCATCGGAAGTACAATTTATATCCATTTTCGATATGCTTAGCAGAAATGAAACCTGTTCGCAAGCCTTGAAACACCCGCAGCCAGTCCTCCCTGGTCCAGTCGCATTGTAAGTCCAGTTGCCAGGCTCGAATGTGGGATGCAGAGAGGGAAAAACCACCACACAACAAGCCATATATGTTAGAAATATGTTTATCCACCTTGCTGGCATGTCTACACATGCTTTCAAATGTGGACATCCCTTTTATCAAATCATGCTCTACCTGATTGCTATTACAAAAATGTCTAACTTGCAAGTATTTAAACAAATCTGCAAATGGCAGCTTATGCCGTTCACGCAGTGTCTGAAATGGAAGCATCCCTCCAGGTGTCCACACATGAGCAAATTGCGTAATACCACTTGAAATCCAGTGGGAAAAGACCAAAGGGTGCCCTGCAGGTCTGAATGTCTTATGATAAAATAAATGAGTGCTTTGGAAAAAGTTTTGTGTGCCCACTAAGGGGCGGATTTTCAGAGCCCTGCTCGCCTAAATCCGCCCAAAACCGGGCGGATTTAGGTGAGCAAGGCCCTGCGCGCCGGTGAGCCTATTTTACATAGGCCTACCGGCGCGCACAGAGCCCCGGGACTCGCGTAAGTCCCGGGGTTCTCCGAGGGTGGCGTGTCGGGGGGCGGGCCCGGTCGTCGCGGCGTTTCGGGGGCGTGTCGGCAGCGTTTGGGGGGCAGGTACGGGGGCGTGGCTATGGCCCGGGGCGTGGCCGCACCCTCCGTACCCGCCCCCAGGTCGTGGCCCGGCGCGCAAGAGGCCCGCTGGCGCGCGGGGATTTACGCCTCCCTCTGGGAGGCGTAAATCCCCCAACAAAGGTAAGGTGGGGGCTTAGACAGGGCCGGGTGGGTGGGTTAGGTAGGGGAAGGGAGGGGAAGGTGAGGGGAGGGCAAAAGGAAGTTCCCTCCGAGGCCGCTCCAATTTCGGAGCGGCCTCGGAGGGAACGGGGGTAGGCTGCGCGGCTCGGCGCGCACCGGCTATACAAAATCGATAGCCTTGCGCGCGCCGATCCAGGTTTTTAGCGGATACGCGTGGCTCCGCGCGTATCTACTAAAATCCAGCCTATTCGCGGAGTATGAAAATCCGCCCCTAAGTGTTTTTTCCATTTTTCCCAGATCGACAGAGTTACCTCTATCGTATCAGGTAGCTGCCCGCTCTGGGGCCAGGTAGCCCGCCTCTGCCACAAAAGCGCATTGATAGGCATAACTCCTATGATCGCTTACTCCAGCTGTACCCAGGGCTTGCCAGGGGTATCCCTATGCCATTCGACAGCTGCAGCACCCTGATAGCGAGCTAGGTTAGGCATCCCCAATCCGCCCTGCAAGCGGGGCAGATATAAAGTCTGCCTTGCAATTCGAGCTCGTTTGCCTTTCCACAGATATTTATTCAATCGGTTCTGCCATTTATCCAAAAGCTGTACTGGGACCAGTATGGGCAATGTTTGCATTAGGTACAGAAGCCGAGGCATAATATTCATCTTAACCACCGCCATTCTCCCTAACCATGAAATGTGGTACCGGTCCCATTCTTCAAGGTCTTTGTAGATTTTAGCCAATAAAGGCATGTAATTTAGTTGGAACAAGCTATCATTCACCCCAAATATACCCCCAGGTATTTCAATTTTTGCTTAGCCCACTTAAAAGGATAACCTTGTTTTATCTGAACTTCCATTCCGAAGGGTAAGGATACATTAAGCAATTCGGATTTATCCCAGTTAATGGTGAACCCCGAAGCAGAGCTGAATTCAGTAATTTCTTTGGTGACTTCTCGCAGCGATTGTATAGGGTCAGTAATGGTAAACAGAATATCGTCTGCGAATAAGGAGAGCTTGGATGAAAAGCCACCCACCTGTATCCCAGATATTAACTGGTTGCTCCTAATTTTTTGAGCAAATGGTTCCAAATAGAGTGCAAACAGTAAGGGGGATAGTGGACACCCCTGCCTAGTCCCTCTCTGTACAGCAAAAGGTGATGAATACCCCCCATTAATTTTTAGACAAGCTGTGGGTGCTTCATAAAGTTTACTGATCCATTTGATAAATCTATCCCCTAAATGGAAGTGCCGCAAGGTCTGAAATAAAAAGGGCCAATGCACATAGTCAAGGCTTTCTCCGCATCAATAGCCAGGAGTGTCATAGGAATTTGCTGGGATCTCGCCCACCACATAGCGTCAACGGCCTTCCTGACGTTATCAGACGCCATTCATCCCGGAATGAAGCCCGACTGGTCTGAATGGATCAAGTCAGGGAGAAAAGTGTTGAGCCTATGGGCCAAGATTTTTGCGAGTAATTTCATGTCCAAATTGATTAAAGAAATGGGGCGATATGACCCGCACAAAGTAGGGTCTCGCCCCGGCTTGGCCAAAAGTGTCACCCCCGCCAGATTCGCCACCCTGGAGAGAGAGCCCTGATCTTGCAATGAGTTAAATAATTTTACCAGAGGAGGAATTATCGTGGTGGCAAATTTCTTGTAAAAAACGGCCGTAAAGCCATCCAAGCCAGGTGATTTGCCCGACTTCAAAGCCCGAATGGCCCACAATACCTCCGCCGCCGTGATATCCCGAGTTAAAAATTTTTGAGCATCTTGAGGTATCTGGGGAAACTGTATGTTTGCCAGGTAGTGGTCGATCACTGCGGGGGGAATATTAGTGTTAGTAGCATATAGAGCTGAATAAAATCGCAAAAACCTTTGTCTAATTGCAGTATTAGAAGTAATGATTGTCCCCTGTTCGTCTTTCAACTTGACTATATTGAGCAGGGATTGTTGGGCCTTTAACTTACGTGCCAGATACCTTCCAGCTCTATTCCCTCCTTCATAGAATGCCTGTTTTGCACGTTCCAGGCATAACGCTACCTGAGCCGATTCAATTTCCACCAATTGCATTCTTAATTTATCCATTTGGGCCAAAAGGTGATTATTCCCTGAAGTGGAATGTAAAAGTTCTAACCTTTGTATCTGCCCAATAATTTCAATCTTATCCCTCTGTTTCTGTTTTTTCACATGAGCACCCCTGGCAATGAGTCTACCTCTAACGACTGCTTTGAGACAGTCCCACAGCGTGGTCGGGGCAATGTCCGGGGTATCATTAAGGTGTAGGTATTCCTGAATATTTGAGTCTAGAAGGTCACAAAATTCGTCATCAGCCAGCAGGCTGTCGTTAAGCTTCCAATATCTGATGCCTTTGTCCATAGCAGAAAAAACTATCTGTAGCGATACTGGACTATGATCTGACCAGGTAGCTGTCCCTATAGTTGGGTCACTAACATAATTAGAACAGCTTTTTGTAACCAGCAGATAATCTATTCTAGAATATGTCTTGTGAACTTTAGAAAAGAAAGTATAGCCCCTGCTAGTGGGGTGCCATACCCTCCAAGAGTCAATTAAACTGTACCGACGGAGGAAGCAGTGAAAGCTCTGCCGGTCTTTCTTCTTAGTTTGTATGTTCCCTTGGGAGTTATCCAATCTGGGATTGGAGCTCAGATTAAAATCACCCCCGATGATCAAATGTCCCTCTGCACATTGATCGATAAGCTTAGATAGGCGGTCTAGGTAAGATCCTTGAGCACTATTGGGAGCATATACGCTTAGTAAGGAGTATTTTTCCCCTCCAATAGCAATGATTAACATAAGATATCTACCCTCTGGATCAGAGTAGCAGGCCAGTTCTTCATACATTAGATCTCTATGAATTAGTATTCCAACCCCAAGGTACTTGTGGGACAATGGCCTGGCCGCCCAGTATTGCCTGGGTTAGTTCATATTTTGGAGTAAGCGTTCGTATCTCTTTTTTAAATGTGTTTCTTGAACCATCCCAATCATGACCTTATAATAGGTCAAGTCAGAGAAATGAGACTGCCTTTTAAGTGGCGAGTTCAGCCCCTTAACATTAAGGGACCAAATCGTTATATTCGCCATACCATCTGAATATGAAGTCCATGAGAATATACCCCTGAGCCCTGCTGTGCATTGGCTTGACCGGCCGTCTGAGAAATAATGTTTGCTGTACCCTCATACATAAAACAAACATAATGGCCTTGTCCCACCTCGCTCCCCCCCCCCCCTTTCCCAACCCCTCCGCAGCATATCTCTCTCTCGAGGACATTACTGCTTGTATAATGGAGGAAACAGTCATTCTAACAGTTGCCTTCAACCCGACATCTTACAAAATTAAATATAATCATCAAACATAGCCATGAGGCTCCCCTTTGTAAATCCCAAGAAGAGCCTCCGTGCGCAAGCCAGATAAATATGACATAGCCGTGAGGCTCCCCTTTGTAAATCTCAAGAAGAGCCTCCGTGCGCAAGCCAGATAAATATGTTTTCATTAACATATATAAACGTGTAAACCTAATAAGTACACACGGAGTCACCGCTCCATGCAGTTAACATGTGAATCTGGTGTATAGAACACCCGAAGTACACAACCCCTTAAACTTGTGTCCTTTTCAGCGCTCCCACGTGTAGAAAATAAAATGAACTCGTACAGGAATCCCCTGCCTGCAAATACTCAGCCGTGGGGGTCTTTATCCGGGTGGCATCGCAGCCTTCGGTCTCCCCTGATTACCCGTTGCCACCTTGGCGGTTCATCCTTGCGTGCATTAGGTGGTGGGGGCGCAGGTAATTCTGCACAGTCATGATAGCCCGCCTCTTTTAAAACTTGGGAGGCCTCTACGGGTGTCCTCACCCTATGCGTCTCCCCTTTAACTGTGAAGCTGAGTCCGAACGGAAACAGCCATCGATATCGGATGTTTTCTTTACGGAGAAGACCAGTAATAGGCTGAAAGTCCCTTCGTTTCTTGATTGTAGTCGGTGCGAGATCGATAAAGATCATGATCTCGTGCCCGTCCCATTTCCACATGGACTGCCGTCTCGCTATGCTGGCGATTTTTTCTTTGAGTCCAAAATCCAGGTAACAGGCTATGATATCTCTAGGTACATTAGTGCCCCTAGGGCCCAGCACTCGATGTGCCCGTACTAGTTTAATCTCTGCTTCTGAAACTGCGGCCTTATCCACCTCGCCCGCAGTAAGCAGCATGGCGCTGATCTGTACCACCACTGCTGCACTGTCAGCGTAGTCAGGAAGCTCCGGTATGCCGCGAAAGCGGAGATTTTGCCGTCGTGACCGATTTTCAAGGTCTTCTACTTTGTCCTGGAGGCGTTCCATCTCACAGTGGAATGTGTTCAGCTGCCCCCGTGCATTTCTCAGCCCATCGCTGTTGGCTTCAGCTCGTGTCTCCACCTCGAATAGGCACCGACCATGTTCTGCAATATCACCTCGAAGCTCCTCGATCGATGTCTTAATATCCGCTGTATTGGCAGCTAATTCTTTTTTCAGGTCCTCGAACCATCCCCGCATTTCGGACTTGGTGGGTAATTCGATTAGTCCTTGCGGCGATTCCGCCCTACCGTCCGCCGGATTTGCAGCAGCCTCGGGCGCGTCAGCCATGTTGTTTTCCAGGGGCTCTCCTTCCTGCACAAGTTTATGATACGAGTACTTCTTTAAATCAAATGCTTTTCGTCTGGTCGTCATCTGCTACTCTTCCTATTGCATAAAATTGTATTTGACGCCTCGAGTGTCCAGCTAGGGGGTTTGATGATATCAGATGCTGTCGGTCATCGGAGGAGACTCGGGTTTAGGCTGCCATCTGTCTCGATGACGTCACTTCCTCCAGTGTGTTTATTTTTAAAAGTCTGTAAGGCAACTAGTAAGCAGAACTGAGTGTATTTAAAAAAAAAAAAAAAAAAGTAGCCAGAAGCTAGAAATAAGTTAGGAGCAGTATATACCTAAGTAAAAATGTGGAAAAGTTCAGTTCATTTACTCACCTTGGAAAGGTGTTGAGGTAGTGTGATTTGGTTTGATTAGGTACCAACATTTGATAATCAAGAGAGCAGTGAGTCACTCTGGCTGACTAACTGAAGTTAGACTGTTTGGATTCCCCAACCCTCCCACCCCTCACCCACCCACCCCTAGCTCATCCATTAATTTGTAGGCAGGTGCCACTTTCACAAAAAAAAATCAAACCCCAACAAAAACTATATTGAGAGTTTGATCAGTCCCTTGTAGGTCACTACCAGACATATAGTGAATTCACTAATACGTTTAAAGGACATTAATTAGACACATTCCTACTCCCATAGCAACCTAAAACTTAACTAGGAACTGAACAAAATTGAGATGAAGGCAGCAGCCCAGCAGCAAGTGGGGGGCTTCCCAGTCTTTTGCATCGAGTGTCACATGTATGATTTTTTACCCGCCAGTGAGAAGTTGTACATGTGCATGTGATGCAAAGAGCTCCTGGCTCTCAGAGAACAAATTCGATTTCTGGAGGCTAGAGTGGCAGACCTGGAGGAGCTGAGGCAGACAGAGAGGTATATAGATGAGACCTTCAGGGACATAGTGTTAGAAACGCTGGCCGCGGCGCTCCATGCCCAGGTTTCTTGGCTGCCGGCTGTGGCGGGCCGCGACCGGGGTTGGGCTGGCGGCCACGGCGATGAATACTCACTGGGAACATTGGGGGCTCCTGCAGCGGCAGGCAGCCCTCTGTTTTTACTTCTTCGCAGCTTCTGCCGCTGCCTAATGGACCGCATGGGTTCAGCGGTCTGGCTCCTCCCCCTCAGCCTCCTAGGAGCCGCACACGTGGCTGAAGAAAGAATTTAAAGGAGCCATGACAGGAAATTGTCATGGCTCCCCCGGGGGCTCCTCCTTCTAGTTCCGGTATATAAGGCAAGGTCTGATACTCAGACCTTGCCTTGGTATTGAGGCTCTATGCTTGGTTCCTGTGTCGGTGTTCCAGATCCGCTTTTTGCCCCGCTTCTGCTCTTCTCCTCGTTGGACTGACTCTTTGGCTCCTGACCCTCGGACCGGTGGTGGTGATCTTCTGATATTGACTTGGACTGGCTCTGGACCCTTCTCCTTCGTTACTCCTGGATTGGCTTCGGACCATTCTCCTGTCTGCTCCTGGACTCTGTCTCAACTCTCTCTCTGTCTCAACTCTGTCTCTGGACTTCAACCCTTGGACTGGATTGGGACTATCTTTCAACGTGTACTCCCGGACTGATCACGACCTGCTGGAGGTGCCAGCCGTCTGGAACCCATGACCTGCAGGAGGCGCCTGCATCCAGACCATCTTCATTCTTCAGGGAGTCTCCTAAGTCCCAGCGGCCGTGTCCCTACAAGCTCCTCCTGGGGGGATCACGAGCTTCCAGGGTGAAGCCTTCATCTCAACATCTTCAACAGGCCTTGCCATCCGACGGTAGAGACCGAAGAGGGTTAACTTCCTTCTCGGCAGCGCTGACTCTACCTCGGAACAGGGGTCCACTCTCCGATTCATAACAGAAAAGCAAGGCCATTGACCCGGCAGAGGCCTCAGCTCGCCAGGCCATTCCTGGATTAGCCCAGAAGGTCATGGAGCAGCAACGTATACTAGAATCCATGGTGGCTTCCTTGCAACGACTTAATGCCCGTCTGGATTCTATAGCTGCAGCTCAGGCCGTCCCGCCACCATTGCCTTCGGTGGTGCAGAGTAATACCTGGTCCGTGATTCCATTACCGACTCCTCGACGCTACGCCGGAGACCCTCACTTGTGTCAAGGATTTCTTGACCAGTGCAGTATGCACTTTCATCTTCAAGCCTCCCTCTTTCCAGATGATCTTACCAAAACAACATATATCCTTTCGCTGTTGGAGGGTAAGGTACTGGCCTGGGCTTCCCCTTTCTGGCGATGGTCAGATCCAGTCCTACAAAATCTGCCTAAATTCTTGGAATTGTTTCAAGCGGTGTTTGACGATCCAGGGAAACAAGTGGTTGCTGGTTCCAAGCTTTTACAACTCTGGCAAGGAGGGCGACCACTGGCGGATTATACCATTGAATTCAGGCCTCTGGCATCCGAACTCCATTGGGAGGAGAACTGTCTACGGTCCATATTCTTAAAGGGTCTGTCACCCAGAATAAAAGATGAAATGGCAGCCCGAGAGTTACCTCAATCCTTGGACTCCATCGTGGATTTGGTAACCCGAATCAATCGACAACTACAGGAAAGAGGGATCAAGCACGAGAAGGCACATAGCGGGTGCCACTTCTTCTCGTTCGGTTCCTGCCTCCCAAACGGCACCTAATTCCGAAGGAACTACGGAGGAACCTATGCAGTTGGGATGGGGCCCCCTTTCTCCAGAAGAACTGCAAAGACACCGCAAGGCAGGCCTCTATCTCTATTGTGGAGGAGCGGGTCATCTCATTGCCCGTTGTCCAACACGTCCGGGAAACTCCAAAGCCTGGGCTCCATGGGGGAGTAACCCTAGGCATCACCTCTCCGGCTCCCCCACTAACTGCATGTCACCCTGAGTTTCGAAGATCATCGGTTCTCCACTCTGGCTTTAGTAGATTCTGGAGCTGGTGGAAATTTTATTCTACATTCATGTGATCCCCTGCCGGGGTGGATAACTCATCATACAGTTCCGATGGAATGTCACATTTCACCGAACCACACCGAAAGCATTTCCTTCTATATCATCCAAAGAGCAATCCATCCTATAGTTGTTGGCATTCCATGGTTACATCAACACAACCCACAATTCGACTGGACATCTCTTAAACTAATCCACTGGGGATCAACATGCCAAGAGACCTGCATTCACGGATCAAGTTCCTCCTGTAGCTTCATCTGTTCTTGTCGGTTTGAGGGTCTGCCGTCACAGTACAAGCAGTTTTCGGATGTTTTTTCCAAAAAGGGTGCGGACATTTTGCCTCCACATTGAGAATTCGATTGTAGCATCAATTTCATTCCTGGCGCAACCCCGCCACGGGGTAGGTTCTATCCGTTGTCTGCCTTGGAGACCCGTGCTATGTCAAAATATATTCAAGACAACTTACAGAAAGGATTCATTAGGCACTCTAAATCTCCAGCCGAGGCTGGCTTTTTCTTTGTTGGGAAAAAAGATGGGACCTTGCGTCCATGTATAGACTACCGTGGGCTAAATGCCATTACCATCAAGGACCGGTACCCATTGCCGCTTATAGTTGAACTCTTCGACCGTCTATAGGGGGCCAAGGTGTTTTCAAAGTTGGATCTCCGAGGAGCCTATAATTTAGTCAGGATTCGTGAGGGGGATGAGTGGAAGACGGCTTTTAACACCAGAGATGGACATTATGAATATCTTGTTATGCCTTTTGGATTGACCAATGCTCCTGCCGTCTTTCAGCACTTTATTAATGAAATATTTAGAGACCTGCTCTATGTCTGCGTGGTAGTCTACCTAGACGATATTCTGATTTTTTCCTGCGATTTACAGACACATCGTCAACATGTTGTTCAAGTACTACAACGTCTGAGAGAAAACGGACTCTTTGCTAAACTGGAAAAATGTATTTTTGAAAGAGAAGCTTTACCTTTTTTGGGGTATATCATTTCTAAGCAAGGATTTCAAATGGACCCCGCTAAATTAAAATGCATTCAAGAACTCCAGCGATTCCTTGGATTTGCAAACAACTATCGTAGTTTTATACAGAACTTTTCCCAGCTGGCTGTGCCTCTTACGGCACTCACTCGTAAGGGGGCAAACATCAAGGCCTGGCCCTTAGAGGCTGTAGAAGCCTTTCAGGCTCTCAAAGAATCCTTTCTTCAATAACCTTGCCTTCGATATCCGGATCCCAAACGTCCATTTACAGTGGAGGTCGATGCCTCCGCTGAAGGAGTAGGAACTGTCCTGAGCCAAAACAATGCATCAGGAAAATTTCATCCATGCTCCTATTTCTCTAGAAAATTTTCTCCAGTGGAACACAATTATTCTATTGGCGACAAAGAACTTCTTGCTATCAAGCTCGCGTTCAAAGAGTGGCGACAGTGGTTGGAGGGGGCACAACACCGTATCACTGTCTTCACAGACCACAAAAACTTGGTGTATCTCCAACAAGCTCAATGCCTGAACCCTCGTCAGGCTCGCTGGGCGCTTTTCTTCTCACTTTTCGATTTCGAGCTTCGATATCGACCCGCTACAAAGAATATCAAGGCTGATGCACTGTCTCGATCTTTCTCCGATGTGGACATTGAGGAGCCAATTCAAAATATTATTGACCCAGCTCGCATTATCCTCTCCGCTACGTTCACAGTCCCACTGGGCAAGACTGTGGTACCTAAGAGACATCGTACTAAAGTATTACAATGGGGACACGATTCTCAGTTAGCCGGACATCTGGGCAGAGCTCGGACTCAAATGCACTTGCAACAATATTATTGGTGGCCCGACATGCACAAAGATATTCGTGCATATGTGGATTCTTGCCCAACTTGTGCACAACACAAGAGTCCTTCCGGAAAGACTTGGGGACTTTTACAGCTGCTACCTATTCCCCAGAAACCCTAGACACATATTTCCACAGATTTTATTGTGGATCTTCCGCCATCTGATGGCAATACAATAATTTGGGTGGTTGTGGATCGATTCTCCAAAATGGTCAACTTTATCCCACTTCCCTCCCTCCCATCAGCTCCTCGCCTGGCCCAACTGTTTATGCTCCATATTTTCCATCTCCATGGCCTCCCACAGCATATCGTATCTGATCGAGGCCCTCAGGTCACGGCCTGTTACTGGCTCAATCTTTGCAAAAAATTTAACATTTCCCTGGACTACACCACTGCATTTCATCCACAGGCTAACGGACAGGCGGAGCGCACTAATCGTACGTTAAAGCAATTTCTTCGGATGTACGTCAACTCCCTCCAGGACGATTGGGCAGCGCTTGTCTCATGGGCTGAGTTCTCTCATAACTCGCATGTCTGCTCTGCAACAGGGATGTCTCCGTTCCAGATTATATTTGGATGACACCCCAGGCCACCTCCACCATTGGCAATACCGGTACTATCACCTGCAGCTCAGCTTACCGCAGTACAGTTACGGCGGCTCTGGATTCACTCCCAGTGCATGCTCCGGAAAGCTGCCCATACCGCCAAGACGTTCGCTGACAAGCATCAACGAGCAGCTCCACAGTTTCATCCAGGAGAGAAAGTATGGCTTAGTACACGCCATATCCGGTTGTGAGTTCCTTCCATGCGGTTGGCCCCACGTTATATTGGACCTTTTCCTGTACTACGTCAGCTTGGTCCTGTAACTTACCAACTCCATTTCCTGACCACCTTGAGGATTCATAACTCCTTCCATGTGTCCCTTCTGAAACCGTTGGTCCTCACTTGGCCTTCACAGAAAACTCCCAAAGTACCACAGCATAGAGCTGAGGATGAGACCATATACCAGGTACAAGAGGTTCTGGACATCCGGAAAAGAGGCAAAACATGGGAGTATCTTCTATCGTGGGAAAGATTCGGTCCTGAGGAGAATTCTTGGGAGCCTGCTAAGAATATACTGGATAAGTCTCTTCTCACGAACTTTCATGTTGCACACCCTAGAAAACCCAAGCCTTCTCAGGGGAGGCCTAAAGGAGGGGGTACTGTTAGAAACACCGGCCGCAGCACCGGTCATAGCTGCTAGCCATGGCGGGCCACGACCGGGGTCGAGCCGGCAGCCAAGGCGATGAATACTCACTGGGAACATCGGGGGCTCCTGCGGCAGCAGGCAGCCCTCTGTTTTAACTTCTTCACGGCTTCTGCTGCTGCCTAATGGACCGCATGGGTTCGGTGGTCTGGCTCCTCCCCCTCAGCCTCCTAGGAGCCACGCACGCGGCTGAAGAAAGAATTTAAAGCAACCATGACAGGAAATTGTCATGGCTCCCCCGGGGACTCCACCTTCTAGTTCCGGTGTATAAGGCAAGGTCTGATACTCAGACCTTGCCTTGGTACTGAGGCTCTGTGCTTGGTTCCTGTGTCGGTGTTCCGGATCCGCTCTTTGCCCCCGCTTCTGCTCTTCTCCTCATTGGACTGATTCTTTGGCTCCTGACTCTCGGACCGGTGGTGGTGATCTTCTGGTATTGACTTGGACTGGCTCTGGACCCTTCTCCTTCGTTACTCCTGGATTGGCTTTGGACCATTCTCCCATCTGCTCCTGGACCGGCTCTCGACCTCTCTCTGGACTTCAACCCTTGGACTGGATTGGGACTATCTTTCAATGTGTACTTCCGGACTGATCACAACCTGCTGGAGGTGCCAGCCATCTGGAACTCACGACCTGCAGGAGGCGCCTGCATCCAGACCATCTTCATTCTTCAGGGAGTCCCCTAAGTCCCAGCGACCATGTCCCTATGGGCTCCTCCTGGGGGGATCACGAGCCTTCATCTCAACATCTTCAACAGGCTTTGCGATCAGACAGTAGAGACCGAAGAGGGTTAACTTCCTTCTCGGCAGTGCTGACTCTACCTCGGAACAGGGGTCCACTCTCCGATTCAAACACATAGTAGCCAAGTCCCAAATTCAGACTGGCAGCCCTGGTGCTGCCTTGGAGGAAAAAGGCCTCATGATTGGAGGGCATCAACCGTGTGCAGCAGGAAAGTATCCTGTAGCAAGGACCTGCTCTCCAGGTCCTTGCTACAGGATACTTGACCTTTCGCACCGAGGATATCTCCCTTGACCTTTCACACCGAGGATATCTCCCCAAAGCCTACTGCCCAGGAGGGAAGGGTTAGGTCAGCCATCATAGTTGGTGATTCGATTATTAGGAATGTAGATAGCTGGGTTGTTGGAGGGCATGAGGATCACCTGGTAACACGCCTACCTGGTTCGAACGTGGCGGGCCTCACGCATCACCTAGATAGGATTTTAGACAGTGCTGGGGAGGAGCCGGCTGTTGTGGCACATGTGGGCACCAACGACATAGGAAAATGTGGGAGGGAGGTTCTGGAAGCCAAATTTAGGCTCTTAGGTAGAAAGCTTAAATCCAGAACCTCCAGGGTAGCATTCTCTGAAATGCTCCCTGTTCCACACGCAGATCACCAGAGGCAGGCAGAGTTGCGGAGTCTCAATACGTGGATGAGATGATGGTGCAAGGAAGTGGGATTCAGTTTTGTTAGGAACTGGGGAACCTTTTGGGGAAGGGGAGTCTCTTCCGAAGAGATGGGCTCCACCTTAACCAGGGTGGAACCAGACTGCTGGCGCTAACCTTTAAAAAGGAGATAGAGCAGCTTTTAAACTAGAACAAAGGGGAAAGCCGACAGTCGCTCAGCAGCGCATGGTTCGGAGAGAGGTATCTTTAAAGGATACTAATGATGCATTAGAATTAGGGCATCCCGACAGTGAGGTTCCAATAATAAGAAAAGTAGTCCTAGTGCCTGTAACTAAAAACTCACCTGAGCTAAAAAATTCTAACTTATCCCTATCAATTAAAAAGCAGAATGAAAATACAAACAAAAAAACAACTTTGAAATGTTTGTATGCTAATGCCAGAAGTCTAAGAAGTAAGATGGGAGAATTAGAATGTATAGCGGTGAATGATGACATAGACTTAATTGGCATCTCAGAGACATGGTGGAAGGAGGACAACCAATGGGATAGTGCTATACCGGGGTACAAATTATATCGCAATGACAGAGAGGAGCACCCGGGAGGCAGTGTGACACTTTATCTCCGGGATGGCATAGAGTCCAACAGGATAAATATGCTGCATGAGACTAAATGCAAAATTGAATCTTTATGGGTAGAAATCCTTTGTGTGTCGGGGAAGACTATAGTGATAGGAGTATACTCCCATCCACCTGGTCAAGTTGGTGAGATGGACAGTGAAATGCTAAGAGAAATTAGGGAAAGCTAACCAAATTGGTAGTGCGGTATAATGGCAGACTTTAATTACCTCAATATTGACTGAGTAAATGTATCATCGGGACACGCTAGAGAGATAACATTCCTGGATGGAATAAATGATAGCTTTATGGAGCAATTGGTTCAGGAACTGATGAGAGAGGGAGCAATTTTAGATCTAATTCTCAGTGGAGCACAGAATTTGGTGAGAGAGGTAATGGTGGTGGGGCCACTTGGAAATAGTGATTATAATATGATCAAATTTGAATTAATGACTGGAAGAGGATCAGTATGCAAATCTATGGCTCTCGTGCTAAACTTTCAAAAGGGAAACTTTGATAAAATGAGAAAAATTGTTAGAAAAAAACTGAAAGGAGCAGCTACAAAAGTAAAAAGTGTGCAAGAGGCATGGTCATTGTTAAAAAATACCATTCTAGAAGCACAGTCCAGATGTATTCCACACAATAAGAAAGGTGCAAAGAAGGCAAAATGATTACCGGCATGGTTAAAAGGGGAGGTGAAAGAAGCTATTTTAACCAAAAGATCTTCATTCAAAAATTGGAAGAAGGATCCAACAGAAGAAAATAGGATAATGAATAAATGTTGGCAAGTTAAATGTAAGACATTGATAAGACAGGCTAAGAGAGAATTTGAAAAGAAGTTGGCCGTAGAGGCAAAATCTCACAGTAAAAACTTTTTAAAATATATGTGAGGGAGTCAGTTGGACCGTTAGATGATCGAGGGGTTAATGGGGCACTTAGTGAAGATAAGGCCATCATGGAAAGATTAAATGATTTCTTTGCTTCAGTGTTTACTAGGGATGTGAATCGTTTTTTGACGATTTAAAAATATCGTCCGATATATTTTAAATCGTCAAAAATCGTTAGGGCCATGATACAATACCAATTCCCCCGATTTATCGTCAAAAAATCGTAAATCGGGGGAAGGGGGAGGGCAGGAAAACCGGCACACTAAAACACCCTAAAACCCACCCCCGACCCTTTAAATTAAATCCCCCACCCTCCCGAACCCCCCCCCCCCAATGCCTTAAATTACCTGGGGGTCCAGCGGCACACTAAAACACGGCACACTAAAACCCCCTAAAACCCACCCCGACCCTTTAAATTAAATCCCCCACCCCCAATGCCTTAAATTACCTGGGGGTCCGTAGCCTTAAATTACCTCCGTAGCGGCGGTCCGTAGCTAAATCGGGGGAAGGGGGAGAGCAGGAAAAGCGGCACACTAAATAGTGTAGTCTTCAGCCGGCGCCATTTTGCAAAATGGCCGCCGCAAAATGGAGGCGGCCATAGACCAAAACGATTCGACGCAGGAGGTCGTTCCGGACCCCCGCTGGACTTTTGGCAAGTCTTGTGGGGGTCAGGAGGCCCCCCCAAGCTGGCCAAAAGTTCCTGGGGGTCCACCGGGGGTCCGTGAGCGATTTCCTGCCGCAAATCGTTTTCCGTACGGAAAATGGCGCCGGCAGGAGATCGACTGCAGGAGGTCGTTCAGCCGGGGTCCGGAACCCTCGCTGAACGACCTCCTGCAGTCGATCTCCTGCCGGCGCCATTTTCCAGTACGGAAAACGATTCGCGACAGGAAATCGCTCACGGACCCCCGCTGGACCCCCAGGAACTTTTGGCCAGCTTGGGGGGGCCTCCTGACCCCCACAAGACTTGCCAAAAGTCCAGCGGGGGTCCGGAACGACCTCCTGCGTCGAATCAGTTTTGGTCTATGGCTGCCGCCATTTTGCGGCGGCCATTTTGCAAAATGGCGCCGGCTGAAGACTACACTATTTAGTGTGCCGCTTTTCCTGCTCTCCCCCTTCCCCCGATTTAGCTACGGACCGCCGCTACGGAGGTAATTTAAGGCTACGGACCCCCAGGTAATTTAAGGCATCGGGAGGGTGGGGGATTTAATTTAAAGGGTTGGGGTGGGTTTTAGTGTGCCGTGTTTTAGTGTGCCGCTGGACCCCCAGGTAATTTAAGGCATTTGGGGGGGGGGGGTTCGGGAGGATGGGGGATTTAATTTAAAGGGTCGGGGGTGGGTTTTAGGGGGTTTTAGTGTGCCGGCTCACGATTTTAACGATTTTCACGATACTTTACACACCCAAACGGCAACAATACGATTCCCTCCCCCTCCCAGCCGAAATCGATCGTTAAGACGATCGAGGACACGATTCACATCTCTAGTGTTTACTGAAGAGGATGTTGGGGAGTTACCCATACTGGAGAAGGATGGTATATGCTAGGGATGTGAATCGTGTGATCAATCGTCTTAACGATCAATTTTGGCTGGGGGGGGGGAGGAAAATCTGATCGTCATGGTTTTTTTGTTTTTTTTTTTAAATCGTTAAAAATCGTAAATCGGGGGAGGGCAGGAAAACCGGCACACCAAAACAACCCTAAAAACCCACCCAGACACTTTAAAACAAATCCCCCACCCTCCCGAACCGCCCCCAAAATGTTTTAAATTACCTGGGGTCCAGTGGGGGGGTCCCGGTGTGGGAGGGGGGAGGGCGGCGCCATTTTGAATATTGGCAATATGGCCCGCGTGCAGGAGGTCGTTCCCGAACCCCCGCTGGACTTTTGGCAAGTCTTGTGGGGGGGTCAGGAGGCCCCCAAAAGCTGGCCAAAAGTCCCTGGGGGTCCAGCGGGGGTCCGGGAGCGATCTCCTGCACTTGTGATGTCGGGTGACAGGAACCAAAATGGTGCCGGCGCAACCTTTGCCCTGTCATATGGTAAGGGCAAAGGGCTACCGGCGCCATTTCTATTAACGCAGCCGTGGCCCGAGAGCGGGAGATAGCGCCGGGCCCCCCCCTCCCCACTGGACCCCAGGTAATTTAAAACATTTTGGGGGGGTTCAGGAGGGTGGGGGATTTGTTTGAAATGGTCGGGGTGGATTTTAGGGTTGTTTTGGGGTGCCAGTTTTCCCACCCTCCCCCCCTCCCGTGCTGGGACCCCCCCACTGGACCCCAGGTAATTTAAAACATTTGGGGGGGGGGGTTCGGGAGGGTGGGGGATTTGTTTGAAAGGGTTGGGGTGGGTTTTAGGGTTGTTTTGGTGTGCCGGTTTTCCCGCCCTCCCCCCTCCCCCGATTTACGATTTTTTGACGATAAATCGGGGGAATTGCTATTGTATCGCGGCTCTAACGATTTTTGACGATTTAAAATATATCTGACAATTGTTTTAAATCGTCAAAAAACGATTCACATCCCTAGTATATACCCCAGAGTTCTGAAGGAACTAAAAAATGAAATTTCAGACTATTAGTAAAAATTTGTAACCTATCATTAAAATCATCCATTGTACCTGAAGACTGGAGGAAAGCTAATGTAACCCCAATATTTAAAAAGGGTTCCAGAGGTGATACGGGGAACTACAGACCAGTTAGCCTGACTTCAGTGCCAGGTAAAATAGTGGAAAGTGTTCTAAACAATAAAACATCAAAATCACAGTACATATAGAAAGACATGGATTAATGGAACAAAGTCAGCATGGCTTTACCCAGGGCAAGTCTTGCCTCACAAATCTGCTTGACTTTTTTGAAGGAGTTAATAAACATGTGGGTAAAGGTGAACCTGTAGATGTAGTATACTTGGATTTTCAGAAGGCGTTTGACAAAGTCCCTCATGAGAGGCTTCTAAGAAAAGTAAAAAGTCATGGGATAGGTGGCGATGTCCTTTCGTGGATTGCAAACTGGCTAAAAGACAGGAAACAGAGAGTAGGATTAAATGGACAATTTTCTCAGTGGAAGGGAGTGGACAGTGGAGTGCCTCAGGGATCTGTATTGGGACCCTTACTTTTCAATATATTTATAAATGATCTGGAAAGAAATACGACGAGTGAGATAATCAAATTTGCAGATGATGCAAATTTGTTCAGAGTAGTTAAATCACAAACAGATTGTGATACATTGCAGGAAGACCTTGTGAGACTGAAAAATTGGGCATCAAAATGGCAGATGAAATTTAATGTGGATAAGTGCAAGGTGATGCATATAGGGAAAAATAACCCATGCTATAGTTACACAATGTTAGGTTCCATATTAGGTGCTACAACCCAAGAAAGAGATCTAAGCATCATAGTGGATAACAAATTGAAATCGTTGGTTCAGTGTGATGCAGCAATCAAAAAAGCAAACAGAATGTTGGGAATTATTAGAAAGAGAATGGTGAATAAATCGGAAAATGTCATAATGCCTCTGTATCGCTCCATGGTGAGACCGCACCCTGAATATCGTGTACAATTCTGGTCGCCACATCTCAAAAAAGATATAATTGCGATGGAGAAGGTACAGAGAAGGGCTACCAAAATGATAAGTGGAATGGAACAGCTCTCCTATGAGGAAAGACTAAAGAGGTTAGGACTTTTCAGCTTGGAGAAGAGATGGCTGAGGGGGGATATGATAGAGGTGTTTAAAATCATGAGAGGTCTAGATCAGATAGATGTGAATCGGTTATTTACTCTTTCGGATAATAGAAAGACTAGGGGGCACTCCATGAAGTTAGCATGGGGCACATTTAAAACTAATCAAAGAAAGTTCTTTTTCACTCAATGCACAATTAAATTCTGGAATTTGTTGCCAGAGGATGTGGTTAGTGCAGTTAGTATAGTTGTGTTTAAAAAAGGATTGGATAAGTTCTTGGAGGAGAAGTCCATTACCTGCTATTAATTAAGTTGACTTAGAAAGTAGCCACTGCTATTATTAGCAACAGTAATGGATAGACTTAGTTTTTGGGTATTTGCCAGGTTCTTTTGGCCTGGATTGGCCACTGTTAGAAACTGGATGCTGGGCTTGATGGACCCTTGGTCTGACCCAGTATGGCATGTTCTTATGTTCTTATGTAAAGAGGCCTACTGGTTATTTGGCTTAAAAGAGCACTGCTGTCCAAATATATGTGATTCTGGAAAACTGGCCACAGACGCATTGGGGGTAATTTTCAAAAGGAGTTACATGCGTAAATGTAGCTACTATTGTAGCAATTTTCAAAAGCCATTTACTCAAGTAAAGTGCACTTATGTGAGTAAATCCTATAGACAAGTCAATGGCATATATTGTAGCAATTTTCAAAAACCCACTTACTCAAGTAAAGTGAATTTACTCCAGTAAACCTGGTTTTTACTCGAGTAAATGCTTTTTAAAATCAGGCCCATTGTGTAGTGCCTTGGGGGTACATTTTAAAAAACAGCGCGCGTGCATACTTTTGTTCGCGCATCAGGCGCAAACAAAAGTACACTGGATTTTATAAGATACGTGCTTAGCTGCGCGTATCTTATAAAATCCGGGCTTGGCGGGCACAAGGGGGTGCACATTTGTGCAACTTGCACGCGCTGAGCCCTACGCGCGCTGCCTGTTGCCCCCACCCTTGCACCTTCCCCTCCCTTCCCCTACCTAACCCACCCCTCCGACCCTATCTAAACCCCCCCTCACCCTTGTTGTAAAAGTTACGCCTGCCAGAGGCAGGCGTAACTCGCATGCGCCAGTGGGCTGCTGGCGCAACATCTCCCGACCGGGGAGCTGTTCCGAAGGCCTCGGTCGCACCCCCGGCATGCCCCCGGGCTGGCACCACGCTCCCCGACACGCCCCCCAGAACGCCCCAAACATCATGCCACCCACCCGACACGTCCCCGACACGCCCCCTAGCGAAGCCCCGGGACTTTCGCGCGTCCTGGAGCTTGTGTGTGCCGCCGAGCCTATGCAAAATAGGCTCAGCACATGCAGGGGTGTTTTAAAAGGGTTTCACGCATACCTTATGCACGTAACCCTTTTAAAATCTACCCGATGATGTACACTGCAACTGAGACCGCTGTATGCACACTCACCAAACATTTAACTACAAAAGTTTAAAAACCTGGCTCTTTAAACAAGATTATCACAAACAGAATGGAGAATAGAAAACAGAAAGAAGTAGGGAGCGGGCAGTAGAACATCCACGCACAGCACCTAACCCAATATGTGCGTATTTTTTAGGGATGTGAATCGTTTTTGAACGATTAAAATTATCGTCAGATAATTTTAAAATCGTCCTAAATCGTTAGAGTGCACGATACAATACAAATGCCCCCGATTTATCGTCAGGGGCATTTGTATTGTATCGTTAAATAGGGCACGGGAATTATTTGGGGGAGGGCGGGAAAACCGGCACACCAACACAACCCCTAAACCCACCCCGACCCTTTAAAACCAATTCCTTACCCTTCCCCACCCTCCTGAACCCCCCCAAAATGTTAAATTACCTGGTGGTCCAGGGGGGGGGGGGGGGGGTGTCCCGGCGCGATCTCCCGCTCTCGATCCATCAGCGCCATTTTGGCTGCCACTAATTAAAATGGCGCCGATGGCCCGATAAAATAACCCCCCCCCCCCTGACCCTTTAAATCGACCCTCCTGACCCATTTTTTTTAGGGAGGCCCGCGCCGCTAAAAAAAACAAACCCACCCGACCCTTTAAATCGACCCCCACCCTCCCAACCCCCCCAAAACCTTTTAAAATTTACCTTGTGGTCCAGGGGAGCCTCGGGGGGCCTCGTGGAGAGATCCAGGGGGGCCTCGGGGACAGATTTCCCGTTCCCAGGCATCACCTGTTCTAAAAAAAAAAATGGCGCCGATGCCCCTTTGCTCTTACCATGTGACAGGGTATCCGTGCCTTTGGCCGGCCCCTGTCATATGGTAGGAGCACTGGATGGCTGGCGCCATCTTTATATATATGTATAATAGGGGCTAATGAGTAAAGATGGCCGGCGCCATCTTTAAAGATGGTGCCGGCCATCCAGTGCTCCTACCATGTGACAGGGGCTGGCCAATGGCACGAATACCCTGTCAGATGGGAAGGGCAAAGGGGCATCGGCGCCATTTTTTTTTTTTAGAACAGGTGATGCCTGGGAACGGGAAATCTGTCCTCGAGGCCCCCCTGGATCTCTCCTCTCCCCGAGGCCCCCCTGGATCTATCCCCGAGGCCCCCCGAGGCCCCCCTGGACCACCAGGTAAATTTTAAAAGGTTTGGGGGGGGTTGGGAGGGTGGGGTAGATTTAAAGGGTCGGGTGGGTTTTTTTTTTTAGCGATGTGAAATTGGTGATGTGAATTAGATTCGGAAACAATTCCAATTCACATATCTTAACGATCAGATTCCCCCCCCCCCCCAGCCGAATCTGATTGTTAAGATGATCTGGCACATGATTCACATCTCTAGTATTTTTATTTTATCTCACTACTAAAAGTAAGATTCAGTTTTAAAATTATACTTGTTATTAAATATGATGCAGATATAAAAGGGCAAGATTTATCACATTCACCAAATAGTATTTATCACACAATTATGTAACTGAACCTTTATGGCACCTGTTTAGATTATATGGTTCTCTACACTTATCAACATTAATTTATGTGCCTTACTGTAAACCATTGTGATGGTACTTAACTTAACGACGGTATAGAAAAGTTTAAAAAAAAATTAGATAAATAAATAAAAGAGTACTGACAATTTAGGGGCCGGAGAAGTTGTGCCCAAGTTCAGGACCCCTACTGAACTTAGGCCGGGAAGTTTCCTGGACGGACCAGGCAGGTCTGTAGATGATGGACAGGTGCTCCGCAATACAAACACAGACCGGTCTGTCTCCACCGGAGGCGCTCTTCCGGTGTTAGCCGCCCATGGCCCAACTGCATGGGCTCTTCCGTCCTGGCCACAATGGAGACCCTACTCTGAGCAGGGCTGGTGGTCGGTGGCGAATGGGATCGAATCCCAGAGGGCTTCTTGGGCATCCGACTCTCCTGGTGATGCTCATGGAGACGATGGTCGATTCGGCCTGTCAAGTCTATAAGGTCATCGATAGAGGAAGGGAGCTCCCTTGCAGCCAGCTCATCTTTCAGCTGCGAGGAGAGTCCATCCAGGAAGATAGCTCATAGGCAGTGTTGCTGCCAAGCGAGCTCAGAGGCCAACGTCTGAAACTCAATGGTATAGTTGAAGA
The DNA here is from genome assembly GCF_901001135.1 of Rhinatrema bivittatum. Lineage (NCBI taxonomy): Eukaryota > Metazoa > Chordata > Amphibia > Gymnophiona > Rhinatrematidae > Rhinatrema > Rhinatrema bivittatum. The sequence goes on from NC_042631.1 coordinate 56,078,752, forward strand.
GACTTCTTTGGTCTTGACAAAGATGTAACAAGTTGGTGCTTGCCACAGCAAACTGCCCAGGATCATCAAAGGTCCATTGAAACACAACCACAAACTGAGATAACTCCCTTAGGAGTGAGTCAAATTGTTCCCATAAGTGCGAAGCCCAGGCCAGTGCCTTCCCTTCAAGATGAGACCGGATGAAGGTGACTTTGGTCATTTCATCCTGGAAGACGGAGGGCTGTAGAGTAAATTGCATATAGCATTGGTTGAAGCGTGAGGGTGCTGGTAGGGCCAGCAGGGCTCGAGGAATCGATGATGATGGCTGTGGATGAGGAGGAGCTGGTGTAGAAACTGGATTGCTGGTGAGGGCATCAAGACGGGCATGAAGACGATCAATGGAGGAGGCCAATGCCTCAAGAAACTGCTGCTGTTTGTATATCTTGGATGCCAAGCCTGGAATGGCCTGGAGGACACGCAGCTCCACCGAGTCCATGGCCTTTGCAACCTGTTGCATCAGAGGTGGACCCTTGGGCAAAGGTGGGGTTGACGCAACCCGTAGGTAGGAACCTATGGGTCCCCACCATCGACAGGCGAAGTGGGCTGATAGACAGAGGCCGCTGGATCTTCACCTATACAAGCCCTCGTTCCCCGCAGGTTGAGCCTTTGAGTGCCGTGGCTGGTAAGAATTAGGTGGGCCTCTGTGTATAGTCAAGGTAAGAGTTGGTTCAGCCCAGAGACAGCAGGTGAAAGATGGCACAGTCTTACTCTGGACAGGGTAGTGACCTTGAAACTCGAGCGCCAATGGAAAGGAAGCAGACGAGGGGGTACTCGAGCAAGAGCAGGCCAAAGCCTAAGTAAACTATTTCCAGGGAGTAAACAGAAGAAGCATCGAAGAGCAGGCTTGAGTCAGGGCTGGCGGCAATCCGAAGACAGTGGCAAGCAAGGCTGAGGTCTGATCACGGAGATAGTCAATAGCGTAATCAGGCGAAGCAGAGGTCTGGGTTTGGAGAGAGTCAATGGCGTGGTCAGGCGAAGCAGAAACCTGAGCTTGGAGAGAGTCAATGGCAAAGTCAGGCAAAGCAAAATTAAAGTCCGTGTAATCAATCCGAGGTATGAAACGAGGTAGGAACAAGGAGACAATAACCAGAAACATCGGGGAATAGGAACGCAGAGATGAGACAAATCTCTAGGAGGCAACAAGTACTCGATCAGCAAGAAGACCTGTTGCAAAAGCAACGCTAGGGAGCGTAGCCTGAGCTTAAATACTGTAGCTGAGTTGACTTCATCATCCGGGGCCGCAGCTAGGTTCCCACCGCGGTTCCTATTTAAATATCAATGGTGCGCATGCGTACGCCTAGGGAGGGGCATGGCATGATTAGCAAAGTCTCTCCGCGGGCCACACGGAGAGGCCCGACGAGAAGTGGTAGCTGGACCAGGATCGCGAGGGACTGTGGCAGGGTCGGAGGCACCGGGGGAGGCCCAAGGATGGAGCTGACAGCCCACCGTCACCAGCGAGGAGGAACCAGGAGCTGGAGTCACTATAGAAAGATGAGGGGGCCGCGCCTCGGGTCTGCCATGGCCGGCGCGCGTAACAGGAACGAACAAGGGTCAAGCCAGAGAATCAGTCCGTGGGACGGGAACAAGAAGACAGGAACTGGGGCAAAGAGGCAGGGATGGAAGCAGGGTCATGGAGCCAGGAACAAAAGCAGGAATGCAGAGCCACGAATTGAATCAGGAATGCAGAAGCAGAATCAGGAACGTAGAGCAACTTGCCACTCCTAAGAGTTCGACCTGTTGCTGAGGCAAGGATTGGGCAGCAGGGTCTGCCTTAAATAGCATTTAGGGCCGAGGTCAACATCTAGGGCTGTGGTAAGTTTTCCTGCCACAGGTGCAAGCCTCATGGAGGTACCCAGAGTCATATATTGCGAGTGCTCAGACACACTTTGTTTCCAGGTTTGAGCTGGGTGGCCCTGTGGATCATAGTCTTGGTTTGAGACCACAGTTCCTGAAGCTCACGTGCTGTTAACTGAGTGCTGGAGATGGGACAGACAAAGATACAGGAAGTGGGGGAAGTGGTTGTCTCCCTTACACAATGAGGAAGGGCAACAATCCATTGGCAGCATTGAAGTGCGAGTTGTGTGAGAACTCCACCCATGAAAGGAGGATGATCCAGTTGTCCTGTTGCTAATTTACAAATGCCCGCAGGAAGGTCTTTAATGTGCGATTAGTTCATTCTGCTTGGCCATTGGCCTGTGGGTAGTAGGCCGTGGTAAAATCTAGTTTGATATTAAACTTGCGACAAAGGGATTGTTAGTAATTAGCAGTGAATTGGACCCCTCGGTTGGAGACAATGTGACGGGAAAGCCCATGGAGGAGGAAAATATGAGAGGGAGAACAGCTTTGCCAACTCTGGAGTGGATGGAAGCACCAGAATGGCAATGAAATGAGCCATCTTGGAAAAGTGGTCAGTGATGATCCAAATTACTCAGCTACCACTAGAAGAGGAGAGATCTGCCACAAAATTGGTAAACATGTGGGTCCAGGGTTCCTTGGGGGCCAGCAGCAGCTGTAACAGACCCCAAGGGAATCTCACCAAAGGCTTTTGTCAAGCACAGGTGGGACACGCGTCCACATAGGCCTTCACATCCTTGTCCATCAACGGCCACCAATAGTACTGCTTGAGTAGAGAAAGAGTCCAAGCACGACCATGGTGACCCACAACTTTGACGTCATTATTATTATTATTATTTTTGGTTTTTATATACCGATCTTCCTACATTAGATGCAAATCAAAACCGGTTTACATAGAACAAGAAGAAACTTGCTAAAAAGGCATTACATAAAACAATGAACAATTATGCAACATTAAATAACATTGTCAAGAGAGTCAACTAATTATACAAAATTGAATTAAATGGTAATCAAAGTGAACATTTGATGTCCTTGTGTTGAACTTAGATAGGTTGAGAGTAACTGAAGGATTCTTCCAGGGAACCTGAAAAAAAGAAGGAGACTAAAAACAAAGCAAACCAAAAAAGTGAGAAATAAGCAGAGAGGTGTAGCTAAAGAAGGAGGTAATGCTATGAGCTAACAAGAAGGTTCTGGAAAAGCAAGCTTGAATAACCACGTTTTAAGTTTCTTCTTAAAATAAAACAAAATTCTTCTTAAAATAAAAGACTCTCTGCAGGAGGGGCGGTTTTTATACTCTAACCGTCCCTCCTTGATGACGTCAGACTCCGGGCTGTCTCAGGAAGTTCCGTCGGGGCTGGGCTTTTCTTCAAGCCCCCAGTCTCGCAGGTGAGTACCTCGGCCGCTTCCTTCTCTCTCCTTTCCTCCTCCTCCTTTAATTGTGCATTGAGTAAAAAAGAACTTTCTCCGATTATTTTTAAATGTGTCACATGCTAACTTCATGGAGTGCCCCCTAGTCTTTCTATTATCTGAAAGAGTAATAACCAATTCACATCTACCCATTCTAGACCTCATGATTTTAAACACCTCTATTATATCCCCCCTCAGCCGTCTCTTATCCAAACTGAAAAGTCCAAACCTCTTTAGTCTTTCCTCATAGGAGAGCTGTTCTATTCCCCTTATCATTTTGGTTGCCCTTCTCTGTACCTTCTTCATCGCAATAATAACTTTTTTGAGATGCGGCGACAGAATTGTACACAGTATTCAAGGTGCGGTCTCACCATGGAGCGATACAGAGGCATTATGACATTTTCCGTTTTATTCACCATTCCCTTTCTAATAATTCCCAACATTCTGTTTGCTTTTTTGACTGCCACAGCACACTAAACGACGATTTCAATTTGTTATCCACTATAACGCCTAGATCTCTTTCTTGGGTGGAAGCACCTAATATGGAACCTAACATTGTGTAACTATAGCATGGGTTATTTATCCCTATATGCATCAACTTGCACTTATCCACATTAAATTTCAACTGCCATTTCGATGCCCAATTTTCCAGTGTCACAAGGTCTTCCTGGAATTTATCACAATCTGCTTGTGATTTAACTACTCTGAACAATTTTGTATCATCTGCAAATTTGATTACCTCACTCATCATATTTTTTTCCAGATCATTTATAAATATATTGAAAAGTACGGGTCCCAATACAGATCCCTGAGACACTCCACTGCCCACTCACTTCCACTGAGAAAATTGCCATTTAATCCTACTCTCTGTTTCCTGTCTTTTAGCCAGTTTGTAATCCACAAAAGGAACTTACCACCTATACCATGACTTTTTACTTTTCCTAGAAGCCTCTCATGAGGAACTTTATAAAACGCCTTCTGAAAATCCAAGTATACTACATCTACCGGTTCACCTTTATCTACATGTTTATTAACTCCTTCAAAAAAGTGAAGCAGATTTGTGAGGCAAGACTTGCCTTGGGTAAAGCCATGCTGACTTTCTTCCATTAAACCATGTCTTTTTATATGTTCTGTGATTTTGATGTTTAGAACACTTTCCACTATTTTCCCTGGCACTGAAGTCAAACTAACCGGTCTGTTGTTTCCCGGATCGCCCCTGGAGCCCTTTCTAAATATTGGGGTTACATTAGCTATCCTCCAATCTTCAGGTACAATGGATGATTTTAAAGATAGATTACAAATTATTACTAATAGGTATGAAATAAAGCCAGAAGAATGCTGGGCTGCATAGAGAGTAGAATATCAAGTAAGAAAAGGGAAGTGATGATCCCCTTGTACAGGTCCTTGGTTACGCCTCACCTAGAGTACTGTGCTCAGTTCTGGAGACCCTATCTCCGAAGAGTCAGAGACAGGATGGAGGCGGTGCAGAGAAGGGTGACCAAAAAGGTGGATGGTCTTCATCGAATGACTTATGAGGAGAGATTGAAGAATCTAAATATGTATACCCTGGAGGAAAGGAGGAGCAGAGGTGATATGATACAGATTTTCAGATTCTTGAAAGGTTTTAATGATCCAAAGATAACGACAAACTTTTTCCGTTGGAAAAAAATCAGCAGAACCAGGGGGCACGATTTAAAACTCCAGGGAGGAAGACTCAGAACCAATGTCAGGAAGTATTTCTTCACAGAGAGGGTGGTGGATGACTGGAATGACCTTCCGGAGGAATTGGTGAAGACCAAAACTGTAAAGGACTTCAAAGGGGTGTGGGATAAACACTGTGGATCCATAACGTCTAGAGGATGTGAAATGAAGAGTGGGTGGCTCACGGGAACGATGGCTACTACCTGGTGATAATACCCTTATTCAATAAACATACACATGGTTAATGCGACTCCAACATTGTTCTAAGCTTCAGCGGCAATGAGGAAATGTGGAAAAAAGGATTTGCATTCACAGAAAAGTAGGGAGTAGCTTGCTTGATACGGCGGCTACTACCCCAAACCAAATAAGCCTGATACTTCACTTTAAGAACATAAGAACATAAGAAATTGCCAAGCTGGATCAGACCAAGGGTCCATCAAGCCCAGCATTCTGTTTCCAACAGAGGCCAAACCAGGCCACAAGAACCTGGCAATTACCCAAACACTAAGAAGATCCCATGCTACTGATGCAATTAATAGCAGTGGCTATTCCCTAAGTAAACTTGATTAATAGCCGTTAATGGACTTCTCCTCCAAGAACTTATCCAAACCTTTTTTGAACCCAGCTACACTAACTGCACTAACAACATCATCTGGCAACAAATTCCAGAGCTTTATTGTGCATTGAGTGAAAAAGAATTTTCTCTGATTAGTCTTAACTGTGCTACTTGCTAACTTCATGGAATGCCCCCTAGTCTTTCTATTATTCGAAAGTGTAAATAACCGAGCCACATCTACTCGTTCAAGATCTCTCATGATCTTAAAGACCTCTATCATATCCCCCCTCAGCCGTCTTTTCTCCAAACTGAACAGCCCTAACCTCTTCAGCCTTTCCTCATAGGGGAGCTATTTCATCCCCTTTATCATTTTGGTTGCCCTTCTCTGTACCTTCTCCATCACAACTATATCTTTTTTGAGATGTGGCAACCAGAATTGTACACAGTATTCAAGGTGTGGTCTCACCATGGAGTGATATAGAGGAATTATGACATTTTCCGTTTTATTAACCATTCCCTTCCTGATAATTCCTAACATTCTGTTTGCTTTTTTGACTGCTGCCGCACACTGAGCCGATGGTTTTAAAGTATTATCCACTATGATGCCTAGATCTTTTTCCTGGGTGGTAGCTCCTAATATGGAACCTAACATTGTGTAAGTACAGCAAGGGTTATTTTTCCCTATATGCACTTGCACTTGTCCACATTAAATTTCATCTGCCATTTGGATGCCCAATCTTCCAGTCTTGCAAGGTCCTCCTGTAATTTATCACAGTCTGCTTGTGATTTAACTATTCTGAATAATTTTGTATCATCTGCAAATTTGATAACCTCACTCGTCGTATTCCTTTCCAGATCATTTATATATATATATATATATATATATATATATATATTGAAAAGCACCGGTCCAAGTACAGATCCCTGAGGCACTCCACTGTTTACCCTTTACCACTGAGAAAATTGACCATTTAATCCTACTCTCTGTTTCCTGTCTTTTAACCAGTTTGTAATCCACGAAAGGACATCGCCTCCTGTCCCATGACTTTTTAGTTTTCTTAGAAGCCTCTCATGAGGGACTTTGTCAAACGCCTTCTGAAAATCCAAATACACTACATCTACTGGTTTACCTTTATCCACATGTTTATTAACCCCTTCAAAAAAATGAAGCAGATTTGTTAGGCAAGACTTCCCTTGGGTAAATCCATGTTGAGTGTGTTCCATTAAACCATGTCTTTTATATGCTCTACGATTTTGATCTTGAGAATAGTTTCCACTATTTTTCCTGGCACTGAAGTCAGGCTCACTGGTCTATAGTTACCCGGATCGCCCCTGGAGCCTTTTTTAAATATTGGGGTTACATTGGCCACCCTCCAATCTTCAGGTACAGTGGATGATTTTAATGGTAGGTTACAAATTTTAACTAATAGATCAGAAATTTCATTTTTGAGTTCCTTCATTACCCTAGGATGCATACCATCCATTCCAGGTGATTTGCTACATTTTAGTTTGTCAATCTGGCCTACTACATCTTCCAGATTCACAGTGATTTCGTTCAGTTCCTCTGACTCATGACCCCTGAAAACCATCTCCGGAACTGGTATCTCCCCAACTTCCTCATTAGTAAACATGGAAGCAAATAATTAATTTAGTCTTTCTGCATTGGCCTTATCTTCCCTAAGAGCCTCTTTAACTCCTCAGTCATCCAGCGGTCCAACTGACTCCCTCACAGGTTTCTTGCTTCTGATATATTTAAAAAAGTTTTATTATGAGTTTTTGCCTATATGGCCAATTTCTTTTCAAATTCTCTCTTTGCCTGTCTTATCAATGTTTTACACTTAACTTGACAATGCTTATGTTTTATCCCTAACCCTACCCTAACTCTAACCCTAGCCCTAACCTTAACCGTAACCCTAGCCCTAACCTTAACCCTAACACTAATCCCCTTCCCCAAAAGGTTACCCATTCCTTACAAAACTGAATCCCTCTTCCTTGCACCATCTCTCATCCACACATTGAGACTCTGGAGTTCTGCCTGCCTTTGGTGACCTGCACATGGAACAGGGAGCATTTCAGAGAATGCTACCCTGGAGATTTGGATTTAAGCTTTCTACCTAAGAGCCTAAATTTGGCTTCCAGAACCTCCCTCCCACATTTTCCTATGTCGTTGGTGCCCACATGTAATATGAGAGCCGGCTCCTCCCCAGGACTGTCTGAAATCCTATCTAGGTGACGTGTGAGGTCTGCCACCTTCGCACCAGGTAGGCATGTTACCAGGCGATCCTCAAGCCTACCAGCCACCCAGTTGTCTACATTCCTAATAATTGAATCACCAACTATGATAGCCAACCTAACCCTGCCCCGACTGTGATGGAGGAGGCTTCAATCTCCAAGATGAAGGGGCACATAGGATCGGGGTGATGGAGGCAGGGTTCATGGAGAAAGGCTTGCTTTAGTTTGGTAAAGGCATCTAGTGCTTCTGCAGACCACCTTCTCTAGTACTGGCTTCTTTCCTAGTGAGTGCCGTAAGTAGGATGACCAACTGAGAGTAATGGGGAATGAAATGTCTATATAAGTTAGCAAGACACAGAAATCATTGTAAAGATTGAAGCCCGGAGGGCTGGGGCCAGTCCTGGATGCAGGCCACCTTCTCTGGATCCATCCTAAAGCCTGTACTGGAGATTAGGAATGTGCAGTCATTTTCAATGCATGGGCAATCCGCAATGCATAAGTCCCTATTCATTGTATTCGTGGGTTCGTGAAACGCATCGCGATCCCCCATGAATCAAACATATCATATTAGTTTCATTCTTTTGGCTCATAGTGGGGTAGATTTTCAAATTGCGCAAATTGGCCTACTTTTGCTGGCGCATCAGGCGCAAGCAAAAGTAAGCTGGATTTTAGTAGATACGCGCGGAGCCGCGCGTATCTGCTAAAAACCTGGATCGGCGCACGCAAGGCTATTGATTTTGTATAGCCGGCGCGCGCCGAGCCGCGCAGCCTACCCCCGTTCCCTCCGAGGCCGCTCCGAAATCAGAGCGGCCTCGGAGGGAACTTCCTTTTGCTCTCCCCTCACCTTCCCCTCCCTTCCCCTACCTAACCCACTCACCCGGCCCTGTCTAAGCCCCCCCCTTACCTTTGTTGGGGGATTTACGCCTCCCGGAGGCGTAAATCCCCGCGCGCCAGCGGGCCTCTTGCGCGCCGGGACGCGACCTGGGGGCGGGTATGGAGGGTGCGGCCACGCCCCCGGACCGCCCCGGGGCATAGCCACGCCCCCGTATCCCGCCCCCAAAACGCTGCCGACACGCCCCCTAAACGCTGCGACGACCGGGCCCGCCCCCGACACGCCCCGACACGCCCCCCTCGGAGAACCCCGGGACTTACGCGAGTCCCGGGGCTCTGCGCGCGCCGGTAGGCCTATGTAAAATAGGCTCACCAGCGCGCAGGGCCCTGCTCGCCTAAATCCGCCCGGATTTGGGCGGATTTAGGCGAGCAGGGCTCTGAAAATCCGCCCCAGTGATTTCTTAGCGGCCGTTTAAAATAGGAGAAGGCCATGTGGGAGTATCCATAGCAAATACCAGCCCTTTCCTATGAGTCATAAGTGACCTCACAGCCCTGTCATAGAGTGGGTCAGACAGTTTGGCAAGGAGATGAGAATGTAACCTATCAGAGCTAAGCATTTTTCTAATGCAGCCAATTGCCGCTCTCACTCAGTGCTCTGTGACGCTATTCCTGATGACACTGCACTATTTATACCTTAAGCACGTTGCGTGTCACACTCTTTATTTGCGGGGGTGGTCAAGGGAGGTGGTCTAGGGATAGTGGCTTTACTCAGAGCTAGTCTAAGTGTTTGAAATCTGTATTCAATTGCTAGCTACTTTGATAGAATTTTCCATTGAAAAAGATATTTATTTCTTCGATTTTACTTCAGTGCCGCCAGCTAGTCATGCTTTTTTTGACTGCACTTTATTTTTTATTGATCTCAGACGGTCTCTCTGTCTGTCCCACTGAGACAAGCTGCTAGCAGTGGCATTTTGCTGATTATTTTTATATTTTACCTCCTGGGGTAGGTTGCAAGCAGGATTTGGGTGTTGTGGTTGGGAGATATATTCAATTTCTAGCTAGTTTGATAGAATTTTCCATTGAAAAAGATATTTCTTCGTTTTTGCTGCTGTGCCAAGCCATGCTTTTTATTTAACTGCAATTTTTTTTTATTGAACTCAGACTGTCTCTTTGTTCTCATTTAAGCCAAAAAGGCAGTGCACTCACTGGGCATCAGTGGGCACTGGGCAGTTTTGCAGACTCACATATATTGGGACATCAGTGCTCTCTGAAGCCAAATCTCCAGTAGGTCTCTTTTGTAGTTACAACTTTGGGGCCTGCACATAACATACAGCGGTCTGTGGGCAGTTTTGCAGACTCACATATATTGGGACAGCAGTGCTTTCTGAAGCCAAATCCCCAGTAGGCCTCTTTTGGAACTAATTCTTGCTATGTTCACCATTCATTGTGCTGTTGTTACGCTCTCCTCCTCCAGAGGGGAGGAGTTAGCAGTCTGTTTTGCTTTCTTCCTGAAAGGGGGAGGAGTTAGCAATCTGTCATGATCGGCTCCTCCAGAGGGGAGGAGTTAGCTATCTGTAGTGCTAACCCCACCAGGAGGGCGGAGTTAGTAATCTGTTAGCGAACTGCTGTTAGATGCTCCTGTAAGGGAAGGAGGTAGCAATCTGTTATGGATCAACTCCCCAGGGAAGAGGAGTTGGCAATCTGTTCAATGATACTCTTCTGAGGAGAGGAGCTGACAATAGGTATAATGTACTTCGCTACTGAGATAGCAATCTATCTATTATATATAGGCTACTGGCAAGTCCCATAGAAAGAGAAGTTAGCTATCTATATAATACTTCTGTAAGCAGTGGTCAGTAGTGGTTGGCTCCCACAGAGTGACAGTAGTGTAAGGAATGACCACTTGGAGGAAATGGTGAATCCCTGGGCCGATGGCAGATGGCAGCGCCCCCAGGAGGAGATCCTGAGAGGAACCACCTGCTAGGCTGGAATATGAAATAAACACAAATAGTTCTTTATTAGGCTGAAAGCTGAACCACCAATGGTGGCAGTAGTGAGTCAATGTGTCCGGCAGGGCTGAAGTCCTTCTGATACTGGAATATAATCTCTGGGAGGCTGAGCTGTAGAGAGATACTAGAAGTAGTGAGTAGACAGGATATACTGGATACAAGATGGTACACTCACAATAGTAGATGTCTACAATGGTCTCTATGCCACAGAGAGTCTTCAGTACATTCAGGAACAGGAGCCGTAGGCGAGCACTGGTTCCTATAAACAGTCTGTAATAAGAACTCACAATAGCTGTATATGAAATGGCTTCTAGAGTAGAAGAGAGTCTGTAAAGGATTCTAGGAACATGGGCCCTCGTGGAGAGAGTACCGGTTCCTATCTACAATCTTGCCAATATAACTCTCGATCTCCGTACCTGCGATAACGTCTTGGACGGAAGGGAGTCTTCTGAGCTATAGGAATGTAAGCCCTCGTGGAGCGAGTACCGATTCCTATCTACAATAGAACTCACTGTGTTCACGTCTGCGATCACTTCCAGGCAATGAGGAGTCTTCTGAGTATTCAGGGATGTAGGCCCTCGAGGAGCAAGTACTGGATCCCGTCTTGGCAATCTGAAATCAAGAAGAGAGAGCGGAGCCCCCATGGAGCGGGTACTCCTGGTAAGTTTGAAAAGACTGAGCAGTGGAGAAGGATTCCCCTCGCTGACTCGGATCGTTGTTGCAAGTATCGTGGACTGCTGAAGCAAGTCCTGTTGTAGTTCCTTGCTAACTCATTAGAGGTTAACAAACAAAGTAAAAATGGATGACGTCACTATGGGGGGGACGCCCCCGAGGTTCGCGCCCTTGCTGGTACAAAGTCTGGAGTGCGCGCGCGCGCACTTACATCATTAGGAACATGGCAGATCCGTAGCGTCAAGCCAGCCCGGGGACACCGGAACCAAGAGGCAGGGAGAAGCCGCTGCTGCATCTGTCCATCAGAGCCGAAGGGAGTCGCTCCCAAGGTAGAGAGGGTGGAGCGAGGGCAAGAAGAGGCATGAACGCAACAGCTGTAGGATGTTGATGCCACTTGTATTGCCACTTTGCCTGTCGTGCTGCCTTCGAGGGTTCATGTAACTGTTATTGGTGCTCTCTTTTGAAGCTGTGGTATGTTTTTGACACTCTCGCTGCTGCTTTGCACCTTCTTTTAAAGCACTCTTGCCACTCCTGGCACCCCTTTGCCCCTTTACAGTGCCACAGTCTAAGTACCTTGGAGCTCTTTTCTCATTTTGATGATTGCTCCCCAGAAGTTTCATCAGAATTGATAAGAAAACCCCAATTCTGCAGCCAACAATAGGCTGAAAATACTTCCCCCATTGACTTTAATGGGAAATCGGAAAACGAATAAAACTAATCAACAAATTGGTTTTCCCCCCTATGAAACTAATGCAATGTATTTGGGTCCCAGCAAAACGAAAACCGAATCGAAATGAATTTTTTCCTTCTGCACATCCCTACTGGAAATAATGTATCCCAGGAAGGGAAGAGACTCTTCTTCAAATATGCATTTCTCCAGTTTCTCATAGAGTTTATGATCACGCAGGCATTGGAGGACTTGTCGAACATCACGATGATGAGATTGGAGGTCCTTTGAGAAGACAAGAACGTCATTGAGATAGACCACTACACTAGTAGTGTAGTGGTCCCGAAAGATTTCGTTCATCATATGTTAGAATTTTGCGGGGGTGTTACATAATCCAAACGGCATCACCAAATACTCATAGCAGCTGTCCTGGGTATTAAAAGTGGTTTCATTCGTCTCCAGGTTTAATCTGAACCAGGTTGTATGCCCCTCGGAGGTCTAACAGTAAAAATTTGGGCCCCCTGCAGACGGTCCAACAGCTCCGAGATGAGGGGCAAGGGATACAGGTCTTTCTTTGATATGGCATTATGGTAATCAATTCAGGGCCGAAGAGTGCCGTCTTTCTTAACCACAAAGAAGAAGCCGGCCCTTGCAGGCGATGATGAAGGTCAAATGAATCCCCTTTCCAAGTTCTCCCGAATATATTTGGCCATGGCCTCTGTTTTGGGAAGTAATAAGGGGTACACCCTTCCCTGAGGAGGAGTGGTTCTGGGAACTAAATTGATGCACAGTTGAACGGACTATATTCTGGCAGGATTTCCTTGTTCTCCTTGGAGAAGACATCAGCGTAGCTGACATACTGTGGAGACAAATCCAGGGAAGCTGCAGAAAGAAGCGTTGAGGGAGAACACCTAATAGGAAGAAGGTACTCCTGCTGGCAACGGGAACCCCATTTGGCCAGTTGGAGTGTCTCCCAGGGGGAATGCTGCTGTAGCCATGATAACCCGAGGACAATTGGATGGATGGCCCTTTCAATTATATGAAACATTATCTCTTTAAAATGTGGCATGCTGGTCCAGAGATGCACAGGGAGGGTGGTCCTGGTGACTCATCCTGGGAGAAGGTCCCCCGAGATCAAGGAGATCAGCATTGAAGTGTTCCATAGTACCGTGGGCAGGTTTAAATGGTCAATCAGGCTCTTCATAATAAAGTTTCCTCCAACACCTGAGTCTAGAAGGGCCAAGGTGAAGAACTTTTGCTGATTTGTGAGAAGTGCCACTGGAAGCACGAGTTGGGGAGCAGGATTCGTGATGCCTAGAACCACCTCCTTACCTGGTTCTAGGCCCGGAAGTTTCCCAGCTTCTCAGGAAACTGGGCCAGGAAGTGCCCCTTTCCTGCACAGTACAAGCACAGGCCCATGATCCAGTGGTGCTGCCTTTCTTCAAGCATCAGAGGGCTTCACCCCAGCTGCATCGTTTCCACCAGCCATGTTATTTTGGATGCCGGAGGTGGTGTCACCAATGGTCTTGAAAAAGAAGGTGCCAAAGAGACAGGTCTGCGGGATACCCGCAACTCCCAGGTGCATTGCTGGAGATGGTGATCTATCCTGCCAGCTAGGTCAATGAGAGCATCTGGGGTTCCAGGAGGTCCCAGGCCACCAGCTCGTCCTTGATGCATGTTATGGTCCCGGGCCATTCCCCGGTCCCTTTACCTACCTTGGGGCCTGCCCGGGCTGCTGGAACCTCTCTCTGGCTGGCAAGGCCCAGCCTAGCCTCTGGCGCGGCGATCCCTCCTCGAGAGAGACACCATTGATCCTCCGTGCCTGGCCCCGCCCCCTAGACGCGCGCGCAGGGGCTCAAGATTTAAAGGGCCCAGCTTGAGAAGACGGAGGACAGCCGAGAGATGACGTCAAATGCTGCAGGGATATTTAAACCCTGCATCCAGCTCTATGCCTTGACTTGAAATGAGGTTCACTCGTCCCGAGTTGCTAGTTGCGGTTTCTGACTTCAGCTTGTTCCTGGCTTCTGACTTCGGCTTGTCCCTGGCTTCTGACTCACCAAGTCAGTGGCTCTCGTCCACTGACTTCTGACTCCGGCTTTCTTCCACTGGTTCCTGACTCCGGCTTTCATTCAGGAGGCCTTGCCTAAGTCCAAGCGGCTCGGGTCCTCACGAGCTCCTCTCGGGCGGACCGCGGGCTTCCAGTGGTGAAGTTCCAGTTGGCCTCCTGGCTTCAGCTCTACTCTTCTCGATCCTCTGGAACTCCTCTTCAGACATCGGCCCACAGGAGACCACACGTAAGTCCAAGTGGCTCGGGACCTCACGGGCTCCTCCTTGGGGGACACCGGGCTTCCAGTGGTGAAGTTCCAGTTGGCCTCCTGGCTTCAGCTCTACTCTTCTCGATCCTCTGGAACTCCTCTTCAGACACTGGCTCACAGGAGACCGCATGTAAGCCCAAGCGGCTCGGATCCTCAAGGGGACCTCCTGGGGGGACCTCGGGCTTCCAGTGGTGAATATCCCTCCGGTCTCCTGCCCTGTGCCACCTCCCATCTTTGACCTCCACTGAGGGTCTTCCCATGGTGAGTCTTCATCTGTCCCAGCCGGCTCAAGGGTCCACGAATCCAACAGTTTGCAAGGCCATGGACCCGGCAGATATGGCGTGCTTAAAGGCCATCCCCGGAATTGCCCAATATTTGCAGCAACAACAAGTCTGCCTTGATGCTCTGATGGTGACTGTAGATAGACTGGCCAATCATATTGATGGAACACCTGCACTCGTACCTCCTGCGCCAGTTGCCGCTGCCGATCCTGGACCGGCAACGCCCACACAGCTGCTGGCACTCTCACAGTACTCGGGGGAAGTGAAGTACTGCCGCAGATTCCGTAATCATTGTTTCATCCGATTCAATCTGCTGCCTTCCCAGTTTTCTATGGATCAGATCAAGACCAGTTATATTATTTCTTTGTTGGACAGGAAGCCCCTAGCCTGGGCCTCTCTGCTATGGGAGCATAAAGATCCCCTTCTTGGGAACCTGGAACAGTTTGTCTCGGCCTTTCAAAATATCTTCGACGAGCCTTCTCACAGACCCACTGCTGCCTCTGAGCTACTCCAGCTACGCCAAGGCAATCAGTCCCTTGCCAAGTATGCGGTGGAATTCCGTACCCTGGCAGCCAAGTTAGACTGGAGGGACGACAACCTCCATGGCATATTCTTTGAAGGGATCTCTTCAAGACTCCAAGATGAACTAGTGGCGAGGGACCTCCCGGATGACCTGAATAGCCTGATTGATCTGGCTGGACGAGTGGACCGCCGAATCCAACGCCATTTTTGGGAAGGGAGGCCCGGTCGTAAACCCAGTAACTCAGGGTCTACATTTCCCTGACTGGTACCCTCCTTCTCTGCTTCTCCCGGAGACCAAGGTGTAGAGCCTAGGCAGTTGGGTCGAAGTCCAATCTCACAGGAAGAGAGAAGACGGCGCTGCACTCAAGGTCTGTGCCTATATTGCGGAGGCAAGGGGCACTTCCTAGCCCGATGTGGTGAGCGGCTGAGAAACGCCAGAACCTAGGGACCATTGAGGAGCTGACCCTAGGTAATACAAGTTCCGCCTCCTCATGCACCGTAACGGTAACCCTCGCCTACCCCGGGGGTACCTTTCAAACGCTGGCTTTGATCAACTCCGGAGCGGGAGGGAATTTCATCCTCGCAGACCTCGTCCAACAGTTGCAGATTGGGGTCCAATCTCAAATTCCTCCGATCCAGGTATCTTTGATTCACGGTACACTCCTCCTGGGGAGTATTTCTACCTGCACCAAACCCTTGATTCTTCGCACTGGTCTCCTACACATGGAAGAAATCTCGTTTATTATACTGGAGAGGTCTATTCACCCTATCATCTTGGGCTTGCCCTGGCTGCAGAAACATTCCCCAGTTATACACTGGGATACTCTTCAGATTGCATCCTGGGGTCCACCTTGTTTTGACTTCTGCCTGACAGGTATCCCTCGTCCCAGTGTGCCTCTCCTGACCACGCCCATGGCACTCCCTCCACAGTACCAAGATTACGAAGACGTCTTTTCTAAGGAGAAAGCTGAACTCCTTCCGGAACACCGGCCCTTTGACTGTGCCATAAACCTGATCCCGGGCACTACGCCTCCTAGGGGATGGGTCTACCCCTTATCACTCCTGGAAACTCGGGCCATGTCGGCATATATTCAGGAGAATTTGGACAGAGGTTTCATTTGGCCCTCTAATTCCCCCGCTGGGGTCGGGTTCTTCTTTGTGGCCAAGAAGGATGGGTCACTCAAACCTTGCATCGACTACCACGGCCTCAACGCCATCACACGATGGGACAGGTACCCTTTGCCTCTGATTCCTAAATTACTAGACCGGCTTCAAGGGGCTAAGGTCTTTTACAAGCTGGGCCTCCGAGGTGCGTATAATTTGGTATGCATACGACCCAGCGATGAATGGAAGACTGTATTCAATACTAAAGACGGGCACTACGAATATTTGGTCATGCCCTTTGGCTTATGCAATGCCCCTGCTGTCTTTCAGAACCTTATGAATGAGGTCTTGAGGGACATGTACACTTCTGTCATAGTATACCTCGAAGATGTATTAGTGTATTCGAAAGACTTGTCTACGCACCGTGTACAAGTGCAGCAAGAGCTGCAGAAACTTTGGGACAATTGTCTCTTTGCCAAGTTAGAGAAATGCCAGTTCGAGCAGAAGTCCTTGTCCTTCCTCAGATATATAGTCTCTTCCATGGGCTTCCACATGGATCCTGATAAGATGGTGGCCATTCGAGATTGACCACAGCCAATAGGGGTCAAGGCCCTATAATGCTTCCTGGGCTTCGCTAATTTCTATCGCCATTTTATACTAGGGATGTGCAGCCAGAAAGCATTCATTGCATTTGGGATACATATTCGTCGGGGGTCATTTCCATTACATTCGTATGTATGGCGTCCCGATACGTCGATATGTGCGTGAATTCGTTTTCCGGTTCCCATTAAACTCAATGGGGGAAGGATTTCCAGCCTATTTTTGGCTGCAGAATTGGGGTTTTATTATCAATTTTGATGAAACTTCTAGGGAGCAATCATCAGAACAACAAAAGAGCTCCAAGGTACTTAGACTGTGGCAAAGTGGCATGAATAGCCTAAGGCACTGTAAAGCTGCAAAGGGGTACCAGAAGTGGCAAGAGTGCTTTAACAGAGGCACAAAGCAGCAGCGAGAGTGTCAAAAGCACACCACAGCTTCAAAAGAGAGCACCGATAACAAATACATGAACCCTCGAAGGCAGCACGACAGGCAAAGCGGCAAGACAAATGGCATTGGCATCCTACAGCAAATAAAGGGGGAACATAGCAAGCAGAAAGACTAGCACCAACACACTGAGGAACCATGATAGTGGCAAGAACACCACAAGGAGCTGAGTGAGTCATCTGGTGACTGGCAGCAAGGCAGAGTGGCAGAAAGTTGATAGGGGCAAGACAGGCTGGCAGAGCCGAGGTAGTCAGGTCGCTCTGGTTTGATAAGGGAAAGACAAGGAGGAAAGACAAGGAGGCAAGACAAGACAAGGCTCAGCATGTGGCGGGACTGTCAACCGGGCATACTGTGCACCCGACCCGTCTTGAAACAGGGATCAGGGAGTCTAACACGAGTGCTAGGACCTGAAACATGATGAACTATGCCTGGGTGGAGTGGAGCATCTGTGGGTGCCGATTTTGGTGGTAGTAGCAAATATTCAAACAAGAGCCCCAGGGAGAGTTCCCTTTCCTATGAGCAGAAAAGGGCTCCCTAGAATGGGTTCGCCCCTAGAGTGGGGTGTTTCCATTGGTATCCAGTGAGCTTTTGCTGGTCTTTTAAAAACCAGCTGAGACAGAGGAGGGTGAATGTGAAAAGCGGTTCAACATGGGTCAGAGGGTAGAAACAGACAGGCTACACCCGGGAAGAGTTCCCTTTCCTTTGCGCAGGAAAGGGCTCCCTAGAATGGGTTCGCCCCTAAACAGAAGTTCAACATGGGTCAGAGGGTAGATACAGGCAGGCTACACTCGGGACCCCGACGGACTTTAGTGTGAGAATATCCTTGACAAAAGACAGGTAGGCCGGAAAGCAGTCAGAGTACTGCTTGGCATAGAAAGAGGCTGATTTCAAAATGGAACAGCGGTTCAACATGGGTCAGAGGGTAGAAACAGGCAGGCTACACCCGGGGAGAGTTCCCTTTCCTTTGTACAGGAAAGGGCTCCTTAGAATGTGTTCACCCCTAAATAGTGGTTCAACATGGGTCAGAGGGTAGAAACAGGCAGGTTACACCCGGGCAGAGTTCCCTTTCCTTTGCGCAGGAAAGGGCTCCCTAGAATGGGTTCGCCCCTAAACAGCGGTTCAACATGGGTCAGAGGGTAGAAATAGGCAGGCTACACCCACACTACCCACTGTCACGGTGCCTTGCTATGCACTAATGTAAGGTGTGTGGTGTGCACACAG
This sequence comes from Rhinatrema bivittatum, assembly GCF_901001135.1. Taxonomy (NCBI): domain Eukaryota; kingdom Metazoa; phylum Chordata; class Amphibia; order Gymnophiona; family Rhinatrematidae; genus Rhinatrema; species Rhinatrema bivittatum. The sequence continues at coordinate 56,097,207 of NC_042631.1, forward strand.
ATGCTGCTTGCTTGTAAGCACAAAAGAGGCAAACTGGGCACTTGACTGCACAGACCGCCCCAATGTCAGTCTGTTAAACTACCCACTGCCCACTGTCACGGTGCCTTGCTATGCACTAATGTAAGGTGTGTGGTGTGCACACAGACGCTGCTTGCTTGTAAGCACAAAAGAGGCAGACTGGGCACTTGACTGCACAGACCGACCCAATAATAAGGTTCAGTCTGTAAAACTACCCACTACCCACTAAACTAAACTAAAGTGCCCACTTCGTCATCACGTATCATCCAGACCAATCAGAACCAGCTACTTAGGCACCCTATATGCACCTCCAGCCAAATCATTGCTCAAGAAACGTGTATTCTCGATTGCCAGTCCCATTCAATGGAATGCCCTCCCCACGGACTTTCGTCTAGAAACTTGTAGTCGAACGTTCAAAAAGAAGCTAAAAACTTGGCTTTTCTCAAAAGCCTTCACTTAAAGGTCTCTCTCCTGAGCCTTGATCCAGGGTTAGATTCACTCATTTCATATTCCAATACATTAGATGTTTGATGCTGTAACTATATAATGTTATAATTTATTCTTATGATCCTACATTGTTAGATGTTGTGTTATGCTCCACACATGCTTACTAAGTCTGATGTAAATCCACGTTTTTTGGTTATACATTAATATCTTTAATTGACTATTACTTGTAATTAGTTGTAAGACAAATTATTTGCTTTATCTATAATTTTATACGAAGCTCGCCTTGTTATTTGTACCTACATGTTCGATGTAATTTCCAACTTTAGTTCTCTGTAAACCGACATGATATGTACTAGTACATGAACATCGGTATATAAAAGCCTTTAAATAAAATAATAAATAAATACCCACTGTCACGGTGCCTTGCTATGCACTAATGTAAGATGTGTGGTGTGCACACAGATGCTGCTTGCTTGTAAGCACAAAAGAGGCAGACTGGGCACTTGACCTCATAGACCGGCCCAATAATAGGGATGTGAATCGTATTTCTGACGATTGAAAATATCGTACAATATTTTCAAAGTTGTCAGAAATCGGGGGCTCCCCGAAACCGATAGGAAAACCCCACAAAATTGTTCGTGGGGTTCTCTTATCGTTTTGGGGGAGGGCGGGAAGAACGGCACACAAAAACAACCCCTAAACCCACCCCGATCCTTTAAAAAGGCTCCCTTAGCTTCCCTCACCCCCCCCCAAAAACATTTTAAAATTACCTGGTGGTCCAGTGGGGATCCCGGGAGCAATCTCCCGCTCTCGGGCCGTCGGTTGCCACTAATAAAAATGGCGCTGATGGCCCTTTGCCCTTACCAGGTGTCAGGGTATCCATGCCATTCGCTGGCCCCTGTCACATGGTAGGAGTAATGGATGGCTGGCGCCATCTTTAAAATCCACAGAGAGTGACTGTGACTCACAGGAAAGGGTCAGACAGGTTGGCATGGATACCGGAATGTAGGGTATGGGTGCTGCCATTTTGTGAAATCATAGCTAGCTAATGGGGGCGAAGAAATGTGCGTGCCGCAGGGCGCACCGAATTAGACAGATAATAAGATATATACGTGGGGAGTCGCGATGCGTTTCGCCTCCCCACGTATATAACTAAAAGTGTAATATACATTGCGGATCGCCAATACGGTGAAAACGAATGCACACCCCTAGTTTATACCCCATTACTCCCGGATGCTGGCACTGCTTTCTGCCCTTACCAGGAAGGGTGCCGATGCTAAGAACTGGACCCCGACGGCAATAAGTGCCTTCCAGGGGCTGAAGAAAGCCTTTCTTCGTAATGTCTGTCTCCACCATCCAGATCTGCAGCGTCAGTTTATCATAGAGGTAGACGCATCTGATCTTGCGGTAGGGGCTGTCCTGAGCCAGTTATCAACGAAGGGCAAACTCCTACCATGTTCCTATTTTTTGTGAAAATTCTCTCCAGTGGAGAGAAATTACAGTATTGGTGATAAGGAGCTCCTAGCCATCAAGCTCACGCTGGAGGAATGGCAGCAGTGGATGGAGGGGGCCCAATACCCCGTGATCGTCTATACGGACCACCAGAACCTGGAATCCTTGTGCCGAGCACAACACCTCAATTCTCGACAAGCCCGATGGTCGCTTTTCTTTAGCCGGTTCAATTTCCTCCTCCGGTACAGGCCAGCCTCCAAGAATATTCGAACGGACGCCCTCTCTCGCATGGCAGAGACGGAGGATAACCCTAATCCGCCTCGTTACATCCTCGATCCAGCCAAGGTCCTTCTTGCAGCTTCAGAGGTGGTTCCTATGGGTAAGACGGTCATACCGGCTCACTTGCGCAAGAAGGAGTTGTCATGGGCTCATGACTCGTTGACCGCAGGGCAAATGGGGGCGGGGGGGTCGCTCGGACCTTGGATCTGCTGACCGAGTATTACTGGTGGCCTCAGGTCAGGAGAGATGTTTGTCTCTACGTCAGCTCCTGCCCGACCTGCGCTCGACAAAAGATGCTGATTGGTTGAAGGAACAAAAGATGCTGATTGGTTGAAGGAACTCCTTCAACCATTACTTATCCCCACCGAGCCATGGACCCATTTGTCGACTGACTTCATCGTGGACTTACCACCTTTGGAAGAGAAAATAGTGATATGGGTCATGGTCAATAGGTTTTCGAAGATGGCGCACTTTGTCCCTCTCACTAAGTTACCAACGGCACCTGAGCTCGCTAGTCTTTTTGCCCAGCACATCTTTCGCCTACACTGACTTCCTCTCCATATAGCCTCCGACAGGGGCTCGCAGTTCACAGCTAAATATTGGAGAGCACTCTGCAAGAAATTTGGGGTTCAACTGGACTTTATGACCACCTTTCACTCCCAAGGCAACAGCCAAGTAGAGCGCACAAACTGGACCTTGAAAACCTTCCTCCGAGCTTTCATGGGAGACCTACAAGATGATTGGGTGGCCTTACTCCGATGGGCAGAATTCTCCTACAACCACTATAGGCATTCGACCACTGGTAGGCCTCCCTTCCAGGTAGTCTATGGGAGACGTCTCCAACCCCCGTTGCCTTTGCCATTGGCAGTCCCATCTCCAGCTGTGCAACTCACAGCCCAACAGCTACACAGTCTCTGGGGCTCTACTCGGGAGAAACCTCAACACACAGCAATCACGGCGAAGAGGTACGCGGACCATCTGCGACGTCCAGCTCCAGCATTCATCCCCGGGGACAAGGTATGGCTAAGTACCAAATACCTTCGCCTGTGGGTTCCCTCTATGCGCTTGGCTCTGAGGTACATTGGCCCATTCCTGGTACAGAAGGGTGGGTGCTGTCTCCTACCGGCTCCGCCTTTCCTCTGTGCTCAGGGTTCATAATGTTTTTCACATCTAGTTCCTCAAGTCATTGGTCTTTTCCGTCTTCCACAATATGATCCCTGAACCTGCCACTCCCGCGGCCCAGGAAGACATGGTCTACCAAGTGAAGGATGTATTGGACGTACAGCTCCACCATTGTAGATGGCAGTACCTCCTTTCTTGGGAGAGCTATGGTCCTGAGGAGAATACGTGGGAACCGGCCTCTAACATCTTGGACAAGACCCTTCTCCACAAGTTCCACTTGGATCATCCTGGAAAGCCCAAACCCCTGGGAAGGGGGCATGGGGGGGTACTGTTACGGTCCCGGGCCGTGCCCCAGTCCTTTCACCTACCTCGGGGCTGGCCCAGGCCGCTGGAACCTCTCTCTGGCTGGCAAGACCTGGTCTAGCCTCTGCCACGGTGTTCCCTCCTCAAGGGAGACACCGTCGATCCTCCGTGCCTGGCCCCACCCCCTAGATGCGCACGCGCGCAGGGGCTCAAGATTTAAAGGGCCCAGCGTGGGAAGATGGAGGACAGCCCAGAGATGACATCAGACACTGCATGTATATTTAAACCCTGCATCCAGCTCTATGCCTTGCCTTGCAACGAGGTTCACTCGTCCCGAGTTGCTAGTTGCGGATTCTGACTTCGGCTTGTCCCTGGCTTCTGACTTCGGCTCTCATCCACTGGCTTCGGACTCCGGCTTTCGTCCACTGGTTCCTGACTCTGACTTTCCTCCAGAAGGCCTCACCTAAGTCCAAGCGGCTCGGATCCTCACAAGCTCTTCTTGTGGGGACCGTGGGCTTCCAGTGGTAAAGTTCCAGTTGGCCTCCTGGCTTCAGCTCTACTCTTCTCGATCCTCTGGAACTCCTCTTCAGACATCGGCCCACAGGAGACCACACGTAAGTCCAAGTGGCTCGTGTCCTCACGGGCTCCTCCTGGGGAGACCTCAGGCTTCCAGTGGTGAAGATCCCTCCGGTCTCCTGCCCTGTGCCACCTCCCGGCTTCGACCTCCACTGTGGGTCATCCCACGGTGAGTCTTCAACTGTCCCAGCCAGCTCAAGGGTCCAATAATCCAACAATGCGTGAGGACAGACCCTCCAGAAAAAAACTTCTCAGGCTGTCTTCTCACCAATTCAGTTCAGTGGCCATGGTGCGAAATTCTATACCGTAATCCGACAATGGCCATACTCCTTGGTCAAGTTGAAGGATATTGGAGCCAGTGGTGGCCATCGACCAGGCTCATCAAAAGTCTGCTTGATCACCTGTACAACGCATTGTAGGTCCTGGAGGAGCAGTTCCCTTTGCTCCCATAGAGGGGATGCTCAGGCCAATACCTTGCCGTCGAGGAGGGCGAGGATAAAGGTGGTCTTTATGGCATCCGAGGAGAACTATGTGGACTGTAGTGTGAAGTGCATGAAACACTGGTTTAGAAATCCTCAGCACTGCTTGGGGTCACCAGCATACCGAGGGAGAGCTGGTAATCGGATGGAAGATACTGCAGGTGTCGCTGAAGCTGGAGGCTTATCAGTGGCTGTGGAGGCATCGAGGTGGGCGTTCAAGTGTTGTAAAGAGGCAGCCAGCATCTCCAAAAACTGCTGTGGCTGCTGAATCTTCAAAGCTAGGCCTGGAATACCCTGGAGGCCCAAAAGATCCTCCGAGTTCATGGCCTCAGAAAACTGTTGTGCGGAGTGGACCCTTGGGCTGAGGTGACGTTGGTTCCACCTGCATAAGAAAGTTCCCCTGAAGATCCTCATCATCAGCAGGCAGTACAGGTGATGTGGAGACCTAATAGGACCTTCACCAATACCAGCCCTCATTCCCCGCAGGTTGAGCCCTTGGGTCCCGTGGCCAGCTGTCCTTAGGCGCAGGTTTTCAATTGATGAATCCAAGGGTGACAGCAGAAAGGGGAATCCAGAGGGCAGGCTGAAGATCAGGGCATGTGGCGAACAGACAAATCCAGAAGGAGGCCAGAGGTCAGGGCAGGTGGCAAAGAGAGCAGAGTCCAGGAGGCAGGCAGAAGGTCTGGGGCAGGCAGCAGACAATCCAAAGTCAGAGGAACAAACCAGAGTCAAGCCAGAGAATTAGTCCAAGGGACGGGAACATGAAGACAGGAACCAGGGCACAGAGCCAGGAACGGAAGCAGGAACGTGGAGCCAGGAATGGAATCAGGAATGCAGAGCAACTCGCCACTCCAAAGAACTCAACCTGTTGATGAGGCAAGGATTGGGCAGCAGAGGATGCCTTAAATAACATTTAGGGCCAAGGTCAACATCTTGGACCGCGGGAAGTTTTCCCCTCGCAGCCCCTTTAAATCTGGCTGAGAGCCGCACATGTATGCCTTGTAGCAGCAGAGGCCAGCAGCGCAGCATCAGCAGGGTCGGCTCCCTCTTGCACTGGAGGTAAGCTGCGTGGAGGCCCAGCCCGGCTCAGGGGGTGAGTCTGGCTGGCCATGAGGCTCCGCAGCTGGCCACTGCAACAATAAGATTTTCTGCTACGTGAATTCTGTAATCAGTTTGCCCACAGAGCGAATATGTATTGCTCATGATAGGCACACCTTGCCAGCCATCTTCTTCTCCAAATTAACTTCTGCATCAAGAGCACATTGTGCATGTAATAGGATGTGCCCCACTTTTTCATCATAAAAATTCTCATAACACATCAAAGTTCTTCTTACCTTTTCTTTGTATCCCTTTACTTTTCTTCCCATTGGCTGGGATTCTTTTCTCCTGCTACATTCTTCCACATTTCCAGTTTTTTCAAGATAATAAAAAACCCCACTCTCACAATGGTTTGGTTACTGAATCCTAGGTACCAAGGACCATCAACTCCAAGTAGAAGAAAAATAATCTTTAAATTCAAAAAGAGGAAAAATCAATCAAGAAGCAGGAAGGGTGGAATTAAAACTTCCTTGCCTCAAATAGAGGAGATAATGCAAAAAGACAGTTACTTTAAAAATATAACTCCTCTGCATCAGGTCACTGTTAGCCTTATCCTCTGATTGAGAGATAGCACACTGCAGGTCTTCCTTACTCCAGATCCAGATTTGAACACAGGGATGCCCCAATACACTGCAATAAGAGGGATCAGCTTTCACAGAAGGAATCTCAAAAATTGGTTTGAAAGAGTGCAAAGCAAGGATAAATTCTGGATAGATAAGTCAATGGGAGGCTGACCCTTAAAATGGGAAAACTTCCTTATTCATTTCCCATATCTCAGGAAAAAATTAGCAAGGAAAGACAGAGGGCTCCTATCAGCTTGAACTGTAGCTAAAAATCCACAAGGATAGGTGGTGCTTTGGGATGATAAACAGCTAGATTACCATCTGCAGTTCCCACATGGGGGAGCAAAACCCAAACTTCTTTCACCAATTGGCACACTCATTTTAATTAGGGAAACCAAAGATTCTCTACAAAAGCATACAAAATGATGAATGTTTACCAATTCCAATCCCATCATAATATCTCCCCTCAGCCATCTCTTCTCCAATCATGAAGAACCCTAACCTCTTTAGCCTTACCTCATAGTGAAAACGATCCATACTCTCTATCATTTTGAATGCCCTTCTCTGAACATTTTCTAATTTTGCTCTGAACAGAAATTTCAAATTGCTTTTTAAGAGTAGAAAAGCTTTGTTCTTTCCTGATGTGGCACCCTAATGGGTTGACCACTATGTGTCACCTTTAGATAACAACCAGCTAGAGGGAATTCCATGTTGTAGATCCTCCTCTAGAGGCAGCTGAGTGGGTGGATTCTGGTTATAACTAGAGGCTAGGGCTAGATGTTGGGAAACCCGGCAGCAGGCAGCCGCAGCCGGGTCCCCCTTCCCTTACTGGCAGATGCCGGTGTGCCCTGCTGCCTTCTTCATCCTGGGCCAGGCCGCTCCAGGGCCTTGTCGCGGCGTACTCCCCGTGAAGAAGATGCCGCTGAAATCTTCTGGGGCTCTGCCCCTTATGTGCGCACATGCAGTTAGACCAGGGATTTAAAGGGGCCGCGGCGGGAAACCTCAGCCGGCCCCAAACCTGACGTCATCGGAAGAGGCCTATTTAAGGCCACCTCAGACTCCTCTGCTTTGCCTTGGCAACAGGTCAGCTCTTCTGAGTAGTTAGTTGCTTGATCCTGTATTCCTGCTTGTTCCTGACTCCGTTCCAGTGTTCCTGCTTGTTCCTGTCTCTATTCCAGTGTTCCTGCCTGTTCCAGCTCCATTCCTGTTCCTGTGATTCCACTCCTGCTCCTGCTCCTGCCTTCAGTTATCTCTTCGGTTCTGACTTCGGCCTGGTATCTGGATTCTCCAGTCTTCTGCCTGTCCTGACCTTTGGCGTGTTCTCTAGCTTCTGCTTGTCTTCTGCCTGCCCTGACCTCTGGCCTGGTTCTTTGTGTTGCACCTCTGCTACCCACCTCGACTCCTGGACCGTCACCGCCTCTTCAGACTTCTGCCAGCCCTGACTCGGATCTCACTCTGGACTTCCTCCACCAGGAAACCTTTGCCTAAGTTCTGCCGGCCCCAGCACCCAAGGGATTAACCTGCAGGGAACGAGGGCTGGTATAGGTGAAGTTCCTGTCAGGTCTCCTGGTCCAGTTCCGCCTCTCAGCTACGAGTGCCACTGTAGGCCTTCCTTCAGTGGATCCTACAACTCTTGAGCTGGCTCAAGGATCCACGATTCAAACACTAGATTCATTGTGGCTTTTGAGTTAAGATTTTGAGGAGATAGGAGCTCTTTTTGAGTGGTTCTTTTTTGGTGAAGTCTTCAGATTTGCTCAGTATATTTTTCAGGATACTCACTCCTGTGTACTCCCTACCAGGTGAGGTACTCCTTTAGCTCTAGAGAGAGAGTTTATTAGAATTTTTGACTACTTTTAGGATTATTTTGCTGGATTGCAGCCTGGTGCTCTTGGTGAAGGTTATCCCCCGGATCCAGAGGCCAGGTCACTGAAGACTTGCTAGTATCCTTTAGGTGTGTGCATTCGTTTTTGACGTATTGGCAATCCGCAATGTATATGTCCCTATTCATTGTATTCGTGGGGAAGTGAAACGTATCGCGACTCCCCATGAATATAAAGTATCATCCATTTCATACGTTTGGCAGCACGTGCCTTTCTTTGCCGCCATTTGCATTTGGAGGACGCCATTTGGGTGTATCCAGAGCCAAAACCCAGTCCTTTCCTGTGAGACATCAGTGACCTCACAGCCCTGTCAGAGTGGGTCGGACAGGTTGGCACGGATACCGGAATGCAACGTATCAGCGATAACATTTTGTGAAATGCACTGAATGCAGCCAATCGCGCTGTCATTCAGTGCTCGGTGACAATTTTCCAGATGACTAAGCACTATATATACTTAAGCATGCGACGTGCCATGTACTTTCCTTGCAGGGGTGGTGTGGGGAGGAGGTCTCTGCGGAAGGTGGCTGCACTCAGAGCTAGTCTGAGTTCTGAAATCTGTATTGAATTGCTAGCTAGGCTAGTTACTTAAGAGAAAAAGATAATTATTCTTTATTTGGCTGCAGTGCTGTGCCAGCTAGCCCTGTTTGTTTTTTAAGCAGTTTATTTAGGTGATCTGAGATATCTCTCTGTGCAAGGGAGAGAAGCTGCTAACAGTGCCATTTTGTTTAATTCACCCTCTGGGCTAGGCTGCAAGCAAGCACCATTTGGGTGTTGTGGCTTGGGGAGATATATTCACTTTTGCTAGAATCTCCATTGGAAAATATATTTCATCGATTTTCCTGCTGTGCCAACAATTACAGCTTTTTTAAACTGAATTTGTCTAATTGAATTCACTCAGTCTCTCTGTGCACTGGGCATCAGTTCCAGTGAGCTGGCAGTTTAGCAGACTCACGTTTATTATTGGAACAGTCTGTGCAGTGAAATCCCCAGTCTGCCACTTTTGTGCTTACAAGCAAGCTCTGTGTGTGCACACAACACACATTACATTAGTGCATAGCAAGGCACTGTGACAGTGGGCACTGGGTAGTTTAGCAGACTCAAGTTTATTATTGGGACAGTCTGTGCAGTGAAATCCCTAGTCTGCCTCTTTTGTGCTTACAAACAAGCTCTGTGGGTGCACACCAAATACATTACATTAGTGCATAGCAATGCATTGTGACAGTGGGCACTGGGTAGTTTAGCAGACTCAAGTTTATTATTGGGATAGTCTGTGCAGTGAAATCCCCAGTCTGCCTCTTTTGTGCTTACAAGCAAGCTGTGTGTGTGCACACACCACACACATTACATTAGTGAATATCAAGGAACTGTAACAATGGGCAGCCAGTAGGCACTAGGCAGTGACATTAAATCCATAATGTCAGGAAAGCTAGATGTGGTCGAGTGATTGGGAATGGCAGAGGAGGCACTTCAAAAGGCACTAGAGCCAGTCCCCCATTAAAGTTAGAAAGGGACCTGTTGCAATCTAAACTCTTTGGAGGGGCAGGCAGTTCCATCCGGAAAAAAACGAAATCTAAATATGATACATCGCTACGACCTGTTTCTGACCCTGTAGTTTTGGAGGTGAGGGAAGGGGAGGCTGAGTCATGCCAGACAAAATGTCGACACCCAAAAGTCTCGACTAAGCATTGACAATGTAGTGCAGGCACTGTTTGCTTCTGATTCAGATGAACAATCATCTTATGTGGGATTCTCATCAGAAACGGAAGAAGTAATAGTTGAAGAAGTTATAGGAGGATCAGTTAGTCCTGTCTTAGCCTCCACTTCAGTGCAGCAGGGCAGAGATGAAACTGATAAGGAGGAATAGCAGTCAGCACAGGCACAGAGGGTGACTGAGGCCCCTGGCATTGCTTCTCAGGATGCACCCATTACTTCAGCTCCAGTGCCAGCATCCACCCCCAAGGCTATAGAGAAGGGAGGAGCACATAAGACATCTGCGATCTGGAGCCACTTTAAAGTGACGGAGGACCGCGTTTTGCTCGGTGTAATTACTGTGGCAGGGCTATTAGCAGAGGCAAGCAAATGGGACATCTATCTAATTTTCTCATGACGCATCATATGAAGAGGCAACACCCAACAAGAGTACTGCCATCTGGGGATGGTGGCAGTACCAGTCAGGGGACCCCTTCAAAGCAGCGTAAAGTGGTTGAAAAGCAGCATAGTCAGCCCACGCCCTCATCCCTTCCAGCAGTCAGGTGGCAGGCCAGCAACTCCCTGACATGTGGCAGAAGCAACAACCCACCATGGAGGAAATGGTGTGGAGTGCGGTAACCCTATCCCGAGGTAGGAGACAGGCAGCCTCAAAAGTTCTAACCAGGAGCATTGGGGAAATGATTGCCCTTGATGACCAGCCCTTGCAGTTAGTGGAGAATGTGGGTTTCAAGTGTTTTCTGAAGGTCATAGTTCCAAATTAAAAAGTCCCCTCCAGAACCACATTTACCAGAAATGTCCTCCCCAGCCTGTACAGGCAGAGTCACAGTGGCATGCAAGCCCTGCTAGCAAAGGAGGAGGGGAGTGTGCATTTCACCTGTGATAACTGGACCGCCATGAATGCTGCACACTCTTACCTCTCCCTGACAGCACACTGGTGGGACCTGGCTGAGGCAGGGGCAGGCAGCAGCTCTATTAGTGAACAAGTATCAGAGTGGAGGTGGGCTTTACTGCACACCCACCTGATGAACCAGGCTCATACCGCAGCCAATATTCTAACATGCATCAGACAGATGCTGGAGGGCTGGAAACTACACCAGTGAGACAGGAATCCTCAGGCAAGGTTCTTTGTAACAGACAATGGTGCAAACAATGGAGAAAAACAGTTGATAGATTTATTTATATTTATTTATTTATTTTTAATTTTTATAGACCGAAGTTCTTGTAGGAACTACAAATCAATCCGGTTTACATACAACTTTTAAATGCCCAAAAAGAGTAGTGGGCTTTACATAGAACAGTTGAACAAAGATAAGGACGCACCAAGCAAGCAGTTGTTGTTTTTAACCTACAAATGCATATTAATGTTAGATTTGAACTGCTTAACAGTTTCCTAACCAACATGTAGGCTGAAATTAAACATATAGCTTTCACCCCCTCTATGCCTCCCGGTTCCATGGTCAGACCATTTCATGATCACCTCCACCATCAAGTCATTGACAGGATTTTCTGCTCCACGTCAGGTGACCACCTTGCACTACCGGAAACCATGTCCTTCAGAAGACCTCAGCAACTCTCTAATCAAAGAACTTCCTAATCTGGATCTATCTAACCCCACTGTCTAAAAAAACTATAGATCCTTCTCGAAAAAATAAACAACCATGGTTCTCTAAGGAGCTCCATACCCTGAAGCAAAAACTAAGACGGAAAGAAAAAGAATGGAGGAAGAACCCCAACCCCCATTCTCTAACCATATATAAAGCCGCCCTCCACCATTATAGAACGACAACGCTTCGAACAAAAAGAGATTTCTATGCCCACCTTATCCACGATATGATATTCGACGCGAAGGCTCTTTTCTTGTACGTATCGGAACTCACCAAAACTGCTCCCCCTACTATTCCAGACGATACAGCCCAATCAAAAGCCAATGATCTGGCCTTATTCTTTCAGAACAAAATCTCAAACACCCTAGCTAAATTACCTACCAACCCAAACTCACTGCCTCCGGATACCCTCCACCGACCAAACACAGACATAAGCTTGGAATCCTTTGATCCTACCCACACTATAGAGGTGGAAAATCTGATAAAAAGAATTAAACCTTCGACCCACCCTCTGGACCAAATCCCCTCCAAATTCCTGATTCTCATACCAGAATACATCTCCAAATATCTAGCTGATATTATCAACTGTTCCCTCTCACAAGGAATATTCCCAGACACTCTCAAATCAGCCACACTTAAACCCATTCTCAAAAAACCGAACCTGGATCCAGATGACCTCAACAACTACCACCCCATTTCAAATCTCTCGTTTATAGCCAAGATCATGGAGAAAATTGTAAATAAGCAGCTTTCAGACTACCTGGAGGACCATAATATTCTACACCCGTCACAATACGGTTTCCGAAAAGAACACAATACGGAAACCCTCCTCATCTCACTCCTTGATCAAATTTACATCGGTTTTGACAAAGGACAATCATTCCTTCTAGCCCTTCTTGACATCTCCGCAGCTTTCGATACTGTAAATCACAATACCCTACTAAACCGGTTATCAGATATAGGTATTGCAGGATCAGCTCTCAGATGGTTCGACTCCTTCCTTAGCAACAGAGGCTATAAGGTTAAAATCAAATTGTCACTTGTTAAATGGTTGGTTATAGTTCTGCTTAGTTTGATGTAAACCGAGTTGATTTGATCTGTATCAAGAAAGTCGGTATATAAAAGCCTTAAATAAATAAATAAAATAAAATAATCTGTGATCCCCGTGTGAAAGGGAAACTCGCCTTACAGTACGATTTTCTTTTATTGGTGAAGGACCTGCTGTTATCAAAAGTCCGTGAACAGGAGCATCATACGCAAAGACAGATTAGATGTGAAGCAGAGGAGGAAACAGCGGGCACTTCAGAGAGTTGTGGTAGCCCAAGCTGGAGCAGCACCCTGTCACTGACAGCAAGTACCTCCTAATTTTTGTACCCTATACAGGTTATGCCCTCTGCCAGCAAGTACCTCCTCCTACTCCACTTCAGAACGCCAAAAGCATGTTGCCCATAAAGATTCATCTGTTGTGCTACAGGCTAGGGAAAGCAGCTGGCATGAGTTACTCTCAGCCCACCCAAGCAAAGGTCACACCAGCACAGCTGTCAGTGACATGATATGTCTCAGAGCCGACAGAGAACATGCAGACAGATCCGCTGGCATATTGGGCACACAAGTCCACTGTCTGGCCACACCTAGCCAAAGTGGCTCAGCAATATCTGTCAATTCCACCAATCAGTGTGCCCAGTGAACATGGCTTTTCAATGACAGGGAATATCATGAGCCCTCACCGCTCAAGGCTGGCACCAGAGTTGATGGAAATGCAAGTGTTTTTGAAATTAAACCTGCCTTTGCTTGGGTTTTCAAATTTTCCCTGTGAATGGCAAGATGAATAAAAGCAATTGAAAGCCTTGCAGCAGCTGCAACTGCCTCCTATGCTCCAGATAATATAAGCATTGCAGCACATAGACCTGACCTGAAACGCTGTGCCTGTCCGTCCACTGTCCAGGCCATACGTCCCTACAAGGACGTGGTTGGTGCAGTTAGTATAGCTGTGTTTAAAAAAGGACTGGATAAGTTCTTGGAGGAGAAGTCCATTTCCTGCTACTAATTAAGTTGACTTAGATAATAATCACTGCTATTACTAGCAACGGTATCATGGAATAGACTTAGTTTATGGGTACTTGCCAGGTTCTTATGGCCTGGATTGTCCACTGTTGGAAACAGGATGCTGGGCTTGATGGACCCTTGGTCTGACCGAGTATGGCATGTTCTTATGTTCTTATGGTGTATGGCAGCAAGGCACAGAGGCAGAGGGTAGATACAGGCTGGCATCACCTGGGGAGAGTTCCCTTTCCTTTGTGCAGGAAAGGGCTCCCTAGAATGAGTTCTCCCCTAGAGTGGGGCGTTTCTGTTGGCGTCTAGTGAGCTTTCGCTGGTCTTTTAAAATCTGGTTGAGTTAGCAGTTATACAAATGAGAATTTTCAAGGCAGAGGCGGAGGAGGTTTCCATGTAAACAGCAGTTCAACATGGGTCAGAGAGTAGATACAGGCTGGCTACATCTGGGGAGAGTTCCCTTTCCTTTGCACAGGAAAGGTCTCCCTAGAATGGGCTCGCCTCTATAGTGGAGTGTTTCCATTGGCATCTAGTGAGCTCTCACTGGTCTTTTAAAATCTGGTGGACATAGCTCATATAAAGAAACGAGAGTTTTCAAGGCCGAGATGGAGGAGGGTGCATGTGAACAGCGGTTCAACATGGGTCAGAGGGTAAATACAGGCTGCCTAGACCTGGGGAGAGTTCCCTTTCCTTTGAGCCGGGAAGGGCTTCCTTGGAATGGGTTGGCCCCTAGAGTAGAGCACGAGCCTTCAAAGCATGGCGACCTGAAGCAGGGTGCCATGTAAACAGCAGTTCAACATGGGTTAACAGGTACTAAGAGATAGGCTGCAACACCGGTGAGAGTTCCCTTTATTTGAGCAGGAAATGGCTCCGCGGAATGGGTTGGCCCCTAGAGTGGAGCACGAGCCTTCAAAGCGTGGCGACCTGGAGCAGTGTCTCACTGTGAGCATGGTCTCACAGTGTTTGCCACAGTCTAAGTACCTTGGAGATCTTTTCTCATTCTGAACGTGGGTCAACAGGTGCTAAGAGATAGGCTGCAACACCTGGGAGAGTTCCCTTTCCTTTGAGCAGGAAAGAGCTCCCTGGAATGGGTTGGCCCCTAGAGGTATAATGGTACAAATTGATAGGATTTAAGCATTTGCAAACAGATCATGACTTCATAAGGAAGACGCAGGAAGTTCTCGTCTCTGCCCTGAAACTAAAGAAAACTGTTTGTTTTATTTAAGGATCCATGCTGTGAAGGATTACTAGTTTGAATTGCCAGAGACTGAGGTTTCCATTTGCAACGAGGGTTCAGCCATTAGGACTGGACATGCCTGGATGAACAGGCACAGCATTCGAGGACAGAGGTCAATCCCACCTAGGGACATAAGACCTGGACGGACAGGCACAGCAGTCGAGGACAGAGGTGAAGCCCACCTAGGGACATAAGGCCTGGATGAACAGGCAAAGCAATTGAGGTCAAACCCTTGTAGGGACATAAGACCTGGATGACCAGGCACAGCATTAGAGGTCAAACTCTCATAGACACATAAGGCCTGGACAGACAGGCACAGCATTAGAGGATTTCATTTGTTAAGGTATGTTGTGGTTTAATCTGTCACTTCTTCTTCAACTGGTTCACAGCCAGAAGAAAATGGCATCTTTATCATTTCTGTAAGATAATTCAACAGAGGATCTTTTTAGAGCAATAGAGACTGCTTTTTATGAAGCAAGAACTGAGCTGGAGATTATTTGTGAATACACAGATGCTATTAACTGTACTTATGCACTTCAGCTGATGACAAAGGAACATGAATAGCTCTCTGAAATAAGAAAACCTCTACTCAAGTCCAAATTTACAATATCAACCTATGTTGACTTTGTGGTTTACACAGTGCCTCTGTAAACTATGGGAAGACAGAGGATGAACTAGAGTGCAACTACCACCAGCTTTCTATAGTACTAGAAACATTACTGTTGGCACCTAAGAAAGATTTCAGGAACATGGCCCATATTATGAAAGTCAGGAGAACTACTGAGCATATGAACTATGCAAGCTCCAAACATCTGAAGTCAGCTTTTTATGTTCTTACATTCCAAATATTGCAAAACAGGAAAAGAATATTCTGGAAAGAAGTGATATACAAATACATGAAGCTGAAATTAGAAATACCAGAACTAAACTCGGACAGGCACAGCTTTTCAGATCAGGCCATTGTAGGAACGTACAGCCTGGACAGTGGATGGTCAGGCACAGCGTTTGAGGTCAGGCCCTTGTAGGGACGTACAGCCTGGACAGTGGACAGACAGGCACAGCATTTTATTCATCTTGCCATTCACAGGGAAAATTTGGAAACCCAAACAAAGGCAGGTTTATTTTCAAAAACACTAGAATTTCCATCAACTCTGGTGCCAGCCTTGAGCAGTGAGGGCTCATGATATCCCCTGTCATTGAAAATACACGTTCACTGGGCACACTGGTTGGTGGACATGACAGATATCATTGAGCCACTTTGGCTAGGTATGGCCAGACAGTGGACTTGTGTGCCCAATATGCCAGCGGATCTGCCTGCATGTCTTCTGTGGGCTTTGAGAGATACCGTGTCACTGACAGTTGTGCTAGTGTCTCCTTTGCTTGGGTGGGCTGAGAGTCACTCATGCCAGCTGTCTTCTCTCTAGCCCATAGCACAAAAGATGAATCTTTATGGACACCATGCCTTTGGTATACTGAAGTGGAGGAGGAGGAAGTACTATCTGTTGCTGACAGAGTGCTGCTCATGCTTGGGCTACCACAACTCTCTGAAGTACCCGCTGCTGTTTCCTTCTCTGCTTCATGCCTAATCTGTCTCTGCCTATGGCGCTCCTGATCACGACTTTTGCTAACAGCAGGTCCTTCACAAATGAGAGACAATTGGACTGAAGGGTGAGTTTCCCTTTCACACGGGGATCACAGACTGTGGCACGCATGTATGTCTGCTCTTCTGTTAAAGGCCTTAACCTCTCTTACACCTGCTGCTGCAAAACATCTAGACAATGCAGCAACTCAGCTGTCATTCCCTCTTCCTGTTTAAAGCCCTCCAAATTTTCATCCAGGAAACTAACTATAGGGATGAAGTCAGCCAAGGTAGCATGTCTGGAACTCAGCTCATCCGTGACATCCTTGAAGGGCTGCAGGACTTTTACCAGCTAACTCATGACTAACCAATCATGATGCCCTAGGGGATTCTGCACATCTATGTCCATTGAACCAGAAAGTTCATGAAAGGGTGTCTGCAGCTCCACTAACCTCTGCAGCATCATATAAGTGAAATTCCACCGGGTGGCAAAGTCTTGAATGAGATACTTGTGAGGCATGTCCAAATCAGTCTGCTTTTGTCGGAGAACCTGCGCCACTTTCACACTTCTGTGGAAGTGCCCTGCTATGTCCCTGCACTTGTGAATTAAGTCTTGCAGATATTCATTCTCTTGGTGCTTGAACTCCAATCCCAGAGCTGACTTCACTACCAGGTGCAGAGTGTGTGCAAAACATCGGATGTTCTGAAAGCGCCCGTCCGTTATTGCCTTTACCATGTTTATTTTATTTTTATTTATTTATTTAAAAAATCTTCTATTCCATCGTTAAGTTAGAAAACCATCACAACGGTTCATAGAAAGGCACGATATATCAGTGGTCCCCGACCCTGTCCTGGGGGCCCACCAGCCAGTCGGGTTTTCAGGACATCTGCAAGGAATATGCATGAGAGAAAATTTGCATACACTGCCTCCATAACATGCAAGTTTTCTCTCATGCATAATCATTGCGGATATCCTGAAAAACCGACTGGCTGGTGGGCCCCCAGGACAGGGTTGGGGACCACTGGTATAGATTTCAAATTAAACATGTGCCATCATAGTACAGTAACATATTTTAGTACGATAAGCTATATGTTTAATTTCAGCCTACATGTTGGTTAGGAAACTGTTAAGCAGTTCAAATCTAACATTAATATGCATTTGTAGGTTAAAAACAACAACTGCTTGCTTGGTGCGTCCTTATCTATCAACTGTTTTTCTCCATTGTTTGCACCATTGTCTGTTACAAAGAACCTTGCCTGAGGATTCCTGTCTCACTGGTGTAGTTTCCAGCCCTCCAGCATCTGTCTGATGCATGTTAGAATATTGGCTGCGGTATGGGCCTGGTTCATCAGGTGGGTGTGCAGTAAAGCCCACCTCCACTCTGATACTTGTTCACTAATAGAGCTGCTGCCTGCCCCTGCCTCAGCCAGGACACACCAGTGTGCTGTCAAGGAGAGGTAAGAGTGTGCAGCATTCATGGTGGTCCAGATATTGCAGGTGAAATGCACACTCCCCTCTGCCTTAACTAGCAGCGCTTGGATGCGACTGCGACACTGCTTGTACAGGCTGGGGATGACCTTTCTGCTAAATGTGGTTCTGGAGGGGACTTTGTAATTTGGATCTACAACCTTCAGAAAATGCTTAAAACCCACATTCTCCACTATCTGCAAGGGCTGGACATCAAGGGCAATCATTTCCCCAATGTTCCTGCTTACAACGTTTGAGGCTGCCTGCCTCCTACCCTGGCATAGCGTACCGCACTCCACCCCATTTCCTCCATGGTGGGTTGTTGCTTCTGCCACATGTCAGGGGGGTCATTGCCTGCCACCTGACCTCTAGAAGGGGCTGAGGGTGTGGGGTGACTATGCTCTTTTTCAACCACTTTACGCTGCCTGGAAAAACGGATCCCCTGACTGGTACTGCCACCATCCCCAGATGGCAGTACTGTTGTTGGGTGTTGACTCTTCATATGATGCGTCATGCCAAAATTAGATAGATGTCCCATTTGCTTGCCTCTGCTAATAGCCCTGCCACAGTAATTACACCGAGCAAAACGCGGGTCATCCGTTACTTTAAAGTGGCTCCAGATTGCAGATGTCTTTCGTGATCCTCCCTTCTCTAAAGCCTTTGGAGGTGGATGCTGGCACTGGAGCTGAAGTAGTGGATGCACCCTGAGAAGCAATGCCAGGGGCCTCAGTCACCCTCTGTGCCTGCGCTGACTGCTTTTCCTCCTCATCAGTTTCATCTCTCCCCTTCTGCACTGAAGTGGAGGCTAAGACAGGACTAACTGATCCTCTTAAAGCTTCAACAGCTATTACTTCTTCAGTTTCTGATGAGAATCCCACACAAGATGATTCTTCATCTGAATCAGAAGAAAACAGTGACTGCGCTACATTGTCAACGCTAAGTGTTAGTCGAGACTTCTGTCCCACTGCTGCTTTTGGGTGTCGACATTTTGTCTGGCATGACTCAGCCTCACCTTCCCTCACCTCCAAAACTACAGGGTTAGAAACAGGTGGTGGCGATGCATCATCTTTAGATTTCATTTTTTTCTGGATGGAACTGCCTGCCCCTCCAGAGATTTTAGATTGGAACAGGTCCCTTTTTAACTTTAATGGGGGACTGGAACCTAACTGTTGAGGTGTGTCATCTCCCAGTCCCAATCAATCGACCACGTCTAGCTTTCCCTGACATTATGATTTAATGTCACTGCTGTTGTGGGAGTCTCAGTTTAGTGGACCCTTGGGCCGACCTGCTGGAGACTGGAAATAGATGGTCAATGTCTCTAATGAATAGCAGGCCGGGAGGCAGATGTCCAGGCGGGACATAGATGCTCTTCACCCTGGAAGCTGGTACTCCCCCGGGAGGAGCCCATAGGAGCCCAACTACTGGGACTTAGGTGGATTCACCCTTGGAAGCTGAAGCCCCCCCGGGAGGAGCCTGTAGGGGCCCGGCCGCTGGGACTTAGGTGGGTCATGGATCAGGACAGGTAACTGGAACCAGACAGGATCTGTAGCAAGGCTCAGGTACTGGAACCAGGCAGGAACTGTATTAGGACTCGGGTAGTGGAACCAGGCAGGATCTGTAGCAAGGCACAGGTACTGGAACCAGGCAGGAACCGTAGCAAGACTCGGGTACTGGAACCAGGCAAGAACTGAAGCAAGACTTGGGTACTGGAACCAGGCAAGAACTGAAGCAGGTAAACAGGAACCTAGCAGGTATGGTAGCAGGCAGGCAGGACCCAAGCAGATACTGTAGTAGGAACAGAGCGACTACGCCAAGTGAGTCACTCCGGGGCACAGCACAACAGGAAACCGGGAAGCTAACCCGTTGCAAGGCAAGGACTGGATGGCCGCGGCCGGCTTATCAAGGCCGTGGTGTCTGACGTCAGGAACCGGGCAGAGTCACCACTGGCGGGAAACGGGCTAAAAAGGCGCCCAAGTGGCGTGCGCGCATCTAGGAGCAGGGCGTCCTCAGGCACTTTCGCGGCGGCGCAACCCCAGCGGGGACGCCACCAAACAGGCCGCAAGCCAGGGCCTCCGGAGGTGGGAGCAGGTCCGGGAGAAAGGAGGTAATGGCCTGGTTCTGGTGCTTACTGCCAGGACCGCAACAGTACCTCCCCTCTTACGCCCCCTCTTTGCCGGTCCAGGTTTACTTGGGTGATCCAGATGGAACTGCCGTAATAAGTCCTTGTCAAGGATATTGCGGGCTTGTTCCCAAGAGTTATCCTCGGGTCCACAACCCTCCCAGGCAAGCAAGTATTCCCATTGGCGTTGGTGGAACCGGACATCCAAAACTTCACGTACTTGGTATGTAACCTTGTCCGGTACTGAAGAACGTAAGAACATAAGAAAATGCCATACTGGGTCAGACCAAGGGTCCATCAAGCCCAGCATCCTGTTTCCAACAGTGGCCAATCCAGGCCATAAGAACCTGGCAAGTACCCAAAAACTAAGTCTATTCCATTTAACCATTGCTAATGGCAGTGGCTATTCTCTAAGTGAACTTAATAGCAGGTAATGGACTTCTCCTCCAAGAACTTATCCAATCCTTTTTTAAACACAGCTATATTAACTGCACTAACCACATCCTCCGGCAACAAATTCCAGAGTCTAATTGTGTGTTGAGTAAAAAAGAACTTTCTCCGATTAGTTTTAAATGTGCCCCATGCTAACTTCATGGAGTGCCCCCTAGTCTTTCTACTATCCGAAAAAGTAAATAACCGATTCACATCTACCCGTTGTAGACCTCTCATGATTTTAAACACCTCTATCATATCCCCCCTCAGTCGTCTCTTCTCCAAGCTGAAAAGTCCTAACCTCTTTAGTCTTTCCTCATAGGGGAGTTGTTCCATTCCCCTTATCATTTTGGTAGCCCTTCTCTGTACCTTCTCCATCGCAATTATATCTTTTTTGAGATGCGGCGACCAGAATTGTACACAGTATTCAAGGTGCGGTCTCACCATGGAGCGATACAGAGGCATTATGACATTTTCCGTTTTATTCACCATTCCTTTTCTAATAATTCCCAACATTCTGTTTGCTTTTTTGACTGCCGCAGCACATTGTACCGACGATTTCAATGTGTTATCCACCATGACACCTAGATCTCTTTCTTGGGTTGTAGCACCTAATATGGAACCCAACATTGTGTAATTATAGCATGGGTTATTTTTCCCTATATGCATCACCTTGCACTTATCCACATTAAATTTCATCTGCCATTTGGATGCCCAATTTTCCAGTCTCACAAGGTCTTCCTGCAATTTATCACAATCTGCTTGTGATTTAACTACTCTAAACATTTTTGTGTCATCTGCAAATTTGATTATCTCACTCGTCGTATTTCTTTCCAGATCATTTATAAATATATTGAAAAGTAAGGGTCCCAATACAGATCCCTGAGGCACTCCACTGTCCACTCCCTTCCACTGAGAAAATTGCCCATTTAATCCTACTCTCTGTTTCCTGTCTTTTAGCCAGTTTGCAATCCACGAAAGGACATCGCCACCTATCCCATGACTTTTTACTTTTCCTAGAAGCCTCTCATGAGGAACTTTGTTAAACGCCTTCTGAAAATCCAAGTATACTATATCTACAGGTTCACCTTTATCCACATGTTTATTAACTCCTTCAAAAAAGTGAAGCAGATTTGTGAGGCAAGACTTGCCCTGGGTAAAGCCATGCTGACTTTGTTCCATTAAACCATGTCTTTCTATATGTTCTGTGATTTTGATGTTTAGAACACTTTCCACTATTTTTCCTGGCACTGAAGTCAGGCTAACCGGTCTGTAGTTTCCCAGATCGCCCCTGGAGTCCTTTTTAAATATTGGGGTTACATTTGCTATCCTCCAGTCTTCAGGTACAATGGATGATTTTAATGATAAGTTACAAATTTTTACTAATAGGGCTAAAATTTCATTTTTTAGTTCCTTCAGAACTCTGGGGTGTATAACATCCGGTCCAGGTGATTTACTACTCTTCAGTTTGTCAATCAGGCCTACCACATCTTCTAGGTTCACCGTGATTTGATTCAGTCCATCTGAATCATTACCCATGAAAACCTTCTCCATTACGGGTACCTCCCCAACATCCTCTTCAGTAAACACTGAAGCAAAGAAATCATTTAATATTTCCGCGATGGCCTTATCTTCTCTAAGTGCCCCTTTAACCCCTCAATCATCTAACGGTCCAACTGACTCCCTCACAGGCTTTCTGCTTCGGATATATTTTAAAAAGTTTTTACTGTGAGTTTTTGCCTCTACAGCCAACTTCTTTTCAAATTCTCTCTTAGCCTGTCTTATCAATGTCTTACATTTATCTTGCCAATGTTTATGCTTTACCCTATTTTCTTCTGTTGGATCCTTCTTCCAATTTTTGAATGAAGATCTTTTGGCTAAAATAGCTTCTTTCACCTCCCCTTTCAACCATGCTGGTAATCGTTTTGCCTTCTTTCCACCTTTCTTAATGTGTGGAATACATTTGGACTGTGCTTCTAGAATGGTATTTTTTAACAATGACCACGCCGTCTTGGACATTTTTTACTTTTGTAGCTGCTCCTTTCAGTTTTTTTCTAACAATTTTTCTCATTTTATCAAAGTTTCCCTTTTGAAAGTTTAGCACGAGAGCCTTGGATTTGCACACTGTTCCTTTTCCAGTCATTAAATCAAATGTGATCATATTATGATCACTATTTCCAAGTGGCCCCACCACCGTTACCTCTCTCACCAAGTCCTGTGCTCCACTGAGAATTAGATCTAAAATTGCTCCCTCTCTCATCAGTTCCTGAACCAATTGCTCCATAAAGCTATCATTTATTCCATCCAGGAACGTTATCTCTCTAGCGTGACCCGATGATACATTTACCCAGTCTATATTGGGGTAATTGAAGTCTCCCATTATTACTGCACTACCAATTTGGTTAGCTTCCCTAATTTCTCTTAGCATTTCACTGTCCATCTCACCATCTTGACCAGGTGGACGGTAGTATACCCCTATCACTATAGACTTCCCCGACACACAAGGGATTTCTACCCATAAAGATTCAATTTTGTATTTAGTCTCATGCAGGATGTTTATCCTGTTGGACTCTATGCCATTCCGGACATAAAGTGCCACACCTCCTCCCAAGTGCTCCTCTCTGTCATTGCGATATAATTTGTACCCCGGTATAGCACTGTCCCATTGGTTATCCTCTTTCCACCATGTCTCTGAGATGCCAATTAAGTCTATGTCATCATTTACTGCTATACATTCTAATTCTCTCTTCTTACTTCTTAGACTTCTGGCATTAGCATACAAACATTTCAAAGTTTGTTTTTTGTTTGTATTTTCATTCTGCTTTTTAATTGATAGGGATAAGTTAGAATTTTTTTAGCTCAGGTGAGTTTTTAGTTACAGGCACTTGGACTACTTTTCTAATTATTGGAACCTCACTGTTGGGATGCCCTAATTCTAATGCATCATTAGTATCCTTTAAAGATACCTCTCTCTGAACCATGCGCTGCTGAGCGACTGTCGGCTTTCCCCTTTGTTCTAGTTTAAAAGCTGCTCTATCTCCTTTTTAAAGGTTAGCGCCAGCAGTCTGGTTCCACCCTGGTTTAGGTGGAGCCCATCACTTCGGAAGAGACTCCCCCTTCCCTAAAGGTTCCCCAGTTCCTAACAAAACTGAATCCCTCTTCCTTGCACCATCGTCTCATCCACACATTGAGACTTCGGAGCTCTGCCTGCCTCTGGTGACCTGCACGTGGAACAGGGAGCATTTCAGAGAATGCTACCCTGGAGGTTCTGGATTTAATCTTTCTACCTAAGAGCCTAAATTTGGCTTCCAGAACCTCCCTCCCACATTTTCCTATGTCGTTGGTGCCCACGAGGGTTCAGGAGCCCGGGAGTGGTATCTAGACAACACAAGAGGCTTCAGCAATGACATATGGAATACATCATGTATGCGCATGGAGGAGGGTAGGCGTAGACGGTATGAGACTGCTCCCACTCGTTAGGCAACTTGAAAGGGCCCACAGAATTTCGGAACTAGTCTTTGAGATGGAATATGTAGCTGTAGAATTCTGGTGCTAAGCCAGACATGATCTCCTGGAAGGAAGATAGGTGCTGGCTGATGATGCCTATCCGACCACTCCTAGATGGACAGAGCGGCTTTATGGATCTTTTCCTGGGTAGAGATCCACAAGGACCGAAGCTGGTGGACTGAAAGTTGCACTGCCGGGAGTGCACTAGGTTCAGGTGAAGGTAGGGGTGGTTGAAGTTGCTTCCCATAAACAACGAGGAACAGCGAACTTCCAGTAACAGCATGCATGTGATTATTAAACGAGAACTCCGCCCATGGGAGTAGATTGGACCAATTATTTTGTCGTTCGTTCACAAAGACATGGAGAAAAGTCTTCAGGGTTCAATTGGTTCGTTCCGTTTGCCCATTACTCTGAGGATGGAATGCAGACAAAAGACTAAGTTGCACATTTAAGTGTTTGCATAGGGCTTTCCAATAGCGAGCTGTAAACTGCGGTCCTTGATCGGAGATTATATCCTGCGGAAAAACCTTGAAGTCTAAAGATATGCTGAGCGAACAGGCTAGCCAGGTCAGGGACCAAAGGTAGTTTTGGCAAGGGAACAAAGTGCGCCATCTTGGAAAATCGGTCCACGGTTACCCAGATTATCGAGTTACCCTTGGAGGCAGGAAGATCCACTACGAAATCAGTGGAGATGTGTGTCCAAGGCTCCACCGGGATGGGCAATGGTTGCAACAAGCCCCTGGGCTTCCCGATGAGCGGCTTTTGAACAGCACAAGTAGGGCATGAGCCCACGAAAGGTTGGACGTCCTGTATCACCGTTGGCCACCAGTAGAAATGGTTTAACAAGTCTAAAGTCCCTTTCCAACCAGCATGACCCCCAGTGAGGGAGTCATGGGCCCAAGCGAGAACTGCTCTCCGGGAGCAACGTGGAACCACGGTCTTCCTTTGGGAGGGCACCAAGGTTGTAGCAAGACTTACTTTCACGGAGTCCAAGATATACTGAGGTGTATCAGGAGTCTCTTCGACCTCAGAAGAGCGCGAAAGCGCATCAGCTCGAACGTTCTTAGAACCGGGTCGGTAGCGTAAGGTAAAGTCAAACCGATCAAAAAACAGCGACCACCGGGCTTGTCTTGGATTCAGGCGTTGGGCTTGCTTCAAGAATGCTAGGCTTTTGTGATCTGTGTAAATCGTAACCAGATGGTTGGCTCCCTCCAACCACTGTCTCCATTCCTCCAGGGCAAGTTTCACGGCTAGCAACTCTTTGTCACCAACACAGTAGTTGCTCTCTGCTGGGGAGAATTTCCTTGAGAAATAAGAACAGGGGAACAGCTGTCCAGAATCAGAGTACTGGCTCAGTACGGCCCCTACGGCCACATTGGAGGCATCAACCTCTACCACGAAGGGCCAGCTGGGATCCGGATGACGAAGGCAGGTGTCTAATAAGAAGGCTTCTTTGAGGGCCTCAAAAGCTTGGCAGGCAGATGTTGGCCAATCCACCGTGTTAGCCCCTTTTCAGGTGAGGGCAGTTAATGGAGCCACAATACAAGAGTAATTGGGAATAAAGTGATGGTAGAAATTGGAGAAGCGGAGGAAGCGTTGCAACACTTTAAGACCCCTTGGCCAGGGCCAATTCTTAATAGCTGCCACTTTCTCAGGATCCATTTGAAAGCCTGATACAGAGACTATGTAGCCTAGGAACGGCAGGGAGGTCTTCTCAAAGCTGCACTTTTCCAGTTTCGCGTACAGGCCATGCTCCCTAAGTATCTGGAGCACTTGACGGACATGCTGACGGTGTGACGGCAGGTCCTGGGAGTAGACTAACACGTTGTCGAGATAAACAATTAAGCAGGAGTTCAGATGAAATATATTTTCCAATGGAGATTCTAGCAAAATTGAATATATCTACCCAAGCCACAACACCCAAATAGTGCTTGCTTGCAGCCTAGCCCAGAGGCTGAATGAAACAAAATGGCACTGCTAGCAGCTTCCCTCCCTGGCACAGAGAGACTGTCTCAGATCACCTAAATAAACTGCTTAAAAAACAAACAGGGCTAGCTGGCACAGGCACTGTAGCCAAATAAAGAATAAATAGCTTTTTTTCCCTACTAACTAGCCTAGCTAGCAATTCAATAGAGATTTCTGAACTCAGACTAGCTCTGAGTTCAGCCTGCTTCCAATGAGACCACCTCCCCACACCACCCCTGCAAAGAAAGTGACAGCGCGATTGGCTGCATTCAGTGCATTTCACAAAATGTTATCGCTGATACGCTGCATTCCGGTATCCTTGCCAACCTGTCTGACCCTTTCCTGTGAGTCACTGAAGACTCACAGGAAAGGGCTGGTTTTTGGCTCTGGATAGTGGATACACCGAAATTGTGTCCACCGGTTGTAAATGGTGGCTAAGAAAAGTGCGCGCACACCGTGCGCCGTGCAATGGATGAAACGGATGATAAGTTATATTCGGGGGAGTCATTATACGTTTTGCTTCCCCACGAATATAACGAATAGGGACATATACGTTGCGGATTGCCAATACATCGAAAATGAATGCACACCTATAACAGCTATATTAACTGAACTAACCATATCCTCTGGCAACAAATTCCAGAGTTTAATTGTGCGTTGAGTGAAGAAGAACTTTCTCCGATTAGTTTTAAATGTGCCACATGCTAACTTCATGGAGAGCCCCCTAGGCTTTCTATTATCTGAAAGACTAATTAACCGATTCACATCTACCCATTCTAGACCTCTCATGATTTTAAATACCTCTATCATATACCCCCTCAACCTTCTCTTCTCCAAGCTGAAAAGTCCTAACCTCTTTAGTCTTTCCTCATAGGGGAGCTGTTCCATTCCCCTTATCATTTTGGTCGCCCTTCTCTGTACCTTCTCCATCGCAATTGTATCATTTTTGAGATGCGGCGACAGTATTCAAGGTGTGGTTTCACCATGGAGCGATACAGAGGCATTATGACATTTTCCGTTTTATTCACCATTCCCTTCCTAATAATTCCCAACATTCTGTTTGCTTTTTTGACTGCCGCAGCACACTGAACGAACAATTTCAATGTGTTATCCACTATGATGCCTAGATTTCTTTCTTGGGTGGTAGCACCTTAAATGGAACCTAACATTGTGTAAGTATAGAATGGGTTATTTTTCCCTATATGCAACACTTTGCACTTATCCACATTAAATTTCATCTGCCATTTGGATGCCCAATTTTCCAGTTTCACAAGGTCTTCCTGCAATTTATCACAATCTGCTTGTGATTTAACTACGCTGAACAATTTTGTATTATCTGCAAATTTGATTACATCTCTTGTATTTCTTTCCAGATCATTTATAAATATATTGAAAAGTAAGGGTCCCAATACAGATCCCTGAGGCACTCCCCTGCCCACTCTCTTCCACTGAGAAAATTGTCCATTTAATCCTACTCTCTGTTTCCTGTCTTTTAGCCAGTTTGTAATCCACGAAAGGACATCGCCACCTATCCCATGACTTTTTACTTTTCCTAGAAGCCTCTCATGAGGAACTTTATGAAACACTTTCTGAAAATCCAAGTACACTACATCTACTGGTTCACCTTTATCCACATGTTTATTAACTCCTTCAAAACGTGAAGCAGATTTGTGATGCAAGACTTGCCTTGGGTAAAGCCATGCTGACTTTGTTACATTAAACCATGTCTTTCCATATGTTCTGTGATTTTGATGCTTAGAACACTTTCGACTATTTCACCTGGCACTGAAGTCAGGCTAACCAGTCTGTAGTTTCCCGGATTGCCCCTGGAGCCTTTTTTAAATATTGGGGTTACATTAGCTATCCTCCAGTCTTCAGGTACAATGGATGATTTTAATGATAGGTTATAAATTTTTACTAAGAGGACTGAAATTTCATTTTTTAGTTCCTTCAGAACCCTGGGGTGTATACCATCTGGTCCAGGTAATTTACTACTCTTCAGTTTATCAATAAGGCCATTCTTCCTCACCAGCACCATTCCTCATCATCACCACTCCTCCATCACCAAAGACAAACAGACAAACTTAGTAAACTTTCAAAACTTTCACCCACAGATAAACACAACAGACTACGGTAGAAAGAAATAGATGACAACAGAGGACAAGACACCACACTCAGAAATTGCTAGTTTAAACTCCTTCTCCAATCACTATCCAACAATTAATCTCCTCTCCTCTCTCTCCCATGCCTGACAGACCCTCAAAGAGGCAGCTTCAGGAAGCCTGTATATAAATAAACAAAGAAAACAACATGTGATGCATAAATGGATGTGTGATACATAACATGATGTGATGCAGCAATTCTAAAATGTTCCTAATTATGCCCCTTTTTTAACGCAGGCACTAACATGCCATATGTCTGCTTTATTTATTGCAATTTGATGAATCTAGGCCTAAATTTAATACTGAAAGGGCTACCAAGGAGCCTATGGTACAGCACTTGTGTGCATAAGTGAACACCCCCAGATTAATGCTAATTTTTTCCACTGTAAAATGTAAGGGCAAAATGGAAAACGTGTAATTTTGATGTTTATAAAATTGCATATCATGATTACATGCTCCTTAGGCATTTATATGCTATTTTTATATGTGAAAACCTTTGAACATTTGTGGTAAAGTCTGCATGTAAAAGTATGCATAGTTATAAAATTACCTCCCTATACACTGTATCTGAAAATCTGAATGGGCACATATTCCTATACATCTCTAGAACCGGATAAAAAAAGAGTAAACTTCACAGAATGGCAAGAACTATGAAATTAGAATTGGAGACTGTCTCTTACCTTATAATATTACTGAAAAATATCACTACAGCATCCAGGTTACACATATTCATGACATTTTATGATTCTTTGTCAGTTTTGTTTAACTCATTCTTTTTTAGGATATAGTGTGATGCACGTCTCAAAGGGGCTGCACCATCATTATCTCTAAGCACCTGACAATAATTTTCTTGCCGTGATCACTAAAGAAACAAATATATCTAATTCCTTTGTGTTATGCACTTTGCTGTCACCCAGCAAACACTGGTCTGCAAATCTGATTGCTGGAAGAAACATGAGGACGTGAAGCAGCAGGTCTTTTGTCTATCGCAGATTTGCTACAGTCTAAGCTGTGCTCAAGCTGTTAATCTTCGGAGGAGGAAAGGGACTGTGGAAGAGCTGCTGAAGTTCTGCTGAGATGGTGAGGACATGAAAAATCAGTGTAACAATAGCCTCCATGACAATGTTACACTTTAGCTTTGCTAAACGCTATTTAATGGATTAGCTTTTCTCATTTTTCCCCTAGAAATCTAAAGCATCACTATTGTATACCTTTGCTGTCTTGCTGCTCTTTCTGGTCATGGAATCTTGGTGTGCTGCTCAGAAGGTAAATTCTGCAAAATGTACTTTCATCATCGCAGGTGCAAAATATTTAAAAGAGTAATCCTCATTTCTTTCTAATCCCCAGAACAAGATAATGGCAAGGAATTGGGGTCCACAATCAATGTTATACCTCAAAGGAAGATGTAAGTTTAAAGACAACCTTTATCATTTGCAAAATGTAATAGAATGCAGCAAAGCAATAATTGTCTGCAAAATTAAGAAATTATTTAAAATATGGCATTTGTTGTATAAAAATGTTAGTAACTTAACTTCTGCAATAGAAATTGGATAGCAAGCTCCATGAAACCTCCCCAAATGCTGAACAACAATAAGAGACAGGCATATTCCATGAGAACTGAGTAGTTCTGATTACTGTATTTAAACAAAATACATTTTTCATTTTTAAATGGCAATCAGACTTTATGTAATGTTTATAATATGTTTGGTTTAGTTATTGATCTGTATTTTTGCTGGGAAACTAATTGGAGCGAAGAATACTTTTTAATTACTGACAGAGCTGTACATTTACATTTAAATCTTTGACTAATTTAATTCTTTGACTAATAAAGTTCCAGCACACCCCATGCTCCCCCTAACTCCCCCCCCCCCCCCCCCCCCCCCCCCGCCTTTTAGCCTCTTCAGCCTCCCCCCCCCCCGCCTTCTTTACCATATCAATCCCTCCCTTACCTCTACCTCCCCTTTCGCATATATTCTCCCCCCCTTTCCCTCTCCCCTCACCCCTCCCCCCAACGTTGTAAATAAGTTCACATATGTAATATGTAATTTTAAACCCATATCTTTCCAATTAAGTTATCCATGCTTGCTTTCTCTTTTCTCTCATACTTCGCTTTTTACCTTGTTCTTTTTATCCAATTATTATCCAATTTCTCCCAGTTAAACCCCCTTGTTCAATGTAATTTCCTTTCTCAGTTAATTGTGAACCGACATGATGTGTCCTACGAATGCCGGTATATAAAAATGTTAAATAATAATAATAAATAAATGAGCTTGAGAAAATAATATATATGCATGACTAAAATTCATGTTTTCTATATTTAATTTTGGACACTGAAAATAAGGATACTATTTTAAATACTGCATTATCAAAACAAGTTTTAGAAAATATGTATTGAATAAAGCGCCATATATTTCTGAAAGATGCGCTAATACCATAATACAAAAGCTTAATTTAATCTATCTTACTACAGTACAAAACTCAAAATATATGGAAATGAAAAAAATCAACTTTGCAATCACTGTAAACTCCACATCTGGTGTGGGGGTAAATGTAAGTCAGCAAACAGGAAACATACTTTGAGTATAACATCACATAAAAAGCATGAAAAGACAGTCACATAACCATCTAATAACACAAAAACAGATGCTAGATATGCAAGAAAGCAGCTGAGCTAGCAGTGATGTGACTAAAATGCAAGGTTTTAGTATTTGTTGATGTAGATCTTCAGAGAGATAGCTGTGTTAGTCTGGTGTAGCGAAACTAACAAGGTTCCACCCGTCTTTTGTAATTTGTATTTCTTGGTATGTATCTCATCTACATAGAAACATAGACACATAGAAACATAGATATGATGGCAGAAAAAGACCAATCTGCCCATCCAGTCTGCCCAGCAAGCTCCCATATTTATTTTCCCAAACTTATCTGTTTCACCAACCACCAAGTTCAGGGCCCTTGTTGGTAACTGATTCAAATTTCCTGCCATCCCCTGTCATTGATGCAGAGAGTAATGTTGGAGTTGCATCAAAGGTGAGCATAAGGCTTAATGGTTAAGGGTAGTAACCACCGCATCAAGCAAGTTACCCCGATGCTTGTTTAGCCAGACTGCACAGATTATTGCCTTGTTGGATGTTGTCTGAATGTAAATTTTGCCTTCTACATTTCCCCCTGCTGTTGAAGCAGAGAGCAATGCTATACGAGCCCTATCTACAGCAGGTCCACCTCAATGGAACGCCCTCCTACCGGATCTCCGACAAGACCCCTGTCCAATATCTTTCAAAAAAACCCTCAAAACATGGCTTTTTAGAGCAGCTTTTCCTGACTGAAGACACCAGTTCATACTTTCTCGTTTTCCTGATCAACTCACTCTAACAGACCTTCTTAGTCATGCCCACCCTTTCTACCATGCCTACCGAATGTCTTTTTGGGTTTTTTTCTCACTATTCCGTACCTAGTATCTAATATCAATCGAACCCTGAACTATGAGAGTAATATCCCATTGTACCTCACAGATTAGTTCAAGACCACATCCTGCCTTCCATCGGCTTCTCCCTTGTTCTTTCATCGTCTCCCTTTTATTCAATGTTACCCTCATGTATAATGTCATCTGTTCAAAGTTCATGCTTCGTTATTTGTTCTATATAACGCCTCTCTTGCGATGTTATGTTTTCATTGTAAACCAGTGTGATTTGTATTCTATACAAGAATGTCGGTATATAAAAGTTAAAAATAAATAAATAAATATATATATATATATATATATATATATATATGCATTCAAAGTGATGTATCAGGTTTAATTGGTTTAGGGTAGTAACCACTGTAATAAGCAAGCTACCCCCATGCTTATTTGCTTACCCCAATCGTAAAGTTCAGTCCTTGTTGGTTGTTGTCTGAATGCAAATCCTCTTTTCCACATTTTCCCCCTGCCGTTGAAGCAGAGAGCAATGCTGTATATGCATTCAATGTGATGTATCAGGCTTAATTGGTTTAGGCGGGTAGTAATCACCGTAATAAGCAAGCTACCCACACGCTTATTTGCTTATCCACATTGTGAAGTTCAATCCTTGTTGGTTGTTGTCTGAATGCAAATCCTCTTTTCCACATGTCCCCTTGCCCTTGAAGCAGAGAGCAATGTTGGAGTTGCATTAACTGTGCGAAGGCTTATTGAGTAAGGGTAGTAATTGCCAGGTTGTAGCCTCCATTCCAGTAAGCCACCCCCATGGCTCTTCTCTTCATTCCCATCCTCTAGCCTTTATGGATCCACAGTGTTTATCCCATGCCCCTTTGAAATCCTTCACAGTTTTAGTCTTCACCACTTCCTCCGGAAGGGCATTCCAGGCATCTGAATCTGAAATGTTTTTGTGAATACTTTATTCTGTGTGCCACCTAGAGCAGTATATTTAGGCAGCAAATAAATATTTTAAATAATATTTTAAAAACTTGCAACTGATTCAATAAAAATAAATGCACAAATGTGCAACCACAATAATAACATCATGAAACAATTCTCGGTAAAACAATAAACAAACCTGCAACAAATTTAGTATAAAACAAAAGGGAACATGAAGCAGATCAATGACAGGATATGCTTTCAAAAAAGTGCTCAGGGAAAAGCTGTTTTTTCCCACTTGGGAGTTTCTTTTTATTTGTTTTTCAATTTGTTTAATGTTTAAACATTTCCTTTCCTAAACTTAACATTAAATTAAAAAAACAACCTAACGAGAACAAATAAAAAGAAACTTCCCACCAACCTGACAACCTGCCACTCCCACTAATGCCAAAAATAGCAAAATTCTCCCCTCAGACTTACCCATAAGCCCCCTTACAGGTCTCCTGAGCCCTTCCTGGGATTTGCAATGTTAAAAGAGTAGCGATAATTCCTAGTCCCTTTTGCCCCACTTGGTTTCAGTTCAAAAATGGTGCCAGCTGACCCTGAGTCTAGAATATCCATGTGTTATACAACAAAATGGTGCTGCTTTTAGGGCTGAACAAACATCTGTTGGAGCAGGAGCATCTGGAGATCATTCCTGACCCTTTCTATACTGCAAAGCCCAGGAGGCCTTATGGGGAAAGGCCAGATCAAGGGATTATGTTTGAAGGTTTGGCAGTTTTCAGGGGTTATTTTGCCGATTTTCTAAAATGAAAGTCAATAGAAAAAAATGAATTTATTTATTTATAAATATCTATTTATTTATTTATTTAGAAATTCTTATATACCGTACCCTCCATAGCTCAGGGAGGTTTACAATGCAACTTACATAATGAATAGAATTAAATAAGTAAAATATGATATAAAACAGATGTAAAAATAAAATTAAAACAGCTAAAATTAAATAAAATAAAGGGCAAAAATTAAAAAAGGAGGAGAAAGAGAGGAAAGAAAACAATGAGACATAGACATAAAGAAAGAGGAAGTTCTTGTAGAGGTGAAACAGGAAAGATTAAAAGAATCACTAGCTTGGGAAAGCAGATTTGAAAAGTTGAGAATATATGTAAGAAGAGTGTTCCAAATAATAGGGTCAGCAATAGAGAAGAACCTTTCACATGTAATGACTAGCCTGGTGGATATAGGAGATGGTACTTGCAGTAGCATTTCTTTCTGGGATCTTAAGGTTTGAGAGGCGGTGTATAAATGTAAAGTTGAGGAAAGCCAACAATTTTTGTTGTGAATTAGGTTATGAATGACAGTAAGCAGTTTGTATCGTATGTGCCAGCTGATGGGTAGCCAATGGAGATTATGCAACACGGGAGTAATATGATCAGAAAACTTGCACTGGAAAGTAAGTGAATGGCAGAATTTTGTACAAGTTGCAAGGGATGTATGGAAGAAATGGGAAGGCCAGTCTAAAGAGCTTAATACAATGGACTATAAGACAGTGCAGAATGCTTCATGTTCCAGTAAGGGTTTGATGTGTTTTAGCAAACAAATCTTGTAGAAGGAGGTTTTGACAGTTGATTGGATGTTTTGGGTCAAAATGTACTCCCAAATTCCAGGCTTTGTTCATTATATTAATGTTAATATTATCAACAGTAATGTGTGTAGGAATATTGGTAAAGGAGGAGTTGCCCAAGATCATGATTTCTGTTTTAGATAAGTTTAAGCTCAGTTTATGATGGAACAACCAGGTTTTGATATAGAATAGATACAGAGGGCTGGATTTTAAAAGCCCTGCGCGCGTAAATCCTGCCGGATTTACGCGTGCAGGGCACTCGCGCACCGGCGCGCCTATTTTGCATAGGCCACCGGCGCGCGCAAAGCCCCGGGACGTGCGTAAGTCCCGGGGCTTCGTAAAAGGGGCAGGAGGGGGCATGTCCGGGGTGTGTCCGGGATCAGGGGGCGGTCCGGGGCGGGTCTGAGGGTGTGGTGACGGATCGGGGGGGGCCGGGAGGGCGGTCCCAAGTCCCCTGGCACTGCGGCCTGTGCCGGGGGAGGCCAAGGCGGCACACGCAAGTTACGCCTGCATCAAGCAGGCATAACTTGCCCAACAAAGGTAGGGGGCGGATTTAGGTAGGGCTGGGGGGTGGGGTAGATAGGGGAAGGGAGGGGAAGGTGGGGGGACGTGGAAGGAAAGTTCCCTCCGAGGCCACTCGATTTCGGAGCGGCCTCGAAGGGAACAGAGGCAGGCTGCGCGGCTCGGCGCATGCAGGCTGCCGATTTTGCGCAGCCTTGCGCGTGCCGACCCTGGATTTTATAAGATACGGGTGAACAAATGTACGCACGCGCGTATGTTTTTAAGATCTACCTCTGCGTGAGGAACTGTGCAGTCGATCCCCAATCATGACATATGGGGAAGAAAAACTGTATGTCATCTGCAAAAATGCGATAAGAAATGCCCAAGGAGAATAAGAGTTGACATATCAGTGAAAGATAGATATTGAACAGTGCAGCAGAGAGAGAGCTGATCCTTGGAGAACATTGGTGTTTAAAGGGAACCAGGAAGAGGTGCTGTAATGGAGAAGGTTTTCAGGGGTAATGATTCAGATGGACTGAATCAAATCACAGTGAACCTAGAAGATGTGGTAGGCCTGATTGACAAACTGAAGAGTAGTAAATCACTTGGACCGGATGGTATACACCCCAGATTTCAGAAGGAACTAAAAAATGAAATTTCAGACCTATTAGTAAAAATTTGTAACCTATCATTAAAATCATCCATTGTACCTGAAGACTGGAGGATAGCAAATGTAACCCCAATATTTAAAAAGGGCTCCAGGGGCGATCCGGGAAACTACAGACCGGTTAGCCTGACTTCAGTTCCAGGAAAAATAGTGGAAAGTGTTCTAAACATCAAAATCATAGAACATATAGAAAGACATGGTTTAATGGAACAAAGTCAGCATGGCTTTACCCAGGGCAAGTCTTGCCTCACAAATCTGCTTCACTTTTTTGAAGGAGTTAATAAACAATTGGATAAAAGTGAACTGGTAGATGTAGTATACT
This sequence comes from Rhinatrema bivittatum, assembly GCF_901001135.1. Taxonomy (NCBI): domain Eukaryota; kingdom Metazoa; phylum Chordata; class Amphibia; order Gymnophiona; family Rhinatrematidae; genus Rhinatrema; species Rhinatrema bivittatum. Next base: position 56,132,700 of record NC_042631.1, read on the forward strand.
TGGAGGCGTTTGACAAAGTTCCTCATGAGAGGCTTCTAGGAAAAGTAAAAAGTCATGGGATGGGTGGCGATGTCCTTTTGTGGATTGCAAACTGGCTAAAAGACAGGAAAAATGAGTAGGATTAAATGGACAATTTTCTCAGTGGAAGGGAATGGGCGGTGGAGTGCCTCAGGGATCTGTACTGGGACCCTTACTTTTCAATATATTTATAAATGATCTGGAAAGAAATACGACGAGTGAGATAATCAAATTTGCAGATGACACAAAATTGTTCAGAGTAGTTAAATCACAAGCAGATTGTGATAAATTGCAGGAAGACCTTGTGAGCCTGGAAAATTGGGCATCCAAATGGCAGATGAAATTTTACTCAACGCACAATTAAACTCTGGAATTTGTTGCCAGAGAATGTGGTTCGTGCAGTTAGTATAGCTGTGTTTAAAAAAAGATTGGATAAGTTCTTGGAGGAGAAGTCCATTACCTGCTATTAAGTTCACTTAGAGAATAGCCACTGCCATTAGCAATGGTTACATGGAATAGACTTCGTTTTTGGGTACTTGCCAGGTTCTTATGGCCTGGATTGGCCACTGTTGGAAACAGGATGCTGGGCTTGATGGACCCTTGGTCTGACCCAGTATGGCATTTTCTTATGTTCTTATGTTCTTATGTTCTAATGTGGATAAGTACAAGGTGATGCATATAGGGAAAAATAACCCATGCTATAATTACACAATGTTGGGTTCCATATTAGGTGCTACAACCCGAGAAAGAGATCTAGGCGTCATAGTGGATAACACATTGAAATCGTCGATTCAGTGTGCTGCGGCAGTCAAAAAAGCAAACAGAATGTTGGGAATTATTAGAAAGGGAATGGTGAATAAAACGGAAAATGTCATAATGCCTCTGTATTGCTCCATGGTGAGACCGCACCTTGAATACTGTGTACAATTCTGGTCGCCACATCTCAAAAAAGATATAATTGCGATGGAGAAGGTACAGAGAAGGGCTACTAAAATGATAAGGGGAATGGAACAGCTTCCCTATGAGGAAAGACTAAAGAGGTTAGGACTTTTCAGCTTGGAGAAGAGACGGCTGAGGGGGGATATGATAGAGATGTTTAAAATTATGAGAGGTCTAGAACGGGTAGATGTGAATCGGTTATTTACTCTTTCGGATAGTAGAAAGACTAGGGGGCACTCCATGAAGTTAGCATGGGGCACATTTAAAACTAATCGGAGAAAATTCTTTTTTACTCAACGCACAGTTAAACTCTGGAATTTGTTGCCAGTGGATGTGGTTAGTGCAGTTAGTACTAGAGCTAAAAAATTCTAACTTATCCCTATCAATTAAAAAGCAGAATAAAAATACAATCAAAAAACAAACTTTGAAATGTTTGTATGCTAATGCCAGAAGTCTAAGAAGTAAGATGGGAGAATTAGAATGTATAGCAGTAAATGATGACATAGACTTAATTGGCATCTCAGAGACATGGTGGAAAGAGGATAACCAATGGGACAGTGCTATACCGGGGTACAAATTATATCGCAATGACAGAGAGGAGCAGTCGGGAGGAGGTGTGGCGCTTTATGTCCGGGATGGCATAGAGTCCAACAGGATAAACATCCTGCATGAGACTAAATACAAAATTGAATCTTTATGGGTAGAAATCCTTGTGTATCAGGGAAGACTACAGTGATAGGGGTATACTACCGTCCACCTGGTCAAGATGGTGAGATGGACAGTGAAATGCTAAGAGAAATTAGGGAAGCCAACCAAATTGGTAGTGCAGTAATAATGGGAGACTTCAATTACCCCAATATAGACTGGGTAAATGTATCATCGGGTCACGCTAGAGAGATAACGTTCCTGGATGGAATAAATGATAGCTTTATGGAGCAAATGGTTCAGGAACCGACGAGAGAGGGAGCAATTTTAGATCTAATTCTCAGTGGAGCACAGGACTTGGTGAGAGAGGTAACGGTGGTGGGGCCGCTTGGCAATAGTGATCATAATATGATCAGATTTGATTTAATGACTGGAAAAGGAACAGTGTGCAAATCCAAAGCTCTCGTGCTAAACTTTCAAAAGGGAAACTTTGATAAAATGAGAAAAATTGTTAGAAAAAAACTGAAAGGAGCAGCTACAAAAGTAAAAAATGTCCAAGAGGCGTGGTCATTGTTAAAAAATACCATTCTAGAAGCACAGTCCAGATGTATTCCACACATTAAGAAAGGTGGAAAGAAGGCAAAACGATTACCGGCATGGTTAAAAGGGGAGGTGAAAGAAGCTATTTTAGCCAAAAGATCTTCATTCAAAAATTGGAAGAAGGATCCAACAGAAGAAAATAGGATAAAGCATAAACATTGGCAAGTTAAATGTAAGACATTGATAAGACAGGCTAAGAGAGAATTTGAAAAGAAGTTGGCTGTAGAGGCAAAAACTCACAGTAAAAACTTTTTTAAATATATCCGAAGCAGAAAGCCTGTGAGGGAGTCAGTTGGACCTTTAGATGATCGAGGGGTTAAAGGGGCACTTAGAGAAGATAAGGCCATCGCGGAAAGATTAAATGATTTCTTTGCTTCGGTGTTTACTGAAGAGGATGTTGGGGAGGTACCCGTAATGGAGAAGGTTTTCATGGGTAATGATTCAGATGGACTGAATCAAATCACGGTGAACCTAGAAGATGTGGTAGGCCTGATTGACAAACTGAAGAGTAGTAAATCACCTGGACCGGATGGTATACACCCCAGAGTTCTGAAGGAACTAAAAATGAAATTTCAGACCTATTAGTAAAAATTTGTAACTTATCATTAAAATCATCCATTGTACCTGAAGACTGGAGGATAGCAAATGTAACCCCAATATTTAAAAAGGGCTCCAGGGGCGATCCGGGAAACTACAGACCGGTTAGCCTGACTTCAGTGCCAGGAAAAATAGTGGAAAGTGTTCTAAACATCAAAATCACAGAACATATAGAAAGACATGGTTTAATGGAACAAAGTCAGCATGGCTTTACCCAGGGCAAGTCTTGCCTCACAAATCTGCTTCACTTTTTTGAAGGAGTTAATAAACATGTGGATAAAGGTGAACCGGTAGATATAGTATACTTGGATTTTCAGAAGGCGTTTGACAAAGTTCCTCATGAGAGGCTTCTAGGAAAAGTAAAAAGTCATGGGATAGGTGGCGATGTCCTTTCGTGGATTGCAAACTGGCTAAAAGACAGGAAACAGAGAGTAGGATTAAATGGGCAATTTTCTCAGTGGAAGGGAGTGGACAGTGGAGTGCCTCAGGGATCTGTATTGGGACCCTTACTGTTCAATATATTTATAAATGATCTGGAAAGAAATACGACGAGTGAGATAATCAAATTTGCAGATGACACAAAATTGTGCAGAGTAGTTAAATCACAAGCAGATTGTGATAAATTGCAGGAAGACCTTGTGAGACTGGAAATTGGGCATCCAAATGGCAGATGAAATTTAATGTGGAAAAGTGCAAGGTGATGCATATAGGGAAAAATAACCCATGCTATAATTACACGATGTTGGGTTCCATATTAGGTGCTACAACCCAAGAAAGAGATCTAGGTGTCATAGTGGATAACACATTGAAATCGTCGGTTCAGTGTGCTGCGGCAGTCAAAAAAGCAAACAGAATGTTGGGAATTATTAGAAAAGGAATGATGAATAAAACGGAAAATGTCATAATGCCTCTGTATCGCTCCATGGTGAGACCGCACCTTGAATACTGTGTACAATTCTGGTCGCCGCATCTCAAAAAAGATATAATTGCGATGGAGAAGGTACAGAGAAGGGCTACCAAAATGATAAGGGGAATGGAACAACTCCCTATGAGGAAAGACTAAAGAGATTAGGACTTTTCAGCTTGGAGAAGAGACGACTGAGGGGGGATATGATAGAGGTGTTTAAAATCATGAGAGGTCTAGAACGGGTAGATGTGAATCGGTTATTTACTCTTTCAGATAGTAGAAGGACTAGGGGACACTCCATGAAGTTAGCATGGGGCACATTTAAAACTAATCGGAGAAAGTTCTTTTTTACTCAACGCACAATTAAACTCTGGAATTTGTTGCCAGAGAATGTGGTTCGTGCAGGTAGTATAGCTGTGTTTAAAAAAGGATTGGATAAGTTCTTGGAGGAGAAGTCCATTACCTGCTATTAGGTTCACTTAGAGAATAGCCACTGCCATTAGCAATGGTTACATGGAATAGACTTAGTTTTTGGGTACTTGCCAGGTTCTTATGGCCTGGATTGGCCACTGTTGGAAACAGGATGCTGGGCTTGATGGACCCTTGGTCTGACCCAGTATGGCATTTTCTTATGTTCTTATGTTCTTATAGCTGTGTTTAAAAAAGGATTGGATAAGTTCTTGGAGGAGAAGTCCATTACCTGCTATTAAGTTCACTTAGGGGTAGATTTTCAAACTATGCGAATAGGCCTACTTTTGCTGGCGCATCAGGCGCAAGCAAAAGTACGCTGGATTTTAGTAGATACGTGCGGAGCCGCGCGTATCCACTAAAATCCTGGATCGGCGCGCGCAAGGCTATCAATTCTGTATAGCCGGCGCGCGCCGAGCCGCGCAGCCTACCCCCATTCCCTCCAAGGCCGCTCCGAAATCGGAGCGGCCTCGGAGGGAACTTCCTTTTGCCCTCCCCTCACCTTCCCCTCCCTTCCCCTACCTAACCCACCCGCCCGGCCCTGTCTAAGCCCCCACCTTACCTTTGTCGGGGGATTTACGCCTCCCTCTGGGAGGCGTAAATCCCCGCGCGTCAGCGGGCCTGCTGCGTGCCGGGACGCGACCTGGGGGCGGGTCCGGAGGGCACGGCCACGCCCCCGGACCGCCCCGGGCCGTAGCCACACCCCCGTACCCGCCCCCAAAATGCTGCCGACACGCCCCAAAAATGCCGCGACGACCGAGACCGCCTCCGACACGCCCCCGACACGCCCCCGACACGCCCCCCTCGGAGAACCCCGGGACTTACGCGAGTCCCGGGGCTCTGCGCGCGCCGGTAGGCCTATGTAAAATAGGCGCACCGGCGCGCAGGGCCCTGCTCGCGTAAATCCGGGCGGATTTACGCGAGCAGGGCTCTTAAAATCCGCCCCTTAGAGAATAGCCACTGCCATTAACAATGTTAGCATGAGTACTGGCATCCAACAGCCGGAGTGCAGGAGGTCACTTCTGGACCCCCACTGGACTTTTGGCAAGTCTTGTGGGGGTCAGGAGGGTCCCCCAAGACTTGCCAAAAGTCCCTGGGGGTCCAGCGGGGGTCCGGGAGCGATCTCCTTCACTTGGGCCATCGGCTGCCAGTAAACAAAATGGCGCCGATCGCCTTTGCCCTCACTATGTCACAGGGGCCGACCATCGGTCCCTGTGACATAGTGAGGGCAAAGGCGATCGGCGCCATTTTGAAACCAGTCCAGCACGGAGGGTATGAGTGCAGGGGATGGATCCCGGACCCCCCACTAGACCACCAGGTACATGTAAAAGGTTTTGGGGGTGGGGGAAGCAAAGGGGTCATTTGTAAAGGGTCGGGGTGGGTTTTTTGTATCAGGCCATCGGCGCCATTTTTATTAATGGCAGCCGACGGCCCGAGAGTGGGAGATTGCTCCCGGGACTCCCAGTATATCACCAGGTATTTCTAAAAGGTTTTGGGGGGGTTCGGGAGGGTGGGGGAAGGTAAGGGATTAGTTTTAAAGGGTCGGGTGGATTTAGGAGGCGTTTTGGTGTGCCGGTTTTCCCGCCCTCCCCCCAAATAACTCCCATTAGTGGACACTTAACCCCATTAACGATTTTTCACAATAAATCGGGGGAATTTCTATTGTTTCGCGCACTCTAACGATTTTTGACGATTTAAAAAATATCTGACGATTTTTTTAAATCGTCAAAAAATGATTCACATCCCTAAAAAATAATGGCTTGTTTCAATGAACTGGGAAAGGATCCAGAAGTGAGTGTTCCAACACGTTTATCATGTCATCTAATTTCCTATTTTGTTTCATTTTTTAATATGAAATAAAAGAAAAATGAACACACTTTTGTTCTCTATTTTATTTTGTCTACAAAATACATCCCCCTGCCTAAACATGTCACAATTTTGGATTATGACCAGTGCAGCAGGAGTGTTTGCAGATCATTATGGACACTTTTTTTATACAGGGAGTCAAGAGGGCAAGCCAAGTTTTAAAACTTTGGTGCTACATTTATTCAATGAGAGGTATTTTATTTATTTTTAAGTCACCTATACCAAAGCCCTAGGCAGCACACAAATTTACATTCATATCCTTGCCTTTTGATTGGCTATTTCTCTATCCCCTTTGTTTGGTGGGGTTGGGTCATGTGATCTTTTGGCACCTTTTTGAACCCTTTAAATTTTCTGGTGTCCTTGAGTGCTGATTTGTCTACACATTTCTTGATGTTTCTTTTCTGATAAATACAGGTATGGTTTCTCAACTTTACAGTAGTTTTTGCACAGAAATTTTGTCTTTAATTCTCTGCAGTTTCCTGCTATTTTGTGACTTTGTGTTTTCTTATTTCTAGTGTTCTGTCCCTCCCAAGGCAGCATATCTATCGAAACATGCACATGTCGGGGGACTAACTTGTGTCACACTTCTTATATAAAACTATTTTTACTTTGATGGATGTCTCAAATAAATCCCTTCTACATCTTCTCCACAAGGGATTCTATCCTTTTCAACAAAGTTTGATTTTATAATTAAGGATCACCTTTAAATAGATTTGCTGCACCTTCAATTTTATCTTTTTAGTTATACAGATCAATATTTACAGTCACTATTACTTGACTCTCCACTCTTCTCATCTTCTCTTCTTCTTCTACTGATGCTCCTATTTCATCATCTTGGGCTGATTTGACTACATGCTGCCACACTAGTTGAATATTGTAGAATACACATATCCCAAGAGGTTTGTGGATCTGGAAGGAGCCATGATTACAAGGAATCAAGAATTCCTTGGACGCTGGAACTAGATCCTGAACAATTGTTCCATGAAATTAATAAGCCTCATTATTAAGATTACCAAAAAAGTCTTTCTGGAACTTCAATCTCAGGCTTCAGCCCAGCTCGACATCCTTAAAACATAATTGTCAGTGGATTCTTTCACTTCCCATTTGAGAGGTTGGTTCTACATAGTCTAGATGCTTTAGAATCCTCACCATACCACAAATTTAACAATCTCTTGTAGGAACAATCTCTTTGTTATGACCGTCGGTCGCAGACGGCTGCGACCACGTCTACTTACATCTTGTGTTGCTCTGCTCCCTTCTCCAGGCCAGCTCGCGGTGGGGGCTAGCCTCTACCGCCACTTATCTCAAAGTTCCTCATGGCGGCCGCCACCCACACCAACTCCGGGCCTTCCTAGGTGCACGCGCATGCCACAGAGCTCTCTTTTGAAGATGCTACGTCAGGAACCTCAGGGACATCCCTGACTAATCACATTGCTTGGTCAGGGTTCTTAAGCACAGCCTTCGCCCCTTGCTAGCTGACTTGGCAATGAGTTCCATCGCTATTCTACTTGCTCCTGTCTCCTCGGACCTGTGGTGACTATCTCAAACCCTGGCTCAGGTACCCGCTACTCATGTCCGGTCTGTCCAGGAAACTCCCAGGCCTAGGTTCTGCTGGAGGACTACTCCTTGGCCTGACTTCACCATCTCCTCCATTGACTGTTCCCGTCTCCATTAAAATGGATAACCAGGAGTTCCACACTCTGGCGTTGGTGGACTCCGGGATTGGTGGAACTTTATATTAAAACAACTAACTGAACACCTACGGATCCCCACCATCCACTCCCCTCTACCTTTACTTCTCTCTTCCATCCATGGAGAACGTCTTCCTGGTGAGGTTACCCACATTCGGCCCCTATTCAGCTTCTACAGGGACCCTGCATGTAGAAACCATTTCTTTCCATATTCTGGACAAAGCCATTTATCCTGTGGTTCTGGGACTACCGTGGCTACAGCAAAAACTCCACAGTTCGACTGGGCTATCCTACAGTTCTCTCATTGGGGCTCCTCCTGCCATGGGAACTGCCTAGAGCCCGTCTCGCCTTTGCCTTGTATGACTACCTCGCTCTCTCTTCCTGGCCTTCCACCGCAATACACTTCATTTGCCGATGTGTTTTCGAAGAAGGCCGCAGATACTCTACCCCCGCACCGATCCTACGACTGCGCAGTTAACTTGCTGCCCAACACAGAGCCTCCTCGGGGTAGGATCTATCCCCTATCACAAACTGAGACCCAAGCCATGTCAGAGTACATCCGTGAGAACCTGGCCAAAGGCTTCATTCGGCCATCTATGTTTCCTGCAGGACCGGGATTTTTCTTTGTAGGGAAAAAAGATGGCTCCCTTCATCCCTGCATCGATTACCAACTACCCACTCGTTCTGATCTCGGAGCTTTTCGAAGAGGTTAGGGCTGTTCAGCTTGGAGAAGGGACGGCTGAGGGGGGATATGATAGAAGTCTTTAAGATCATGAGAGATCTTGAACGAGTGGAAGTGAATTGGTTATTTACACTTTTGGATAATAGAAGGACTAGGGGGCATTCCATGAAGTTAGCAAGTAGCACATTTAAGACTAATCGGAGAAAATTCTTTTTCACTCAACACACAATTAAGCTCTGGAATTTGTTGCCAGAGGATGTGGTTAGTGCAGTTAGTGTAGCTAGGTTCAAAAAAGGTTTGGCTACGTTCTTGGAGAAGAAGTCCATTAACTGCTATTAATCAAGTTTACTTAGGGAATAGCCTCTGCTATTAATATCATCAGTAGCATGGGATCTTCTTGGTGATTGGGTTCTTGTGGCCTGGTTTGGCCTCTGTTGGAAACAGGATGCTGGGCTTGATAAACCCTTGGTCTGACCCAGCATGGCAATTTCTTATGTTCTTATATTCTTATGTAGGCTTCAAGGAGTGAAAATCTTCTCCAAATTGGACCTCCATGGAGCCTACAATTTGGTCCATATCTGCAAAGGTGACGAATGGAAGATCGCCTTTAACACACATGACAGTCACTTTGAATACCTTGTGATGCCATTCGGCCTTTGCAACGTACCCACAGTTTTTCAGAATCTAATGAATGAGGTTTTCAGAGACATGCTTTACCAGTGCATAGTCGTGTACCTCGACAACATCCTAGTCTTCTCACAAGACCTACAAAGCCATCGCCGGGATGTCTCTCGTTTTCTCCAGCGTCTGCAGGACAACCAACATTTTGCCAAACTCGAGAAGTGCTCCTTCAAGCAGGAGTCTGTTCCCTTCCTTGGCTATGTGGTGTCCAGCTAAAGGTTCCGAATGGCCCTCAGAAATTGAAGTGCATCCGTGATTGGCCTCAACTATGGGTCTCAAGGCCCTTCAGAGACTTCTTGGCTTCACCAATTACTATCGATCTTTTATTCACCATTATTCTACCCTGACCACACCATTCATGGCCATGACTCGCAAAGGGGCCAATCCCTCTCGGTGGTCACCCGAAGCCATGACCGCTTTCCAGGATCTTAAGACCACTTTTCTCAAGGAACCATGTCTCCGCCATCCGGAACCCTCACGTCCATTTGTCGTCAAGGTTGACGCCTCCGACGTTGGAGTAGGAGCTGTTCTGAGCCAATACTAAACTATCCATACTCTACATCCTTGTTCATTTTTCTTCTGGCGCGTATCTCTGGCGGAACGTAATTATGCCATTGGGGATAAAGAATTGCTGGCCATCAAGCTGGCCTTTGAGGAATAGCGCCTCTGGCTTGAGGGACCCCAACATCAGATCACAGTATACACGGATCACAAAAACCTTGAATATTTACATCATGCACAATGCTTAAACCATCACCAGGCCTGTCGGGCCCTCTTTTTTACCTGATTCAATTTTCTGCTGCATTACCACCCAGCCAATAAAAATGGCTGTGCCAATGTGCTCTCCAGACCCTTCATCGCAGAGGACATAACTGATACCCCATGGCACATTATAGACCCTGCCAAGGTCATCCTGTCTGCCACCTTTCCAGTCCCACCTGAGAGATGGTGGTCCCTTGCCAACTACAACGGAGGGTTCTTTGATGGGCTCATGACTCTTTGACCTCAGGACATCCAGGCCAGTCTAGAACTCTCTCCACACTCCAGCGGTATTATTGGTGGCCTACCATAAGAAAAGACCAAAGGCTTACGTAGAGTCCTGTCCCACTTGTGCCCATCATAAGCCTCGAGCAGGAAGACCGTGGGGATTCTTGCAACCACTTCCCATTCTGAGCGAGCCATGGACCCACATCACGACGGACTTTATAGTGGATCTGCCCGTCTCCAATGGTAACAACACCATCTGGGTCACTGCCGACTTTTTTAAAAAAATGGCCCAATTCATGGCTCTACCCTGTCTTCCATCGGCACCACAGCTTGCCAAGCTGTTCATCCGGCATGTGTTCCAGCTCCATGGTCTCCCCAAGCATATCCTCTTGGACCGTGGAGTTCAATTCACTGCACGCTTTTGGAAGTCTCTCTGCAAAAAATTCAACATCTCGTTAGATTTCACCTCGGCTTACCATTCCCAAGCAAATGGGCAAACTGAGAGGACTAATAGAACCTTAAAGCAATTCTTGCGGGCCTATGTGAGCCTACAGCAGGATGATTGGGATGACCTTCTTCCATGGGCAGAGTTCACACTAAACTCTCATCAGTCCGCTTCCACAGGCTCATCTCCCTTTCAGGTGGTCTATGGACATCAGCCTTTGCCACTGCTGCCGCTCCCTCTGTCCGTGTCCTCTCCAGCAGCAGAGTCAACCACCCAAGAGCTGCATCAATTATGGTACAATACCCAGCAGCTGTTCAAGCAGGCTACCCAGAAATTGAAGAGGCTTTACTCTCCACCAGCGCAGGATTGGCTGATGCCGTGAACCCCCAGCATCCCCGTCTCTCACCATGGCCTCCCTCGTCCTTGCAGGCCTCACAGTGGAGCTCCCGTTGGGGCTCCGCGTCTTCGGCCGACTCAGCCCCGCCCCTAAGCACGCGCATGGCCATCATCAGCGTATATAAAGGGCCCAGCATGGGAAACCTCTGGGAGACATGCCCCGATGATGTCACATGGGCCCTGTATATAAGGCAGGGCTCAAACCTCTGATCCCTGCCTTGCCAATTGGGTCGACATTATGGTGTGATAGTTTGCCTCTTCCAGTGTGTCTTGTTCCAGCGTCTCCTGTTCCTGCATCTCCTGTTCCAGTGTCGCCTGTTCCAGCGTCTCCTTGTTCCCTGGTAGTACCCTCCAGACTGATCTCTCGGTACTGACCATTGCTTGTTCTTCACCACGGATGTCCAGGGCCTGGAACCTACCTGTGCCTGTTTACTGACCACGTCTGACCGCTGCCTGGAACCGATTTCTGCCTGTTTACTGACCACATCTGATCGCTGCCTGGAACCAACCTCTGCCTGTCTTTTGACCATGTCTGATCGCTGCCTGGAACTTATAGAAACATTGAAACATAGAATTGACGGCAGAAGAAGACCAAACAGCCCATCCAGTCTGCCCAGCAAGCTTTGCACCTTTTTTAATGTCAAATAATTTTTTATTGACACTGCCACAGCCTCGGACCAAAGTACAGTGAACATCCAAGCTTCTGCTCATTTATAGGCATACACCATCTCCCACCCTCCCACAAAACCCGATTTGCACCGGTAATTACCCATAGAAATACATAATAGACCAAAACAATGGGTATACAAAAACTGAGCCAGAGACGCTATTGTCCTTTTACTGCCCCCTCTATAAAGTAGATCCGGCCGAACCCCACCTCCTCTCGCCAAACTTCCTTTTTCTAAGCACAGATCCCTCCCTCCTATCCCTATCCCCCCCCTCCATAGTAGTCCTCCCCCCTCCCCCCTGTCCCTTATCCCAAGGCCACTTCCATATGCTTCTTCCAGTTACTCTCACCAAACATACACGTACAGATTGGTCCGTGAGCACAAACTACAGTCAATCGTTAAGTACCAAGCTTCTGGAACGATGCGGTAGAGCTTGAAGGTATGCATCCCAAATCTGCAGAAACCGACGACGCCGTTGCGGGCAGGCTTTCGAGTCCAAGTTGTCCATTTGCATCATGCGGTGAAGATGGATCCACCAAGTCCAAATAGATGGGGCCTCTACTTCCCGCCAATTAAGCAATATAACTTTCTTCCCCACCGCTGCTACTTTCTTCAAAAACAAACAGGGCCCAAAACCCCGAACAAGCAGACGTGGAATGCAGTCAAACAAGAGCATATAAGGAGAGAGTGGGAGATTTATTTACAGGAGCTGGTGCAGATAGCCCACAATCCTGCCCCAAAACTTTTGAATATGAGGACAAGTCCAAAATACATGGGACATAGTCCCGAGTGCAGAGGTGCACCGCGGACATGTCGCCGTTGTGGAAATTTTTGCCTGAAAAGCAATTTGGGGAGTGACATATGCTCTGCGCAGAAATTTGAGCTGCATTTCCTGATAATACATATTACCAGTCACTTTTGTCAAATTTTTCATGCAGGCGGTAAAAGCAGCTATTGGTATTATGAAATCACCATCCCGCTCCCAGCGAGCTACAGAAACATGAAAAGTATCGGTAACCAACCCTTGGAGCAATTTCTGATAAAACATTGACAGAGAAACCTCTCGTATATTATCAAGGTGAAGGAATCTATTAATGGCTTGTATGTGGCCAGGCGATTGATTGGAGGAGGGCAGGGAGTATATGTAGTGCCGGACTTGTAAATAACTGAATAAGTGACTACTGGATAGCCCATACAAACCCCGAAACACCTCAAACGTGAATATCTCACCCGTGGAATCCAACACATGTCCCACTTGGACTATTCCTTTTAATTTCCACTCTCGAAACCCATGGGAGTTGGACCCAGGGGAAAAATCCGGGTTTCCCATTAATGGTAGCAGACATGCACATTGGGTAGGGATATGCAATTGCATGATCAGGAATCGCCAGGCCTTCCTAATCGGGCTTATCAATGGGTGTTGTGACAACGCACTTGGAAGAGCCTGATTGGAGCACATTAGCACAAATTTAAGGTCTAAAGGGGCTACTAATGTGTCCTCCACAATATAACTCACAAATTTAGATTCTCCCAGCAACCAATCCCTTACAAGTCTCAAATTAGCCGCTACATTATAGCGTAAAAGATCCAGAACCCCCATACCCCCCGATCTCCATCTTAATTTAAGCCACTGCAATGGGATTTGGGCCTTCTTCCCCTTCCAGAGAAAGACACGCATGAGAGTGTCCAATGTCTGTAAATTGCGGCGCTTAAGCACGCATGGGAAATTTTGCAACACATACAACCACTGAGGTAAAAGAATCAATTTAAACAGATTGATTCGCCCCCCCCAAGGATAAAGGAAGTTCCCGCCAGTGCATCAATTTGTCTCGTGTTCGCGGAGGCAAACCTGATATATTGAGGGAGTAGATAGTGGCTAAATCAATGGACAAATAGATCCCAAGATATTTAATCGAAGTTCCAGCCCACCGCAAAGGAAAGAGACCAGTCCATGTCTCCTGGAGCACCAGCGGAAACGCCAGTGCCTCAGACTTGTCCCAATTTATTCGCAGGCCTGAGAAGGACCCAAAGTCTCGAAAAAGATCCAAGAGCAGCAGCAGCGAGTGTTGTGGAGCCGTAAGGAATACTAAAACATCGTCTGCAAAGGCGGCATATTTGAAAATCTCCCTCTGAGACCCAACATGAAACTACACTCCCCGAATAAGCGGGGATTCCTGAATGGCTAATAGCAGGGGTTCCATAGTTAGTAAAAAAAGTAGGGGGGAGAGTGGACAGCCCTGACACGTGCCTCGCATTACCAGAAAGGGAGCAGACAGCATCCCATTCACCAAAAGCAAGGCTACTGGGTCTTGGTAGAGAAGCTGTATTACTTGAAGAAAGAAACCATCAAACCCCATTAACGAGAGCAGTCGAAATAGATAGCCCCACTCTACCCTGTCGAAGGCTTTCTCAGAATCTAGGCTAGCCATAAGGAAGGGCGTGTCCGAGCGTTGACACAACGCCATAGCCGCAACTACCCGTCTAATATTGGTGAGCGCATAGCGCTTCTTAACAAACCCCACTTGCCCTGGCCTGACCAAATTTGGTAAAATATCACCCAAACGTTCAGCCAGAATTTTGGCTAAAAGCTTGTGATCAACATTTAATAAAGATATGGGGCGATAAGACACCGGCAAGAGCGGGTCCTTCCCTGGCTTTGGAATAAGAGTGACATGGGCCCTATTCCCAGAAGAAGGGAATGAACCTTGAGCAATTAAGGCATTGTAGACCAATGGTAAAAGGTCAGTAAGAGGTTCCGCTAGACATTTATAAAATTCCGAGCCATAACCATCTGGGCCCGGCGCTTTCAATTTTTTGGCTTTAGCGATCGCCAAGTGCACCTCCGCGGACGTAATAGGCTCATTTAATCGCCGCTGTTGCCCTACTGTTATAGAAGGAAAATCAAGACGGTGCAGAAAACCTTCCCAAGCATCGGAATTCCATCCATCAGACTCATAAAGAGCGGAGTAATAAGTGTGAAAGGCAGCCAGAATTTCAGAAGTGGTATTAACTACGTGGCCTCCCCCTGATTTGAGAGCCGGAATGTATCGAGATTTCCTGGCCGATTTTACCGGATTAGCCATCATTTTCCCCGGCTTATTCCCAAATTTATATAGCTGTAATTGATAGTAAAGAACACTCTTCTGTGCCCTTTGATGTAAAAGGGAGTTGACTGCAGATTGCAAGGCGATAAAGGTTGCCCTATGAGACGGGGAAGGTTGCCGCACCAATACACGTTTAGCGTTCTGGAGCTGCATACTAAGGGATAAAAGCCTCTTGTCTAGAGATTTCCTCCGATATGCTAGATATGAGATGATGTCACCCCGTAGTACCACCTTTGCGGTATACCAAAACAAAATAGGGTCCTCGCTATGTTGAGCGTTTAGTTTCGCGAAATCCACCCACCTCTCCTTTAAAAACACCTGAAAGGCCCCATCCTCCACCAAAAAGTATGGGTAATGCCATTGCTTTGCAGAGAAGGCTTTATCTGTTGCTATCAATTCTAAGCTAATAGGGGCATGGTCGGAGAGAATAATGTCCCCAATTTCAGCCGCAGCAACCTTGGAAAAAAAATGAGCACTGACCAGAAAGTAGTCTATAAGCGTCTGAGTCGCATGCGCCCTGGATAAGTGAGTGAAATCTTTTTCCAATGGATGGAGCGTTCTCCATGAATCAATCAGATGCAAGGAATCTTCCAAAGCACGGAAGCCCCCACTACGCATTCCCACGGGCGTGGCCGTGGATATCCTATCTAAGTCTGAATCCCTTAGAGCATTAAAGTCACCCCCAACCACTATCGCTCTGTCAATGTAGGGGAGAAGCACTCTCAGTAAGGCCTGAAAATATGGGGATTGTTGAGTATTGGGGGCATAGACACAACAAAACACCATGGGAGTATGATTTAATTCCACCTCCAGTATTAAATAGCAACCATTAGGATCTTTAATTTCGTTCAGTACCTTAATGGGAAGATTCTTGCGTATTAAAATGGCCACCCCTGCAGACTTGGAGCTTGCCGAAGCAAAATGTACCGCTCCCACCCAGCCTTGACGTAATTTGGCATGTTCACCATCTGTCAGATGTGTCTCTTGAAGGAAAGCCACATCTGCAGACTTCCATTTCAGGGCCTGCAATATCTTGGCTCTCTTAACGGGCGAGTTAATACCACAAACGTTCCAGGATAGCAAGACGGTTCCCCGACTAGCCAGTATAACAATATAGATGAGTGACTGAACAACACCAAACCCTAGTAGAAAGGGAGACGGCCGTCCCAGCAAGGACCACCCCCCCATCAACTGACCACCCACTGCACGTGTATCATGAATAAACCAGTAAAGTGTACCTTGCCCGATCCCTACCACCCACCATCCCCTACCCTGTCCCCCCCGTTCCCTACCCCCAATTTGCAACCCTCCTTCCCTTCCCAGTCCCTGTCCCTCAACCCCTTTGGCTTGCTCCCTCCCACCTCCCCCCCCTTCCCCCTCTTCCCATACCTCACTCATGTTACCCCCGTCTAAATGAGTCATCTCCGACACTCAAGACCTCCCCCCCTCCATCCAACCCCATCTCAGATCCCAGAAAAAATAAAGACCTGAAAAAAGATCCGAGATAATCCTGAAGAACTATTGGGGCGTAAAGCAGTGACATCAAAGAAAATGGCAGAAAATGTGCAACACAACTGTTCATCCCCGCACTAGCTCCGGGTATTTATCTGTCCTCAGAATCCGGTGTTAAGTTAACAAGTATGCATCATAACCTGTAGTCAATGAGAATAAACATTAAAGTAATATAAACTTTTTTTTTTTTTTGCATTAACCCATCGTCTCCTGACCAAGCTATTGTACAACATTAGGTATTGTTTGCAATTGTGATTCATTTAACACGTATCTAAAGGAACAGAAACTATGCATTTAATTCCCAACAACATGAACAGTGTATTGTAGGCAGCCCGAGCCGCCCCCAAACCTTTAAAGATGGGGGCTATAAACATCATGGGTCTGAGCCATAAAATTCAACAGCTTAACATTGCTAGAATGCTGCCCAGGGCATAGCGGCACACTGCGAAGGCGCTGGCCTGCACGGGACGCAACCAGACAGAGCCGCCATGTTTCGGCGCCATCAGAGACTCCCGCGGAGAAAAAACAGAGGACGAAAAGGAAAAAAAACCGCATCCCGTGTCTTGACGCCGGCAATCTCGCAGCAAAAAATTCTTCAGCTACCGGGTGCAGGCTTGCTCAACGTCGCAATATATTCCTGGAGCTCCCTCGCCGCTGAAAACCATCGGGGACCATTCGGAGCCGAAACCCTTACTTTGGCTGGGTATACGAGAACTGCACGCTGTCCCAGGTTGTGCAGCTGCGCACAGAGTGGGGAGAGCGCACGTCGCTGAGCAGATAGGGCCGCCGAAAAGTCCTGGAATACGAGGATCTTCTTACCCTCAAAGGTGAGAGATTTGCCGCTTCGTACCGCCTGCAAAATTGCTTCCTTATGAACAAAGTTTAGAATTTTAACTATGATGACTCAGGGGTGATCCTGCTGTGCTCTGCGTTGCCCCAGCCGATGTGCACGCTCAATTCGCAGTGGCCCTCTCGCCCCTGTCAGGCCCAATTCTTGCGTCAGCCAGGCCTCCAGGATTTTTGGCAGCTCCCGCTATTCTAAAGATTCTGGCAGCCCTATAAACCGGAGGTTCGACCGACGAGATCGGTTCTCCAAGTCCTCCAATCTATCAGTGTGCTGCTCCACTGCCTTTTGTAATTTAGCCAGCTCGTCCCGCGTGGTCTGGAGGCCATCTTCTGCCCCAGATACCCTCTGCTCCACTTCCGTGAAACGGGCCTCATAGCCAGCAATAGAAGATGTTAAATCAGCAGTTTGCTGTGAGAGCTTCTTAAATTCTGGCTCCAAAGCCTCCACGACCGCTGTTCGCAGATCTGCCCAGTTCACAGGCACCAACGATTCTGCTATCCCCCCTTCAACCTCCGACAGCGGATCAGTAGGCCTCAGTTTCTCTCTGTCTCTCTCCTTTTCCTTTCTAGATGTTCTAGTTGACATCACGCAATTGCAGGTGCTCCCCGATCTATACAGCAACTTTCTGGCACATAAATCGCCCAAAAAGAGATTTTTGGTAGTCACAGATGGGGTTGGATGGTTAGATGGGATGCCAGCAAGGGCAGGCTACATCCACTCCCTTGCACAGCGTCACGTGACTCCTTGCACATATTTTTTTTCTCATACTTAACTGTTTCTCTTGGCTATTAGTAACCTTTTGGTTCTATTTCCCTTCCACCCCTGCCATTAATGTAGAGAGCAGTGTTGAAACTGCATCTACGTGAAATATCTAGCTTAATTAGTTAGGGGTAGTAACCGCCACAATAAGCAAGCTACACCCATGCTTATTTGTTTACCCAGACTATGTAATTCAGTCCTTGTTGGTTGTTGTCTGTATATAGATCCACTTTTCTTTTTTTTTTATATTTATATTTTAATGAATTTTAAACATTACATCAAGAAATCACTTCTTGTTTGAAAACATATACAAATCAAATCATATAAGAAATATCTCAATATGAATAATATAATATATCATTTTGTATCATAAATCAAAGTCCACAATCCGAGATCCAAAGTACTACCTAAGGAATTCAATTATTAAGCTTTTAAAGAAATTTGGAACAAAGCACAGTGATATACATCATAGATGAACGAATTATCTAGACAGATTTCCCTAATCTTTTGGGGATGAACTCTCAGGCATTACCCTCTTACCCACAAGAAAAGTTGAAAGTTGGTTCGGGTGGAAGAAAACATAAGATAAACTTTGATATTTAATTAGACATTTACAAGGATATTTCAAAAGAAACATTGCACCAATTTCTAACACTCTTGGTCTTAAGATGAGGAATTGTTTCCTCCTTTTTTGAGTACTCTTGGCCAAATCAGGAAATATATTAACTTTGTATCCCATAAACAATTCAGTTCTATGTCTAAAAAACATTCTCAAAGTCATTTCTTTATCTGCTTCCATTAAATAGGAAACCACCATAGTAGCAGGTATAGTTTGATCATTTTGAGAAGTTTCTAGAAATTCAGTTAAATTAAGTTGTGTAGGGGCATTGTTTACCTTTCTGTCTTCTCCTTCTTTAGCAATACTACTACACTTTTCTACATTCCCCCTGCCGTTGAAGCAGAGAGCTGGATATGCGTGAAGTATCAGTCTTTCTCCCCTGCTATTGAAGCAGAGAGCTATGCTGGATATGTATGAAGTATCGGTCTTTCTCCCCTGTTGTTGAAGCAGAGAGCTATGCTGGATATGCGTGAAGTATCAATCTTTCTCCCCTGCCTTTGAAGCAGAGAGCTATGCTGGATATGCGTGAAGTATTTGTCTTTCTCCCCTGCTGTTGAAGCAGAGAACTATGCTGGATATGCGTGAAGTATCAGTCCTTCTCCCCTGCCGTTGAAGCAGAGAGCTATGCTGGATATGCGTGAAGTATCGGTCCTTCTCCTCTGCCGTTGAAGCAGAGAGCTATGCTGGATATGCATTGAAAGTGAAGTATCATGCTTATTTGGTTTGGGGTAGTAACATCCGTAACAAGCAATCTACTCCCCACTTTTTTGTGAATGCAAATCCTTTTTTCCACATTTCCTCTTGCAGTTGAACCTTAGAGCAATGTTGGAGTCACATTAACCGAGTGTATGTTTATTGAATAAGGGTATTATCTCCGGGTAGTAGCCATCATTCCCGCGAGCCACCCACTCTTCATTCACGTCCTCTAGACTTTATGGATCCACAGTGTTTATCCCACGCCCCTTTGAAGTCCTTCACAGTTCTGGTCTTCACCACTTCCTCCAGAAGGGCATTCCAGGCATCCACCACCATGAAGAAATACTTCCTGACATTGGTTCTGAGTCTTCCTCCCTGGAGCTTCAATCATGACCTCTGGTTCTGTTGATTTTTTTCCGATGGAAAAGGATTGTCGTCTTTGGATCATTAAAACCTTTCAAGTTTCTTAAAGTCTGTATCATATCACTTCTGCTTCTCCTTTCTTCCAGGGTGTACATATTTAGATTCTTCAATCTCTCCTCATAAGTCATTTGATAAAGACCCTACACCTTTTTGGTCACCCTTCTCTGGACCACCTCCATCTTGTCTCTGTCTCTTTGGAGATACGGTCTCCAGAACGGAACACAGTACTCCAGGTAAGGTCTCACCAAGGACCTGTACAAGGGGATAATCACTTCCCTTTTCTTACTCGATATTCCTATCTCTATGCAGCCCAGCATTCTTCTGGCTTTAGCTATCGCCTTGTCATATTGTTTTGCTGACTTCAGATCATTAGACACTATCACCCTAAGGTCTCTCTCCTGCTCCATGCACATCAGCCTTTCTCCCCCCATCGAATACAGTTCATTCGAACATAAGAAAATGCCATACTGGGTCAGACCAAGGGTCCATCAAGCCCAGCATCCTGTTTCCAACAGTGGCCAATCCATGCCATAAGAACCTAACAAGTACCCAAAAACTAAGTATATTCCATTTACCATTGCTAATGGCAGTGGCTATTCTCTAAGGGGTAGATCTTAAAAAAATACGCGTGCGCATACTTTTGTTCGTGCAACTGGCGCGAACAAAAGTAAGCCAGATTTTAAAAGATATGCACGTTGCCGCGCGTATCTTTTAAAATCCGGGGTTGGCGCATGCAAGGCTGCGCAAAATCAGCAGCCTGCGCGCGCAGAGCCGCGTGGCCTGCCTCTGTTCCCTCCGAGGCTGCTCCAAAATCGGAGCGGCCTCGGAGGGAACTTTCCTTCCACCCCCCCCCCCCCCCCCCCCGCCCCTTCCCTTCCCCTACCTAACCCCCCCCCCCCCCCCCCCCCCCGGCCCTATCTAACCCCCCCTACCTTTGTCGGCAAAGTTACGCCTGCTGAAAGCAGGCGTAACTTTGCGCGCGCCAGCCGGCTGCCCCGGCTGCCCCGGCTGCCCCGGCGGCGACCAGAATTGTATACAGTATTCAAGGTGCGATCTCACCATGGAGCGATACAGTGGCATTAAGACATTTTCCGTTTTATTCATCATTCCCTTTCTAATAATTCCCAACATTCTGTTTGCTTTTTTGATTGCCGCAGCACACTGAACTGACGATTTCAATGTGTTATCCACTATGACGCCTAGATCTTTCTTGGGTTGTAGCACCTAATATGGAACCCAACATTGTGTAATTATAGAATGGGTTATTTTTCCCTATATGCATCACCTTGCACTTATCCACATTAAATTTCATCTGCCATTTGGATGCCCAATTTTCTAGTCTCACAAGGTCTTCCTGCAATTTATCATAATCTGCTTGTGATTTAACTACTCTGAACAATGTTGTGTCATCTGCAAATTTGATTATCTCACTCGTCATATTTCTTTCCAGATCATTTATAAATATTTTGAAAAGTAAGGGTCCCAATACAGATCCTTGAGGCACTCCACTGTTCACTCCCTTCCACTGAGAATATTGTCCATTGAATCCTACTCTCTGTTTCCTGTCTTTTAGCCAGTTTGCAATCCACGAAAGGACATCGCCACCTATCCCATGACTTTTTACTTTTCCTAGAAGCCTCTCATGAAGAACTTTGTCAAACGCTTTCTGAAAATCCAAGTATACTACATCTACCGGTTCACCGGTAGATGTAGTATACTTTTACTGTTTATTAACTCCTTCAAAAAAGTGAAGTAGATTTGTGAGGCAAGACTTACCCTGGGTAAAGCCATGCTGACTTTGTTCCATTAAACCATGTCTTTCTGCATGTTCTGTGATTTTGATGTTTAGAACACTTTCCACTATTTTTCCTGGAACTGAAGTCAGGCTAACCGGTCTGTAGTTTCCTGGATCGCCCCTGGAGCCCTTTTTAAATATTGGGGTTACATTTGCTATCCTATCTTCTGGTACAATGGATGATTTTAATGATAGGTTACAAATTTTTACTAATAGGTCTGAAATTTCATTTTTTAGTTCCTTCAGAACTCTGGGGTGTATACCATCCAGTCCAGGTGAATTACTAATCTTCAGTTTGTCAATCAGGCCTACCACATCTTCTAGGTTCACCGTGATTTGATTCAGTCCATCTGAATCATTACCCATGAAAACCTTCTCCATTACGGGTACCTCCCGAACATCCTCTACAGTAAACACCGAAGCAAAGAAATCATTTAATCTTTCTGCGATGGCCTTATCTTCTCTAAGTACCCCTTTAACCCCTCAACGTTCTAACGGTCCAACTGACTCCCTCACAGGTTTTATGCTTCGGATATATTTTAAGAAGTTTTTACTGTGAGTTTTTGCCTCTACAGCCAACTTCTTTTCAAATTCTCTCTTAGCCTGTCTTATCAATGTCTTACATGTATCTTGCCAACGTTTATGCTTTATCCTATTTTCTTCTGTTGGATCCTTCTTCCAATTTTTGAATGAAGATCTTTTGGTTAAAATAGCTTCTTTCACCTCCCCTTTTAACCATGCCGGTAATCATTTTGCCTTCTTTCCACCTTTCTTAATGTGTGGAATACATCTAGACTGTGCTTTTAGAATGGTATTTTTTAACAATGACCACGCCTCTTGGACATTTTTTACTTTTGTAGCTGCTCCTTTCAGTTTTTTTCTAATAATTTTTCTCATTTTATCAGTTTCCCTTTTGAAAGTTTAGCACGAGAGCCTTGGATTTGCACACTGTTCCTCTTCCAGTCATTAAATCAAATTTGATCATATTATGATCACTATTGCCAAGTGGCCCCACCACCATTACCTCTCTCACCAAGTCCTGTGCTCACTGAGAATTAGATTTTTTTTATTTTATCTTATATTATTTTATTTTATTTATTTATTTATTTTTAATTTATGCATTTTTAGAATATAATCAAAAAGACTTACAGATATTTAAATTTCAAATACAGTAATAAATTCTTTCAAAATCAATTACAACAATTATCTGTATTTAAAGAAAAAGTTAATAAGGCAGTCTTCAAGAAGTAAGGAAAGAAACACAAGCGATCTTAGGTAAACGTGGAATATCCAGTTAACAATTGAAAAATAAGATTAAAGACCTAAATATTTCTATTTATTTGCCGCGTTTTCCAAGACTAAGGACTCGTGGGCTATAGAATACAAAAACATTCTTAATTGTGAGGCTTCAAAGAAAATACTTTTCTGATTTTGATGTATTATCTCACATCTACATGGGAATTTCAGTATCATTCCCCCCCCCCCCCCCCCCCCATTTTTTCAATTTCAGCTTTTAAGGCAAGAAACTGCCTTCTCCTTAATTGTGTTAGTCTAGAAAGATCAGGGTATATCCAAATTGGGGCCCCCATGAAATTTCTCCAATCTTTACCTCATGTAGAGGCAGAAAATAGCATCTCTATCAGACGCAAAAGCAAATGTTATATACAAAGTTGCCCTTGTTGTAATTATGGTTTCTGCAGTAGATTCTAAAACTGCGGTCAGATTCAATTGTTGCTCCTCTGGTTTATTATCCAAGATTATTTTATTCCTTTTAGGTAAAATATAATATATTTTTTAGATCGGTGGAAGAGATTCTTGAGGCATCTGTAGAGTATCAATAAGATATTCTTTGAACATTTCCATTGGGGAAATTAAATCCTGTCTAGGAAAATTCAGTACTCTCAAATTAAGATATTTTAAAGTATTTTCAATTGCTTCAAGCGTCTTATCATAAAGTATCTCTGTTTTTGTGAATCTTTGATAACAGCTTTCCATCTTATTCATTCTTTCTTCTTGTTGATTCTTTTCTCCTTCTATCTTTGTCACCGCAGTCTCAATATTAGTGACATGTTGATTAGCTACTTCTGTTATTTTTGTTAATTTAACTATTGCTAATTCAAGTGCTTTGATAGCTGACCAGATGGAGTCCATTGTAACTTACGCTGGTTTATCTAACTGCAGAGTAATATCACTTAGAATGCTAGATTGTTGTTGCCCTTCCTTAGCCAGGGCTTCTTCTCCAATTCCTTCCATTGGTAAAGGTGGTGGAGGAGTATCCGGGGCACCGGGACTAAGAGATGTTTCGGCCGAAAGACTGGACACCCGCTCTGTGCCGAATTCTTCAATGGCCTCATTCACCGGTTGAATATTAGGTACTTGTGAAAAGAATGCCTGGATCTGGGGTTGTGAAGGCTCAGATAGGGGAGAAGAGGTCATAACCTCCCTAATCTTTGCCTTCCTTTTTGTGTGTGGCATATCAAGTAAATAGTAAAGAGAAACAAAAATAACCCTCAGATCTTAAACACCTCTCCACAATCTTAATTAAATACCTTACTTCTCAAGTGGAGGTTTGGAGAGACGATTCAGCAAAAGTTCAGAAAGAAATCTGAATTAACTTATATTTATTTACTTACTTACTTAGTTGGGGAAGGAGATCAGGAACAACAAGAGAGGGAGAATCTTCTGTTCAGTCAAAGCCGCGCACCCCTTAGGTGTGCGCGGCTTGGGCGACACTCGCTCCTACGTCGACTGCGCAACGTAAGTAATCTATTTTTTAAAGGACCTCCTAGTGACGTCACTCCTGGAAGTGGACAGGCTCCGTCGGGGAAAGTTCTTCTCTGCCCCCAGTTCTAACAGTAAGTTTAATTTCAAACCTTGCAGATGGAAATTAAGGTTCCTCGCTCCTTCCCCTCGATAGGGGAGAGTGAAAAGTCCAGTTTTAAAGGACCTCCCAGTGACGTCACTCCCGGAAGTGGACGGGTTCTGTCGGGGCAAGTTCTTCTCCGCCCCCGGTTCCAACAGTAAATTTAATTTCAAACCTTGCAGATGGAAATTAAGGTTCCTCTCTCCTTCCCCTCCCACTGAGAATTAGATCTAAAATTGCTCCCTCTCTCGTCAGTTCCTGAACCAATTGCTCCATAAAGCTATCATTTATTCCATCCAGGAACGTTATCTCTCTAGCGTGTCCCGATGATACATTTACCCAGTCAATATTGGGGTAATTGAAGTCTCCCATTATTACTAGGGGTGTGCATTCGGATTGACCGCATTAGTAAAACGCAACTCATATTTTTTTTTTACTTAAAAAATTGATTCGACATAAACGATCGGATTTCCCACATATCGAACATAGATATGTTCGATATGTTGGAAATCGCGATTGTTGAGCCAAAATAAAAATATAAACCCCCTCACCCTCCTTAATCCCCCCCCCCGACTTACCACAACTCCCTGGTGATGGAGCGAGGAGTGAGGACGCCATTTCTGCAATCCTTGGCGAGAAGCATGTGACATCGGCGGCACGTCGAGTGACGCCGGCGTCACGTGATTCCCGGCTCGTTCGCGCCGGACGGCTCGTTCGGCCCAAAAAGAACTTTTGGCCAGCTTGAGGGGGTCAGGAGGCCCCCCCAAGCTGGCCAAAAGTTCTTTTTGGGCCGAACGAGCCGTCCGGCGCGAACGAGCCGGGAATCACGTGGCGCCGCGTCACTCAGACGCGACGTCACGTGATTCCCGGCAAGTTCGCGCCGGACGGCTCGTTCGGCCCAAAAAGAACTTTGGCCAGCTTGAGGGGGTCAGGAGGCCCCCCCAAGCTGGCCAAAAGTTCTTTTTGGGCCGAACGAGCCGTCCGGCGTGAACTTGCCGGGAATCACGTGACGTCGGCGTCACGTGATTCCCGGCTCGTTCGCGCCGGACGGCTCGTTCGGCCCAAAAAGAACTTTTGGCCAGCTTGGGGGGGTCAGGAGGCCCCCCCAAGCTGGCCAAAAGTTCTTTTTGGGCCGAACGAGCCGTCCGGCGCGAACGAGCCGGGAATCACGTGACGCCGCGTCACTCGACGTGCCACCGACGTCACATGCTTCTCGCCAAGGATTGCAGAAATGACGTCCTCACTCCTCGCTCGATCACCAGGGAGTTGTGGTAAGTCTGGGGGGGGGGATTAAGGAGGGTGAGGGGGTTTAAATTTTTTTTTGCACATATGTACATATACCCAACTCATTGGATTTTTTTTATGTCCATATTGGCCGCAAGTGGGACCCCCTTTCGGACATAAAAAATATGAACATAAAATTTTGCTCTGCACATCCCTAATTATTACTGCACTACCAATTTGGTTAGCTTCCCTAATTTCTCTTAGCATTTCACTGTCCGTCTCACCATCTTGACCAGGTGGACGGTAGTATACCCCTATCACTATAGTCTTCCCCGACACACAAGGGATTTCTACCCATAAAGATTCAATTTTGTATTTAGTCTCATGCAGGATGTTTATCCTGTTGGACTCTATGCCATCCCGGACATAAAGCACCACACCTCCTCCCGGGTGCTCCTCTCTGTCATTGCGATATAATTTGTACCCCGGTATAGCACTGTCCCATTGGTTATCCTCTTTCCACCATGTCTCTGAGATGCCAATTAAGTCTATGTCATCATTCACTGCTATACATTCTAATTCTCCCATCTTACTTCTTAGACTTCTGGCATTAGCATACAAACATTTCAAAGTTTGTTTTTTGTTTGTATTTTCATTCTGCTTTTTAATTGATAGGGATAAGTTAGAATTTTTTAGCTCAGGTGAGTTTTTAGTTACAGGCACTTGGACTACTTTTCTAATTATTGGAACCTCACTGTCGGGATGCCCTAATTCTAATGCATCGTTAGTATCCTTTGAAGATACCTCTCTCCGAACCATGCGCTGCTGAGCGACTGTCGGCTTTCCCCTTTGTTCTAGTTTAAAAGCTGCTCTATCTCCTTTTTAAAGGTTAACGCCAGCAGTCTGGTTCCACCCAAGTTAAGGTGGAGCCCATCCCTTCGGAAGAGACTCCCCCTTCCCCAAAAGGTTCCACAGTTCCTAACAAAACTGAATCCCTCTTCCTTCCACCATCGTCTCATCCATGCATTGAGACTCCGGAGCTCTGCCTGCCTCTGGTGACCTGCGCATGGAATAGGGAGCATTTCAGAGAATGCTATCCTGGAGGTTCTGGATTTAAGCTTTCTACCAAAGAGCCTAAATTTGGCTTCCAGAACCTCCCTCCCACATTTTCCTATGTCGTTGGTGCCCACATGTACCACGACAGCTGGCTCCTCCCCAGTACTGTCTAAAATCCTATCTAGGTGACGCGTGAGGTCCGCCACCTTTGCACCAGGTAGGCATGTTACCAGGCGATCCTCATTCCCAGCAGCCACCCAGCTATCTACATTCCTAATAATCGAATCACCAACTATGACGGCGAACCTAAGCCTTCCCTCCTGGGCAGAAGGCCTTGGGGAGATATCCTCAGTGTGAAAGGACAATGCATCACCTGGAGAGCAGATCCTTGCTACAGGATCCTTTCCTGCTGCACCTGGTTGGTGCTCTCCCATCATGAGACCTTCTTCCTCCAAGGCAGCACCAGGGCTGCCAGTCTGAAGTTGGGACTTGACAACTATGTCTCTGAAGGTCTCATCTATATACACCTCTCTGTCTGCCTCAGCTCCTCCAGGTCTGCCATTATAGCCTCCAGAGATCGGACATGTTCTCTGAGAGCCAGGAGCTCTTTGCATCGCATGCACATGTACAACTTCTCACCGGTGGGTAAAAAATCATACATGTGACACTCTATGCAAAAGACTGGGAAGCCCCCCCTCTTGCTGCTGGACTGCTGCCTTCATCTCAATTTTGATCAGTTCCTAGTTAAGTGTTAGGTTGCTATGGGAGTAGGAATGTGTCTAACGTCCTTTAAATGTATTAGTGAATTCACTATGTGTCTGGTAGTGGCCTACCGGGGTCTGATCGAATTCTCAATAAAGTTTTTGTTGATGTTTTTTTGTTTTTTTTTGTGAAAGTGGCACCTGACTCTGCACTTCTTGGTATTGAATCTCAGCTGCCATATCTTTGACCACTCTTCCAGCTTCCTTAAATCCCGTCTCATTCTCTCCACTCCTTCCGGCGTGTCCACTCAGTTGCAGATCTTAGTGTCATCTGCAAGAAGACAAACCTTACCTTCTATCCCGTCCGCAATGTCATTCACAAAGATATTGAACAGGACCGGTCCCAATACCGATCCTTGCGGTACACTGCTTAAAACCGCTCTCTCTTCAGAGAAAGTTCCATTTACCATCACACACTGTCTTCTGTCCGTCAACCAGTTTGCAATCCCTGCCACCACCTCGGCACTCACTCCTAAGCTTCTCATTTTATTCACCAGTCTCCTGTGCGGAACCGTATCAAAAGCTTTGCTGAAATCCAAGTAGATGACATTGAATGCTCTTCCTTGATCCAATTCCTTGGTTACCCAGTCAAAAAAGTCAATCATTTTTGTCTGACAGGATCTTCCCCTGGTGAATCCATGCTGCCTCTGGTCCATTAATTCTCCCGACTGTAGACAGTTCACTATTCTCACTTTCAACAGTGACTCCATTACTTTTCCCACCACCGAAGTGAGGCTAACCGGTCTGTAGTTACCAGCCTCTTCTCTGTTCCCACTTTTGTGAAGCGGAACCACCACCGCTCTTCTCCAATCACTTGGCACAATCCCGTTTCTAGAGATCTATTGAACAGGTCACACAGCGGACCCACCAGCACATCTCTGAGCTCCCTCAGTATCCTGGGATGAACCTCATCAGGCCCCATGGCTTTGTCCACGTTCAGTTTCCCCAGCTCGTCCCATACATTCTCTACTGTAAATGGATTTTCATCTACTCCACTCCCCTCCAGTTTCTTGTTAACTAACGATGGTCCTTCTTCAGGGTCCTCTTTAGTGAACACAGAACTGAAGTATTCATTTAATATTTCTGCCATTTCTTCGTCTCTCTCCACACATTGATCCTTTCCATCTTTCAATTTCACTATACCACTTTGAACTTTTCTCTTTTCACTGATATAGCTGAAAAATGTTTTTTCACCTCTCTTTACATCCTTGGCAATCCTTTCTTCCGCTTGACTTTTTGCTGTCTTGATTAATTTCTTCGTCTCCCTCAGTTCTACCAGATATTCTTCTTTGTGCTCCTTCCTTTGGGATCTTTTATATTTCTTGAACGCTGTTGTTTTGGCCTTTATTTTGTCAGCCACCTCCTTTGAGAACCAGATAGGTTTCATTTTTCTTTTGCTTTTCTTTACTTTTCTAACATATAGATTAGTTGCCTTGGTAACTGCTCCTTTTAGATTGGTTCACTGTTGATCCACATCTCTCTCGTTCTCCCAGCCTTTTAGTTCTTCCTCCAGGTACTTCCCCATTTCATCAAAGTCCGTGTTTTTGAACTGCAAAACTCGGGTCTTTGTGCTTCTTTTCCGTATCCTTTTTGTGATATTAAACCATAACATTTGATGATCACTGCTGCTGAGGTGGGTGCCCACCTGGACATCAGAGACATTATCTGATGTCCAGGTGGGCGCAAAGCTCTATTAAACCAAGCAAAATCTCCTGAACTTCCCTCTACGCCCGATAAGGACAACTCCTTAGATACCTAAGACCTTGCCTGGAATCCAACACCCACAAAACCCTGCAAGGCAGGGCCCTCACTCCCTCCCTCCACTTCCACGAGGCGTGTTCTACCAGCCTACACTGCCCGCTACCTGGTATCTACAATAAGCTCTCACATAACCAACAATGCTCAACCGCCCACGCACCTACAAATCCCTCATCCCAATCATGATTTCCCCCACCACACAGTTTCTAGGTCTCACTCTATTCACCATCATCCTGTTCAACTCCCAATCGCTTACCAACAAAACATTAATACTCAACGACCTACTGCAGGACACAACCCCAGACTTTTGCGCCATAACAGAAACATGGCTCAAATCTTCTGACATCGCCCTCATTAACCAACTACCAACACAGACTTACGACTTTTTTTCTATCCCAAGACAAAAAAAAAGAGGAGGGGGTATCTTCTTAGCTGCCAAAAAATCCCTGAGATTCACACACTACCCTATCAACGCAGCTACCAAATTAGAATTAGGACTGTTCAAATCAGAATATCTCCAAATCCTTCTAGTCTATGCCCCTCCAGGCCTGGTAGAGTCCGATGCCTCTCCTATTCTCGAAATTATAGCTTCGCACCTAAACCTAGACTCTCCTGCTATAATCTTGGGTGACTTCAACTTACATGTTGACAAAGTCCCCTTTTCAACAAACTGTGAAGCCTTCCTCACCACAATGTCAGCAATGGGTTTCAAACAACAAATCAACAAACCCACTCACAAAGCGGGTCATACGCTGGATCTCTTCTTTACAAACTCTGGCATTTCACAAACCAAACAACCAGTTTGTAAACAAGTCCCATGGTCAGATCACTCACTAATATCCACTACCTTCTCTCTGTTACGACCGGACTCCAATCACTACTCCAGACCATCATTCCTCTACAGGAAACCTTGCGCCTCGGAACACCTCAGCAAGCTTCTAGCCCCAGATCTCTCACACATTGATAATTCCACGCCCAACTCAGCCCTCCAATCCTGGTCCAAAATAACAAAATCAGTAGCAAATACACTATGTCCTCTGACAACTAAAAAACTAACATTAAATGCGTCCAAAAGACAACCCTGGTTTAATGATGAACTGCGAAAACTCAAACACCTACTTCATCAGAAAGAAAGAAAATGGCGCAAAGCCCCTTCACCGTCCTCACTTTCTGATTACAAACGCTCCCTCCACCTATACAAGAGCACTACTCTGAAAACCAAAAGAGACTACTATGCCCTTAAGATTCACCACCTCATCTTCGACTGTAAAGCTCTATTCACCTTTGTTTCCAGTCTCACAAAAGCTACCACTCCAGATATCCCATCCGAACTATCCCAGGCTAAAGCAGACAAACTGGCTCTTCATTTCAGTAAAAAAATCTCAGACCTCCTCAATCAGCTGACACCAAACACTTGCACATCCGATAGCACATATCTTCTCCCAAACAAAGATATTCAGCTCAACTCCTTCAAACCTATCACCATCTCAGAGGTACAATCGGTGCTGAAGAAAATGAAACCATCATCACACCCGTTTGATCAAATTCCTTCCAAAATGCTTCTTCTCATCCCTGATATTATATCAAAATCCCTAGCCGACATCATAAACTGTTCCATGTCCCAGGGTATCTACCCAGACGACCTTAAAACAGCCTCAATCAAACCTCTCCTAAAAAAACCGAACCTAAATGCCAGCGATCCCAACAACTTCCGTCCTATTTCCAACCTCCCATTTATAGCTAAAGTTATGGAAAAATTAGTGAACACGCAACTATCCAACTACTAAGACCACAATATTCTGTCCCCAAACCAATATGGTTTTCGCAAAGCTGCAAGCACCGAAACACTACTTCTCTTTCTCACGGACTTCCTCCTCTCCGGCATCGATAAAGGTCAAGCGTTTTTATTAATCCTCCTTGACCTTTCGGCGGCCTTTGATACCGTCAACCACCACCTTCTGCTAAAACAGCTGGCAAACATAGGAGTGACAGGCTCAACACTGACTTGGTTCAAAACCTTCCTGGAAAACAGAGGATACAAGGTCAAAATTCATAATACTGAATCCCATTATCACCCTTCCACCCTAGGGGTGCCGCAGGGTTCATTGCTTTCACCCACGCTCTTTAATGTCTACCTGCTCCCACTCTGTCAACTGCTTATGAAACTAAACCTGAAACACTTCCTCTTCGCAGACGATGTTCAGATTGTGATCCCTATAAAAGAATCCATCACGAAAACAGTGGAATACTGGGATAGTTGCCTAATAGAAATCAAACACCTCCTCACCAACCTAAACCTAATACTCAATGCTTCGAAAATGGAATACCTGCTTATATCCCCAGAAAACAACAATACATACTCAAAGCCACCAGCCCTCCTTCAAACCTCTCATGTAAGAGACCTAGGAGCCTTCTTAGACAACCGTCTCAACCTCAAACCATTCATTAACCAAACCACCAAAGATTGCTTTCATAAATTACATATTCTGAAAAGAATAAAGCCGCTCTTCCACGCTCAGGACTTTAGAACAATTTTGCAAGCAATAATCTTCTCCAAGCTAGATTATTGCAACTCACTACTACTAGGCCTCCCAGCATCATATACCAAACCCCTACAAATGGTACAGAATACAGCAGCCAGAATCCTTACAAACTCCAGGAGAATCGACCACATCTCCCCAATCCTCAAAGACCTTCATTGGTTACCGATCCACTACAGAATCCTATACAAATCCATCACTACCATCTACAAGGCCATCCATCAACATATGCAGCTCAACCTACAAATCCCCTTTAAAAAACACACATCCGCCAGACCCATCAGGGAATCCTACAAAGAATCGCTTCAGGTGCCACATGCCAAAACTTACCAACACAAATCTCTCAGTCTCAGAGCGTTCTCAACAGCAGGTCCACCCCTATGGAACTCCATCCCAGCTGACTTGAGACAGGAACCCTGCACACTAACATTCAGGAAAAGGCTGAAAACTTGGCTTTTTAAAAAAGCGTTCCCAGGCCTTGATTAAAACCTTCACCTAACAGCACAAACTATTCTTCCAAAATTTGGATTGAAATAAGAAACCGCTAACTTCCCACTCAAAATGGCGCCGGCCATATAGCCATATTGCTGTACGGCAAAATGGCGCCGGCCATATGGCCAGCGCCATTTTTCATTACGGCAACACGATTCGAGTGCAGGAGGTCGTTCCCAGACCCCCGCTGGACTTTTGGCAAGTCTTGTGGGAGTCAGGAGGCCCCCCCAAGCTGGCCAGGCTTGGGGGGGCCAGCTGACTCCCACAAGACTTGCCAGCGGGGGGTCCAGCGGGGGTCCAGCGGGGGTCCGGGAGGTCCAGCGGGGGTCCGGGAGCGATCTCCTATGCTCGTGACGTCGGGGGATAGGAACCAAAATGGCGCCGGCGCTACCTTTGCCCTGTCATATGACAGGGCAAAGGTAGCGCTGGCGCCATTTTCTATCAACGCACCCGTGGCCTGAGAGTGGAAGATCACAACGGGACCCCCCCACTGGACCCCAGGTAATTTAAGACATTTGGGGGGCGTTCGGGAGGGTGGGGGATTTATTTTAAAGGGTCAGGGTGGGTTTTAGGGATGTTTTAGTGTGCCGATTTTCCCGCCCTCCCCCTTCCCCTGATTTACGATTTTTGACGATAAATCGGGGGAATTCCTATTAAATATCGACTCTAACGATTTTTGACGATTTAAAATATATCGGACGATATTTTAAATCGTCAAAAAACGATTCACATCCCTAATGTTCAGTTATCTGTGAACCGGGATGATGTTCCCAACCTATCCCGGTATATAAAACCAATTAAATAAATAAATAAATAAATAGTGCTCATTTATTTGGTTTGTCTTCTAGCCAGTTCCACCATCAAGAGGGGCATCTTCAATTTCTTGATTATTTTATTTTCCACACAAATTTATGTTTGGGACAGGGTGCACCCTTTACAAACTAGTGATATTAGGGTAAATCTGTCTCCCCTCCCCCCACCCCCTTTTGAGAACTCCTACTCATACGTAAAGACAATTTCTGAAAGTTGTGTAATTCACTGCTAATCCCCCAACCTTCCTCTGTTAGCGTTTCTTATTTTTTTTTACTATCCATATGAGTATGTTGGTTGCCCTGGCTAACAGGCCATACCCAGTGTTATTTTTGTATTGTTTTAAAATAAGAAAACTGCACATTTATATTATATTTTACCTCTGTAGTTTTCCCATTTAATGTTCTGGTTGGATTTACTGTCTACTTACATAATACTAGTAAAAAGGTTAATTATTGTTGTATTCTGGTTTGATGA
This sequence comes from Rhinatrema bivittatum, assembly GCF_901001135.1. NCBI lineage: Eukaryota > Metazoa > Chordata > Amphibia > Gymnophiona > Rhinatrematidae > Rhinatrema > Rhinatrema bivittatum. Next base: position 56,166,026 of record NC_042631.1, read on the forward strand.
TTTTATCTGTGGTGCCACAAGTGAGAGTTTGTTTGGGAAGGGCACAGAATTGTGATATTGGGGTGACCAGGACCCTGTTTCAATCCTCTCTCAGGTTTCAAACCTAGAGATAAATCATATTAGTAAATATAATTTCTCATGTGGTCCTCCCCCCACAAACACAGGGAGGGGGGGGCACATAAAGATTAGATCTGAATGTTATATCTTTTTTGTACCTGAGCAATTGAAAAATTTTCTTATAAACGAGACTGCCTGTTGTTCCATCTGTATCCTGAAGTAATTAAGGGTAGATTGTATTAGGATGTTCTGGTACAGGTTTTCATGTTAATGGCCTTTTCTATTTTCTTGTAGTATTTCTTATTTTATTCTTCTCTTGTCTCTCCTCCCCCTCTATGGTTGAAAGGACTTAATAAGAAGAGAGTGTTTTCTTTAATATGAAATTGCAATGTTTCCTCTTTTATATTATTTTGAATATTTCTCTTTGCTGTTTGTGCGTAAAGTTGGTCTTTGAAAGATTTTTTATAGATGATAAATAAAAAGTAAAAAAAAAAACATTAACGAGAATTGTGAGGGTCAGCAAACATTTTTGAGGCTGAAAAGGGGTCCACATTCTTTGAAAGGTTGGGAACCCTTGTTCTAGTTTAAAAGTTGTTCTATCTCCTTCTTTATTTTTAGTGACAGCAGCCATATTTCACCCTGGTTAAGGTGAAGTCTGTCTTATCATAAATAGCATCCCTCTTCCCCTAAATATTCCCCAGTTCCTAAGAAATCTAAAGGCTGTCTCTCTGCACCATTGCCTCAACCATGAATTGAAAATCTGGAGTTTGGCCACCCTTAGAGTCTTGTGCTTGGAATAGGGAGCACTTCTTACAGAGGTTCTGGATTTCAGTCTCCGAATTAAAAAACTAAGAGGTTTATATTCAGCCACTGGGCAGCTGACAGGTTCTCGGTAAAAAATATGTTATGTACAGAGTGCACACTAGTTCTATATACTATATTCAAGCTCTGTGCTAGACACTCTCTTGTTTCTTGTTGCTGGCTTTTACTTCTTCTGATTGTGCAGCTTGCACCCAGGTGGGTACTGGTGTACATAATCATATTTGGTCAATATCTACACACATTTTAAACAGTGAAATATAGAAATAGAACATGATGGCAGATAAAGACCATACAGCCTATTCAATCTGTCCAAACACATCTGCAAAATTGTATAGTCCTTGTCTCTCCCTCAGAGATTCTTTCTGCTTGCCCATGTTTTCTTAAATGCTCATAGTCCTCATCTCCACTTCCTACATAGGGAGGCTGTTCTGTGTGTCACCCTTTATGTAAAGATATGTTTTCTTAGATTACTCCTGAATTTACCCCTTTCCCCCTCATTTCATGATCCCTCATTCCAGAGCCTCCTTTTTATTGAAAAAGATTCACCTCATGTGCTTGGAAACCTTGGAGATATTTAAATGTCCCTATCATATCTCCCCTTTCCCTCTTTTCCTGTAGAGGCAGAATGAATATGAGATAAAGTGGTGATGGTGGGGGACGGGGGTGACTGAGCAGCAGCAACAGGCCCATGGAGCTGCTGCTTCCACCACTGCAGGTTAAAAGGAGGAAACAGAAGTGAGTGGAGAGCATCGGGGGGGGGGGGGGGGGGGGGGGGGGTCCATTCTGTGAGAAGAGAAGCTGCAGGGCTTGGTATTGGTCAAAGAGACCAACACCAACCACGTCATAGTGATATGCAGCCAGAAAGTATTCGTTGCATTCGGGATACGTATTCGTCGGGGGTCATTTCCGTTGCATTCGGACGTATGGCGCCCCGATACGTCGATGCGTGAATTCATATTCAGGTTCCCATTAAAGTCGATGGGGGAAGGATTTCCAGCCTATTTTTGGCTGCAGAATTGGGGTTTTATTATCAATTTTGTTGAAACTTCTGGGGAACAATCATCAGAACAACAAAAGAGCTCCAAGGTACTTAGACTGTGGCAAAGTGGCATGAGTAGCCTAAGGCACTGTAAAGGTGCAAAGGGATACCAGAAGTAGCAAGAGTGCTTTAACAGAGGCACAAAGCAGCAGCGAGAGTGTCAAAAACACACCACAGCTTCAATAGAGAGCACCGATAACAGATGCATGAACCCTCGAAGGCAGCACGACAGGCAAAGCGGCAAGACAAGTGGCATTGACATCCTACAGCACAATGAAGGGGGGACATAGCAAGCAGAAAGACTAGCACCAACACACTAAGGAACTATGATAGTGGCAAGAACACAACAAGGAGTTGAGTGAGGCATCTGGTGATTGGCAGCAAGGCAGAGTGGCAGAAAGTTGATAGGGGCAAGAAAGGCTGGCAGAGCTGAGGTAATTAGGTCCCTGTGGTTTGATAAGGGAAAGACAAGGAGGAAAGACAAGGAGGCAAGACAAGACGAGGCTCAGCATGTGGCGGGACTGTCAACTAGGCGTACTGTGCACCCGACCGGTCTTGAAACAGGGACCAGGGAGTCTAACACGAGTGCTAGGACCTGAAACATGATGAACTATGCATGGGTGGAGTGGAGCATCTGCGGGTGCTGATTTTGGTGGTAGTAGCAAATATTGAAACAAGAGCCCCGGGGAGAGTTCCCTTTCCTTTGCTCAGGAAAGGGCTCCCTAGAATGGGTTCACCCCTATACAGCGGTTCAACATGGGTCAGAGGGTAGATACAGGAAGGCTACACACGGGACCCCGAGGGACTTTAGTGTGAGAATATCCTTGACAAAAGACAGGTAGGCCAGAAAGCAGTCAGGGTACTGCTTGACACACAAAGAGGCTGAATTCAAAATGAAACAGCGTTTCAACAGGGGTCAGGGGTCAGACAGGCTACATCCGCGGAGAATTTCCTTTCCTTTGCGCAGGAAAGGGCTCCTAGAATGGGTTTGCCCCTAAACAGCAGTTCAACATGGGTTAGAGAGTAGAAACAGGCTGGCTACACCTGGGGAGAGTTCCTTTGCGCAGGAAAGGGCTCCCTAGAATGTGTTCTCTCCTAAACAGCGGTTCAACATGGGTCAGAGGGCAGATACAGGCAGGCTACACCTGGGGAGAGTTACCTTTCCTTTGCGCAGGAAAGGGATCCCTAGAATGGGTTCACCCCTAAACAGTGGTTCAACATGTGTCAAAGGGTAGAAACAGGCAGGCTACACCCGGGGAGAGTTCCTTTTCCTTTGCGCAGGAAAGGGCTCCCTAGAATGGGTTTGCCCCTAAACAGCGGTTCAAAATGGGTGAGAAGGTAGATACAGACAGGCTTCACACGGGACCCCAAGGGAATTTAGTGTGAGAATATCCTTGACAAAAGACAGGTAGGCCGGAAAGCAGTCAGAGTACTGCTTGGCATAGAAAGAGGCTGATTTCAAAATGGAACCCGGGTCAACATGGGTCAGAGGGTAGAAACAGGCAGGCTACACCCGGGGAAAGTTCCCTTTCCTTTGCGTAGGAAAGGGCTCCTTATAATGGGTTCGCCCCTAAACAGCAGTTCAACATGGGTCAACAGGTCCTAAGAGATAGGCTGCAACACTGTGGATAGTTCCCTTTCCTAAGAGCAGGAAAGGGCTTCCTTGGAATGGGTTGGCCTCTAGAGTGGAGCACGAGTGTTCAAAGCGTGGCGACATGGAGCAGGGTGCCATGTGAACAGCAGTTAAACATGGGTCAACAGGTCCTAAGATATAGGCTGCAACACCATGGAGAGTTCCCTTTCCTAAGACCAGGAAAGGGCTTCCTTGGAATGGGATGGCCCCTAGAGTGGAGCACGAGCATTCAAAGCATGGCGACATGGAGTCAGAGGGTCAGAGGCCATGTGAACAGCGGTTAAACATGGGTCAACAGGTCCTAAGAGATAGGCTGCAACACCATGGAGAGTTCCCTTTCCTAAGAGCAGGAAAGGGTTTCCTTGGAATTGGTTGGCCCCTAGAGTGGAGCACAAGCCTTCAAAGTGTGGTGACCTAAAGCAGGGTCTTACTGTGAGCATGGTCTCACTGTGTTTGCCACAGTCTAAGTACCTTTTAGATTTTTTCTCGTTCTGAACATGGGTCAACAGGTACTAAGAGATGGGCTGCAACATCGGGGAGAGTTCCCTTTCTTTGAGCATGAAAGGGCTCCCTGGAATGGATTGGCCACTAGAGTGTATAATGGTACAAATTGTTAGGATTTAATCATTTGCAAACAGATCATGGCTCCATAAGCAAGATGGAGGGAGTTCTCTTCTCTGCTCTGAAACTAAAGAAAACTGTTTGTTTTATTTAAGGATTCATGCTGTGAAGGATTACTAGTTTTAATTGCCAGAGACTTAGGTTTCCCTTTGCAACGAGGTTTCAGCCATTAGAACTGGACATAAGGACTGGACAAACAAGCACAGCAATGCAGGACAGATGTCAAACACTTGTAGGAACATAAGGCCTGGACGGACATGCACAGCAGTCGAGGACAGAGTCAATCCCACCTAGGGACATAAGGCCTGGACGGACAGGCATAGCAATCGAGGTCAAACACTTGTAGGAATTGCAGGAAGACCTTGTGAGACTGGAAAATTGGGCATCCAAATGGTAGATGAAATTTAATGTGATGCATATAGGGAAAAATAACCCATGCTATAGTTACACATTGTTAGGTTCCATATTAGGTGCTACAACCCAAGAAAGAGATCTAGGCGTCATAGTGGATAACACATTGAAATTGTCGGTTCAGTGTGCTGTGGCAGTCAAAAAAGCAAACAGGATGTTGGGAATTATTAGAAAGAAAATGTCATAATGCCTCTGTATCGCTCCATGGTGAGACCGCACCTTGAATACTGTGTACAATTCTGGTAGCCACATCTCAAAAAAGATATTATTGTGATGGAGAAGGTACAGAGAAAGGCGACCAAAAGGATAAGGGGAATGGAACAGCTCCCCTATGAGGAAAGACTAAAGAGGATAGGACTTTTCAGCTTGGAGATGAGACTGCTGAGGGGGATATGATAGAGGTGTTTAAAATCATGAGAGGTCTAGAACGGTAGATGTAAATCAGTTATTTACTCTTTCGGATATTAGAAAAACTAGGGGGCACTCCAGGAAGTTGGCATGTGGCATATTTAAAAGTAATCAGAGAAAGTTCTTTTTTACTGAACACATAATTAAACTCTGGAATTTGTTGCCAGAGGATGTGGTTAGTGTAGTTAGTATAGCTGTGTTTAAAAAAGGATAGGATAAGTTCTTGGAGGAGAAGTCCATTACCTGCTATTAATTACCGTATTTTTCGCTCCATAAGACGCACTTTTTTTCCCCCAAAAGTGGGGGGAAAATGTATGTGCGTCTTATGGAGCGAATATAAAAAAAAAACAAACAAACAAAAATCTAACAAACCCCCCCCCCCCCCCGACTCCCCCAAGACCTGCCGACTTAATTTCCTACAACCCCCCACCCTCCTGACCCCCCCAAGACCTGCCAAACATCCCTGGTGGTCCAGCGGGGGTCCAGGAGCGGTCCGGGAACGATCTCCTGGGCGTGGGCTGTCGGCTGCCAGTAAACAAAATGGCGCCGACAGCCCTTTGCCCTCACTATGTCACTGGGACCGACCGCTGCTATTGGTCGGTCCCAGTGACCGACCAATAGCAGCGGTCCACTCCCCGATCTGGGGGAGTGGACCGAAATGGCCCTCCCCAGACCCGAAAACAAAATGGGGAGAAAAAAAAAGCTATGTACTCCCCTAATTTGCTCCATAAGATGCCCAGACGCAGAGCCGGTTTAGCACAATTTTTTTTTAATTTTCCCCATCTGAATCCTAGGTGCGTCTTATGGAGTGAAAAATACGGTAGGTTGACTTAGAAAATATCCACTGCTATTACTAGCAACGGTAACATGGAATAGACTTAGTTTTTGGGTACTTGCCAGGTTCTTATGGCCTGGATTGGCCACAGGATACTGGACTTGATAGGGCCTTATTTTCCAATATCACATTGGGGGGTGCTTCTTTCTTTCAGGGTTTTATTGCAGTGCATGATATTTGGCACTTTTTGGGGGAGAGAGAGAGAGAGAGAGAGAGAGAGAGAGAGAGAGAGAGAGAGAGAGAGAGAGAGAGAGAGAGAGAGAGAGAGAGAGAGAGAGAGAGAGAGAGAGAGAGAGACTTACTATAGTGCCTATGCCCTACATAGGTATTTGAATCCCTATGGGAGGGCTACCTACTAACTCGGGGTGGGGATTAGGTATGAGCGTCGGGGGTTGGGGGCCACTTTTGCATTCCACATGAGACCTACGGACAGAACAGTGGTCTCTAGTGCAGATTTGCTGGCCGTCGGAGTGAGGACGCTCACTCCAAGCGGAGATTTGGCCAACATTTTCTCCACCTAGCATGTTGTTGCCCAGGTAGAGTGTCCATCAAGCTAGGTGGAGAGAACGTTGCCCAAACCACTTCTTGGTGTGAGCGTCCTCACTCCGACGGCCAGCAAATCTGCACTAGAGACCACTGTTCTGTCCGTAGGTCTCATGTGGAATGCAAAAGTGGCCCCCAACCCCCGACGCTCATACCTAATCCCCACCCCGAGTTAGTAGGTAGCCCTCCCATAGGGATTCAAATACCTATGTAGGGCATAGGCACTATAGTAAGGTTCTCTCTCTCTCTCTCTCTCTCTCTCTCTCTCTCTCTCTCTCTCTCTCTCTCTCTCTCTCTCTCTCTCTCTGCAACAGGCTGTACGGAACTACTGTGGATGGCAATAATCCTTTTCTGGCCCGTAGCACAGTCCATAACGCGAAGTTGGAGTTGTAGTTAAAATCCGCGCTACCACTGCGGTTGTTTCGCCGCACACGATACACAGGTTCCCTATTTATTATTTATATTCCTATTTTCCAATGTTTCCAGCACTTCATATTCGATTACACTCAGGTACTGTAGGTATTTCACTATCCCCAGGGGGCTTACAATCTATTTATTTATTTTATTTAAATTCTTTTTAATATACCGATGCTCAAGACAAGGTCTTATCGTACCGGTTTACAGCAAAACCAGGGGAAACCGTAATTAACAGAATGAAATAAAGTTACAATGAACAGGGAATAAAATTCAGGACATTTGAAAGAAAAGAATTAGATTAACATATCGCTTCTAAAAGTAATGCGAACCCTTGAGGGAACACAAGGCCTAGACAAACAGGCACAGCAGTCGAGGACAGAGGTCAAACCCACGTAGGGACATAAGGCCTCAACGGATAGGCACAGCGTTTTTTTGTTTTTTTTAATTATTTATTTTCCAATTTTCCAATGTTTCCAGCACTTCATAGTTGATTACACTCAGGCACTGTAGGTATTTCACTATCCCCAGAGTGCTTACAATCTAAGTCAAACCCTTGTAGGAACACAAGGCCTAGACAAACAGGCACAGCAGTCGATGACAGAGGTCAAGCCCACGTAGAGACATAAGGCCTGGATGGACAGGCACAGCAGTTTTTTTTCTTAATTTATTTATATTCCTATTTTCAAATATTTCCAGCACTTCATAGTCGATTACACTCAGGTATTTCCCTATCCCCAGAAGGCTTCCAATCTAAGTCAAACTCTTGTAGGAACACAAGGCCTGGACAAACAGGCACAGCACTCGAGGACAGAGGTCAAGCCCACATAGGGACATAAGGCCTGCACGGACAGGCACAGCAGTTTTTTGTTTTTTTAATTTATTTATATTCCTATTTTCCAATGTTTCCAGCACTTCATATTCGATTACACTCAGGTACTGTAGGTATTTCACTATCCCCAGAGGGCTTACAATCTATTTATTTATTTTATTTAAATTCTTTTTAATATACCGATGCTCAAGACAAGGTCTTATCGTACTGGTTTACAGCAAAACCAGGGGAAACCATAATTAACAGAATGAAATAAAGTTACAATGTAACAGTGAAGACAATAGGAATCGGATGAAGAAAACAAGCCCTTTATTAAAACGCCCGACTCTGGCCGAGTTTCGCTCTTTTGCAGAGAGCTGCCTCAGGGGCAACTAAAATGAACATATAAAAGATTAAAAGCAAAATAAAATAAACCACATATATATTGAAACAAATTACATATATATGACAAAATAATAAATATAAATATATATGCATTCACTAAAAATATGTATAAGCAATTGTATTTTAGAAAACATAAAAACAAAACGACTACATATATATGTGTATGAATTTATGGATACACTAAATTAAAAGACAACATAAATGTATGGCAAACATAAGACTAGTACAAAATTAGATGCAGAATGGAATATGTTACGGGTGAAATTATGCAAAGAAAATGGAGGGGGTGACTTTGTGTCACAAATGATTTAAAAATATATATAAATCATGGAGTCAATACCGGTTTTAGGCCAAATTCTTAAGAAAAATTGTGAAAACTCAATAATTTCATTGAACACAATGCTTACTTCATTTAACCAGGACTTGAATTGATCAATGTAGAGGAAATCACATTGGTTTTCCTATATCAAATAAAAACAGACAAGTGAAATAATTGAAAAAATGGGGTCAAAAATGAAAAATAGAAAAATTTGGAAAAAAAGGAAAAAAAAAAAAACTAAAAACAAAAAATATAAAATAAAAGGGTAATTGAAAAACTAATGTATGTGGAAATCAACCATAGTTCTCTAGTCGACAGCCTCTTTATTAATGTTCACATCGTTGGCATACATAAAAGTTATAGATGTTAGGTCTTAGAGGCTATAATTTTGTAAGCACCTAAATTGACGGCGGGTTTGGCAGTCAAAAATCAACCATGGTTATTGAAGAATAGTTTGTGAATAGAAATAAGCCGGCTATGTGATATCATTTACAGTATAAGTTCTAAGTATATTTATCATTCATTAGATTTTTTAGAAATATAATTCTGTAAGTACCCAGTAGACGGCGGGTGGGCAGTCAGAAATTGAGCTTTACCCGTAATCACAGTTATTATAGAATAATCTGTAAGTAGGAATAAGTTGTCTTTGTGATATTTTTACATTCTTATTGCTTTATAAACAATCATGTTTCATTTATTTTGTGTTTAAAAATTTTTTTTTTCTGATAACTAATACATTTTTTTCTGTTTCTTGTTGCCGACATTTTTTTCTGTTTCTTGTTGCCGGTTGTTTTTCGAATATGCCAATCAACGCGGCTTAGTCCAGTTTGTGAACAATTTTATAGTTGAAAATTAATACATAATGGCTTATTAAGTTGCATAATATTTCTTGAGATATTTGACATCAACATCAGACAGTCAATGAGCGCCTTCCATGTACAAATAATATTATCATATATTTTTTGTTTGTTATAGTTGTTATGTACTGAACGTGATTGACTTCAATGCTGACATCACATAGCAATGCTATGTGGATGAGAGAAAGTTCATTTGAATTGATGCAAAATCATCCACGCTGTAGGTAGACCCTTTAAAGTTTTCCACATACATTAGTTTTTCAATTACACTTTTATTTTATATTTTTTGTTTTTAGTTTTTTTCTTTTTTCCTTTTTTTTCTTTTTTCTTTTTTTCCAAATTTTTCTATTTTTCATTTTTGACCCCATTTTTTTCAATTATTTCACTTGTCTGTTTTTATTTGATATAGGAAAACCAATGTGATTTCCTCTACATTGATCAATTCAAGTCCTGGTTAAATGAAGTAAGCATTGTGTACAATTAAATTATTGATTTTTCACAATTTTTCTTAAGAATTTGGCCTAAAACCAGTATTGACTCCATGATTTATATATATTTTTAAATCATTTGTGACACAAAGTCACCCCCTCCAATTTCTTTGCATAATTTCACCCGTAACATATTCCATTCTGCATCTAATTTTGTACTAGTCTTATGTTTGCCATACATTTATGTTGTCTTTTAATTTAGTGTATCCATAAATTCATACACATATATATGTAGTCGTTTTGTTTTTATGTTTTCTAAAATACAATTGCTTTATACATATTTTTAGTGAATGCATATATATTTATATTTATTATTTTGTCATATATATGTAATTTATGTTTCAATATATATGTGGTTTATTTTATTTTGCTTTTAATCTTTTGTATGTCCATTTTAGTTGCCCCTGAGGCAGCTCTGTGCAAAAGAGCGAAACTCGGCCAGAGTCGGGCGTTTTAATAAAGGGCTTGTTGTCTTCATCTGATTCCTATTCTCTTCACTGTTACACAGCCCACTGGATCGGCTACCGCTTTGTTTTTTGGGTCCGTCCCTATTACCGGATAAAGTTACAATGAACAGGGAATACAATTCAGGACAATTGAAAGAAAAGAATTAGATTAACATATCGCTTCTAAAAGTAATGCGAACCCTTGTAGGAACACAAGGCCTAGAAAAACAGGCACAGCAGTCGAGGACAAAGGTCAAGCCCATGTAGGGACATAAGGCCTGTACAGACAGGCACATCAGTTTTTTTTTCTTAATTTATATATATTCCTATTTTCAAATGTTTCCAGCACTTCATAGTCGATTATACTCAGGTACTGTAGGTATTTCCCTATCCCCAGAGGGCTTACAATCTAAGGGCCTCATTTTCCACCCGGATCGCACGCGATAACGGATGTTTCACAAGCGAAATGTCCCTTATCGCGTGTGATACAAAAATGGGGGCGGAGTCGGCCCCGGAAGAGTAGGAGTCGGGACGTCACCGGGGCCGACTCCGTGAAGACGCCGCAGACGACTAAAAGGTAAGGCCCTTTTTGCTTCCGAGTTCGCGCCCAATTGCTACACCTCCTATGGTGGCGCTACTGGGTGCGAAACTGGCAGCGATCGCACCACGACTGTGCGATTGCTGCTAGCTAGCACAGGCCCGCCCACCGTTTCGGCCCCCCACCCCTCATTCCCTAAAGTATCGCAGGCCTGCGATACTTTAGAAAATGAGGCCCTAAGTCAAACCCTTGTAGGAACACAAGGCCTGGACAAACAGGCACAGCAGTCGAGGACAGAGGTCAAGCCCACGAAGGGACATAAGGCCTGGATGGACAGGCACAGCAGTTTTTTGTTTTTTTAATTTATTTATATTCCTATTTTCAAATATTTCCAGCACTTCATAGTCGATTACACTCAGGTATTTCCCTATCCCCAGAAGGCTTCCAATCTAAGCCTAACCCATGTAGGAACACAAGACCTGGATGGACAGGCACAGCAGTCGAGGACAGAGGTCAAGCCCACGTAGGGACATAAGGCCTGGATGGACAGGCACAGCAGTTTTTTTTCTCAATTTATTTATATTCCTATTTTCAAATATTTCCAGCACTTCATAGTCGATTACACTCAGGTATTTCCCTATCCCCAGAAGGCTTCCAATCTAAGTCAAACTCTTGTAGGAACACAAGGCCTGGACAAACAGACAGCAGTCGAGGACAGAGGTCAAGCCCACGAAGGGACATAAGGCCTGGACGGACAGGCAGAGCAGTTTTTTGTTTTTTTAAATATATTTATATTCCTATTTTCAAACGTTTCCAGCACTTCATAGGGCCTCATTTTCCAATATCGCAGTGGTACCGCATTGGTACCGCCTGCGATAAAAAACGGGGGTGTTCCTATGCAAATAGGTGTTTTATCATGCATCGGGAAAACGTCGCCGCTCGCGAAAACTTCGCGTGCGGCAAAACGGTTTCGGGTGCGGCAAAACGGTTTCGCGTGTGGCGAAACAAATATCGCGATTCGCGGAAAAAAGTCCAAAATATTATCGAGGTACGCTCCGTTTTCGCGGTACGCGAAACAAAGTGAAACCAAGTACCGTGTCCCGCGATAATGTGTCTGGTATAAAAGCCCACTTCCTGCCCCTCCTCCTTTGAGGGTTTGGAAGGAGTTGTGGCGAGAGGTAGGAGTTGGAGGTGTAGAGTTTGGTAGGAGTTTATAGATTTGATTACTGACTGCCGTGTCCTGTGTAATTGTTGTCATTTGTTTCCCTTTACCTTTGTCTTTTGTAATCTGTGTTGCAGTGCAAGTGTGTCAGTCTATCTGTGTGGAGGAGGAGGAGGAGGAGGAGGAGTGTGGTGTTGGTGGCGGTGTTGGTGTTGGTGGCGGTGAGGAGGAGGAGGAGGAGTGTGGTGTTGGTGGCGGTGTTGGTGTTGGTGGCGGTGAGGAGGAGGAGGAGTGTGGTGTTGGTGGAGGTGAGGAGGAGGAGTGTGCTGTTGGTGGCGGTGAGGAGGAGGAGGATGGAGCGTGAGAGGAGTGGTAGGAGAGGAGAGAAGAGGGGAGTTGAGAGTAGGGGGGAGGGGGAGGGGGATGGAGAGGGGGAGAGAGGAGGAGGAAGCGGGACCTAGTGGTAGGGGAATGAGGAGTAGGAGCAGGGACAGGGGTAGTGGGAGAGATAGGCAGGAGGGAAGTGATAGGAGGGAGGGGGAGGGGGATGGGGTGAGGCAGGAGAGAATGGTGGGAAGAGGTAGGGCTAGACAGGCAGGGCAGAGGGGAAGGGAGCAGGAAGTGCAGGGTCAGGTGGGGGGGGAGGAAGGGAGTGGGGAACCTGGGGGGGTGGAGAGAGAGCATAGGGAGGAGACCCCTCCGGAAGTGGCACCCCAACCAGGCAGCCAGGCCAGGGTCAGGCAGCGTGCCATCAGGTTCAGCACAGAGGACAATGACATGCTGATCGAGGGGGTCCTGCGTCACTATGCGCGCCTGTTCGGAAACCTGTCTGTGAGGACCACCAAGGCAGCAAAGGCCGAGATCTGGTCCAGCATAGCTGGCGACATACAGAGGCAGAGTGACATCCGTCGGACCGGGGAGCAGGTGGCCACCGCTACCGAGACATAAAGGCCCAGCTCAAGTCAAAGATAGCAGACAGGAACCAGTACATGAGGGACACAGGAGGAAGGTCCCATGCCCCATCAGGTTCACCAACATGGAGCAGCAACTCATGCAGCGTCTGGGACCAGATGTCTTTGAGGGATTGGATCCCCGCCTGGATACTACCCACCTCAAAGATGGTAAGTTGCCCTCTGCCCCCCCGTCCTGTGAACGGTCGTAACACAATGTTTAGGGCAGGTTTCAGTTTCTGTTACCCATGTGCTCCGCAGAACAGTAGTGACCCCCCTCCCCCAGTCAGCAAGGGGCAGGCAGCAGGGTGCAAGGCATGCTGGCAACAGCTCACTGTCTAAGTTAGGGCCTGGCCTGTGCACAGGCCAGGCCCTAACTGAGACAGTGAGCTGGGCCCAGAAGCCTTCCCCCAGTTAGCAAGGGGCAGGCAGCAAGGGGCAGGCAGCAGGGTGCAAGGCATGCTGCCAACAGGTCACTGTCTAAGTTAGGGCCTGGCCTGTGCACAGGCCAGGCCCTAACTGAGACAGTGAGCTGGGCCCAGAAGCCTGGCCTGTGCACAGGCCAGGCCCTAACTTAGACAGTGAGCTGGGCCCAGAAGCCTTCCCCCAGTTAGCAAGGGGCAGGCAGCAAGGGGCAGGCAGCAGGGTGCAAGGCATGCTGCCAACAGGTCACTGTCTAAGTTAGGGCCTGGCCTGTGCACAGGCCAGGCCCTAACTGAGACAGTGAGCTGGGCCCAGAAGCCTGGCCTGTGCACAGGCCAGGCTTCTGGGCCCAGCCTCCTTCCCCCAGTCAGCAAGGGGCAGGCAGCAGGGTGCAAGGCATGCTGGCAACAGGTCACTGTCTAAGTTAGGGCCTGGCCTCAGGCCTCAGCCCCACCACCCATGCCATGAGGAACATGTCAAAGGACCCCAACTGTACTGTATACGCAGAATGACATGTTGGTTTAACATTAGCTGCCCCTGTTTGACATAACAGTAATATAACAGAAAAGCTGTGTTACTGATGCAGTATATCCTCTTTCTCCCCAATCTCCCTACAGAGCCATCTGGTCCCAGGCAGCAGCCCTCTGATGCCAGCTGGGAGGGCCCAGGCACGAGCAGGGATCCACCAGGGCTGAGGCGGCCACCCATGATGACGAGGCCATTCCATATTGATGCACAAACACAGTGGTCAGACTCGGAGGAGGAGCTGCGGCCCTCAATGCCACCCCCAGGCAGCCCCTATACCCTGAACGAGGCCTTTGAGGAGTTTGAGTGGGGCCCCCCCCCACACTCCTCTGCGGGCAGGCATCCCGGGGAGCTCAGGGGCTACCCCGCCCATCCCAGCCACACCGGTGATGTCCCCATGCAGCCCTGCACCGGGAGCTGGGGCAGCAATGCCCATGGGACATCCCCCCGGCCCAGAGGAACCGCCAGCAGCGCCACCTGTCCAACCACAGCCGGAACCAGTGTCTGATGCAACGGTGCAACAGGTAGTGCTGGAGATGCGTGCCCTGAGGCGAGCATGGAGGCAGCAGAGGCAAGACTTCCACCTAATGACGGCAGCACTCACAAGTGTAGGCAACAGCATCTCCGGAGCGATAGGAACGCAGAACACCATTTTGCTGCAGATTCTACAGTGGCTGCCGGACGTGCAGGCCTCGTCGTCGGCAACCTCAACACCCCAGCCAAGTCCCTCAGTGTCCCGAGGCCGCAGGGGCCGTCCACCTAAGAAACTGCCACCACCCAGCGTACCATCTGGACGTGGCAAGGGGCCCTGAGGGGACCAACATGCCCCATAAACGGGGTATGGGCAGGTACACCCAACCACCACTGTGATGCACACCCCACAGAGGGGCAGTGCCGTCGAGATGGAAGAGGATGTCCTGCTGGCTGCTCCCCACAGAGGGGCAGTGCCGTCGAGATGGAAGAGGAGTCCCGCTGGCTGCTCCCCACAGAGGGGCAGTGCCGTCGAGATGGAAGAGGAGTCCCGCTGGCTGCTCCCCACAGAGGGGCAGTGCCGTCGAGATGGAAGAGGATGTCCCGCTGGCTGCTCCCCACAGAGGGGCAGTGCCGTCGAGATGGAAGAGGATGTCCCGCTGGCTGCTCCCCACAGAGGGGCAGTGCCGTCGAGATGGAAGAGGATGTCCCGCTGGCTGCTCCCCACAGAGGGGCAGTGCCGTCGAGATGGAAGAGGAGTCCCGCTGGCTGCTCCCCACAGAGGGGCAGTGCCGTCGAGATGGAAGAGGATGTCCCGCTGGCTGCTCCCCACAGAGGGGCAGTGCCGTCGAGATGGAAGAGGATGTCCCGCTGGCTGCTCCCCACAGAGGGGCAGTGCCGTCGAGATGGAAGAGGAGTCCCGCTGGCTGCTCCCCACAGAGGGGCAGTGCCGTCGAGATGGAAGAGGATGTCCCGCTGGCTGCTCCCCACAGAGGGGCAGTGCCGTCGAGATGGAAGAGGATGTCCCGCTGGCTGCTCCCCACAGAGGGGCAGTGCCGTCGAGATGGAAGAGGATGTCCCGCTGGCTGCTCCCCACAGAGGGGCAGTGCCGTCGAGATGGAAGAGGATGTCCCGCTGGCTGCTCCCCACAGAGGGGCAGTGCCGTCGAGATGGAAGAGGAGTCCCGCTGCCTGCTCCCCACAGAGGGGCAGTGCCGTCGAGATGGAAGAGGATGTCCTGCTGGCTGCTCCCCACAGAGGGGCAGTGCCGTCGAGATGGAAGAGGATGTCCCGCTGGCTGCTCCCCACAGAGGGGCAGTGCCGTCGAGATGGAAGAGGATGTCCCGCTGGCTGCTCCCTACAGAGGGGCAGTGCCGTCGAGATGGAAGAGGATGTCCCGCTGGCTGCTCCCCACAGAGGGGCAGTGCTGTCGAGATGGAAGAGGAGTCCCGCTGGCTGCTCCCCACAGAGGGGCAGTGCCGTCGAGATGGAAGAGGAGTCCCGCTGGCTGCTCCCCACAGAGGGGCAGTGCCGTCGAGATGGAAGAGGATGTCCCGCTGGCTGCTCCCCACAGAGGGGCAGTGCCGTCGAGATGGAAGAGGATGTCCTGCTGGCTGCTCCCCACAGAGGGGCAGTGCCGTCGAGATGGAAGAGGATGTCCCGCTGGCTGCTCCCCACAGAGGGGCAGTGCTGTCGAGATGGAAGAGGAGTCCCGCTGGCTGCTCCCCACAGAGGGGCAGTGCCGTCGAGATGGAAGAGGAGTCCCGCTGGCTGCTCCCCACAGAGGGGCAGTGCCGTCGAGATGGAAGAGGATGTCCCGCTGGCTGCTCCCCACAGAGGGGCAGTGCCGTCGAGATGGAAGAGGATGTCCCGCTGGCTGCTCCCTACAGAGGGGCAGTGCCGTCGAGATGGAAGAGGATGTCCCGCTGGCTGCTCCCCACAGAGGGGCAGTGCCGTCGAGATGGAAGAGGATGTCCCGCTGGCTGCTCCCTACAGAGGGGCAGTGCCTTCGAGATGGAGGGGGAAGCACCATGCAAAGCTCCCACCCACCTGCTCACCTGGCTCACCGCCATCCGCTGTGCCACTCTGCTGTCTGCCACCTTCTGTTTCAAGGGCTGCACATTCTGGCAGTGTGATGTAGGATGACCGGTCTGCTGAAGGCCTGTTAATGCTGGTTGTGTGGTGCGATCTGTGCCTCATGTCTCCAAAAGCCATGTGCTGCTGTGTCCTCCTGGGCCTCCTCCTGCTGCTGCTGTGTCCTCCTGGGCCTCCTGCTGCTGCTGCTGTGTCCTCCTGGGCCTCCTCCTGCTGCTGCTGTTTCATCCTGGGCCTCCTCCTGCTGCTGCTGTGTCCTCCTGGGCCTCCTCCTGCTGCTGCTGTTTCATCCTGGGCCTCCTCCTGCTGCTGCTGCTGCTGCTGCTGCTGTCTGGTCCTGACCCTTCACTGCTGTAGCCTGAACCTTCATGTGTTTGCCTGCTGCCTACATGCTGAACCGCTGGGTACCTTGTCTGCTGGCTGGCCTGTCAGGCTGTCCTCTTTCAGTGCACTCTTTCAACATGGACTGCCTGGGGCCTATGCCTGTCTACGCATTGTATACTGACCAGCGGTAAACTATGGATTACAGTATCCAAGCTATTGGGGTGCCACTTCCTGTTTCTCCGTTCCTGGGTAATCATGCTTTGCCAGTACTGATAACACCCACTACCTGCATATGTGTAAATACTGCTGATGGTGGAGTGATGTAGACCGGAATTGGATCACTTTGGATCCATTAGCTATCTAGTACTTGCAGATAATGAATACCTAGGAACATCAATTGTATGCTGTTACTGCTGACATAATACTTGACTATACCCTGCTGAATGTTGTCAGGAATAAATATCCTGTTTAACCTGCCACCTATTGTGTCCTTGTTATGTTCCTAATGTGCTGTTGGTGTACCCCCGCCACACCTTGCATGCTGTATCCCACATTGCAGCAATACAGAGTGTTCAAACTGGCCCCTGCCTGAGGTTCAGTATTGCTACATGTGCACCTGTCTTCCACATACCTTACAGAGTAAAACATAGGGCAGTACCAGACATGTCCCTGACAGTAGAAGAGGTATTGTTCCTCAGTACAGGGAATGCACAGTAATGGAGTGTGCTGATGTATGCCAGCACTCCTGATCTGTGAGGAAAGGGGAAGGGGTGGCCAGCTGTGTATTGCAATAGCACTGCTCATGTCATGCACTGATGTCGGTGAGGAGGCCAGACATGGATATCTGACCAGGGTTCAGTATGGTACCTATCTCTGCATGACCCACACCACGTAAGTAAGGCTAACTGATGCTAAGGTACTAGCCGACGTTGCTTCCTAGATAGTCTCTCACCTGTGCAGGTAACTGGACGATTGCTTCCACCACTGCTGGGTGACTGACCGAGAGGTTGCCATGCACGACATCCATGATAGTGATAGCGCATGCACACTCTTCATTTCCAGGCACCATTGGCATACAATACTGTGTAGGCCTTTCCAGCTGTACATGCTAAGCATGTACCCTGTGCAATCCCATATATCGTGTACATCCCCACCATGGCAGCATGGTTGTGTGCCAGGAACGCCATCCTATAGGCACGCTTTTAGCATTAAGGTTGTGGGCCCCTGACAAGTGTGGCAGGGGAAGGGTAATGTTGCTATCTGCATGCTGTGTATTACAGCAGTTGCACAGACTGTCAGCAGCCAGCTAAGTGGGCTGTTAGTTGTACGGAGAGGGGACAATATTAATGGAAATATGTCATACCTGTGTACAGGGTGCAAGTGGTGTAAGGCATGGTCAACAGGCCTTAAGTGTGTTTAGCGGGTGTCCATGTGCACACAGATGTGGTGACTGCTGGTGTGCAGTCACTGTTACTCACCCATATAGGATTTTGGTGGTCTGAAAAGTGCAACGATCGCAACAAGGGGTCCCCATCCGTAGTGGCACACATCCCTCTGGTGCCATCTCCTAGCTGTGGGGTGTGCATGGATCCTCCATTAATGGTGGACATGGCCCACCATCTGATGGCCCACACTGTGTGGTCCACAGTCCTACAGTGTCTTCACATATGTAAGGTCGCTACACACACATATGCAAGCCACTCCCCAAGGTTGACTGTCCTTGGTGATAGGGCATGTTGATTGGCTAACCAGTATAGGGCAGTCACAGGTATCGGTCACTTGTGACAGATAATCATTAGACATAACTGTCCCTCAACAGTACAACAATCATTAACATGCTGCAGAACCCCAGTGGACTTTCCTTCCTACAGGTGTCCAGTTGCGACGGTTACAGGTAAACAATGTTGCTCACACATCATTATCAGCAGACATTTTACACAGACTGTGTGACCTGTGTCACCATCATGGTATGTAGCCACCTCACACCTATTGTGCTACAAACCCTGTCGTGAAGCTCCTGTACCTGCAAGCCTTTCTTGAGGGACATCATGTGGATGGGACGCCTACCCTCCCAAAGTACCAATATGGGTGCATCTATGTCATGCAGAGGGACATGTAGGTCCATGTGTGGCCCTTATTCCCTATATGCGTGCACACAGCGCAGTTAGCAGTACTGGTAACACCACTGTGCACCAGCTCCTGTGCACTACATACTTGGGAAGCAAGGTAAAGGGGTCTGCTACACATATGGCCTGTCAGGCAGTACCACAGGTCATTCAGCATGTGGAAACAGTAATGTTCTGCTGATAATGATGTGTGTGCAACATTGGTTAGCTGTCACCTTCTGACCAGCACACCTGTAGGGAGGGAAGTACACTGGGGTTCTGCAGCATGTGAATGATTGTTGTCCTGTTATAATTCAGTAGATTATAATGAAGACCTGTATCACTGGGTGTCACACACTTCTGTACTCATGGCATTACTAAGGACTCTGTTGGTGCACCCATGGAGGACACAATCCATGAATGATGGTTTGCCACTGTACGTGGACATCAGGAAGCTGTCACCTGTCGACTGCTTGCCATACATGATGTACGGTGTTGCCTCCATGTCCATGCCACTGTGTGGCCTGTGTATGTACTGATGCAGAGGCCAAGTGCAACACTGAACACTGTAATGGTATTTGTCAGCACCCTTAGGCACATCTTGCTTCTCTGACACATTCCACCTCATTAAGAACAGGTAGCCATGTCAGAAGATACAGCATGTACCGTGCAGCCTGTTTAACGTCTGCATACCCAGCTAGTGGAAACCAGGACCACACAACTGTGGTCCAGCAGGTAGCACAATTGTTAAGGATGCACATGTGCTTGGCCAAGTGTGAGGTATTTGAACACTGTGACCAGCCATGGCAGAGGCTCATGGCACCGTTGGCCCTCCTTATATACCCTTGTGGAGGACATCGCTGGGTGCAGCCAGGTCGCATGCTGCCAGACGGGTGCACCCTCATAAGGTACAGTACATGTAGGCTCCAGGTGTACATTTGCATGGTATCATGGTTGAGGGGCAAAGCAAGAGTGGATGTGGTGAGGGGTGTGTGTCCTGCAGAGCCTATGTACCACCTGTACCCCGAGATGCCATCCTGGTATGGGGTGCTGCAGTGGCCAACACCATCATTATCATATAGTGGCAACACACCAACCTGTGCCATTCACACAAGCTGGGTGGGATGGGTTTGCATATATTGTGGCCAGACTGGGGGGGAGGCAGGGTTATGTTCAGAGCGCAGACCAAGCATCATCCCAATTGGTCACCTTCCTGCCCAGTGTACCATTGTACCGTACAGTATGAGGGTGACAGGGCAGTGTATCCTACATACTTTATGAGCCACAAATGCTTCCAGTATGATGATAGAGCCAGCCATTAGTTTGTCACCCGGCCTGACCCGCTGTCATCCCCATCACTGCATGTAGCAAGCGTGGAAACCGCTGTGGCTGTACAGTCATGGGTACCAACTAGTCCATCATCACTCACACCCATGCACGTGCTGGTGTACCCAAGAGCTCTGGAACACGGTGCGCATAGGTTGTGTGCTGAAAGCCTGGTCGCCTCTATCCAGACACCTAGCAGACGGTCATTGTTCCCACTCATTGTTCACCAATTCCTCCTATTCCACACCCACGTTTGTTGCCGCACAGGGGTCGTACACATGTTAGGAAAGGAGAGTGGCCGTACATCAATAGACCTCATCACCTGCCTAGCCGTACATCGGAACCCCTTCATGCACACATTGCACCCTGTACAACCTCCATCAGCATTCTGCAACCTCCATATGGGCAAGATATGGGTAATGTGGGTTCAGCCACAGCCTTCGGCTCTATGGACAGTTTCACATGTATGTATTGATGGCCATTCCTGACAACTCAGGCCCTGTGCTGGAGGCCTGTGTGATCATCTGTCATTAGTGACATTAGTTAGCCATCATAAGCAATACGGCAGCTGTGATGAGGGCATTGGTAGAGCCTATATAATTATGATGGTCTGTGTTTGCACAGGCGTCAATGACTGTGTGTCTGCTCACCCGGAGCGTGCTGTAGGGGTATAACTGGATGGTTCGAGGTGCTTCCACTGTCCACAACATGCCTTATGTGCTATTGAACAAACCGCAGTGGGTTACGTGGTAACAGCCACACCCACATCAGCACCTTGTGTAGCTGTGACCCATTTGTGGGTGGTTGGCCAGGCCATCTGTTGAGGCCTTGCCCGAAGAGGCACTCTGTTACAGTCCAGAGAGCCACATAGCCATTTGGACAAGATCCCTCTGTGTCACTATATAGCAGCCTGCTACTTTCTGCACCTTATATAAATTGGAAGGGCACCTGACGCTACATTGAGGGGCACTGCAGCATGGTGCCTTCCACCTGTCAGTCCTCTGGTGAGGGCTCACACTTCAGTAATGGCCATCTATCACTCCATAGAGCAGTATACACATGCATGCATCCTTCCTCTGCTAGCCTGGCCGATCAGCTGTGCTGCCGGTCACGGGCCATCCGCAAGGTGGCTGCCAACAGTCAGCCCATCACCTTTGTAGCAAACAATGCGTAATGTGGCTGGGTAGCCCCATGCCACAGCTCCGTGCAGCCAGCACTGCTGACACTTTCTTCAGGTGAGATGTCATGACAGGAGTATGTCCGGCCTGCATTAAATGGTGGCTGTGTGTCCCAACAGGGGACATCTATATAATGAGGGGTCTGACAGCAATTGTGTGTGCTGCTTCCACATGCATGGCCAGGTAGCTCTTCCTTGCTTCTGAGGTGCACTGTGTTGATCAGTAACTCCATCAGATAATGTGTGCCATATCTGGAATGACACAGGTGTGTGGTACACCTTGGATGGCAGAAGTGCACTGCACAGCAACCCAGAGTATGTAGCAAGTGCTTAGCCCAATGGCACAGAATAGGTATCACACATACAGCACCTCAGCAGAGGCTTGAGGCAGCGCTTCGCCACCCTATTATGGCCTACATCCTCTGTGGTAGGGCAGCACTCCAAACAATTGTTGGCTGCACACACGTAGCAGGTGAAGCACGTAGCAGACTGAAAGGAGCTCTGCACATTAACCTATTTCCTAACCCATCGGTGGGCGAACAGGCCTTCCGGGGCAGGGTTCTGCCCCATGCCAACCTTAAAAGTGTGTCTGTATAAGGTGTTGGCGAACCTGGCTGCCCCTGAGTGTGTTGTCATGCCGTCGTGCACGCGCACATGGGGGATCAGGTCTGAGGTCTGGAGCTAAAGCCACAGGTATTCCATGGCGAAGAGCCACATTATGGAACACACAGCAAAGCAGGATTATCCGAGCAACCTTGGGGGGGGGCATACAGTAGCGCTCCCCCACTCTTGTCCAAACATCGGAAGCGGCTCTTCAAAAGGCCGATGGTACGTTCGACGACCGAGCGGGTAGCATGTAAGGCCCCATTATAGGCCAGCTGTTGTGCTGTGGCAGGCTGGAGGATCTGGGTCATAAGCCAGGGCCTGCATCCATAGGCTGCGTCTCCTGTAGCAATGACATAGGGAAGAGATTACACATACTTATGTTTCTGTCCCATGGGTGTATGTGCTCAATACATGCAGTTGAACCGGATGGCACGAGGCAGCCCATTCCAGTTTGCCTACACCTTATGTGTCTGGCGTCAGGATTGCTTTGGCACACAGCTGGTGTGTGGCTATTAGGCGTTATAGCACGTGAAGGGCCCCTAAACAGTGAGATGTATGTCAGCTCTGTGTATGCGGTTGGTGCATTACACCACTGTCCTTACAGATGACATCCCTGTGTTCAAATCATATGCATTGTGTACTGACATATGTGCTCAAGTACACCTTCTCTGTAGGTATGCATACCCAACAACATACACGGTGTCAACTGGCTGCCCCTCAATGTGCACAACTGAGTAGAGGTGTTCATGCAAGGTGTCAGGAACGTCAGGGGCTCACTAACACCTGTGGATGTGAGCTGCTCTTACATGACAAGTCTCAATTCATCTTGCACACTGCCAGTAGCCATGGCTACACCCAATATGTGTAGGCTGTCCACCTGTGCAGTGAGGTGAGCAAGCCATGCCACATACAGGCCTTACAGGGCTTTCTGTATAGTTTGTGCTTGGCAGCCAATAGGAAGTGGTTGGGTGGCTGAGCCATTCCACCACTTTTGCTAACACAATGTGCCACTCAGGTCTGTTGTGATGGGGACCTGTGACTCCATCCCAACAGGCATCTACATCACCTTTGTGTGCCATTACAGAGATGACCATTGCAAATATGTTATATGTATGTTAACGTGGATC
This sequence comes from Rhinatrema bivittatum, assembly GCF_901001135.1. Classification (NCBI taxonomy): domain Eukaryota; kingdom Metazoa; phylum Chordata; class Amphibia; order Gymnophiona; family Rhinatrematidae; genus Rhinatrema; species Rhinatrema bivittatum. The sequence continues at coordinate 56,188,962 of NC_042631.1, forward strand.
TTACCTACAAGCCAACCATCACCATACAGGCCATCTTCAAATTTGCGAAACAGAGCTGATTGCCTGAGTATGAAAGCATCGTGCGCTGATCCCGGAAACCTGGCCATCACCGAGAGGATCCGCATTCCAGCATCACACACCACTTGCACGTTGAGGGAGTGGAACTGCTTTCTGTTGCGGTAGGCTGCCTCCGTCTCACGGGGTGGAACGATAGCCACATGAGTGCAGTCAATAGCTCCAATGACATTTGGAAAGCGGGCAAGGACATGGAAACCACGCTTGAGGTCCATCAGGTCCTGTCTGTTGCGCGGGAATGCTATGTAACGAGGCATGCGGTCCATAACAGCTGCAATGACCTGGTGCAGACACCGGGAAAAGGTGCTCTGTGACATGCCACCCTCAACAGCTACCGTGGATTGGAAGGAGCCACTTGCTGTGAAGTGCAGGGCGGCCAAGAGTTTGGTCAGGCCGGGGATGGCACGGCTCTTTCGGGTTCGGGCCTCAAGGGCACCTCGTATGTCTTCATATAGTTCCATGATGGCACGAGTGCTGAGGCGATATCTGCTGATGACTACATCCTCTGGCATTCCCAGCAATGAGGTTCGTGGCAGATAGATCCGCTGCCTGTAATGACGGAGACGTCGACCAATGTCCTGGCGTCTGCGTTGGGCCTGGTCAGCCATGGGGTGCACCTGCCCCATACACTGTGAATGTGTGGAGCACATTCACCTACTAAGAACAGGCCTTTTTATTGGCCAGCTCTACATTTGTAGGTCTGTGGGGATTGGTTTTGCACATTTTCGTTCAACGCGATATTAGCGCGGTGCGCGCTGTGCACCGCGATAGACTGTATCACATTTGAAAGGGTTGTAGTTATTGGCCGCATTAGGAGCCACGCTAACACCGCCGCGGGTTTCGCACCACGCGATACGTCCTCCCTACTTTACATTTGCCCCGCCCCAACTCCGCCCCTGAATACATGATCCCATATTTACATTCGCGAAACGCGATATATGCTTGTTATCGCGGTTCGCGAATTTATCGCACGAGGTACAGCCGTATCGCGCGCGTTAACTCTTTGGAAAATGACCCCCATAGTCTATTACACTCAGGTACTGTAGGTATTTCCCTATCCCCAGAGGGCTTACAATCTAAGCCAAACCCTTGTAGGAACACAAGGTCTGGACGGACAGGCACAGCAGTCGAGTACAGAGGTCAAGCCCACATAGGGACATAAGGCCTGGAAGGACAAGCACAGCAGTTTTTTTTCTTAATTTATTTATATTCCTATTTTCAAACATTTCCAGCACTGCATAGTCAATTACACTCAGGTACAGTAGGTATTTCACTATCCCCAGAGAACTTACAATCTAAGTCAAACCGTTGTAGGAACACAAGACCTGGATGGACAGGCACAGCAGTCGAGGACAGTGGTTGAGCCCACGTGGGGACATAAGGCCTGGGTGGACAGGCACAGCTTTTTAAAATGTATTTATATTCCTATTTTCAAACATTTCCAGCACTGCATAGTCAATTACACTCAGGTACTGTAGGTATTTCCTTATCCCCAGAGGGCTTACAATCTAAGTCAAACCCTTGTAGGAACTCAAGGCCTGGACAAACAGGCACAACAGTCGAGGACAGTGGTCAAGCCCACGTAGGGACATAAGGCCTGGACAAACAGGCACAGGAGTCAAGGACAGAGGTCAAGCCCACCAAGGGACATAAGGCCTGGATAGACAGGCAAAACAATGGAGGTCAAACCCTTGTAGGAACATAAGGCCTGGACAGTGTATGGTCAGGCACAGTGTTTGAGGTCAGGCCCTTGTAGGGACATACGGCCTGGGCAGTGGATGGTCAGGCACAGCGTTTGAGGTCAGGTACATGTGCTGCATTGCTTATATTATCTGGAGCATTGGAGGCAGTTGGAGCTGCTGCAAGGCTTTCAATTGCTTTTATTCATCTTGCCATTCACAGGGAATATTTGGAAACCTAAGCAAAGGCAGGTTTACTTTCAAAAACACTTGCATTTCCATCAACTCTGGTGCCAACCTTGAGTGGTGAGGGCTCATGATATCCCCTGTCATTGAAAAGACACGTTCACTGGGCATACTGGTTGGTGGACATGACAGATATCGCTGAGCCACTTTGGCTAGGTGTGGCCAGACAGTGGACTTGTGTGCCCAATATGCCAGCGGATCTGTCCGCATGTTCTCTATCGGCTCTGAGTGATACTGTGTCACTGACAGCTGTGCTGGTGTCTCCTTTGCATGGGCGGGCTGAGAGTCACTCATGCCAGCTGCTTTCTTTCTCGCCCGTCGCACAACAGATGAATTTTTATGGGCAACATGCCTTGGGCATTCTGAAGTGGAGGAGGAGGTACTATCTGTTGCTGACAGAGTGCTACTCCTGCTTGGGCTAGCAGAACAACTCTCTGAAGTGCCCACTGTTTCTACCTCTGCTTCAAGCCTAATCTGTCTCTGCCTATGGCACTCCGGTTCATGGACTTTTGCTAATAGCAGGTCCTTCACCAATAAGAGGCAATCGTACTGTAGGGCGAGTTTCCCTTTCACACGGGGATCACAGAGTGTGGCGAGCATGTATGTGTTCTGTTCTGTTAAAGGCCTTAATCTCTCTTTCACCTGCTGCTGCAAAACGTCCAGACAATGCAGCACCTCAAATGTCATTCCCTCTTCCTGTTTAAAGGCCTCCAAATGTTCATCCAGGAGATGAACTATAGGGATGATATCAGCCAAGGTGGCACTTCTGGAACTCAGCTCCTCTATGACATCCATGAAGGGCTGCAGGATTTTTACCAGCTGACTCATGACTAACCAATTATGATGCCCTAGGGGATTCTGCACACCTATGTCCATTGTACCAGAAAGTTCATGAAGGGGTGTCTGCAGCTCCACTATCCTCTCCAGCATTATAAAGGTGGAATTCCACCGGGTAGCAATGTCTTGAACGAGACGCTTGTGAGGCATCTCCAAATCAGTCTGATTTTGTCGGAGAACATGCCCCGTCTTCACACTTCTGTGGAAGTGCACTGCTATGTTCCTGCACTTCTGTATTAACTTATGCAGGTATTTGTTCTCTTTGTCATTGGAATCCAGCCCCAGAGCTGACTTCACTACCAGGTGCAGAGTGTGTGCAAAACATTGGATATTCTTAAAGCACCCGTCATTTATTGCCTTAACCATGTTTGTGACAAATAACCCTGCCTGAGTTTTCCTTTCTCGCTGGTGTAGTTGCCAGCCCTCCAGCATCTGTCTGATGCATGCTAGAATATTGGCTGCAGTATGGGCCTGGTCCGTCAGGTGGGTATGCAGTAAATCCCACCTCCACCCTGATACTTGTTCAGTAATAGAGCTGCTGGCTGCCCCTGCCTCAGCCAGGACCCACCAGTGTGCTGTCAGGGAGAGGTAAGAGTGTGCAGCATTCATGGTGGTCCAGATAATGCAGGTGAAATGCACTCTCCCCTCTGCCTTAGCTAGCAGCACTTGCATGTGACTGCAACACTGCTTGTACAGGCTGGGGATGACCTTTCTACTAAATATGGAACTACGACCTTCAGAAAATGCTTGAAACCCACATTCTCCACTAACTGCAAGGGTTGGTCATCAAGGGCAATCATTTCCCCAATGGTCCTGGTTACAACTTTTGAGGCTGCCTGCCTCCTTCCCCGGGATAGCGTTACCGCACTCCACTCCATTTCCTCCATGGTGGGTTGTTGCTTCTGCCACATGTCAGGGGGTTGCTGGCCTGCCATCTGTCTGCTAGAAGGGGATGAGGGTGTGGGCTTACTCTGCTGCTTTTGAACCACTGCACACTGCTTGGAAGGGGTCCCCCGACTGGTACTGCCACCATCCCCAGATGGCAGTAATCTCGTTGGGTGTTGCCTCTTCATATGATGGTTCATGTCAAAATTAGATAGATATTCCATTTGCTTGCCTCTGCTAATATCTCTGGCACAGTAATTACACTGAGCAAAACGCGGATCTTCCGTCACTATAAAGTGGCTCCAAATCGCAGATGTCTTTTGTGATCCTCCCCTCTCTAAAGCCTTGGGGGTGGAAGCTGCCACTGGAGTTGAGGTAGTGGGTGTACCCTGAGAAGCAATGCCAGGGGCCTCAGTCACCCTCTGTGCCTGTGCTGACTGCTCTTCCTCCTCCTCATCAGTTTCATCTCTTCCCTGTTGCACTGAAGTGGAGGCTAAGGCAGGACTAACTGATCCTCCCGAAGATTCATCACCTATTACTTCTTCCGTTTCTGATGAGAATTCCACACAAGATGATTCTTCATCTGAATCAGAAGCAAACAATGACTGTGCTATCTTGTCAACGCTAAGTGTTAGTCGAGACTTCTGTTCCCCTGCTGCTTTTGGGTGTCAACATTTTGTCTGTCATGACTCTGCCTCCCCTTCCCTCACCTCCAAAACTAGAGGGCCAGAAACATGTGGTGGCGATGGCGATGCATCATGGTCAGATTTCATTTTTTTCAGGATGGAACTGCCAGCCCCTACAAAGAGTTTAGATTGCGACAGGTGCCTTTTTTACTTTAATGGAGTAGTTGTACTAGTGTCTTTTGAACTGCTTCCTCTGCCAGTCCCAATCACTCGACTACATCTAGCTTTCCCTGATATTAAGGATTTAATGTCACTGAGTAGTGCCTACCCACTGCCCACTGTCACGGTGCCTTGCTATGCACTAATGTAAGGTGTGTGGTGTGCACACAGAAGCTGCTTGCTTGTAATACAAGAGGCAGACTGGGCACTTGACTGCACAGACCGACCCAATAATAAGGTTCAATCTGTTAAACTACCCACTGCCCACTGTCACGGTGCCTTGCTGTGCACTAGTCTAAGGTGTGTGGTATGCACACAGACGCTGCTTGCTTGTAAGCACAAAAGAAGCAGACTGGGCACTTGACTGTACAGACTGACCCAATAATAAGGTTCAGTCTGTTAAACTACCCACTGCCCACTGAAGCCCAGTGCACAGAGAGACTGAGTGACTTGAATTTAAAAAACTCTAAAAAAGCTGGAATTCCAGCCAGCCACAACACCCTAATGGTGATTGCTAGCAGCTTCTCTCCTTGGCAAAGCGTCTCAGTCAGATCACCTAAATAAACTGCTTGAAACAAACAGAAACAGGACTAGCTGGCACTGCAGCAAAATAAAGAATAAATAGCTTTTTCTTTCTCTTTACTAGCTAGCCTATCTCTCAGTGCAGCCTCCTTACACCAACCCCACCTCCCCACACCACCGCTGTAAAGAAAGTGCGTGGCTCTCCTTGTGCTGATGTATATATAGTGCTGGCTCATCAGTAAAATCCACAGAGAGCACTGAATGACAGTGTGATTGGCTGCATTCAGTGCATTTCACAAAATGTCAGCGCTGATACGCTGCATTCCGACCTGTCCGACCCTTTCATGTGAGTCACTGTGACTCACAGGAAAAGGTCTCACATGTCGGCATGGATACTGGAATGTAGGGTATGGGCGCTGCCATTTTGTGAAATCATAGCTAGCTAATCGGGGCGAAGATAAGCCCGTGCCGCGAGACGCAACAAATTAGACGGATAATAAGTTATATACGTGGGGAGACGCGATGCATTTTGCCTCCCCACGTATATAATGAAAAGTGTAATATATGTTGCGGATCGCCAATACGGCGAAAACGAATGCACACCCCTACCACATGATCTTTCTGACTGGCCCATCATGGAATGCCTAAAGCCTTGATAGGCCAATCCAGCCCTGACTGTGCCCTTCAGCATGACCACACAGTCAGAAAAGATGGCCTTCTTGCTCCTGAACCCATGCGTAGCCCTTGGTGATGTTATTTCCCTGTGCCCCAGCTACTTATCAAGCCGGTGACATGAGAGCTGCAGGGAGGGATGAAAAGAGCCACATATGGCTTGGAAGGTGCAAGTTGCTAATCCCTGATTTAGTGCCCGCAAGGCTATTCCTCTACTATACCTGTTACAAAAGCCAGTCTGATAGGGATCTAGACACTGACAGCAATTCTCAGACAAGAACAACTCTTAACTGTCCCAGTACTGCCCATTCAGAAAGCTTTGTAATGAAGAAAAAGTAACTATAGGCCTATGTCTCTCAAATAATTTTAGATGCAAACTCATCTTTTAAAGTAGTAGCTTAATTTTTATTTTATATACCGACATTTGATCTGAGATATCACATCCGTTTACATTCAAGTACTGTAGGTTAGAGATGTGAATCGTGTCCTCGATCGTCTTAACGATCGATTTCGGCTGGGAGGGGGAGGGAATCGTATCGTTGCCGTTTGGGTGTTTAGAATATCGTGAAAATCGTTAAAATCGTGAACCGGCACACTAAAACCCCCTAAAACCCACCCCCGACCCTTTAAATTAAATCCCCCACCCCCAAATGCCTTAAATTACCCTGGGATCCAGCGGCGGTCCATAGCTAAATCGGGGGAAGGGGGAGGGCAGGAAAACCGGCACACTAAATCCCCCTAAAACCCACCCCCGACCCTTTAAATTAAATCCCCCCCCCAAATGCCTTAAAGTACCCTGGGGTCCAGCGGCGGTCCGAAACGGGCCGAAAACCGGCACACTAAATCCCCCTAAAACCCACCCCCGACCCTTTAAATTAAATCCCCCCCCCTCCCGAACCCCCCCAAATGCCTTAAAGTACCCTGGGGTCCAGCGGTGGTCCGAAACGGGCTCCTGCTGTTGAAGCGTGTTGTCTTCAGCCGGCGCCATTTTGCAAAATGGCCGCCGCAAAATGGCGGCGGCCATAGACCAACACGATTCGACCGCAGGAGGTCGCTTCCGGACCCCCGCTGGACTTTTGGCAAGTCTTGTGGGGGTCAGGAGGCCCCCCCAAGCTGGCCAAAAGTCTCTGGGGGTCCAACGGGCGTCCGGGAGCGATCTCCTGCCGCGAATCGTTTTCCGTACGGAAAATGGCGCCGGCAGCAGATCGACTGCAGGAGGTCGTTCAGCGAGGGTTCCGGACCTCCGCTGAACGACCTCCTGCAGTCGATCTCCTGCCGGCGCCATTTTCCGTAAGGAAAATGGCGCCGGCCATACGCGTATGGCCGGCGCCATTATCCGTACGGAAAACGATTCGCGGCAGGAGATCGCTCCCGGACGCCCGCTGGACCCCCAGAGACTTTTGGCCAGGGTCGTGCAGGGTGGGCTCAGGCAGGCTGAGGCAGACAAGATAGCAGAACCAGATTTCATAGACAACACAGAAGAGAACCAGATTTGATAGACAACACAGAACAGATTCTTTGTTAGGGAAAAAAAAAAAAAGAACATTGTTATTGAGTAGGGATGTGAATCGTTTTAGGACGATTAAAATTATCGTCCGATAATTTTAATATCGTCTTAAACCGTTATGGAACACAATACAATAGAGATTCTAACGATTTATCATTATAAATCGTTAGAATCGTGAGCCGGCACACTAAAACCCCCTAAAACCCACCCCCGACCCTTTAAATTAAATCCCCCACCCTCCCGAACCCCCCCCAAATGAGTTAAATAACCTGCGGGTCCAGCGGCGGTCCGGAACGGCAGCGGTCCGGAACGGGCTCCTGCTCCTGAATCTTGTTGTCTTCAGCCGGCGCCATTTTCCAAAATGGCGCCGAAAAATGGCGGCGGCCATAGACGAACACGATTGGACGGCAGGAGGTCCTTCCGGACCCCCGCTGGACTTTTGGCAAGTCTCGTGGGGGTCAGGAGGCCCCCCACAAGCTGGCCAAAAGTTCCTGGAGGTCCAGCGGGGGTCAGGGAGCGATTTCCCGCCGCGAATCGTTTTCGTACGGAAAATGGCGCCGGCAGGAGATCGACTGCAGGAGGTCGTTCAGCGAGGCGCCGGAACCCTCGCTGAACGACCTCCTGCAGTCGATCTCCTGCCGGCGCCATTTTCCGTACGAAAACGATTTGCGGCGGGAAATCGCTCCCTGACCCCCGCTGGACCTCCAGGAACTTTTGGCCAGCTTGTGGGGGGCCTCCTGACCCCCACGAGACTTGCCAAAAGTCCAGCGGGGGTCCGGAAGGACCTCCTGCCATCCAATCGTGTTCGTCTATGGCCGCCGCCATTTTTCGGCGCCATTTTGGAAAATGGCGCCGGCTGAAGACAACAAGATTCAGGAGCAGGAGCCCGTTCCGGACCGCTGCCGTTCCGGACCGCCGCTGGACCCGAAGGTTATTTAACTCATTTGGGGGGGGTTCGGGAGGGTGGGGGATTTAATTTAAAGGGTCGGGGGTGGGTTTTAGGGGGTTTTAATGTGCCGGTTTTGCGATTTTTAGATTTTTAGATTTTTCACGATTTTTCACGATTTTTCACGATATTTTACCCCCCCAAATGGCAACAATACGATTCCCTCCCCCTCCCAGCCGAAATCGATCGTTAAGACAATCGAGGACACGATTCACATCCCTATTATTGAGTGAGTCTGTACATTTTATCCTGGGCAGTGCCAGGCAGGGCTGGCAGTACTCTGCCTCATATCTACTTTAGTTCTATGTGCACTGCAGTGCACACAGACACATTCCGTGCATTGCCAGGCAGGCAGTGAGGCAGTGGGCATTGTAAACAGAGTGAAGATTGGCCTTCAGCGAGTCTGTTCAATTTGCTATTTTTAAACAGACTTAACCGCATTGTCCTTGACTGCTTCAGTGCTGGGTGGGCAGTGCCAGGGCTGGCACTGGCAGTACTCTGCCTCATATCTACTTAAAAGGAAGCTTGTTCTCTGTGCACTCACTGCACACACACAGACAGACACATTCCGTGCATTGCCAGGCAGGCAGTGGGCATAAACAGAGTGAAGATTGGCCTTCAGCGAGTCTGTTCAATTTGCTATTTTTAAACAGACTTAACCGCATTGTCCTTGACTGGTTCTGTGCTGGGTGGGCAGTGCCAGGGCTGGCACTGGCATTACTCTGCCTCATATCTACTTAAAAGGAAGCTTGTTTTCTGTGCACTCACTGCACACACACAGACAGACACATTCCGTGCATTGCCAGGCAGGCAGTGGGCATAAACAGAGTGAAGATTGGCCTTCAGCAAGTCTGTTCAATTTGCTATTTTTAAACAGACTTAAAAGCATTCTCCTTGAGTGGTTCAGTGCTGGCTGGGCAGCAGTTCCAGGGCTGGGAGTACTCTGCCTCATATCTACTTTAGTTCTATGTGCACTGCAGTGCACACAGACACATTCCGTGCATTGCCAGGCAGGCAGTGAGGCAGTGGGCATTGTAAACAGAGTGAAGATTGGCCTTCAGCGAGTCTGTTCAATTTGCTATTTTTAAACAGACTTAACCGCATTGTCCTTGACTGGTTCTGTGCTGGGTGGCCAGTGCCAGGGCTGGCACTGGCAGTACTCTGCCTCATATCTACTTAAAAGGAAGCTTGTTCTCTGTGCACTCACTGCACACACACAGACAGACACATTCCGTGCATTGCCAGGCAGGCAGTGGGCATAAACAGAGTGAAGATTGGCCTTCAGCGAGTCTGTTCAATTTGCTATTTTTAAACAGACTTAACCGCATTGTCCTTGACTGGTTCAGTGCTGGTTGGGCAGTGCCAGGGCTGGCACTGGCAGTACTCTGCCTCATATCTACTTGAAAGGAAACTTGTTCTCTGTGCACTCACTGCACACACACAGACAGACACATTCCGTGCATTGCCAGGCAGGCAGTGGGCATAAACAGAGTGAAGATTGGCCTTCAGCGAGTCTGTTCAATTTGCTATTTTTAAACAGACTTAAAAGCATTCTCCTTGAGTGGTTCAGTGCTGGGTGGGCAGCAGTTCCAGGGCTGGGAGTACCCTGCCTCATATCTACTTTAGTTCTATGTGCACTGCAGTGCACACAGACAGACACATTCCGTGCATTACCAGGCAGGCAGTGAGGCAGTGGGCATTGTAAACAGAGTGAAGATTGGCCTTCAGCGAGTCTGTTCAATTTGCTATTTTTAAACAGACTTAACCGCATTGTCCTTGACTGGTTCTGTGCTGGGTGGGCAGTGCTAGGGCTGGCACTGGCAGTACTCTGCCTCATATCTACTGAAAAGGAAGCTTGTTCTCTGTGCACTCACTGCACACACACAGACAGACACATTCCATGCATTGCCAGGCAGGCAGTGGGCATAAACAGAGTGAAGATTGGCCTTCAGCGAGTCTGTTCAATTTGCTATTTTTAAACAGACTTAACCGCATTGTCCTTGACTGGTTCTGTGCTGGATGGGCAGTGCCAGGGCTGGCACTGGCAGTACTCTGCCTCATATCTACTTAAAAGGAAGCTTGTTCTCTGTGCACTCACTGCACACACACAGACAGACACATTCCGTGCATTGCCAGGCAGGCAGTGGGCATAAACAGAGTGAAGATTGGCCCTCCGCGAGTCTGTTCAATTTGCTATTTTTAAACAGACTTAAAAGTATTCTCCTTGAGTGGTTCAGTGCTGGGTGGGCAGCAGTTCCAGGGCTGGGAGTACCCTGCCTCATATCTACTTTAGTTCTATGTGCACTGCAGTGCACACAGACAGACACATTCCATGCATTGCCAGGCAGGCAGTGGGCATAAACAGAGTGAAGACTGGCCCTCAGCGAGTCTGTTCAATTTGCTATTTTTAAACAGACTGAGCATTGTCGTTGAGTGGGTCTTTTAAATTCTGTTATTTTAAACAGACTGAGCATTCATCTTGAGTGGGTCTGTTCATTTTGTTATTTTAAACAGACTGAACATTATTATTGTGGGACAGTGGGCAGTGTTACCACTAGTACTCATTGACATTAAATCCATAATGTCAGGGAAAGAGAGATGCAAGCGACTTAGTGGGAATTGCAGCGGAGGCACCGCAAAAGACACCAGTGCAACACCACCAGTACAGCTAAAAAGGCAACTGTCGCAATCAAACGTCTTTGTAGGGGATGGCAGTTCCATGGCAAAAAAAAAGAAATCAGACCATGAAACTTTGCAATCGCCACCACGTGTTTCTGGCCCTGTAGTTTTGGAGGAGAGTGAAGATGAGGCAGAGTCTAGCCAGACAAAAGTTACACACCCAAGAGCAGCCAGGGGACAGAAGTGTCCAGCAAAACTTCGCGGTGACAAGGTAGCGCTGGCACTGTTAGCTTCTGATTCAGAAGAAGAATCTTCTTGAATGGGATTCTCATCAGAAACGGAAGATGTAATACCTGAGGAATCTTCGGTAGAATTGTCAGTTACTCCTGTTTTAGCCTCCTCCTCCAGAATTCTGCGGCCGGGGAGACATTCCACTGATATCGAGGAGGAGGAAGAGCTGTCAGAAGGGAGACAGAGGGTGACTGTTGCCCCCGCTGGCATTGCTTCGCCGGGTGCAGTGGGTGCACCACCCACACCCAGTAGTACCTCAACACCAGTGCCACCATCCACCCCCAGGGCGGGAAAGAGAGGAGGATCACAAAAGAAATCTGCGATCTGGGCACATTTTAAAGTGACAGAAGACCCGCGTTATGCTCGGTGTAATTACTGTGCCAGGGATATTAGCAGAGGCAAGCAACTGGGACATCTGTCAAATTTTGGCATGGAGTATCATATTAAGAGGCAACACCCAACAAGATTACTGCCATCTGGGGATGGTGGCAGTTTCCGTCAGGGGACCCCTTCCCCTTCCAACCAGGGTGCAGTGGTAGGAAAGCAGCAGAGTCAGCCCACGCCCTCATACCCTTCTAGCAGTCAGGCGGCAGGCCAGAAACCCACTGACATGTGGCAGAAGCGACAATGCACCATGAAGGAAATGGGGTGGAGTGCAGTAACGCTATCCCGGGGTAGGAGGCAGGCAGCCTCAAAAGTTGTAACCAGGAGCATTGGGGAAATGATTGCCCTTGATGACCAGCCCCTGCAGTTAGTGGAGAATGTGGGTTTCAAACGTTTCTTGAAGGTCGTACTTCCAAATTACAAAGTCCCCTCCAGAATCACATTTAGTAGAAAGGTCATCCCCAGCCTGTACAAGCACTGTCTCAGTCGCTTGCAAGCACTGCTAGGTAAGGCAGACGGAAGAGTGCATTTCACCTGCGATATCTGGACCGCCATGAATGCTGCACACTCTTACCTCTCTCTGACAGCACACTGGTGGGACATGGCAGAGGCAGGGGCAGCCAGCAGCTCTATTACTGAACAAGCATCAGGGTGGAGGTGGGCTTTACTGCACACCCACCTGACGGACCATTCCCATACCGCTGCCAATATTCTAGCATGCATCAGAAAGATGCTGGCGAGCTGGCAAGTACACCAGCAAGACAGTAAAACGCGGGCAGGCTTTTTTGTCACAGACAACGGTGCAAACATGGTTAAGGCAATAAGCGATGGGCGGTTTAAGAACATCCGATGTTTTGCACACACTCTGCATCTGGTAGTGAAGTCAGGTCTGGGCTTGGAGTCCAAGGACAAGGAGACTGAATACCTGCGTAGGTTAATACACAAGTGCAGGAACATAGCAGCACACTTCCACAGAAGTGTCAGGGCGGGGCAGGTTCTCCGAGAAAAGCAGACTGATTTGGATATGCCTGAGAAGCGTCTCATTCAAGACGTTCCCACCCGATGGAATTCCACCTTTATGATGCTGGAGAGGTTACTGGAGCTGCAGACACCCCTTCATGAACTTTCTGGTACAATAGACATAGGTGTGCAGAATCCCCTAGGGCATCACGATTGGTTAGTCATGAGTCAGCTGTTAAAAATCCTGCAGCCCTTCAAGGACGTCACGGAGGAGCTGAGTTCCAGAAGTTCCACCTTGGCTGACATCATCCCTATAGTGAAATTCCTGGATGACCATTTGGAAGGCATTAAACGGCAAGAGGGAATGACTGCTGAGGTGCTGCAGTGTGTGGACGTTTTGCAGCAGCAGGTGAAAGACAGATTAAGGCCTTTAACAGAGGATAGCACATACATGCTCGCCTCTGTCTGTGATCCCCGTGTGAAAGGTAAACTCGCCCTACAGACCAATTGTCTGTCATTTGTGAAGGAGCTGTTGTTAGCACAGGTCCGTGAACAGGAGCACCATAGGCGGAGACAGATTAGGCTTGAAGCACAGGTGGAAACAGCAGGCACGTCACAGAGTTGTGCTACTGCTAGCCCTGGCAGGAGAAGGACTGTGTCAGTGACAGATACTATTATTAGTGCCTCCACCTCAACGTCAGAACGCCCAAGGCATGTTGGCCATAAAGATACATCAGTTGTGCAACGGGCGAGAGAGAAAGTAACTGGATTGAGTGACTCTCAGCCCTCCCAAGCACAGGAGGAGACAGCAGCAGAGCTGTCAGTGACACGGTATCTCTCAGAGCCGATAGAGAACACGCATACAGATCCGTTGGCATATTGGGCACACAAGTCCACTGTCTGGCCACACCTAGCCAAAGTGGCTGAAGGATATCTGTCATGTCCACCAACCAGTGTGCCCAGTGAATGTGTTTTTTCAATGACAGGGGATATCATGAGCCCTCACCGCTCAAGGCTGTCACCGGTCTTGATGGAAATGCTAGTGTTTTTGAAAGTAAACCTGCCATTGCTTGGCTTTCCCGATTTTCCTTGTGAATGGCAAGATGAATAAAAGCTATTGAAAGGAGCCTTGCAGCAGTTCCAATTGCCTCCTATGCTCAAGATAATGTAAGCACTGCAGCACATGTTCTTGACATGAATCGCTGTGCCTGACCGGCATCTACTGTGCAGCCCTTGTGTTCCCACAAGTGTTTTAACTTCGTTGCTGTTCCTGCCTGTACCTCCAGGCATTGTGTTCCTACTGGTGTTTTAACTCCATTGCTGTGCCTGCCTGTTCCTCCAGGCCTTGTGTTCCCACAAGTGTTTTAACTCCATTGCTGTGCCTGCCTGTACCTCCAGGCCTTGTGTCCCTAGCTGGGATTGACCTCTGTCCTCCAATGATGTGCCTGGATTTGAAGTTCAGTTAATTGTCGATTGCGCCTGTTCCCACAAGTGTTTTAACTCCATTGCTGTGCTTGCCTGTACCTCCAGGCCTTGTGTCCCTAGCCGGGATTGACCTCTGTCCTCCAATGATGTGCCTGTTCCTCCAGGCCTTGAGTCCCTAGCTGGGCAGTTCCATTTTGTTATTTTAAACAGACTGAGCATTCTTCTTGAGCGGGTCTGTTCCATTTTGTTCTTTTAAACAGACTGAGCATTGTCCTTCAGAGTGGGTCTGTTGATATTGTTATTTTAAACAGACTGAGCATTGACCTTCAGAGTGGGTCCGTTAATTTTGTTCTTTTAAACAGACTGAGCATAGTCCTTGAGTGGGTCTGTTAATTTTGTTATTTTAAACAGACTGAGCATAGTCCTTGAGTGTGTCTGTTAATTTGGTTCTTTTAAACAGACTGAGCATGGTCCTTGAGTGGGTCCGTTAATTTTGTTCTTTTAAACAGACTGAGCATGGTCCTTGAGTGGGTCCGTTAATTTTGTTCTTTTAAACAGACTGAGCATAGTCCTTGAGTGGGTCTGTTAATTTTGTTATTTTAAACAGACTGAGCATAGTCCTTGAGTGTCTCTGTTAATTTGGTTCTTTTAAACAGACTGAGCATGGTCTTTGAGTGGGTCCGTTAATTTGGTTCTTTTAAACAGACTGAGCATGGTCCTTGAGTGGGTCCGTTAATTTTGTTCTTTTAAACAGACTGAGCATAGTCCTTGAGTGGGTCTGTTAATTTTGTTATTTTAAACAGACTGAGCATAGTCCTTGAGTGTCTCTGTTAATTTGGTTCTTTTAAACAGACTGAGCATGGTCTTTGAGTGGGTCCGTTAATTTTGTTCTTTTAAACAGACCGAGCATAGTCCTTGAGTGGGTCTGTTAATTTTGTTATTTTAAACAGACTGAGCATAGTCCTTGAGTGTCTCTGTTAATTTGGTTCTTTTAAACAGACTGAGCATGGTCCTTGAGTGGGTCCGTTAATTTTGTTCTTTTAAACAGACTGAGCATGGTCCTTCAGAGTGGGTCCGTTCATTTTCTTTTTTTAAACAGACTAAGCATTCTTCTTAAAGGCCGAAGTGGAGAAGGGTTCCATGTGAACAGCAGTTCAACATGGGTCAGCCAGTCCTAAGAGATAGGCGAGCGCCGTTCGGAAGGGACGGGCGATGGCCTCCGTCGTCCTCGGCAGATCGAAAGGGAGTCGGGTTCAGATCCCCGAACCCAGAGTGGCGGAGATTCGGCGCTGGGCTCTTTCCTCTTCACTCGCCGTTACTGAGGGAATCCTGGTTAGTTTCTTTTCCTCCGCGGCTTGTGTCCCTAGCTGGAATTGACCTCTGTCCTCAAATGATGTGCCTGTTCATCCAGACCTTGTGTTCCCACACGTATTCTTATTTCTGAGAGATTTTCCAATTCCTTTGTCATCAGCTGAAGTGCATAAGATGCGTTGATGAATAGTTTTGAAGATGACACATATGGCTTTATACATGATACGGAAGTGGATGGGTAGCCAATGTAACTCTTTCAGAATGGGAGATATGTGGTTTCTCTTTCTTGCGCCTGTTAGTAATCGGGCTGCTGAATTTTGAACCATCTGTAGTGGTTTGGAATAGGATGAGGGCAGACCTAGCAATAGGGAATTGCAGTAGTCTAATTTTGCAAAAATGACTGCTTGGATGATCGTTCTGAAGTCTTGAGCATGGAAAAGAGGTCTTATCCTCTTCCGAACCTGGAGTTTATAGAAGCAGTCTTTGGTTGTTTTGTTGATATGTGCCTTGAAGTTTAGCCGGTTGTCTATTATCACTCCTAAGTCTCTAACTTGTGTGGTAGGTAGGTTGGTGGGAAGAGTAGTGTTGGAGATATTGTTTTCAGGAGAGATGAGTAGGATTTCTGTCTTGGATGAGTTTAAGATGAGGTGTAGGTTGTTTAGTACTTGTTTGATTTTCTGGTGGCATGTTTCCCAGTAGTCAAGAGTTTTAGAGTATGTGTCTTTGATAGGGATGATGATTTGAATATCATCTGCGTAAAGGAAGTACTTTAGATTGAGGTCGGTAAGAAGTTGGCAGAGAGGAAGAAGATAGATATTAAATAGGGTCGGAGATAATGAAGAACCTTGAGGGACTCCTATGACAGAGTCAAATCTTGAGGATTCCTTGTTTTGGAGTTTAACTTTGTAACCTCTGTAATTGAGAAACGTTTTGAACCAGGATAGGACGGTGCCGCTGATTCCTATGGACGAAAGCTGGTTTAGGAGGATGGCGTGGTTGACCGTGTCGAACGCTGCGGAAAGGTCTAACAAGATCAATAGGAAAGAGTTTCCTTTGTCGAGGCTCATTAAGATATAATCTTATATCTTATAGTTGTGGTTTGGATCATATTCTTTAGGTGAAGACGGTTGTCTATAATTACTCCAAGGTCTCTCACATGAGTGTGGGTGAGAAGGTGTTTGTGATGGATCTGAGATGGGAGGTTTTCTTGGTTGGAGGAAATGAAGAGGAGTTCAGTCTTAGAGGCATTGAGGACCAGGTTTAGACTGTTGAGGAGATTAGTGGTGGCTTGTAAGCTGTTGTTCCAAAGTGCGATGGATTTGTTAATAGATTCTGTTATGGGAATAAGAATCTGAACATCGTCTGCATAGATGTAGTGAATGAGGTTAAGACTACTTAACAGTTGGCAAAGGGGAAGGAGGAAACGGCGGGGGAAACGGCAAAGCTGCTGCCAGGGGGGGCTATAACACGCGCCGCCGGAGCGGCGGGCCACCTGCCCCCCCCCTGGGCCTTCCCAGCCGACACGGAGCCGGTTGCAGCGCACCGCCGCGGAGGAAATGCGCCCTGCGGGGGCCGGGGCCGTCCGGGAGGCGTTCCCCGCCCCCCCGCGAAAGGGGTGGGGGATCCGCTGAAACCCCGGTCCGACCGAACCCACCGGGTTGAATCCTCCAGGCGGACTGCACGCACCCCACCCCACCCGATTACCTCTTAACGGTTTCCCGCCCTTTTGAACTCGCTCTTGAAAGTTATTTTCAACTTTCCCTTACGTACTTATTGATTTTATTTATTTATTTAATTTATTTATTCCTGGACGGGGCCGGGGCCGTCCGGGAGGCGTTTCCCCCCCTCCGCGAAAGGGGTGGGGGATCCGCCGAAACCCCGGTCCGACCGAACCCGCCGGGTTGAATCCTCCAGGCGGACTGCACGCACCCCACCCCACCCGATTACCTCTTAACGGTTTCCCGCCCTTTTGAACTCGCTCTTGAAAGTTATTTTCAACTTTCCCTTACGTACTTATTGATTTTATTTATTTATTTAATTTATTTATTCCTGGACGGGGCCGGGGCCGTCCGGGAGGCGTTCCCCGCCCCCCGCGAAAGGGGTGGGGGATCCGCCGAAACCCCAGTCCCACCGAACCCGCCGGGTTGAATCCTCCAGGCGGACTGCATGCACCCCACCCGTTTACCTCTTAACGGTTTCCCGCCCTTTTGAACTCGCTCTTGAAAGTTATTTTCAACTTTCCCTTACATACTTATTGATTTTATTTATTTATTTTATTTATTTATACCGGCATTGCATCCTCTGTAGGCTTCCCTGGTCGGTCTTGTGCATTTGAATAAACGGAGAGGAATTTGTAGGTCGATTATGGTGTGTTGGTGAATGATTTTTTATATCAAGGTGATGGATTTGTAAATGACTATGAACTGAATTGGTAACCAGTGGAGGTCTTTTAGGACTGGGGAAATGTGGTCTCTTTTCCTAGTGTTTGTTAGTAGACGGGCTGCTGCGTTTTGAACCATTTGGAGTGGTTTTATGTATGAGGAAGGGAGTCCAAGTAATGTAGAGTTGCAGTAGTAGAAAATGAGGGCTTGGAGGATGGTTCTGAAGTCTTTGGCGTGGAAGAGTGGTCTTATCCTTTTTTAAACTTGCAGTTTATAGAAGCAGTCTTTGGTGGTTTTATTGATGTGGGATTTGAAGTTCAGTTAATTGTCGATTAGCACACCTAGATCCCTCACATGAGTAGTTTGTAGGTTGGTTGGGAGACAAGCTGTGAGATTGTTGTCAGGAGTTATGAGTAATACTTCAGTTTTAGAGGAGTTTAGTACCAGATTTAGGCTGTTGAGGAGGCTTTTGATTTCTAGGTGACAGGAATCCCAGTATTCGAGGGTTTTTGAGTATGATTCTTTGATGGGGATCAGGATCTGGATGTCGTCTGCATAGAGAAAGTGTATTAAATTGAGGTTGGTAAGGAGTCGGCAGAGTGGTAGGAGGTAAATATTAAAGAGTGTAGGGGATAAAGAGGAACCTTGTGGGACTCCGATGGCCGAGTCGTGGCGTGGTGATTCTTTGTTCTGGATTTTTACCTTATAACCTCTGTTGGTTAGCAACAATTTGAACCAGGCGAGCGCCAATCCAGAGATTCCTATTGCTACTAGCTGTTTGATCGGTCTCGTGCCAGTATTTAGCCTTACACGGAGTTTACCACCCGCTTTGGGCTGATTTCCCAAAGAACCCGACTCAGAGAAGACCCGGTCCCGGCGCGCCGGGGGCCACTACCGGCCTAACACCGTCCGCGGGCTGATCCTCCATCAGAAGGACTTGGGCCCCCGAGCGGCGCTGGGGAGGCGGTCTTCCGTATGCCACATTTCCCGCGCCTGCCGGACAGGCGGGGATTCGGTGCTGGGCTCTTCCCTCTTCACTCGCCGTTACTGAGGGAATCCTGGTTAGTTTCTTTTCCTCCACAGCTTGTGTCCCTAGGTGGTCCCTGCGGGTCGGTACGGCAAGAGCGGTATTCAAACAGCAAGCACTGGGCTATCAAAATACAGACCCCTGTGTACTTGGTAGAGGTTTTGCTAGGAGTAAGAATTTGTTGAGGATAATGTCAGTTTCTTAATAAGATCTCATGCTTAGACTGTTGAGGAGATTAGTGATGGCTTGTAAGCTGTTGTTCCAAAGTGCGATGGCTTTGTTAATAGATTCTGTTATGGGAATAAGAATCTGAACATCGTCTGCATAGATGTAGTGAATGAGGTTAAGACTAGTTAACAGTTGGCAAAGGGGAAGGAGGAAACGGCGGGGGAAACGGCGAAGCTGCTGCCAGGGGGGGCTATAACACGCGCCGCCGGAGCGGCGGGCCACCTGTATATACAATATATACAGCTTCTGAGCAGAGAATTTATTGATGGTGCGTGTTAGGTGGAGTTCGGGAAGGCTTGCCTGAAAAGCCATGTCTTGAGTCTTTCCAGAAAGGTTAGGAGGCGAGGTTCATTTCTGAGATCTCCCCGTGTACAACATTTTGAATTAAACAGGCCACTTTATATTGTATGCGATATTGGATGGACATGCACAGCATTCCAGGTCAAACCCTTTTAGAGACGTCAAGCCTCGACAGACAAAGTAAAGAGTAATAAATTGTTGAACTTGGAGGTGGACCCTTGTCCGGGGGAAACTGCGAAGCTGCTGCTGGGGGGGGGCTATAACACTCGCCGCCGGAGCGGCGGGCCACCTGCCCCCCCTGGGCCTTCCCAGCCGACACGGAGCCGGTTGCGGCGCACCGCCGCGGAGGAAATGCGCCCTGCGGGGGCCGGGGCCGTCCGGGAGGCGTTCCCCGCCCCCCGCGAAAGGGGTGGGGGATCCGCCGAAACCCCGGTCCGACCGAACCCGTCGGGTTGAATCCAGCGGGTGGACTGCACGGACCCCACCCATTTACCTCTTTACAATTTCACGCCCTCTTGAACTCCCTCTTCAAAGTTGTTTTCAACTTTCCCTTGCGGTACTTACTTATTTATTTTATTTATTTAAGGTTTTTTTATACCGGCATTCATGAAATTGTTCACATGATGTCGGTTTACAGAAAACAGGGGTGCAAAGAAAACAACCTAAAACATAAATACACGTGGTGAAGAGATGCAGTTACAATTAACAGGGGCTAATGAACGGGGAGTGTAAGAAATAAAGAGAGATAGAGGAGGTTAATTATATACATGTGTACAATATAAATATACAAGAGTACAATATAAATATGGAGTCCAATATATACAGCTTCTGAGCTGAGAATTTATTGATGGTGCGTGTTCGGTGGAGTTCGGGAAGGCTTGCCTGAAAAGCCATGTCTTGAGTCTTTTCCGAAAGGTTAGGAGGCAAGGTTCATTTCTGAGATCTGGGGGGATGGAGTTTCATAACGGTGGGCCTGCTTTGGAAAGGGCTCGATCTCTTAAGGTGCTGTGATTAGTGGTTTTGGTGGGTATAAACGGAGAGGAATTTGTAGGTCGATTATGGTGTGTTGGTGAATGATTTTTTATATCAAGGTGATGGATTTGTAAATGACTCTGAACTGAATTGGTAACCAGTGGAGGTCTTTTAGGACTGGGGAAATGTGGTCTCTTTTCCTAGTGTTTGTTAGTAGATGGGCTGCTGCGTTTTGAACCATTTGGAGTGGTTCTGTGTATGAGGAAGGGAGTCCAAGAAATGTAGAGTTGCAGTAGTCTAATATGGAGAAAATGAGGGCTTGGAGGATCCTGGTTAGTGTCTTTTCCTCCGCGGCTTGTGTCCCTAGCTGGGATTGAACTCTGTCCTCGAATGATGTGCCTCTTCATCCAGGCCTTGTGTTGCCACAAGTGTTTTAACCTAGTTCATGTGCCTGTTCCTCCAGGCCTTGTGTCCCTAGCTGGGATTGACCTCTGTCCTCGAATGATGTGCCTGTTCCTCCAGGCCTTGTGTCCCTAGGTGGGATTGACCTCTGTGCTCGACTGCTGCGCCTCTTCATCCAGGCCTTGTGTTCCCACAAGTGTTTTAACTCCGTTGCTGTGCCCGTTCCTGCAGGCCTTGTGTTCCTCTGGGGATAGGGAAATACATACAGTAACTGAGTGTAATCAAGTATGATTTGCATTGAATACAAGAATGTCAGTATATAAAAATGACAAATAAATATAAAAATAAATGAAGTGCTATAAACTTTTTAAAAAAAGAATATAAATCCATAAAAAAAATTTTTTACTATCAGAGTATCAGTGTTCATCCATGTTCCTACTGGTGTTTTAACTCCATTGCTGTGCCTGCCTGATCATCCAGGCCTTGTGTTCCCACAGGTGTTTTAACTCAGTGGCGGTGCCTGTTCATCCAGGCCTTGTGTTCACACAGGTGTTTTAACTCAGTGGCGGTGCCTGTTCATCCAGGCCTTGTGTTCCTCTGCGGATAGGGAAATACCTACAGTACCTGAGTGTAATCAAGTATGAAGTGCTAGAAACGTTTTCGAATAAGAATATAAATACATTAAAAAAACAAATAATTACTATCCGAGTATCCGTGTTCATCCAGGCCTTGTGTTCCCACAGGTGTTTTAACTCAGTGGCGGTGCCTGTTCATCCAGGCCTTGTGTTCCTCTGGGGATAGGGAAATACCTACAGTACCTGAGTGTAATCAAGTATGACGTGCTAGAAACGTTTTCGAATAAGAATATAAAAACATTAAAAAAACACATAATTACTATCCGAGTATCCGTGTTCATCCAGGCCTTGTGTTCCCACAGGTGTTTTAACTCAGTGGCGGTGCCTGTTCATCCAGGCCTTGTGTTCCCACAGGTGTTTTAACTCAGTGGCGGTGCCTGTTCATCCAGGCCTTGTGTTCCTCTGGGGATAGGGAAATACCTACAGTACCTGAGTGTAATCAAGTATGACGTGCTAGAAACGTTTTCGAATAAGAATATAAAAACATTAAAAAAACACATAATTACTATCCGAGTATCCGTGTTCATCCAGGCCTTGTGTTCCAGGTTACTCAGTAGCTGTGCCCATTCTTCCGGGCCTTGTGTTCCCACAGGTGTTTTAACTCAGTGGCGGTGCCTGTTCATCCAGGCCTTGTGTTCCCACAGGTGTTTTAACTCAGTGGCTGTGCCTGTTCATCCAGGCATTGTGTTCCCACAAGTGTTTTAACCTGGTTGCTGTGCCTGTTCATGCAGGCCTTGTGTCCCTAGCTGGGATTGACCTCTGTCCTCGAATGATGTACCTGTTCATCCAGGCCTTGTGTTCCCACACGTATTCTTATTTGTGAGAGATCCTAGGCTCCAATTCCTTTGTCATCAGCTGAAGTGCGTAAGTACAGTCGGAATTCACTAGACGCCAACGGAATTCACTAGAAGCCAACGATATTCACTGGACGCCAATGTAAACACCGGGTACACACAACTCTAGGGGTGGACCCGTTCCAGGGAGTCCTTCCCTGAACAAGCATGAGGGTGGAGGTGGGCTTTACTGCACACCCACCTGACGGACCATGCCCATACCGCTGCCAATATTCTAGCATGCATCAGAAAGATGCTGGCGAGCTACCAGTGTTTTAACCTAGTTCCTGTGCCTGTTCATGCAGGCCTTGTGTCCCTAGCTGGGATTGACCTCTGTCCTTGAATGAAGTGCCTGTTCATCCAAGCCTTGTGTTCCTACTGCTGTTTTAACTCCATTGCTGTGCCTGCCTGTTCATCCAGACCTTGTGTTCCCACAAGTATTCTTATTTCTGAGAGATCCTCCAATTCCTTTGTCATCAGCTGAAGTGCGTAAGTACCGTCTGAATTCACTAGACGCCAATGGAATTCACTAGACGCCAACGATATTCACTGGACGCCAATGTAAACACCGGGTACACACAACTCTAGGGGTGGACCCTTTCTAGGGAGTACTTCCCTGCACAAAGGAAAGGGAACTCTCTCCTGGGCCAATTGATAAGAAAACCACAATTCTGCAGCCAAAAATAGGCTGGAAATCCTTCCCCCATTGACTTTAATGGGCGACATATGTACATATACCCAACTCATTGAATTTTTTTTATGTCCATATTGACCGCAAATGGGACCCCCTTTGGACATATGTACATATGAACATAAACTTTTGCTCTGCATATCCCTAGAAGCTACTACCCTAAACAACTTGGTATCCAGACTGGATGGACCACTGAATCTTTATCTGCCATCATATCTAAGTAGCTATGTTTTCTATAGGCCAGTTGCAGAACAATGAATTTAAGGATCAAGCCCATTTATTCTGGCATAGAATAATTCCCTGTTTTATGGTTTAGATGCATTTTGCTGTAAATAAAAATATTGAGCTAATGTTTTTTGGGTAATATTTATTGTAGATGGTAGAAGATATGCTTCAGCCACTGAAGATGATTATTACAAACTAGACCTGGACAACTGGAGCACCGTTCTGAAAAGTACATATTTGGTTATTCATTAGTTTTACACTAGAAAATGTTTTTGAAACTTTCCTTAGTAAAATTAAGTAGTAGCAAAGATCTATCTTCAGTGTACCAGTAGGTAGATTTATATAATAACTTAGAGATCCTTATTCAGATGGTTTGTCTGGCTACATTTGGGAATCAATTAGACATAGGGATGTGAATCGTTTTTTGACGATTTAAAAAAATCGTCAGATATTTTTTAAATCGTCAAAAATCGTTAGAGTCGCGATACAATAGAAATTCCCCCGATTTATCGTGAAAAATGGTAAATCGAGGGAGGGGGGAGGGGGGGAAAACCGGCACACCAAAACAACCCTTTAAAACAAATCCCCCCACCCTCCCGAACCCCCCCCCCCCCAAATTTTTAAATTAACTGGTGGTCCAGTGGGGGGGTCCCGGCGCGATCTCCCACTCTCGGGCCATCGGCGCCATTTTGGCTGCCACTAATATAAATGGCGCTGATGGCACGATAAAAAAAACCCCACCCTGACCCTTTAAAATTACCCCCTTAGCCTCCTCCACTCTCCCAACCCCCCCCCAAAAAACTTTTTATACATACCTGGTGGTCCAGGGGGGCCGCGGGAAGTGATCTCCCGTTCCCACGCTATCAGCTGCGCTAAAAAAAATGGCGCCGATGGCCCTTTGCCCTTACCATGTGACAGGGCAAAGGTAGCGCCGGTGCCATTTTGAATATTGGCAATACGGCCCGCGATATTGGCAATACAGCCCGCGATAAAAAAAACCCCACCCGACCCTTTAAAATTACCCCCTTAGCCTCCCCCACTCTCCCGACCCCCCCCTAAAACTTTTTACACATACCTGGTGGTCCAGGGGGGCCGCGGGAAGCGATCTCCCGTTCCCACGCTATCAGCTGCGCTAAAAAAAATGGCGCCGATAGCCCTTTGCCCTTACCATATGACAGGGCAAAGGTAGCGCCGGCACCATTTTGAATATTGGCAATATGGCTCCCGGACCCCCGCTGGACCCCCAGGGACTTTTGGCCAGCTTGGGGAGGGCCTCCTGACCCCCACAAGACTTGCCAAAAGTCCAGCGGGGGTCCGGGAGCGACCTCCTGCATTCTGGCCGTATTGCCAGTATTCAAAATGGCGCCGGCGCTACCTTTGCCCTGTCACATGGTAAGGGCAAAGAGCCACCGGTGCCATTTTTTTTAGCGCAGCTGATAGCGTGGGAACGGGAGATTGCTTCCTGCAGCCCCCCTGGACCACCAGGTATGTGTAAAAAGTTTTTTTGGGGGGGTCGGGAGAATGGGGGAGGCTAAGGGGGTAATTTTAGAGGGTCGGGGTGGGGTTTTTTTTATCGGTGCGGGCCTCACTAAAAAAAATTAGTGATGTGAATTGGAATTGGAACCGATTCCAATTCACATCTCGCAACGATCAGATTCCCCCCCCCCCCCCCCCCCAGCTGAACCCGATCGTTAAAACAATCGGGCACACGATTCACATCCCTAATTAGACAAATGGCAACTATTGCATGTGATAGGAAGAGGGGCATATTTTGTGATAATAGCTTATTTATTGCAAAGTGCACTATCTTAGCACAGGTATTACCACAGAGAATGATAACTTTTCACACTTTGCGGTAAGTGCCACAATTGTAATTCCTGCCTACAATGAGAGAGAGAGAGAGAACACCTAGCTATAAGATTCTCATAGTAGTTAGGTATTTATACCTCTAAAGGAGGCCCACCTAGTTACTCGAGTGAGATTTGTACAACATTCCCTCAACCTAGCTTGATGGACTCTCTACCTGGGTAACATCAAGCTAGGTTGAGAGAATTTTGTACAAATCTCATCTCTGGTTGAGTTTCTTCACTCTGAAGGACATCAAATCTTCACATGAGTGCACTGTTTTGTTTGTACGTCTCACTCTGAATGTCAAAATGGCCCCTAACCCCTACACTAATACCTAAACCTCACCTCAGGTAACTAGGTGGGCCTCCAATAGAAGTATAAATACCTAACTGCTATGAGGCCCTTATAGCTAGGTTCTCTCTCTCTCTCTCTCTCTCATTTATTTTTTTATTGATCTAACCCCAATATTGCAATTACATTGAAGTTTGTGAATTGATTGAATTGATGAATATATATTTGTTGATCATATTTTAAGAGTTGACTTTTGTTTATTAAGCATTGATAACATAAGAAAAAATTTTTGTATGCAATATATGTATCTGTGAATGTGCATGTGTATATACAGGAAGTTAGGAAATGTGTTCTTGTACATTCTTTGAAGTACACAAATTATTAACAAAAAAACTGCATGCATGAAGATACTGTATTTCTCCAGCAATGGGATCTCCCACAGAATACTTTTTTTTTTAATTTACTGTTTATTCAATTTTTCAATATTTACAAAATAGTAAACATTTAACAGTACGTAGATCAATAAGGCAAATTTAAACAAATATATCTTCCATTCAACATGGATTTACATATCTTAGATTCATATCTACTGTTCCAAGAAATCCTTGGGGGAATCTTATATAGGCGATTTAAGAAAAAATAATTTTTACATTAATTTCAGATTAATGGTTCATCACATGAATGTAGCAAGAATCTTTAATGTACAATGATGCATAGCAGGACACTATGGGTTAGCTGGTTCTAGAAACTTCTGCAATTGAATAGGTTCTAAAAAAATATACTTTGCATTCTGGTATCTTATTATATATTTACTAGGATACCTAAGGCTAAAACTAGCCCCTCTCGCCACTACTTCTGGCCTTAAAGACAAAATCTTCTTTCACCTCTCTTGGGTTATGCGAGAAATATCTGGATGCATCCAGATCTTTTTCCCATAGAATAATTCTGATCGATTCCGCATAAACCTCTTCATAATCATTTCTCTATCAATAACAAATGTACAAGACAAAAATAATGTCATTCTTTTCTTAAATTCAGATTCCAAAGATAGTTCCAAGATTTGAGTCAAATTTAATTGATTATTTTCCTCTTGACCCATATTTTCTTTAACCTTTCCTCCTTTTTCTGGTAAATAGTAAACTCTGGAAATTACAGGAAGTCCTTCCATTGGTATTTTTAATATTTTTATCATGTAATCTTTAAGCATTTCATACGCAGAGATTTCTCTGATAAACGGAAAATTTAATATATGCAAATTCAAGTATTTTGTTTGATTTTCAATATTTTCTAATTTTTTCAAATTGATATCTTCCACTCTTAGTATCTCTGCTTGAATGTTCTCCATTTCATGCCTCCATCTGCTGGATCTTATTAGTTTGCATATTCATTTCTTTTTCTATACTTAAGAACCTGTTATCTTGGTCAAGTTCAGTATGGCACATTCAAGACCTTTCATAGCATGCACAGGGATTCCATAGTTATAACCTTAGGCTTCTCTATTGGTACAAACATTTCCAATATTGATTTCTGAGCCAGCTTTTCCCCTCCTGCCATGCTCCCTCTCACTTTTTT
Source organism: Rhinatrema bivittatum (assembly GCF_901001135.1). Classification (NCBI taxonomy): domain Eukaryota; kingdom Metazoa; phylum Chordata; class Amphibia; order Gymnophiona; family Rhinatrematidae; genus Rhinatrema; species Rhinatrema bivittatum. The sequence continues at coordinate 56,215,571 of NC_042631.1, forward strand.
CATTTTTCATTTTTATTAAAATTTATTAATCGCCTTTCACAAAAGGTCTAGGCGATTCACAATAAAAACATATACAAAATAATATTAAAACTTACAACATAAAAAAACCATACCATGAATTTCATAGAAACAATGGTTAAAGACATTTATCAATATCTGCAAGTATTACTCATATTCATCACCTTCTCGATGGCTTTCCTTTCCACTTCTTCACTGCTGTTGGGTAAGTCACTCATTTTAAGTTTGTTTAAATCAGCAATAGTCCCAGAAAAAGAATACAGTCCTTGAGGACTTACCCCAACAATCGCAGCATTGGGTGGAACTGGAGATAGGGGGGGGGGGTCATCGGAGCACGGGGACTAAGCATGATCTCATTGGCCAGCAAGGCTGACATCCGCCCCATGTTGGCACTTGCAGCGGCCTCCTGCAATTGCATTTATCTTGCTACCACAGTAGCGAAGAAAGTTTCAATCCTCGTCTGGCCATCCTCAGAGACCGGCGATGATGAGGTGATGATTTCTCTGAATTTGGCCTTTCTATTAGAGTGCAGCATCGATAAAGAAGTAAGTTTCAGGGAAATCGGGGCGAGAGCGACTTCGTCAACCATTTCACGTGGCGGCCATCTTATATTCCCCCACAGAATACTTTCTACATATAATGGTCCTGATTGATCACAGATTATCCTCACAAAATGATAAATGATCCCCTCCCCTATAAAAATACACATATGAGCCAATACTGAATAACTAAATTTAGGCCCATAAGTTAGCTCCTGAGTATATTTTCAAAGAGGTTCTGCACATAAAAATGGCATATATGTGCACAAGTGGCATGAACTCATATATATATGCTATTTTATAAACATCAAGAGTATGCAAGTATTTTCCATTCAGCATGTATATTTTACCAGGGATAAAAGGGGTGGGAAAGGCCTGTTCAAAAGTACATACAGAAATTGCTATTTTGTAATATATCTGCATATACATTGCCAAACTTATTCAAACACTTCTATATATTTTTATTAATTCATGCAAGTGAAATCAGACTTGTCTGTTTGCTGCAGTTTTGCTGGGAGGTCTGGGTGAACTATTGACAGCTCTGGGTGAAGAACTAGAAGGAATAGATGAACTGGAGATGGACTGGGTGAACTGGTGGAGGTATTGATGAACTGATTATTTCAAGCACAAATACATGTTTCAAAATGGTATAGTCACATAGGGGTAGATTTTAAAAGAAGCGCGATCAGCCTACTTTTGCTTGCGCATCAGACTCAAGCAAAAGTACGCTGGATTTTAGTAGATACGCGCGGAGCCGCGCGTATCCACTAAAATCCTGGATCGGCGCGCGCAAGGCTATCGATTTTGTATAGCCTGCGCGCGCCGAGCCGCGCTGCCTCCCCCCGTTCCCTCCAAGGCCGCTCCGAAATCGGAGCAGCCTCGGAGGGAACTTTCCTTTGCCCTCCCCTCACCTTACCCTCCCTTCCCCTACCTAACCCACCCACCCGGCCCTGTCTACACCCCCCCTTACCTTTGTCGGGGGATTTATGCCTCCCGGAGGGAGACGTAAATCCCCGCGCGCCAGCGGGCCTGCTGCGCGCCGGGCCGCGACCTGGGGGCGGGTACGGAGGGCGCGGCCACGCCCCCGGGCCGTAGCCACGCCCCCGTACCCGCCCCCAAAACGCTGCCGACACGCCCCCGGAACGCCGCGACGACCGTGCCCGCCCCCCGACACGCCCCCCTCCGAGAACCCCGGGACTTACGCGAGTCCCGGGGCTCTGCGCGCGCCTGGAGGCCTATGTAAAATAGGCTTCCCGGCGCGCAGGGCCCTGCTCGCGTAAATCCGCCCGGTTTTGGGCGGATTTACACGAGCAGGGCTCTGAAAATCCGCCCCATAATTTATAAAATATCTACTTCTGCATATAAATCAGGGGTATGGTACATATTGTTCATTACCTGAGGGCTGTGTCACTCAGGGAGATGAAAGAATCATTACCTGACCTTTCAGGGAGTTCACATCATAACCTGAGGCTTGTGTCACTCAGGGAGTTCAAACCATCCTCTGCTATAAAAATGTTAAAAACCCTGAAACTTACCCTGCCTGGTTTACTTCCCAGAGATAGTCAGTGATGAAACAGACTTTCAGTTTCAAAACATTAACATCCATTAAGCAGCTTAGAGTTCTTATAAGAGCTGGCAGCATTTGTTAATTTCATGCATGCATACAAAGTTAAGACAGTGGAAACGATAAGGAAATCAGATTGTGTTTCCTTATGGGAATAAAGGAGCCCATCTTACAGAATATACTGTTTCGTGAGCAACGCCAATTTACTCAACATTTAAAATTTGCCTTAGTCATTTTATACACTGTGAAACATGGCTTGCATATGCTTACCCCTCCCCTCGCTCATCCCCTACGTTTACTGGTAATTTTCCTTCATGCGCCTCTCAGACATCTGCTTACCCAGTACTTCCTTTGTTTAACTTTCTTGGCACCTTCCTTATCTCACATTTGCTCTGCATTCCCATACCATTCTCAGCCTTTAGCTAACAATTACATTTTTCTTTCTTCAGGCCTCCTTATTCCAGTTACTTGTTAACATGAGGTAGTTTTCTTAAAGCAGCAATTAACAAATAACCTAAATCTTCAATATATATTATATTTTTTATGTCCCTAAAATGTGCATGCATAAATTTATACATTTGATAGAGAAGGTATGTGTTCTTTTGCAATGGTTATATTTGTACATACTGAAGCATACATGTGTATTTTCAGAGCAGAACTGTGGTATTTTATGAACTAATGCAGCTCCCGCTACACAGCATTAATATCTGCATGTCCACATACATGTGTCAATGCAGTACCATGGAGAGGTTTTATGATTAGTTCCCTATTAGCCCCTATTTTCAACCAAACTTTGGAATATATTTACTAAGCTGCATTAGGTGATTACTATGTGTTATTTTACCCCAAATATCATCAAAATCTTAATGAGCTGCTTTGTATGCAAATACTTTGCAAATGCATGCAAAGCAGTTCCTTACAGGGAAATTTAATGGAAATAAAATAACACAACTTGTTTATTTTTATGTTTATTTGGTACTTGGTTAATTACATCATTACAAAAAGTAAATTTGAGCGATATACAACAAAAAGTGAAAAATAACCATGAAACAAACTCAAATAAAACAAACAACAATGATAAAGTAAAGTAAACTAAAACAAAATAATTTAAACGCTAAAAGCAGCATAAAAGCTAAATAAAGTAATCCAGAAAAAGACAGATAAATCAGACAATTTAAGTAGGAGATGCTATGGAGAAAAAGTGGGCCTTAAAGTTCTTTCTACATTTTAAATAATTATGCTCCAGATGAATGGAGAGTAGGCAAGAATTCCAAACACAAGGTACCAAGTATTAAAAACAAATTTCTCTGATAGAGGGAAGCAGAAGTAGTGTTTGCTGGGAGGACTGCAGAGCTTATGTAAAATAGTAAGGAGTAACAAGTGTGGAGAAAAGGCTGGTACTCCCCAAAGTAAGGCTTTAAAGGTTAAATATTCAATCTTAAATTGAAATAAAAAAGATACTGGAAGCCAAAGCAAACTGGAAAGAGGAGAAGTAACATGATCAAATTTTGACTTTCCAAAAATCAGTTTAGCAGCTTATTCCAAACCATTTGAATACGTGTAAATTGAACAAAAGAAAGACCATGGAATAAAACATTACAGTAGACTAATCTAGTTAGAATGAATGGGTAAGTATTTTGAGGTCAGGTGGACCTAAAAGAGAGCAATAATGACAAATGAATCTGAGAAAACATAAATAAAAACTTTGCATTAAGGAGGTAATGTGATTATCAAAATTTAGTATGGAGTCAATCTTAACTCCCAATGTGAACGACATCTTTGATTTGGATGTTGATATCTGCCATGTCAGGAGATTGAGGTTTATTGAGTTTGAAATAATTTAACCAATCTGTAACCTTAGACAAACAATCCTTAAAGTCAGAAAGTGCATTAGAGGAATTTATTTGCAACTAGCGATGATCTGAATGTCATCAGTATAGAAATAACCTATGAATCATAAACTTTGAATCTAAATTAAAGAAAAATGGAGAAATAATAGATCCTTGGGAGACACCACAGTGTAAAGAACTGGGGGCTGAGATATTAGAGTTCCAAGTGACACTATATGAGAAATTATCTAGAAATGACTTGAAGCATAAGAGGGAATTATCCCAAAAACCTATATCAAATAGGCAATTAAGTAATAACTAATGGTCGACTGTACCAAAAGCTGAGCTCATGTCGAAACAGGCAGACTAAGGCCTGGATTCATCATTCATCGCTGAATGATGAATCCAGTGAAAACGGAGGGCGGGGGAAGGCCTGCGAAAGCCCGCAGCATTCACACCACCGCGGTGTGCTGGCTGCCGGCTTTCGCAACGAATAACGCCACCGTGAAAGGTGGTGCTATTTGGCGCACTACTGCCAACGATAACGGTAACATTATCGCTGGCAGCGAAGACACCGCTCCGCCCCGACTCCTCCCCTCCCCCTAATTTGCATTCTATCACATGCGAAAAGGGCTTTTTCACGTGTGATAGAGGATTATCGCACACGAAACAGCCGTAACGCATGCAATAAGCCTTTGATAAATGACCCCATAAGAGAGCTGCCTCATTTCTGGCTTGCAAGTGCTGTTTCTGTTCTATGCCCTCTTCTATAACTGGATTGTTTAGGGTAAAATACCATGGTTTTGTCAAGGAAAGATGAAAGCTCAGATTAGATAAGATTGGGAAATTAGAAAAAGGATGGTAATTTTGTGGAAAATCTGGGTCAAGGTGAGCCTTCTTAAGAACTGGTCTAACAATGGCCAATTTGAGAGAAAACAGAAGTTTTCCTGTATTGAGAATGGTGTTGATAATGTCTGCCAATGGCGCCATTATACCCAGATCAGGACTCTTCACAAATTGAAAAGGAAGGGGATCAAAAATCGAAGATACTGAGTTCATTGGATATATTAACAGATGAAGACTTGCTGGAGTAACCTTGTTGAAGACAGATAATCTACTAGTAGAAATAAGTGGCATTATTTTCTGAAAGTTATCGACAATTCAAGAGTTGCAGCTAACTTTCCCTGGGATATCAGGATGCTAATGCACATCCTGATGATTCTGCGCCTAAGAACATAAGAAGTACCATACAGGTTCAGATCAAGGTTCACTGAACTTAGTATTCTGTCTCTAACATTGGCCAGTCTAGGTCACAAGTACCCATCAGATCCCCAATATTTATCTATTTCTTAAATTTCACTTCCAGGGATAAGAACCAGCTTTGTCAAGTCTACCAAGCTAATAGCTTTATGTCAGACAAAAAATCCAAGCAACTGAGCTACAAGGAAGTTGGGGTAAGGAAGAAGCTCTATGGCTCGACCTAAAAAAAAGATGACGGAGCATCCATTTATATTGGAGTGGTTTACAGGCCTCCAAACCAAAAGGAAGAGCTGGACAGAGAGCTGGTTGAAGACATCCATAAGATAGGTAAGAAGGGAGAAGTGGTGATCGTGGGTGACTTTAATATGCCAGATGTAGACTGGAAAATCCCATCTGCAGAAACTAAAAATAGTAGAGCGATAGTGGATGCCATGCAAGTATCTTTGTTCAAACAAATGGTGTTGGAACCCACGAGAGAAGGAGCTATACTCGACTTAGTGCTCACTAATGCAGATAATGTCTCAGATGTCCAGGTGGGCGCCCACCTCAGCAGCAGTGACCATCAAACGGTATGGTTTAATATCAATAAAAGAATAGGGAAAAGAACCACAAAGACCCGAGTTTTACAGTTCAAAAACACAGACTTTGAGGAAATGGGTAAGTACCTGGAGGAAGAACTAAAAGGATGGGAGAACGAGAGAGATGTGGATCAGCAGTGGACCAATCTAAAAGGAGCAATCACCAAGGCAACTGCTCTATATGTTAGAAATGTAAAGAAAAGCAAAAGGAAACTGAAACCTATCTGGTTCTCAAAGGAGGTGGCTGACAAAATTAAAGCTAAAAGAACAGCATTCAAGATATATAAAAGATCCCAAAGGGAGGAGCACAAAGAAGCATATTTGAATCAACTGAGGGAGACAAAGAAATTAATCAAGTTGGCAAAAAGTCAAGCGGAGGAGAGGATTGCCAAGGAGATAAAAAATGGTGACAAAACATTTTTCAGATACATCAGCGAAAAGAGAAAGGTCCAAAGTGGTATAGCAAAATTGAAAGGTGGTAATGATCAATGTGTGGAGAGTGAAGAAGAAATGGCAGAAATATTAAACGAATACTTCAGCTCTGTGTTCACTAAAGAAGACCCTGGAGAAGGACCATCTCTACACAACAAGAAACTGGAGGGAAGTGGAATAGATGAAAATCCTTTCACAGTAGAAAATGTGTGGGAAGAGCTAAAGAACCTGAAAGTGGACAAAGCCATGGGGCCTGATGGTATTCATCCAAGGATATTGAGGGAGCTCAGAGATGTTCTGGCGGCTCCACTGTGTGACCTGTTCAATAGATCCCTAGAAACGGGAGTGGTGCCGAGTGATTGGAGAAGAGCGGTGGTGGTCCCGCTTCACAAGAGTGGCAACAGGGAGGAGGCTGGAAACTACAGACCGGTTAGCCTCACTTCGGTGGTGGGAAAAGTAATGGAGTCACTGCTGAAAGAGAGAATAGTGAACAATCTACAGTCTGGAGAATCGATGGACCAGAGGCAACATGGATTCACCAGGGGAAGATCCTGTCAGACAAATCTGATTGACTTTTTTGACTGGGTAACCAAGGAATTGGATCAAGGAAGAGCACTCGATATCATATACTTGGATTTCAGCAAAGCTTTTGATACGGTTCCGCACAGGAGACTGGTGAATAAAACGAGAAGCTTGGGAGTGAGTGCCGATGTGGTGACCTGGATTGCAAATTGGTTGACGGACAGAAGACAATGTGTGATGGTAAATGGAACCTTCTCTGAGGAGAGAGCGGTTATAAGTGGTGTACCGCAAGGATCGGTGTTGGGACCGGTCCTGTTCAATATCTTTGTGAGCGACATTGCGGACGGGATTGAAGGTAAGGTTTGTCTTTTTGCGGATGACACTAAGATCTGCAACAGAGTGGACACGCCGGAAGGAGTGGAGAGAATGAGACGGGATCTAAGGAAACTGGAAGAGTGGTCGAAGACATGGCAGCTGAGATTCAATGCAAAGAAATGCAAAGTCATGCATATGGGGAGTGGAAATCCGAATGAAATGTATTCGATGGGGGGGGGGGAAGGCTGATGTGCACGGAGCAGGAGAGGGACCTTGGGGTGATAGTATCTAATGATATGAAGTCTGTGAAACAATGCGACAAGGCGATAGCAAAAGCCAGAAGAATGCTGGGCTGCATAGAGAGAGGAATATCGAGTAAGAAAAGGGAAGTGATTATTCCCCTGTACAGGTCCTTGGTGAGGCCTCACCTGGAGTACTGTGTTCAGTTCTGGAGACCGTATCTACAAAAAGACAAAGACAAGATGGAAGCGGTACAGAGAAGGGCGACCAGGAAGGTGGAGGATCTTCATCGGATGACGTACGAGGAGAGATTGAAGAATCTAAATATGTACACCCTGGAGGAGAGGAGGAGCAGAGGTGATATGACACAGACTTTCAGATACTTGAAAGGTTTTAATGATCCAAAGACAACGACAAACCTTTTCCGTAGGAAGAAAATCAGCAGAACCAGGGGTCACGATTTGAAGCTCCAGGGAGGAAGATTCAGAACCAATGTCAGGAAGTATTTCTTCACGGAGAGGGTGGTGGATGCCTGGAATGCCCTTCCGGAGGAAGTGGTGAAGACCAGAACTGTGAGGGACTTCAAAGGGGCATGGGATAAACACTGTGGATCCATAAAGTCAAGAGACCGCCAATGTAGAGTGGGTGGCTCACCAGAACGATGGCTACTGCCCGGAGACAATACCCTCATTAAATAAACATACAGATGCTTACTGTGACTCCAACATCGCTCTAAGCTTCAACGGCAAGAGGAAATGTGGAAAAAAGGATTTGCAATCACAAAGAGGGGAGTAGCTGGCTTGTTACGGCGGTTACTACCCCAAACCAAATAAGCCTAATACTTCACTTTCCAAGCATATACAGCATAGTTCTCTGCTTCAACGGCAGGGGAGAAGAAAAGAGGGTTCGCACTCACAAAGCGGGGAGTAGCTGGCTTATTACGGCGGTTACTACCCCAAACCAAATGTGCCTGATACTTCGCTTTCGATGCATATCCAGGTTGGCTCTCTGCTTCATGGCATGGGAGAAAGGCTGATACATCAAGCATTTCCAGCATAGCTCTCTGCTTCAACAGCAGGGGAATAAGAAAAGCTGAGGCTTCACGCATATCCAGAATAGCTTCAACTGCAGGGGAGAAGAAAAAAAAAAAAAAAGATTTGCACTCACAAAGCAGGGAGTAGCTGGCTTGTTACGGCGGTTACTACCCTAAACCAAAAGGGCCTGATACTTCACTTTCAATGCATAACCAGCATGGCTCTCCGCTTCAACGGCAGGAGAGAAGAAAAACAACCAATAGGGGCTGTATGACATAGTCTGGGTAAAGGGAATAAACATGGGTGTAGCTTGCTTATTGCAGCGGTTACTACCCCTACTACCCCTAACTAATCAAGCTAGGTATTTCACTTGGATGCAGCTCCATCACTGCTCTCTACATTAATGGTGGGGGTGGAAGGGAAATAGAACCAAGAGTTAAGAGAAAAAGATAAGTATGAGAGAAAAAAATGTGTGAAGCTTGCTGGGCAGACTAGATGGGCCATTTGGTCTTCTTCTGCCGTCATTTCTATGTTTCTATGTTTCTATGTTTCTATGTAACTGTTCATGGACTTTTCCTTTGGGACTTGTCCATTCTCTTTTGAACCCCACCATAAAATGAATTTTAAAAGAAATGCACACACCAAAAAACAGATTTGCTCACATCTAGCACATGTGCGAGTATGACCTATTTTGCAAATCTCGCACATATGCACACAAATATGATGCACAAATATCTCACATCCAGTAAAAAAAAAGGGATGAATGGAGCGGGTCATGGGCATTCTGCGGTGGGGCCAAGAGATATGCGCATATGTAGCAAAGTAAATACAGAACATCCAATTCTTTTTTATGCAAATTTACTTTTGCTATAGATTAGTGTAAGTCTGAATAAAACTATCTTTAACCACATATGGGTATGACACTGACATCATCCTCAGAAAAGATTGAAGCAAAGAATGAATTTAGTTATTTACCATTTCCTTGTTATCCTTGACCCCTTTATTAGCCTTCAGTTATCTAGCGGCATGACTCTCTTCAATGCTATTTGCTTTGAATGTAGTTGAAAACAATTTTATTACTTGTTTTAACCTCTATTAGGCTGTTCAATTACTTTTTTACATCTAACAACAGTGCATATGCTCTTCCTTATTTTCCTCATTTGGGTCTCCTTTCCATTTTTTGAATGATGCCTCTTTCTCATTAATTGCCTTTTTAAATCTCTCAATCCATGCTGGCAGTCATTTGGTTTTCCTTGAACCTTAAAATGAATGGAATACATTTTGTATGGGCCTTAAGGATGGTAATTTTAAATAGTGTCCATGCCTCTTGCAAGTTTTAATCTAGTAAATTGCTCTTTATAGTGTTTTTCTATCAAATACTCTCATTTTATCATAGTCTCTCTTTTTATAGATAAATGCTACTGCAGGAGTTTTCCTTAGTGTTCACTCTCCAGTGATTATGTCAAATTTTATTACATTATGATCCACACCACCTTTACATCTTGCACCAGGTCCTGCATGCCACTGAGACCTAGTTCTAATATAGTAGGGCTTCTGGTTTTAGGATTATCAATTTTAAATTTAGGTGTTTGTTTTCCAGCTAATTAGGGGTTCTGACTTTCTTTTTCCAAAAACAAACTGAGAAACAGCCCAGGTGTGTGTCAAGGACAGGTCCTGAAATCTGCCTGGAAACAAAAAATGACCAGTCCAAGAAGGAGGGTTTATCAGACAGATGGGCTCACAGGTAAACTCCACCACAGCCCAAATATGTCTGGAGAAGAAGAAACAAGCAATTTAACAAGGAGGGTTTATCAGACAGGTCAACTCACAGAAAAGCGCTAACATCAGAGGGCTGTTCGTGGGTCAAAGGGTTCCAGAATTGAGATCTGACCCTGGTCTGGAGTTTCCATGAGGCAAGAGCAGAGAACACCTTCTGATGGGAAAATAGGGGCCAACAGACTAATGAACAAGAGACCTATTTTCATGCTCTGATTGACTATGAATGAACTGTTGCATATTCATGCCCTGACTGTGAAAAGCAGCAATAGAAAGAGACTCAGGGCAATGTCCAGTGAAGAGAGACTCATTAACACCTGAAGATGATGCCTGAGCCATTGCTGCCTGCCCCTCCATATAGCTAGCAGACCCACTTCAGCCTACCCAAGTTCTCACATTGTAAGGGAATGTCCTTCCTGCTGTACTGTGGCCAGGACAACAGAGACAACATCAAGGGATGTCCTCCAGAAGCCAAATCATCTCCCATGGATCTGCAAACTGGATCTCTAAAAGGGTGGGAACTAATAGTAAACTTCCACAGTCATAAGGGCTAGTTAGCTTTGTTTATTAATTAATATACCCATAGCAAGTCAAGGTCTCTGATGGGCTAAGTTTACTAAAGAAGCAGAGCTTTACTCAGTATAAACCTGTGCTGTATTAAGGATATTAGAGGCATGTGTTTATCTTATTCTAACTGCCAAATCTGAAATATCTGAAAATAAAGCAGACTGATTCTGAGACAAACATGTGTCTTTTCTTAGACTTTTTTTGATCACATATAAGGTAAGCTTCTGTAATGCAGCCAATACCCCCCATAGAGGGAAAGGGCATAGGAGCAGGCAGTCTCACCCTGGTTATATATACCTTTATATTGCTTATAAAACCACACACTAGCAGAATACCTCATCTCAGTCACACATGCAGGACACAGATAGATCCTCAATAAGGGGCGGATTTTCAGAGCCCTGCTCGCCTAAATCCGCCTAAATCCGGGCGGATTTAGGCGAGCAGGGCCCTGCGCGCCGGTGCGCCTATGTTCAATAGGCCTACCGGCGCGCGCAGACCCCGGGACTCGCGTAAGTCCCGGGGTTTGGCGAGGGGGGCATGTCGGGGGCATGTTGGGGGCGGGCCCGGTCGGCGCTGCGTTTTGGGGGGCGTGTTGGCAGCGTTTGGGGGGCGGGCCCGGGGGCGTGGTTACGGCCCAGGGCGGTCCGGGGGCGTGGCCGCGCCCTCCGTACCCGCCCCCAAGTCGCGTCCCAGCTCGCTAGCGGCCCGCTGGCGCGCGGGGATTTACGTCTCCCTCCGGGAGGCGTAAATCCCCCGACAAAGGTAAGGGGGGGTTTAGACAGGGCCGGGCGGGTGGGTTAGGTAGGGGAAGGGAGGGGAAGGTGAGGGGAGGGCAAAAAAAAGTTCCCTCCGAGGCCCCTCCGATTTTGGAGCGGCCTCGGAGGGAACGGGGGTAGGCTGCGCGGCTCGGCGCGCGCCGGCTATACAGAATCAATAGCCTTGCGCGCGCCGATCCAGGATTTTAGTGGCTACGCGTGTATCTACTAAAATCCCGCGTACTTTTGCTGGCGCCTGATGCGCCAGCAAAAGTACGCCAATTTGCGCGGTTTGAAAATCTACCCCTAAATATAGAATAAAGAGATTATAAAATATAAACAGATACAGAACTGGAATTTTCAGAATACCAGACTATATGCAATGCAACAAAAGAAAAATAGAAATACTATTCCTCAAAATAATAAAATTAAGGAATAGAAAGTATCAATCATAATAGTAAAAACATACTAGTAAAAAAAATTAATTCAAAACAGCTGATGAATAGAAATCCAGCCAATAATTAAAAACATATAAACATTATAAAAAATTTCCCAAACATCAATAGAATATTTAAAAATAGCAAAAACATCAAACAATACCCAATAATTAAAACGAATAAGGATTTAAAAAATCCCAGCTTTCCATGCCTGGAAGGAGGGGAAATTTCTCCTCTCATATACACACAAGGACGTCTATATTTAAAATCATTTAGCCAATTAATTCAGAAGTTAGCAATGTAAGTGAATATTTGGGCACATATCTGGCTAAATTCTAGCTGCCTAAGAAGCTGGCTAAGTTAGGGACATTCTGAGGGCATAACTGGGAAGAGTTGAGTTAGCCAGCAATATTCAGTAGTGTGGTTTCATTAGTTATTTATTTATTTAAACTCTTTTCTATACCATCATTAAGCAAGGAGCCGTCACAATGGTTAACAATGTGGCACATAAATTAATGCTGCTAAATGTGTTTATTATAACAACTAGACAGGTACCTGTAAGATATGGTACATAGTTTCATAATAATTATAGGATGATAAGTGAGATAGATATGTTTAGGTTTATTAGACCAATTTTAAAATATATATAATCTACATGTTATCTGTTGCTGTTTAAGAGTAAAACATATTCAAATTGAGTAGGTGTGTTTTGTTAATGACAACTCATCGCTCACTACAATTCCCTGGTTTTTATTCTCCATTCTCTTTGTGGTATGCTTGTTCAAATAGCCATGTTTTTAGGCTTTTCTGAATAGTTTGATGCTTTCTGTAATCTGATTTCTGAGGGCATGGTGTTCTATAATGTAGGCCCTGCTAATGATAGGGCTAATGATAGGGCTCTCTCTCTTACTTACAGAACAGATGCTGTTTAAAAAGCAGAAAGCACAGCATCTGTTCTGTAAATATTGGAATCATTGAAATTGACTCCTGAAGAAGCGATATTTATCGCGAAACACCGGCCGATGTCGGGCTTGATTCTTCAATCGCATTTTGAGGAACAGATGTCACATATACACTGATATCCAACAGCATTTTGAAAATTTCTCTGAACTTTTGAATATTTTCTCTGAATTTTTGAATATAGACCTTCATTGAATAGATAACAACACCGCAAATGACGAGTAGTCCGGACGGCAAGTTACTACACTGCCGTCATCTGGCTTGCTGATGCGGTTTCATCAAAATCTTTAAACATATTCATTAGATTATCGGGTGGACACAGCTTTAAAGAATTTTTGGTTTATTGTGTTTAGGTTTATTGTGTTTAGGTTTATTGTGTTTAGGTTAAAAAGACAGGTTGTGGTTCTTTCTATTTTGTTAATAATATCTATATACATGTTGGCTAGATCCAATGTTTTTCGATTGTGTTATCAATGGGAAGTATTAGTTGGATATCATCAGCGTATATGTAATGTGATATGCCCAGTCCAGCTAGCAGGTAGCATAGTGGCAACATGTATATATTAAACAGTGTGGCAGACAGAGCATACCCTTGTGAGACTCCTGTTTGAAGGTCTATTTTATCTGACATTACATCTTTGATCTGTACTTGGAAGTACCTGTTATTTAGGTATGATTTGAACCATTTAATTGTTATATTGTTCAATCCTATTTCTTTTAGTCTATTTAGAAGTATTTCGTGGTTTACTGTATCGAATGCCGCTGATAAGTCTAGCATTACTAGTATGTAATGTTTACCGCTATCAAACCCTCTCATGATGTTGTCTGTTAGTGCAAGCAGGAGGGTTTCGGTGCTGTAGTTTTTGTGAAATCCGTGTTGTGATGGGTATAGGATGTTATTGTTTTCTAAGTGTTTTGCTAGTTGGTTTTGTACAGTTGTTTTCTATTAGTTTTGCAAGTAGTGGTAGTTTGATACTGGTCTATAGTTGCTAAGGACAAGTGGATCACTGTTTGTTTGTTTTTTCTTTAAAATTGGTTTTACTGGAGGTGGAGGAGAGAGGTGGATTCCCCTTAAATTACCTGAGAACTTATTTCCTGAGCGGTGAGGAATGGGGGGAGACGAGCTCTCTGGCCCCCTCGACAGAACAACTACTGTCCCGCCTTCCTGCTGACGTCATCCAAGGGCAACTGGCTTAACGTTAAAAGCCAGCCCCCTGCAATGGACTTTTGAGGTGGAGGAGAAAGGTGGATTCCCCTTAATTTACCTGAGAACTTATTTCCTGAGCGGTGAGGAACGGGGGAAGACAAGCTCTCTGGCCCCCTCGACGGAACAACTACTGTCCCGCCTTCCTGCTGATGTCATCCAGGGGTGACTGGCTAAACGTTAAAAGCCAGCCCATTGCAGTGGACTTTTGAGGCAGAGGAGAGAGGTGGATTCCCCTTAATTTACCTGAGAACTTATTTCCTGAGCGGTGAGGAATGGGGGGAGATGAGCTCTGTAGCCCCCTCAACAGAACAACTACTGTCCCGCCTTCCTGCTGATGTCATCCAGGGGCGACTGGCTAAACATTAAAAGCCAGTCCCCTGCGGCGCTTGCCAATGCCGGCGTGTCGCCGAAGCTGCGCGCCAAAGGGGCGCCAAAGGTGCAAAGGCTAGAAAGTTGTGACTAGTCCTGAATACATTTTACCTTTTCTAGATCCCCATATGGAAGCTGCTACTGGAGATGATGTATCCCAGGAAGGGTAGGCAGTCCCTCTCAAAGAAGCGCTTTTCCAGCTTTGCATATAATTTATTATATGGAGCACTTGGTGAATGTCTTGATGATGGGATGTGAGGCTTTTTGAGAATATGAAAATATCATCAAGGTGCACCACAACACAGACATACTAGAGGTTCCTAAAGATTTCATTCATCATGTTTTGGAATACCACGGAGGCATTACACAGGCCAAAGGGCATCTCCAGATATTTATAATGGCCGTCTTGTGTGTTGAACACCATCTTCCACTCATCGCCTTGTTTTATTCAAATTAGATCATAGGCCCCATTGAGGTCCAACTTTGTAAACACTCTAGCCCCCTGGAGGCAGTCAAAGAGCTCAGAAATGAGTGGCAGTGGGTAACAGTCTTTCTTTGTTATGGCATTCAGTCCCCAGCAATCTATGCAAGGGCATAACGAACTATCTTTTTTGGATACAAAGAAGATCCCTGCCCTAGCAGAGGACATGGAGGGCCAAATGAAACCCCGGTCAAGATTCTCCTTATATGCTGGGATATATGGGATTTCCAAGCTGGGATATGCTGGGAAATAGCTGCAGTCTTCTGAACTGATAAGGGATATACTGTTCCTTGTGGGGGATTAGTGCTGGGCCGCATAAAAATGGCACAGTCGTATGTTCAGTGGGAAGGCAGTGTCTCTGCTTTTCTTTTGGAAACACATCTGCATATTCAGCATACTGAGGAGGCAGTCCCAACAAGGTTGTTACCAGGAGCAACGTCGATGGAGGTCTGATTCGTTGAAGGCAGGAATCATGGCAGTGGGCCCGCCAGCTTGTCAGCTGAAGCAAGACTCAGACAAAGTGAGGAGAGTGGAGTTGCAGCCAGGGTAGCCCCAACACAGTGTGCAAGAAGCGTGGTCATTGTTAAAAAATACCATTCTAGAAGCACAGTCCAGATGTATTCCACACATTAAGAAAGGTGGAAAGAAGGCAAAACGATTACCAGCATGGTTAAAAGGGGAGGTGAAAGAAGCTATTTTAGCCAAAAGACCTTCATTCAAAAATAGGAAGAAGGATCCAACAGAAGAAAATAGGATAATGCATAAACGTTGGAAAGTTAAAAGTAAGACATTGATAAATAGGTGGGCCTGAGCCGACTGGCCCAGAGCCCACCCATAACCGAAGCACCGCTCCCACCCCACCGTAGGACGGCGGCATGAAAGAAAAAGGGGGGAGGTGAGTCATAGTGAAGCAGATGACTGCGCACGAATGGGCTTACCTCCCCCCGCGCATGAGAGCGATGACGTGGCGCTAGGCCACGCCCCTGACATTGGCGCATGGAGAGAGCGTTGAAGATGCGGGCCGATGACATCATCGGCCCTTTAAAGGGCCACGATGGAGGATAGGAACCACCTTTTCTGACGAGCATGCACCGACCGTGCTGGCCACCCCAGGATAGCAGCAACGCGGTAGGAGTAAAAAGGGTGATCGCGGGAGATGGCATACCAGCTGATCAACCGATAGCCCGATCAGCATTGGGAGGGAAGCCACAGTGCCGGGGCAGCCCCAATAGAAGCCAAAGATATTGAAGGGAGGCCGGGAGGGGTGGGTCGGTGTTGCTGGGGGGAGGGGTCAACGGTCGGCTCGGAGGTTCCCTCCCCCAAACACCCATGTGCAGGGAACGCCTGCATGCCAAAAAAAAAAAAATCACAACACACCGGCAGCGGTAGGGGCCCGACGCGCGGGAGAAGGCTGCAATTTCTGAGATCCTGCGGGGGGCCAGCAGGTCCGGTGTTGAGGGAGCTGGCACGATCGGAGGTGGAAATACATAGGTTGGTTGGAAGAGGGCGGGAGTAAATGGTAGAATTCAAAAAAACAAAAAAATGCAACTGCTAGGTAAAATGCAGGGCCCCCTGCTCCAGGGAGAGAAGGGATTCTTCGGAAGCGGGTGGTTCTGCAACTCGTGGTGTTCGGGGATAGGGTAGGCGACAGACCCAGTTGGGGGTGAGGGCTCTGTCCAATGTGGGAGAAGGCAAGGCAGGTTGTCGGAGGGACAACTGGGGAGAGGGAGCAGAGTTGCATCAGCCCGCCCCCGCCGTGGTGCAGGCTGCCGGTCCATCCCCACGTGTATTTAAAAAGCAAACGAATAAATAAATAATAATAAAAAAAAAAAAATTCTCCGGGTGGAGGGGTTGGTCTGCGCTACAGGACAGCCTAGGGGTCTCCTGCCCGGGCACATGCGTGCGAGGAGTGCCGGAGGCCAACCCAGAGCACTCCGTTAAGGATGGGAGCAGGGTGACGAGGCGCCGCTCGCCAGTCCTACATGTTCACATAAAAGGGAAGGACGGAGGTGCATGCAGGATGTGGTAGGGGGCCAGGGATGAGGTGAGGAGCAGCCGGGGAAAGGGTGAGGGGGCGGCAACGAAGGCAGGAGACAATGGGTCCAGTTTCGAGGGAACAGGTGCAATCGGAGAGGAAAAGATACAAGGGTTGGCTGAATAGGAATTTAAAAAAAAAAAAAAAAGGAGGGGGGTGAAGTAGCAGTATGCCGCCGGTCTAAACCCCCATTTTTCATAATAATTATTGTCCTGGACCGACTGTGGTGTTGGCTGGGGACGAACTGCCTTCTGATCAATTTAAATTTACATACAAAAAAAAACAAAAACCCCAATCGACCCCCTGGCCCAGCCACCAGCTCTCACGCAGACACTGAGTATTTGTTGCTAGAGGGTGTGGTTGGGTGTGCTGGTGGCCGGGTCAGTAAGGGCTTGGTCCTCTGATTGCCAGGGGCCGTGAGTTTAATAAATGCAGTTAGTGTAGCTGAATTTAAAAGAGGTTTGGATAAGTTCTTGTAGGAGAAGTCCTTTAACTGCTATTAATCAAGTCTAATTAAGGAATAGACACTGCTATTAATTGCGGCAGTAGCATGGGATCTGCTTGATGTTTGAGTGGTTGCTAGGTTCTTGTTGCCTGGGTTGGCCTCGGTTTGAAGAGGGATGCTGGACCCTTGGTCTGGCCCAGCATGGCAATTTCTTATGTTCTCAACGGAGGCAGAGCAGGCGGGACACAGACTATGTGATACTGGCGCTAGGGGCAGCGCAAAGGGCAAAAGGGGGTGGTACCATGGACAGGCAGGAGTGGCAAACTGCTGGACCACCAGGTAATTATAAAACGTTTTTGGGTGGGTCGGGAGGGTGGTGGAGGTTAAGGGAGCGGTTTTAAAGGGTCGGGTGGGTTTTTAGGTTGAGTCCTAACTCCCGATAGTGGGGTAGATTTTTAAAAATGGCGCGTTCGCGTACTTTTGTTCGCGCTCCAGGCGCAAACAAAAGTACGCTGGATTTTAGTAGATACGCGCGTAGCCGCACGTATCTGCTAAAATCCAGGATCGGCGCACGCAAGGCTGCTGATTTTGGGCAGCCGGTGCGCGCCGAGCCGCACAGCCTGCCTCCGTTCCCTCCGAGGCCGCTCCGAAATCGGAGCGGCCTCGGAGGGAACTCTCTTTCGCCCTCCCCTCACCTTCCCCTCCCTTCCTCTACCTAACCCACCCCCCCGGCCCTATCTAAACTCCCCCCCTACCTTTGTCCGGGGATTTACGCCTCCCGGAGGGAGAAGTAAATCCCTGCGCGCCAGCGGGTCGCTGGCGCACCGAGACGCAACCCGGGGGCGGTTCCAGAGGGTGCGGCCAGGCCCCCGGACCGCCCTGGGCCGAAACCACGCCCCCGGGCCCGCCCCCGAAACACCGTGTCCCGCCCCCAAAACGCTGCGTCAATCGGCCCCGCCCCCGACACGCCCCCGACAAAAAACCTCGGGACTTACGTGAGTCCCGGGGCTCTGCGCGCGCCGGCAGGCCTATGGAAAATAGGCGCGCCGGCGCGCATGGCCCTGCTCGCGTAAATCCGCCCCAGTGTGCACTAACCCGATTAACGAATTGTCACGATAAATCGTTGGAATTTCTATTGTATCGCACTCTTTAACGATTAATGACAATTTAAAAACTATCGGATGATATTTTAAATCGTCAAAAAACAATTCACATCCCTAACACCCATGCTTATTTGTTTACTCAGCCTATGCAATTCAGTCCTTGTTGGTTGTTGTCTGTATATAAATCCTCTTTTCTTCATTCCCCCATGCCATTGAAGCAGAGATCTGCTTGGATATGCATTGAAAGTGAAGTATCAGTCTTATTTGGTTTGGCGTAGTAACTGCCACAACAGGCAAGCTACCCACGCTTTGAATGCAAATACTTTTCCACATTTCCCCTTGCTGTTGAAGCATAGAGCAATTTTGGAGTCGCACAGCAGGAATGCGAGGCTGCCGGGCCCACGGCAGTAGGGCTCAAGGGTCTCGTTGAACAACAGGTGATCTTTCCTTCGTCATGCAAGAGTCATGCCAGTGGTGGAGCAGGCAGGACCCAAGGGGTGATTGGAGAGTCTACAGTAACGAGGGAAAAACCTAGGAGCAAAGTGCACCCGGAAACATAGAAATCAGGCGGACAACAAGGCAAGAGAACGCACGTGGCAGAAAGAATACAAAGGGGAGAGTACCCGAGAAAAAGCCACAGAAGAAGAGCACCAAGTTGAGAAGGGACAACGACACGAGACTGAGATGAGGGAATGGCAAAATAAGTGAGGTAATGATAACAGCTCAGCTACAGAGAACAGGACAGACATGGCCAGGACGTCAGGGCCGCAGCAGCACACCTCTGAGAGGGCGACGGCTTATGACATAGCATGCCACAGCACTCCGGGAGGCCCACAGCTGCAGGCCAGCAAGAGCAAGTATCAAAGGCCTACCCACATCCACGGATACAGCAACCACACATACACTTCATGACAGAACACGGGCAGCGACAATGGGCATCTGAAAGTGACAGGGGGGACACAACACTCATGGCTCATACTTGAGACCGAACCAGAGAGTAGGGATGTGCAGAGCAAAAGTTTAAGTTCATATGTCCATATGTCCAAAGGGGGTCCCATTTGCGGTCAATATGGACATAAACAGAATTCAATGAGTTGAGTATATGTCCATATGTGCAAATAAAAATTTAAACCCCTCACCCTCCTTAATCCCCCCCCCCCCCAAGACTTACCACAACTCCCTGGTGGTCCAGCGGGGTCAGGACGCCATTTCTGACCAACTTTGCAAGGAGCACGTGACGTCGGCATCACGTCGGAGTGACGCGGCGTCACGTGATTCCCCGCGGGTTCGCGCCGGAACGCTCGTTCGGCCCAAAAGGAACTTTTGGCCAGCTTGGGGGGGCCTCCTGACACCCCCACGTCACGCCGACGTCACGTGATTCCCCACGGGGTCGCTTCCGGGATCCTCGTTTGGCCCAAAAGGAACTTTTGGCCAGCTTGGGGGTGTCAGGAGGCCCCCCCAAGCTGGCCAAAAGTTCCTTTTGGACCGAATGAGGATCACGGAAGCGACCCCGCGGGGAATCACGTGACGTCGGCGTGACGCGGCGTCACGTGATTCCCCGCGAGTTCCCTCCGGCACCCTCGTTCGGCCCAAAAGGAACTTTTGGCCAGCTTGGGGGGGCCTCCTGACCCCCCCAAGCTGGCCAAAAGTTCCTTTTGGGTTGAACGAGCGTTCCGGCGCGAACCCGCGGGGAATCACGTGATGCCGCGTCACTCCGACGTGGCGCCGACGTCACTTGCTCCTCGGAAAGGCTTTCAGAAATGGCGTCCTCACTCCTCGCTGGATCACCAGGGAGTTGTGGTAAGTCTTTGGGGGGGGATTAAGGAAGGTGAGGGGTTTAAATTTTTATTTTGGATCAACAATCGCGATTTCCAACTTATTCAACATAGCTATGTTGAATAAGTTGGAAATTCGATCGTTTATGTCTTATCATGCATATGGGGAGTGGAAATCCGAATGAACTGTATTCAATGGGGAAGGAAAGGCTGATGTGCACGGAGCAGGAGAGGGACCTTGGGGTGATAGTGTCTAATGATATGAAGTCTGCGAAACAATGCGACAAGGCTATAGCAAAAGCCAGAAGAATGCTGGGCTGCATAGAGAGAGGAATATCGAGTAAGAAAAGGGAAGTGATTATTCCCTTGTACAGGTCCTTGGTGAGGCCTCACCTGGAGTACTGTGTTCAGTTCTGGAGACCGTATCTACAAAAAGACAAAGACAAGATGGAAGCGGTACAGAGAAGGGCGACGAGGAAGGTGGAGGATCTTCATCGGATGACGTATGAGGAGAGATTGAAGAATCTAAATATGTACACCCTGGAGGAAAGGAGGAGCAGAGGCGATATGATACAGACTTTCAGATACTTGAAAGGTTTTAATGATCCAAAGACAACGACAAACCTTTTCCATAGGAAAAAAATCAGCAGAACCAGGGGTCACGATTTGAAGCTCCAGGGAGGAAGATTCAGAACCAATGTCAGGAAGTATTTCTTCACAGAGAGGGCGGTGGATGCCTGGAATGCCCTTCCGGAGGATGTGGTGAAGACCAGAACTCTGAAGGACTTCAAAGGGGCGTGGGATAAACACTGTGGATCCATAAAGTCAAGAGGCTGCCAATGAAGAGTGGATGACTCGCCAATGAAGAGTGGATGACTCGCCAGAATGATGGCTACTGCCTGGAGACAATACCCTTATTCAATAAACGTACAAATGCTTACTGTGACTCCAACATCGTTCTAGCTTCAACAGCAAGAGGAAATGTGGAATAAAGGATTTGCACTCACAAAGAGGGGAGTAGCTGGCTTGTTACGGCGGTTACTACCCCAAACCAAATAAGCCTGATACTTCAATTTCTATGCATATACAGCATAGTTCTCTGCTTCAACGGCAGGGGAGAAGAAAAACTGATACTACACACATCCAGCAGAGCTCTCTGCTTCAACGGCAGGGGAGAAGAAAAAAGGGTTCACACTCACAAAGCGGGGAGTAGCTGGCTTGTTACGGCGGTTACTACCCCAAACCAAATGTGCCTGATACTTCACTTTCGATGCATATCCAGCATGGCTCTCTGCTTCAACAGCATGGGAGAAGAATAAACTGATACTTCAAGCATATCCAGCATAGCTCTCTGCTTCAACGGCAGGGGAGAAGAAAAACAACCAATAAGGGCTGTATAACATAGTCTGGGTAAAACAAATAAGCATGGGTGTAGCTTGCTTATTGCGGTGGTTACTACCCCTACTACCCCTAACTAATCAAGCTAGATATTTCACTTGGATGCAGCTCCATCACTGCTTTCTACATTAATGGTGGGGGTGGAAGGGAAATAGAACCAAGAGCTAAGAGAAACAGATAAGTATGAGAGAAAAAAATGTGTGAAGCTTGCTGGGCAGACTGGATGGGCCGTTTGGTCTTCTTCTGCCGTCATTTCTATGTTTCTATGTTTCTATGTTTCTATCACTTTTTTAAGTTAAAAAAAAAAAAAAGTAGCGTTTTACATTTATGTTCAATACGAATGCACACCCCTACCAGAGAGGCCAAGGGGAGCATACGCCGTATGGCATTATGAGCAGCAAACACTTCTACCAGCAATATCGAGACTGGCCAGGCAGCATTATAGAGATGTGCTTCGTTTTTTTCTACCGGGTCGTTTTTCGGTTCGAGTACTTCGTGGTACATTTCGGGTTTTCTCGTTTCGTTTTCCCGAAAAACGAAACGAGGAAACCCGAAAACGGGGCCGAAAAACGAATCAGTAATCGAAGCTAAAAAAAACCCACCCCAAGCACTTAAAAACGTTTTAAAGCATACATATACAACCCCCCCCCCCCATCCCGATCCCTCCCTAACACTTACGAAGATCCCTGGTGGTCCAGCGGGGTCCCGGCCTCCATTTTCCCTCCGTGCCCTCCATGCCAGTGCAAGCCGCGCGCTTCAAAATGGTGCTGAATAGTGAATAGCCCGAACTACCATGTCACAGGGGCTTTCGGCGCTATTGGCCAGCCCCTGTCACATGGCCATCGGCGCCATCTTGTGCTCCTATCATGTGACAGGAGCTGACCAATGGCACCGAAAGCCTCTGTGACATAGTATGGGCAAAGGCTATCGGCGCCATTTTGGTTACTGGCAGCCGAAAACGAAATCGCTCCCGGACCCCTGCTGGACCCCCAGGGATTATTGGCAAGCCTTGGGGGGGTCAGGAGCCCCCTCCTGACCCCTCCAAGGCTTGCCAATAATCCCTGGGGGTCCAGCAGGGGTCCGGGAGCGATTTCGTTTTCGGCTGCCAGTAACCAAAATGGCGCCGATAGCCTTTGCCCATACTATGTCACAGAGGCTTTCGGTGCCATTGGTCAGCTCCTGTCACATGATAGGAGCACAAGATGGCGCCGATGGCCATGTGACAGGGGCTGGCCAATAGCGCCGAAAGCCCCTGTGACATGGTAGTTCGGGCTATTCACTATTCAGCACCATTTTGAAGCGCGCGGCTTGCACTGGCATGGAGGGCACGGAGGGAAAATGGAGGCCGGGACCCCGCTGGACCACCAGGGATCTTCGTAAGTGTTAGGGAGGGATAGGGATCGGGATCGGGATCGGGGGGGGGGGGGGTTTAGCTAATTTAAATGTTTGGGGTGGTTTGGGGTGTTTTTTTTATTTAAAAAAAAAAAATTTGTGCCCCTCTCCCCAGGCAAACCCGAAAACCGAATTTTCCCCGAAAGTCGGGGAAAATTCATTTCGGGTTTCGGGGACAACGAAATGCCAACGAAGTAGGAAATTTCGTTGAATTTCCTACTTCGGGCGAAAAACGATACACATCTCTAGGCAGCAAGCAGCAGCAAGGGATACCAAAACCCATCAAGGGCATGGAAGGAAATAATGTCAGAGGAATATTGAAGGTCCATACAAGAATCTTCAAGCGGAGCCGACGGCACAAGGGCAGAGCGACAAGCAGGGTAACAGAAATCAAAAAGCCAGCCAAGCACAGCGACCACCAGAGACAGGCGAGGCAGGGGAGTATGATTGGTGGAGAGGACAGCAGTCGGGCACTGCCGATGTCAAAACCAGCACAGTGACAGATGCGATACACACAAGAAATCTAAGAGGTCATATCCCACCAGTTTACAGGACTGCACAGGATGACAGTATAAGCAATGTGGCATCAGCAACCCAATACAGGGTTGCTGATGCCTTTCACACGTCTCCTTTCACAACAGTAGTAGACCCACCAGACCCACCAGAAAACAATATCTAGCCACACTACACACCCCCTCACCTAAGCTTACTAAACTCCGCACCACTAACGAAAGAGCCCTCTCCCTAGCAGGACCGATAATTTGGAATAAACTACCCACTTCCCTCCGCCAAGAAACCTGCCCAAAAATATTCAGGCAAAACCTGAAGACTTGGTTCTTTAGACACTCATACACCTAACATTCACACATTCACTAGCCCCCCCCCCTCCCTAACTCCTAACCTCCCTCCTCCCTTCTCCCCCCCCCCACCCCTTTTTCCTTCCCACCCCCTAACCACCCCTTTCCACTTTGCCTAACAATTAGCTTTCTACTATGCTTCCCGGAAAGCAAATTTATCAAGACAGCTTACTGTAAATAAGAACATTTTTACTCACAAACGTGTATATATTCCTCGACAACCATTGTATATACAAATTTATTCCTCCTACAAATGTTGATATCAATCATATCTAGCAGAATCTCCCTGCCCCTCTTCTGACTAACCACTATCATGTATCCCACTTAGTTAATTATTACTTGTATAACTTCCATATTATTCGTATGCTATTGTTTTTGTTATTATTGTTATTTCTACTATTCCTATTATAATCATGTGACAAATGTAAAGCCTGTTGCTAAGTTCTGTTCTCTGTAAACCGATGAGATGTTCCCAACGTTCGTCGGTATATAAAAGATATTAAATAAATAAAATAAATAAATAAATACAGGGAATTGGAGCAGTAGCTGCCTAGTGATTGGAGTAATGGGCCCAGAACTAAGGAAGCCACAGTTCAATACCATCCCATCACACAGGACATGTTGCGGTCTCTCTGGACAATCTTATCATCAATATGTGCAGCGGATTTTGAACGGGAATTATTTCGACCGGCATTTTCACTGGCATTCTTTGGAGCAATGCGGGTGATTGAATCGACAGCAGCCAACAAAGAAGACACCTTTCAGATTGAGTTACTTCGGAAGAAGGTGATATGAACAGCAGACACATTAACCATCACAAATCAAATGCGGTCCAAGAAGGAAGAGGAGCCAAGCTGCTATTAAAACCGGTGGCAGGGTGCTATACTTGTCCAATAGACAACGCAAGGAAGTATTGGGAGAAGAACAAGGGATTACACCTAGGAATACACACGGATGGTACATCCCTCACCAGATACCAATTTACAGCAGTATTAAAAGCGCCAATGCATAAAAGGAAAATACACCGTCGTACCTTGCACGTTGAAGGTTGGGTTATTCCCATGGGAACTGTCGACATCAGGCGGAAGACATCTACCCCACCATTTCATAAGAGTTATAAAGGAGATACAGCGGGAGATAAAGCATATCACCGGTCCTACGCCGCCAGTCAAGGCATGCGAGTGGGGTGACACCAATAAGTCCTTCATTTGGAAGAAGATAAAGATAAGATCGACCATCCCACTGGCTTTCTTTGGAGCAGCGCGATGAAGAGGGCACCAGAGAGAGTGGATGGCAGTGTTAGATGGCAGGGGCGTCAACCAACAGCATGCACAAGACCAAGGCAGACCATGATGGAAGAGGAGCCGTGAAGCCAAACGGAGGTGGGCTATGGCACTGGTAAGATACGCAATACAAAACTTACCAGGAGGGTAAAAAGTTGGAAGTTGAGCAGCCACAAAAAAAAAAAAGCGGATGAGAGCAATACAATGCGGTCAATAAGATTAACCCTAGAGGCTAGTGATGAGGATACATGGCTTGTATTTAAGTAGGATGGGCCGGATACCTGGGCGAGGGTAGCCCGTGGGTGAGATACCCGGGCGGGGTAGCCCACAGAAATTTCGCTCCGAATAAAGTGACCACAGCAATAACAAAAACAATATAAGTATAGCTTGGCGGTTACCCGGGCCGGTTTGGCATATTGTAAGTGGTGCCAGTGACATCACAGGACAGCGTGGTAGCCGAGCTGTGCCTTGGGTGGCGCAAATTGGGCACATTGTAAGTGGTGCTGGTGACATCACAGGACAGCGTGGTAGCCGATCAGCACCTTGGGCGGTGCAATAGGCTAGGGGCACGGAATGCACCGATGGTCATGGCCCCCTTGCTTAAGGACGTGGTGGGGGACCCATGGAGTAAAAGCTTCCTTGCTTGGTCCCTAACGGCGGGCAGCAGTGGAGACATCATACCGGCTCGGGTACACCAGGAAAGTTTTTGCTGATGTGTTAAATAAAAGCGGCGGCCTTATTCTACCAATGACAGTTTCCGCGTTTTCCATGTATGCAAAGTGAATGCTTAATTGGTATAAGGTACAGTAAAGGGTCAGAAGGTAGGAACGATGGCCACGTGCGTAAGGTGGCGGCTGCTAGTGTTAATAGGTGGGCCTGAGCTGACTGGCCCAGAGCACACCCATAACCGAAGCGCCGCTTCCACCCCACCATAGGATGGCGACATGAAAGAAAAAGGAGGGAGGTGAGCCGCGGTGACGCACACAATGGCGCATGAATGGGCTCACCTCCCCCTGAGCATGAGCGCGATGACATGGCGCCAGGCCACGCCCCTGACGTCAGCGCATGGAGAGAGCGTTGAAGATGCAGGCCGATGATGTCATCGGCCCTTTAAAGGGCCGCGAAGGAGGATAGGAACCCACTTTTCTGACCAGCACGCGCCGACAAATCCCACCCACCCACCCCAAGAATTAAGTCTGTGAAAAAGTTGAGAAGTTATAGAGCGAACGCGCAAAGAAAACATTAACACTGTGTATTATGTTAAGCAGGCAATATGATGATGTGTACATTCTTATAACAAGTTAATGTTTTCAGCAGATAGCATACTTATGTTAGTTAGTACAATTCAAATGCTATGCATTGCTGGAGGCTAATGTCACAGCTGAGAGGGAGAGGGCGGTTACCCGGGCCGGTTGGGCATATTGTAAGTGGTGCTGGTGACATCACAGGATGGCGTGGTAGCTGATCAGCACCTTGGGCGGTGCAAAAGGCTGGGGGCGCGTAATGCACCTATGGTCGTGGACCCCTTGCTTGAGGACGTGGCGGGGGACCCATGGAGTAAAAGCTGCCTTGCTTGGTCCCTACGGTGGGCAGCAGTGGAGACATCATACCGGCTCGGGTACACCAGGAAAGTTTTTGCTGATATGTTAAATAAAAGCTGCGACCTTATTCTACCAATGACAGTTTCCGCGTTTTCCATGTGTGCAAAGTGAATGCTTAATTGGTATAAGGTACAGTAAAGGGTTAGAAGGTAGGAACGATGGCCATGTGGGTAAGGTGGCGGCTGCTAGTGTTAGGCTAAGAGAGAATTTGAAAAGAAGTTGGCCGTAGAGGCAAAAACTTACAGTAAAAACTTTTTTAAATATATCCGAAGCAGAAAGCCTGTGAGGGAGTCAGTTGGACCGTTAGATGATTGAGGAGTTAAAGGGGCACTTAGAGAAGATAAGGCCATCGCGGAAAGATTAAATGATTTCTTTGCTTCGGTGTTTACTGAAGAGGATGTTGGGGAGGAACCCGTAATGGAGAAGGTTTTCATGGGTAATGATTCAGATGGACTGAATCAAATCACGGTGAACCTAGAAGATGTGGTAGACATTCCAGTGGGAACACTGAGAGGAGAGGATCACCTTGCTGGTGGCTGAAAGGAATCAGTAAGTTTTTGCTTGGGACATGGTCTTTCTTAAAAGTATTGGGGCAAAGTTTACTATTTGGGAATATTATTTAGTGTGTTTGTGCTTTTAATAGTCAGTAAGACAGGGGTAGATTTTCTAAATTTGTGCGAGCGCATACTTTTGTTCGCGCACCAGGCACGAACAAGAGTACGTGGGATTTCAATAGATACACGCGTAGCCGCGCATATCCATTAAAATCCAGGATCGGCGCGCAAGGCTGCCGATTTTGGGCAGCATGCGTGCGCTGAGCCGGCCTCGGATGGAACTTTCTTTCGCCCTCCCCTCCCCTCCCTCCCCCTCCCTTCCCCTACCTAACCCCCCCCCCCCCCGGCCCTATCTAAACCCACCCCCCTACCTTTATCATGGGATTTATGCCTGCCAGAGGCAGATGTAAATCTGCGTGCGCCAGCGGGCTGCTGACGCACCATCACCTGACCCGGGGGCTGTTCTGGAGGGCGCAGCCATGCCCCCTGAACGCCCACGGGCCGAAACCATGCCCGCGGTGCCGCCCCCAAAATGCTGCGTCACCCACGCCACGCCCCCGAAATGCCGTGTCATGACAGCCACGGCCCCCGACACGCCTCTCCATGCAAGCCCCGGGACTTACATGCATCCCGGGGCTTACGCACGCTGCCGAGTCTATGCGAAATAGGCTCAGCGCACGCAGGGGGGGGGGGTTTGGGGTAGGTTTTCTGGGGGTACACGCATATCCTACGCGCGTACCCCTTTGAAAATCTACCCCACAGTGAATAAACAAGTTAGGCTGTTTGTATTTTTAAATAGTCAGTCAATAAGGCAGCTAGTAAGCAGTAGGTAGTGTGTTTATTTTTAAAAGTCTGTAAGGCAGCTAGTAAGCAGAACTGAGTGTATTTAAAAAAACAAAACAAAAAAGAGGAGAGGATCACCTTGCTGTTGCTGAAAGGAATCAGTAAGTTTTTGCTTGGGACATTGTCTTTCTTAAAAGTATTGGGGCAAAGTTAACTATTTGGGAATATTATTTAGTGTGTTTGTGTGTTTGTGCTTTTAATAGTCAGTAAGACAGTGACTGACTATTTAAAAATACAGTTAGACTGTATTTTTAAATAGTCAGTCAATAAAGCAGCTAGTAAGCAGTAGGTAGTGTGTTCATTTTTAAAAGTCTGTAAGGCAGCTAGTAAGCAGAACTTAGTGTTTGTATTAAAAAAAAAACAAACAAACAAAAAAAAGTAGCCAGAAGCTAGAAATAAGCTAGGAGCAGTGTATACCTAAGTAAAAAAGTTGAAAAGTTCATTCCAGTTACTCACCTTGGAAAGGTGTTGAGGTAGTGTGACTTGGTTTGAATAGGTAATAACATTTGTTAAACAAGAGAGCAGTGAGTCACTCTAGCTGACTAAATGAAGTTAGAGGCATTCCAGTGGGAACACTGAGAGGAGAGGATCACCTTGCTGGTGGCTGAAAGGAATCAGTAAGTTTTTGCTTGGGACATGGTCTTTCTTAAAAGTATTGGGGCAAAGTTAAATATTTGGGAATATTATTTAGTGTGTTTGTGTTTGTGGTTTTAATAGTCATTAAGACAGTGAATAAACAATTAGACTGTTTGTATTTTTAAATAGTCAGTCAATAAGGCAGCTAGTAAGCAGTAGGTAGTGTGTTTATTTTTAAAAGTTTGTAAGGCAGCTAGTAAGCAGAACTTAGTGTTTGTATTTAAAAAAACAAACAAAACAAAGCAGCCAGAAGCTAGAAATAAGCTAGGAGCAGTGTATACCTAAGTAAAAAGGTTTAAAAGTTCAGTCCAGTTACTCACCTTGGAAAGGTGTTGAGGTAGTGTGACTTGGTTTGAAGAGGTACCAACATTTGTTAATCAATAGAGCCGTGAGTCACTCTAGCTGACTAACTGAAGTTAGAGGCATTCCAGTGGGAACACTGAGAGGAGAGGATCACCTTTCTGGTGGCTGAAAGGAATCAGTAAGTTTTTGCTTGGGACATGTTCTTTCTTAAAAGTATTGGGGCAAAGTTTACTATTTGGGAATATTATTTAGTGTGTTTGTGCTTTTAATAGTCAGTAAGACAGTGAATAAACAAGTTAGGCTGTTTGTATTTTTAAATAAAGCGGTAGCCGATCCAGTAGGCTGTGTAACAGTGAAGACAATAGGAATCGGATAAAGAAAACAAGCCCTTTATAAAAACGCCCGACTCTGGCCGAGTTTCGTTCTTTTGCACAGAGCTGCCTCAGGGGCAACTAAAAATAGACATACAAATAATTAAAACCAAAATAAATAACATATATAGATGTGTATACTCAAAATGTACAGTACATAAAATAAAACATATATGCATGTCATAAATTAATAAAATAAAAATAATTTAAAAATGAGTACACTTATAAATACAGTAAATGAAAAGACATCATATATATGTGACAGACATCAAAAGTAGGAACAGAGCAAACGATATTCTAGGTAAAAATAATACCAAAGGATTGAAGGGACTGACTTTGTGTCATGAATTAATGAAAGATACAATAGTGAATAAAGGAGTCAATAATGGTTATATGCCAAACAGTTGGCGGAAAAAAATTATTATCTTAATCATTGTAAAAACAATTAGAATGATGCTTACTTAATTGAACCAGGACTTGTAAATGTCAAACACTGATGATATCACATTGATATTTCTACATACAAAAAAAAAATTGAATTATATGAGTGAAAAAATGAAAAATATATTGAAGATACTGTTAAATGCTGGGGAGGAGCCGGCTGTTGTGGTACATGTGGGTACCAACAACAAAGGAAAATGTGGTAGGGAGGTTCTAGAAGCCAAATTTAGACTCTTAGAAAACTTAAATCCAGAACTTCCAGGGTAGCATTCTCTGAAATGCTCCCTGTTGCATGTGCGGGTCACCAGAGGCAGGCAGAGCTCCGGATTCTCATTGCGTGGATGAGACGATGGTGCAAGGAAGAGGAATTCAGTTTTGTTAGGAACTGGGGACCCTTTTGGGGAAGGGGGAGTCTCTTCTGAAGGGATGGGCTCCAGGGGCGATCCGGGAAACTACAGACCTGTTAGCCTGACTTCAGTGCCAGGAAAAATAATGGAAAGTGTTCTAAACATCAAAATCACAGAACATATAGAAAAACATAGTTTAATGGAACTAAGTCAGCATGGCTTTACCCAAGGCAAGTCTTGCCTCACAAATCTGCTTCACTGTTTTGAAGGAGTTAATAAACATGTGGATAAAGGTGAACCTGTAGATGTAGTATACTTGGATTTTCAGAAGGCGTTTGACAAAGTTCCTCATGAGAGGCTTCTAGGAAAAGTAAAAAGTCATGGGATAGGTGGTGATGTCCTTTTGTGGATTGCAAACTGGCTAAAAGACAGGAAACAGAGAGTAGGATTAAATGAACAATTTTCTCAGTGGAAGGGAGTGGACAGTGGAGTGCCTCAAGGATCTGTATTGGGACCCTTACTTTTTAATATATTTATAAATGATCTGGAAAGAAATACGACGAGTGAGATAATCAAATTTGCAGATGACACAAAATTGTTCAGAGTAGTTAAATCACAAGCAGATTGTGATAAATTGCAGGAAGACCTTGTGAGACTGGAAAATTGGGCATCCAAATGGCAGATGAAATTTAATGTGGTAAGTGCAAGGTGATGCATATAGGGAAAAATAACCCATGCTATAATTACACAATGTTGGGTTCCATATTAGGTGCTACAACCCAAGAAAGAGATCTAGGAGTCATAGTGGATAACACATTGAAATCGTCGGTTCAGTGTGCTGCGGCTGTCAAAAAAGCAAACAGAATGTTGGGCATTATTAGAAAGGGAATGGTGAACAAAACGGAAAATGTCATAATGCCTCTGTATCGCTCCATGGTGAGACCGCAACTTGAATACTGTGTACAATTCTGGTCGCTGTATCTCAAAAAAGATATAATTGCGATGGAGAAGGTACAGAGAAGGGCTACCAAAATGATAAGTGGAATGGAACAGCTCTCCTATGAGGAAAGACTAAAGAGGTTAGGACTTTTCAGCTTGGAGAAGAGACGGCTGAGGGGGGACATGATAGAGGTGTTTAAAATCATGAGAGGTCTAGAACGGGTAGGTGTGAATCGGTTATTTACTCTTTCGGATAATAGAAAGACTAGGGGGCACTCCATGAAGTTAGCATGTGGCACATTTAAAACTAATCGGAGAAAGATCTTTTTCACTCAACGCACAATTAAACTCTGGAATTTGTTGCCAGAGGATCTGGTTAGTGCAGTTAGTATAGCTGTGTTTAAAAAAGGATTGGATAAGTTCTTGGAGGAGAAGTCCATTACCTGCTATTAAGTTCACCTAGAGAATAGCCACTGCCATTAGCAATGGTAACATGGAATAGACTTAGTTTTGGGGCACTTGCCAGGTTCTTATGGCCTTGATTGGCCACTGTTGGAAACAGGATGATGGGCTTGATGGACCCTTGGTCTGACCCAGTATGGCATATTCTTATGTTCTTATGTTCTTAACCTAACTATTGGGTGGGTCTGTGCAGTCAAGTGCCCAGGGAGTCTGCCTCTTTTGTGCTTACAAGCAAGCAGCTTCTTTGTGCACGCCACACACATTAGTGCACAGCCAGGCACCGTGACAGTGGGAAGTGGGTAGTTTTAACAGCGACTCACAGGAAAGGGTCGGACAGGTCGGCATGGATACTGGAATGTAGGGCATGGATACCGGAATGTAGGGCATGGGCGCTGCCATTTTGTGAAAATCATAGGTAGCTAATAGCTAATGGGGGCGAAGAAAAGCACGCACTGCGGGGTGCACCGAATTAAACGGATAATAAGTTAAATACGTGGGAAGTCACGATGTGTTTCACCTCCCCATGTATTTAACGGATATGACAAGATATGTTGCGGATCGCCAATATGGTGAAAACGGATGCACACCCCTAATTATAGTCCCCTTGTACAGGTCCTTGGTGAAGCCTCACCTGGAGTACTGTGTTCAATTCTGAAGACCGTATGTCAGAGGGGCCAGAGACAGGATGGAGGCGGTCCAGAGAAGGGCAACCAAAATGGTGGGTGAGGAGAGGTTGAAGAACCTGAATATGTATACCCTGGAGGAGAGAAGGAGCAGGGGTGATATGATACAGACCTTCAGTTACTTGAAAGGTTTTAATGATCCATTGGTTGTCAACAAACCTTTTCCATTAGAAACAATTTAGTAGAACTAGGGATCACAATTTGAAACTCTAGGGAGGAAGATTTAGAACCAATGTCAGGAAATATTTCTTCATTGAGATGGTGGTGGATGCCTGGAATGCCCTTCTGGAAGAAGTGGTGAAGACTAGAGCTGTGAAAGATTTCAAAGGGGCATGGGATAAACACTGTGGATGCCTAAAAGGCTAGAGAATGGGAATAAATAAAAATGCTTAACCAGCATGGAGTGGCAGTTACTACCCTTAAGAGAAACATGGGGGTAACCTGTACAGAGCGGCAGTTACTACCTTGGGAAGCTTGCTGGGCAGACTAGATGGACCATTTTGGTAGTTTTCTGCCATCATTACAATGTTACTATGTTAACTGGGTAACTAGGTAGCTGGATAAGGGCTAAATATAACTAGATATGCCATTTAGATGGATATGATACAGACCTTCAGATACTTGAAAGGTTTTGATGATCCATTGGTTGTCAACAAACCTTTTCCATTAGAATTTAGTAGAACTAGGGATCACAATTTGAAACTCTAGGGAGGAAGATTTAGAATGGTCCGTCTAGAACCATCCTTATGCAATTTTAAAAAAGGCATCAAGACTTGGCTTTTCAAACAGGCCTACCCAGACACTAACCAAACCTAGACAAGGCCCACCCTGCCTCACAGAACTCGCCTTACAATACAATATATTAATGTATATAGCTAGACAAGTTACTTTATGTTCTGTCCCAATAATGTAGATATTGTAAGTTTTCTATAGCTATTTTGGTTCCTCTCCACTCTCTCCTCTTTACTTCGTTTCAGTTCTCTACTCTTAGGGGTAGATTTTAAAAGAAGCGCGATCAGCCTACTTTTGCTTGCGCATCAGACTCAAGCAAAAGTACGCTGGATTTTAGTAGATATGCGCGGAGCCGCGCGTATCCACTAAAATCCTGGATCGGTGCGCGCAAGGCTATCGATTTTGTATAGCCTGCGCGCGCCGAGCCGCACTGCCTCCCCCCGTTCCCTCCAAGGCCGCTCCGAAATCGGAGCGGCCTCGGAGGGAACTTTCCTTTGCCCTCCCCTCACCTTACCCTCCCTTCCCCTACCTAACCCACCCGCCCGGCCCTGTCTAAACCCCCCCCTTACCTTTGTCGGGGGATTTACGCCTCCCTCCGGGAGGCGTAAATCCCCGCGCGCCAGCGGGCCTCCTGCGCGCCGGGCCGCGACCTGGGGGTGGGTACGGAGGGCGCGGCCACGCCCCCGGGCCGAAGCCACGCCCCCGTACCCGCCCCCAAAACGCTGCCGACACGCCCCCGAAATGCCGCGACGACCGAACCCGCCCCCCGACACGCCCCCGACACGCCCCCCTCCGAGAACCCCGGGACTTACGCGAGTCCCGGGGCTCTGCGCGCGCCGGGAGGCCTATGTAAAATAGGCTTCCCGGCGCGCAGGGCCCTGCTCGCGTAAATCCGCCCGGTTTTGGGCGGATTTACGCGAGCAGGGCTCTGAAAATCCGCCCCTTAGTCTCTCTCATTCCCAGCCCTTCTCTTCTCCCCTTTTCTTGCCTGCTCCCCTCACCCCACCCCCCGTTAAATGTAATTTTCCTTTCTTTGAGTTAATTGTAAACCGGCGTGATGTGTTCTACGAATGTCGGTATATTAAAAGTTCATAAATAAATAAATAAATAAATAAGATATTAGGTTATCCATCTAAATGGCTTTTGAATATGGACCTCACTGTAACATAGTTTGGACAAGTTCCTCAAGGAGAAGTCCATAAACTAATAGTCAAATTGACTTAGGGAATAGCCACTTCTTATTACCGGCATTAGTAGCATGGGATTTAGTTAATGTACTTGCCAGGTACTTGCTATTCTGGATTGGCCACTATTGGAAGGAAACAGGATGCTGGGCAGGATAGACCCTCAGTCTGACCCAGTAAGGCAACTTCTTGTGGGCCTTATTTATATATTTAAATCTTATATTCCACAATATCCATAATGATGGCAGAAAAAAACCAAATTGTCAATCCACTTGGTCCATGTTTCTGGGATAATAACTATTGCTCTGTGCTGATTACCCTTAAACCTTATATTAAGGGCAGTAATATAAAAAACCAAGCAACTGTCAAACCCATAACAAAATTACTGCTAGCTACATTTTTATGGTGTGGGCTTTTGGACTTAGCCATAGAAATTAACTGGTGCTTTTTCCCTAATGTCTTCATATCAGTACTCCAGACCATAAAAGTTGGAGCCCAGCTGTGGCTGTCATTTGAATCCAGTTCCTCTTTTTACTCCTGCCATTGAAGCAGAGAACAATGTTTCAGTTGTATCAAAAGCATCAAGACTAATTGGTTAAGGGTAATAATCCCCATACCTTCTCTTAAGAATAGTAACTGCTGTTCAGTGCAATTTATCTCTATACATACTTTTCTTAATTTACGACCTCTAGATTTTAAGGATCCACAGTGTTTATCCCATGCCCTTTTGAATTCGTTTACTGTTTTTGTACTCACCACTTCTTCTAGAAGTGTATTCCAGGCATCCACCTCCTTCTCTGTAAATAAATATTTCCTGATGTTGGTTCTGAGTCATCACCCCTGGAGTTTAATTTTGTTCTACAATTTCCTTTCTGACAGAAAAGGTTGAAGTTTGTGTATCATTAAAACCTTTTAGGTATCTGAAGGTCTGTATCATATCTCCCTGTAGCGCCTGGCTGTGTTTTGGGGAAAAAAAAAAAAAAAACAACACATACCACTCTATATCCTTTTCTAAGTGTGGACAGCAACAACAAATAATAATGAATGATTTCTACTAAACGGCATACTTTCCCTCTATCTAGGGGGTATCAATTGCAAACACATCCCTTTAAGGGCACCAGAAAATGGCAAGGCCACCTATCACAACCACAAGGGCTTCCACTCCCTCATCATGCAGTTGGTCTGTGATACCTAGGGGGATCATCACAGAGATCATGGCCATGTTTCTAGGATCCAGTCACAATGGCTACATCTCTCTCAGACAGGAATACTTGATCACTTTTAGGAAAGGCATATCAGTGAAGGCTGGTTTCTAGGTAGGAATATGCGTAACACTACCTCCACACAGCAATTAACCTCTTATTTTTACCTATCTCATAGTACATGGATTTACAGCATTAATCCAAGTGAAACACTCCAACTTTGTTCATTGAATTAAACCACTGCCCACCACTAAGGGAAATCTAATACAGCTCTTTTCTGGTTCTCCCCTACAGGTGATAAAGGATATCCATTAAAAATCTGGTTCCTGATCCCACTAGTTAGATCACAGACCTCTAAAGATGTTCACTACAACCGTGCCTACCGACGGACCAGTCAGTCATTAAAAGAACCTTTGGCCTACTCAAACACATTACCGATGTCTGGACAGAACTGGAAAATGCCTTCTCTACAACCCCACTAAGGTCTGTGAGATCTTTCTAGCCTGCTGCATGCTTCTTAATCTTTCAAAACCAGAGACTTGCCTCCTCTAGAAGGACTAAAAAATTATTTGGATGAGAAGGAGGAAAAGGTGGCACACAATCTAAGTCAGCAGGAATTGCAGAAGATACATCGTCAGACTCAATAGTAGGCCATACAGAAAATGGACACTCTGATACAAAGCAATTCAGATGGTTAAGTGAATTTATTTACATGAGTGTTCATTGTGGTGAAAAATAAAGACATTTAATGTTTTCTGGATCAGATCTTTTTCTGTGGGAAAATCCACTGTCTTGGTTTATACCAATCGGCTGCTCATCTGCATCGTATTCGATCACAGTTGATACTGCCCTCATAGGGCCATGAAACTTGGGGCAGTGGCACATCTAGCTAGCTTCTGGAGAGGACTGGAGGGCTGTGAGGCTACTGAGATGGCCCGGGATCAGTGATGGGCCTATAATCACCAGCCACCTGTGTTCTCAGAGAGGGGGAAGCATTTCTCTCTGGTGATGGCTGCAGTGATGCTGAAGGTTGTATCGGTGTGGGTGATGGTGGTGACACAAAAGGAGAAAGAATGGCAATGGGCAGTGGTGGAGTTATAGGTGGAGCTGCTCACAGGATAGGTGGATCTTCAGCTTGAGAAGGCACCATCCAGAGTGGCAGTGATGCAAGGAAGGGGCTGTATCCAGGGAGGTATCAAAGGGAGATGGTGGGGTTATGGCCGGCAGGGGGAATCTTATGGAACATCTACCTCCACACTGCAGTCTGGGCCTACATTTCTTCCCTAAGGTCCTACTCTAGCTGCTGCTGCATACCTTGCATATCTTGTACAACATCCCTCAGGCTTTGCATATCATTTCTAAGGCCTGCGATCTCCACCACTCTGGCATTCAGTTCCATTATGTATCTCTCTATTAGAGTGTCCTGTACCTCCTCTTCTCTAGGAGAAATGAAGTCCTCCTTGGTGGAGCTGCCCTCCTCCTGGCCAGCTGCCCTCCTCCTGGCCAGCCACCAGAGACATGGGGTGCATGATAGTCACAATAGCATGAGTCTCCAACTCCTCCTCTTTATCCTCCTGGTTTCGAAGCTTTGGCAATAGGTACTCTTAAGAACATAAGAACATAAGAAAATGCCATATTGGGTCAGACCAAGGGTCCATCAAGCCCAGCATCCTGTTTCCAACAGTGGCCAATCCAGGCCATAAGAACCTGGCAAGTACCCAAAAACTAAGTCTATTCCATGTAACCATTGCTAATGGCAGTGGCTATTCTCTAAGTGAACTTAATAGCAGGTAATGGACTTCTCCTCCAAGAACTTATCCAATCCTTTTTTAAACACAGCTATACTAACTGCACGAACCACATTCTCTGGCAACAAATTCCAGAGTTTAATTGTGCGTTGAGTAAAAAAGAACTTTCTCCGATTAGTTTTAAATGTGCCCCATGCTAACTTCATGGAGTGCCCCCTAGTCTTTCTACTATCCGAAAGAGTAAATAACCGATTCACATCTACCCGTTCTAGACCTCTCATGATTTTAAACACCTCTATCATATCCCCCCTCAGTCGTCTCTTCTCCAAGCTGAAAAGTCCTAACCTCTTTAGTCTTTCCTCATAGGGGAGTTGTTCCATTCCCCTTATCATTTTGGTAGCCCTTCTCTGTACCTTCTCCATCGCAATTATATCTTTTTTGAGATGCGGCGACCAGAATTGTACACAGTATTCAAGGTGCGGTCTCACCATGGAGCGATACAGTGTCCTCTTCTGGGTTAGTGAGAGCAGACATGAGCACCTCCTTCCCATCAGAGACCATTTAGTCCCATTGGATCACAGTCCTTCCCTAGCTGTTTTCCTGAAAAAAAAAAAGAAGAGTGTGCATACTGGGCCGGATTTTCAAAGGGTTACGCACATCGGTCCTAAAGGGGTGGGAAAGGGCGGGGGAGATAGGGGAAGGGAAGGTGAGGTGGGGGAGATAGGGAAGTTCCCTCCGAGGCCGCTCCAATTTCAGAGCGGCCTGGGAGGGAACGGGGGAAGGCAGCGTGGCTCGGAGCTGTTTTGGTTTTGAGGTATTTGGTGGATTCTTAGGTGCAGCAGTGATGGCCACTCCCACGGGGAGGAGCCCCGCGGGGAGCTGCAGTACCAGGCTAGACTCAGATGCACAAATGCAGAGATAGTTTTTATTGTACAGCTTGTATAGTTCACCAGAGGTGGCAGTGAGTAGATTCCTGCAGCAGCAATCTTGGGTCCTTGGCTGAGGATACCCATCCCACAATGGTGGTATAGGGAGCTCCGATGCAGATTTCCAATCAGGAGCTGTAGGTGAGACAGACTGATAGATGTTGGATTACTCACACTCTTGTAGCTGTAATGGTGGAGTTCCCAGCAAGTAGAAGTAATGGTAGCAGGCACCAAGGTAGACAACTCAGGGCCTCGAGGAGTGAGTAACTGGATACTGGATAGGCTCCTGAAAAGTCACATAGGGCCCCCGAGGAGCGGGTACCCAAGTTAGTAGAACCCCGGAGGGTAGAGAGAGCTTTCAGCAGCAGCAAGAAGCAGCAGTGCAGCTTAGACCGGACGAATCCAATCCTTGCTAACTCAAAGTTAGTCAGCAAATGGGCAGGCTAAATACCAGGATGTTGTGATGTCACTCTAGGGTCGCCCCTGAGATTCATGCCAACGTTGGAATAAAAACGTAGGTAGCTCACGTGCGCACGCACCCTAGGAGGCCCTCAGGTGAATCATGGCGGAATGCCTTGCCATAGCCGTTCCGGGGATGTCGGGGAGTGTGGCAAGCAGACGCGGTGGTTTCCATTTTCCCGAGGCTGGTGGAGAAAGCGAATATTGAGTTGAGGCATGTGGGACGAAGCCGTCTGAGTCTGACGGATGCAACAGTACCCCCTTCAAAGGACCTCTTCCAGACCCCCTACCTGGTCTTGGTTTCCGAGGATGTGATCGGTGATACTGATTCAGCATCTCTTTGTCCATGATATTAGCCATAAGTTCCCACGAGTTATTTTCTGGTCCATAGCC
The DNA here is from genome assembly GCF_901001135.1 of Rhinatrema bivittatum. Lineage (NCBI taxonomy): Eukaryota > Metazoa > Chordata > Amphibia > Gymnophiona > Rhinatrematidae > Rhinatrema > Rhinatrema bivittatum. Next base: position 56,254,566 of record NC_042631.1, read on the forward strand.
CTCCCATGACAAGAGGTATTCCCAAACTCTTCCTTACATCAAGTATTGCATGAATTTTGTACTCGATGTCCTCTTCTGCGTCAACAGGAGGGGGATCTGGTGTCTTGGTGCTGAATTTGTTGAGAATGAGCGGTTTCAATAGAGAGACGTGAAACGCGTTATGGATCTTCATTGCTGGGGGAAGTCTGAGACTGTAGGAGAGGTTTCCCAGACATCAGAGGATGGGAAATAGTCCGACATATTGTGGAGAGAAACGAGCTGATGGTAGCTTGAGTCTAAGGTGTTTTGTAGACAGCCAGACTTTATCACCAGGCTTGAAGTCAGGAGCCTTATAGTGATGAGCGTCATAGCCCCTTTTAGCTCGGATTCCAGCTTTAATGAGCATCTCCTTTGGTCTTCTTCCAAAGTTGTTGAATCTCATCGGCAGTAGCTTGAGCTGCCAGGGACGACACCGACAGAGGAAGTGGCAAAGGTGGTGAAGGTAGTCGCCCATATACCACTTCGAATGGTGTTGATCCAGTAGATGTTGCTGGATGTAAGTTGATGGAAAACTCGGCCCATGGTAACAGTTCAGTCCAGTCATTCTGACGTGAACCAACGTAGGAACGGAGGAACTGCTTGAGGGTACGGTTCATCCTCTCAGTTTGACCATTTGATTCAAGATGGTAAGATGAAGTGAAGTCGAGAATGATATCAAACTTCTTGCACAAAGCCTTCCAGAATTTGGCTGTGAATTGTACACCTCTATCTGAAACGATGTGTGTAGGCATGCCGTGTAGGCAGAAAATGTGGCTGATGAAAAGCTTTGCAAGTTCACTAGCAGTTGGTAAGCCAGGAAGTGCCACAAAGTGAGCCATCTTTGAGAAATGATCCACTGTTACCCAGATGGTATTGTTGCCCCCCAGAGAGTGGTAAGTCCACCACAAAGTCTGTGGTGATGTTTGTCCAGGGCTCGTCTGGTACTGGCAAGGGTTGAAGCTGGCCCCAAGGAAGTCCGGGCAGAGGCTTCTGTCTGGCACAGTTGATACAGGCTGCTATGTAAGCAAAATTGTCTTTTTTTATAGATGGCCACCACTAGTATTGCTGCAGCTTCGCCGGCGCTCTCTGTTGACCAGGATGTCCAGCCAATTTAGAGTCATGAGCCCATGCTAGTAGTTTCTTCCAGAGGTTGTTAGGCACAATAGTCTTGCCCGAGAGCACTGGGTGAGTAGCAGAAAGAATGACTTTCTCTGGGTCAATGATATGTTGTGAAGCTTCAGGTACATCTTCAGATATAAAGGAGCGAGATAGGGCATCTGCTCTGATGTTTTTATCTCCAGGTCGGTATTTCAAGATGAAATCAAACCTATTAAAGAACAGGGACCATCTCGCCTGTCTATGGTTGAGGTGTTGGGCACGGCGAAGACATTCTAGGTTTTTATGATCAGTAAAAACCGTGATTTGATGTTCAGCGCCTTCAAGCCACGGACACCACTCCTCGAACGCCATCTTTATTGCCAGTAGCTCTTTATCTCCAATGCCGTAATTTCTTTCTTCCAGCATGAAGCGTCTGGAGAAAAAGGAACATGGACGTAGGATATTGGAGTCACTGATTTGACTTAGCACAGCCCCTACACCAACATCTGAGGCATCAACCTCCACAATGAAGGGGCGTGCAGGATCCGGATGATGGAGACATGGCTTAGTAGAGAAAGCATCCTTCAGCTTTTGAAATGCAGTGACAGCCTCTACAGACCAATTGGCAACATTGGCACCTTTCTTTGTCAGAGCTGTTAATGGCACAGTTAATGAGGAGTAATTCTTAATGAAGGTTCTGTAGTAATTGGTGAATCCCAGAAATGGTCTAAGAGCCTTTAGACCAGTGGGTTGAGTCCATTTCTGAATGCTCTCAAGCTTTTGAGGTTTCATCTGGAACCCTTTGTTAGACACTATGTAACCTATGAAAAGAACAGATTCCTTGTGGAATTCGCATTTGGACAGCTTTGCATATAGACAATTCTCCTTCAGTCTCTGTAAAACCTTCTTGACATCTTCCTTGTGGGTAGTCAGGTCTTGAGAGAATATCAGGATGTTGTCAAGGTATACAATGACACATTGGTAGAGTAGGTCACACAGGATGTCATTCATCATGTTTTGGAAGACTGCCGGGGCGTTGCACAAGCCGAAGGGCATCACTAAATGATGTCTTCCATGCGTCACCTGAACGAATACGAACAAGGTTATATGCTCCTTTAAGATCAAGCTTGGAGAATATCTTGGCTCCCTGTAGTCTGTCAAATAGCTCTGAGATGAGTGGTAAGGGATAGTGGTCTTTGACCGTGATCTCATTTAAACCATGATAATCAATGCATGGACGTAAGATTCCGTCCTTCTTCCCCAAAAGAAGAAGCCTGCCCTGTTATGGTCTGAGGAGTGGACCCTTTGTCCGATGATGACTGATTAGGCCACCGTCGGTAGGCGAGGCCAATCCTCGGGGTTGTAGGTAGGAATGAAGAAGATCTGGACGCAGGCGCCTCCTGCAGGTCATGTAATCCAGATGCTGGCACCTCCAGCAGGTCGAGAAGTTAACCCCAAGGACCTCTTCACACGTACAGTCCAGTGGTCGAGAGCCAGAGCAATCCGCAGCTAGTCCAGGTGTCGAGAGCCAGAGACGTCCGCAGCTAGTCCAGGTGTCGAGAGCCAGAGATATCCGCAGCCAGTCCAGGGGTCGAGAGCCAGAGATATCCGCAGCCAGTCCAGGGGTCGAGAGTCAGAGAGAAATCCGCAGCCAGTCCAGGAGTCGAGAGCCAGAGAGAAACGTCAGCCGAACCAGGAATCAGAACAGAAAGGCAAAACAGGAACCAGGAGCAAACTAACCCAGGAGCCAAGAAGTCAAGGCAAGGTCTGAGGGCTCAGACCTTGCTTAAATAGTCCCAGCCAATCAGGAGCAGCAGGAAGGAACTCACTCACATCCTGTGAGTGTCCCTTTAATTCTAAGCTAGAGCCGCCCGCGCGGCCCTAGCAGCAGTCAGGGGGCGGAGCTGAGCCGTGCGAGGAAGGAAGCCGCGGCCATTTTGAAGCAGAAGCGGCAGCTGCCGCTGAAGAGTCCCACAAGGTCCGCTAGTGTCGGCGCTCCGTCTGGCCCCTGAGGACAGTGGTAGGTCCCGGTCGTGGCTTGCCGTGGCCGGTATTTATAACAGTACCCCCTCCTTTAGGCCTCCCCCTAGAAGGCCTGGGTTTCTCCGGGTGATCGTTATGAAAATTCTTGAGAAGATCCTTGTCCAGGATATTAGTAGCAGGTTCCCAGGAGTTCTCCTCTGGCTCAAATCCTTCCCATGCTAGAAGATACTCCAATCTGCGGCCCCGTCTCCGAACATCGAGGACCTCCCAGACTTGATACGTCGTATCTTCCTCCAGCTGAATGTGTGGTGATACAGGAACCTTCCGAGATGGCCAGTTGAGGAGCAAAGGTTTCAACAGGGATACATGAAAAACCTTGTGGATGCGAAGGGAAGCAGGTAAGCATAGTTGGTAAGTTACAGGACCTATCTGTTTAGTCACAGGAAAAGGACCGATATACCGGGGAGCCAGTCGCATAGATGGGGCCCTCAAACGAATATTTCTGGTGCTAAGCCACACCATATCACCAGGATGAAATTGAGGTGCCGGTTTCCGATTTCTATCCGCAAACTTCTTAGCCGTTTGTGCGGCTTTACAGAGCATGTGACGAGTGTGTACCCATAATTGCTTGAACTGAGTAGCGGTAAGCTGAGCCGCCGGAGAGGGCACTGCCAGGGGAAGAGGCACCGGTGGCGTAGGTGGATAGCCAAAAACAACTTGAAAAGGGGAGGATCCAGTAGATGTGCATGTGTGATAGTTATGAGAAAACTCTGCCCACAGCAACAACGCAGCCCAGTCATCCTGTCGTGCATTAACATAGGATCGTAGAAACTGAGAGAATGGTTGGTACGCTCCACCTGTCCATTGGCTTGCGGATGGAAGGCGGTAGTGAAATCCAATGCAATATGAAATTTGGCACAAAGACTCCACCAGTACCGAGCGGTGAATTGTGAACCTCGATCAGAGGTAATGTGCAGCGGTAGACCATGAAGCAGGAATATATGGGACATAAACAGTTGAGCCAAACGAGAGGCAGAGGGGAGGGCGGGCAGGGGCGTAAAATGAGACATTTTAGAGAAACGATCAATCACCACCCAGATAACCGTACGTCCTTCAGAAACAGGTAAATCCACTACAAAATCGGTGGAGATATGAGTCCAAGGTTTGGTTGGTGCTGGCAAAGGTTGTAGTAGTTCCCACGGCCTCCCCACAGGAGTTTTATGTCGAGCACAAACGGGACAGGAATCTACATATGCTCGAATATCTTTGCACATCCCCGGCCACCAATAGAATCGTTGAAGGAGATCCAGGTTTCTCTTACGTCCAGGATGTCCAGCGAATTGGGAGTCATGTTCCCATTTCAGTACCCTGTTGCGGAGTCTACTGGGAACCACGGTTTTCCCCATCGGAACAGAGAAGGTAGCTGCAAGGAAGATATGGGCTGGGTCGATTATATTCTGCAAGGTCTCCTCTCCATCCTCACAGACGAATGAACGGGATAAAGCATCCGCCTTGATATTCTTGCTTGCTGGTCGATACCGGAGTTCAAAATCAAAGCGAGAAAAAAATAATGCTCAGAGAGCTTGTCGAGGGTTAAGACGTTGGGCTTGTTGTAGGTAGATCAGGTTCTTATGATCAGTAAAGATAGTGATCTTGTGTTGGGCCCCCTCCAGCCATTGTCGCCATTCTTCCAACGCAAGTTTAATGGCCAATAGTTCTTTGTCGCCGATGGCATAGTTGCGCTCGGTAGAGGAAAATTTTCTTAAAAAATACGAACAGGGATGAGATGTTCCTTTGGCATCAGTCTGACTTAATACCGCTCCTACTCCCTCGGTGGATGCATCGACTTCCACCGTAAATGAGCAACTTGGGTCAGGATGACGAAGACAAGGCTGTTGTAAAAAGGAATCCTTAAGAGCCTGGAAAGCTTCCTCTGCAGCCGTGGGCCAATTAATGACATTAGCTCCTTTACGTGTGAGTGCGGTCAGTGGTGCGGATAATTTAGAAAAGTCCTTAATGAAATGTCTGTAGTAATTGGCAAAACCAAGAAACCTCTGTAAAGCCTTAAGCCTCTTCGGTTGAGCCCATTCTTGTATGCTTTTTACTTTAGTAGGGTCCATTTGGAAACCTCGTTTAGAAATTATGTAACCCAAGAACGGCAAAGATTCTGTTTCAAAAACACATTTCTCTAGTTTAGCATACAATCGATGGTCCCTGAGTCTTTGTAGTACTTGTACCACGTGTTGACGATGAGTTAGTAGGTCCTTAGAAAAAATCAAAATGTCATCAAGATATACAACAACGCAAGTATATAACAGGTCTCTAAAGATTTCATTGATAAAATTTTGAAAAACCGCGGGAGCATTAGTTAGGCCAAACGGCATTACCAAATACTTATAATGTCCGTCTCTGGTGTTGAAAGCAGTCTTCCATTCATCCCCTTCTTGAATTCGTACCAAATTGTATGCACCACGGAGATCCAGCTTTGAAAAAATTTGAGCTCCTTGCAGACGATCAAACAATTCCGCAATAAGAGGCAAGGGATACCGATCCTTGATAGTAATAGCATTGAGTCCTCTGTAGTCGATGCAAGGGCGTAAGGTCCCGTCCTTTTTTTTCACAAAAAAAAATCCAGCCCCCGCGGGCGAAGTAGATCGCCGGATAAATCCTTTTTGCAGATTGTCCTGAATATATTCAGTCATAGCTCGAGTTTCGGCAGCAGACAAAGGGTAAACTTGCCCACGCGGGGGTGTGGAACCAGGAATCAACTTGATAGCACAGTCGAACGCCCGATGAGGAGGCAAGGCATCAGTCGCTTTCTTAGAGAATACATCTGCAAATTGTTTATAGGAAGGGGGTAGTTCCCCCACAATTGAGGCACAGATATAATTGGAAGCGGAACTGGAGTCCTTCAAACAGGTCTCAGAACATTCGGGACCCCACTGTATCAGCTGTAAGGAAGTCCAATCAAATTGGGGGTTATGGCTTTGCAACCAAGGTATGCCCAATACCACAGGATGAATGGCTTTTTCGAGGACATAGAAAGTAATTTGTTCAGAATGGTCCGGTGCAATAAAACAATTCAGGGGTTCCGTATGATGCGTGATTCTGCCTGGTAAAGGTTCCCCGTGGATGGAAGAAATGACTAGAGGTTGCTGACAAAGTCGAACTGGGATGTGGAGCTTATCCACCAGTTTTTGCAAAATGAAATCTCCTCCGGCTCCTGAATCCACTAGCGCCAAGGTGGTGAATTCACGTCCGTTCATATGAAGAGTTACTGGTAGAGTGAGTGGGGGTTGTGGAGAAGACAGGCCCAGGGAAACGTCCCCCAAAGTCCCTAGGCTTTGAAGTTTCCCGGATGAATAGGGCAGTTAGCTAAACGATGTCCGGAACCTCCACAGTACAAGCAAAGCCCCGATCTGCGCCGTCTCAAGCGTTCCTCCGGAGTCAGTGGGCCTCTTCCGAGCTGCATGGGTTCGTCCCTGGGACCCTCACTGGGAGGGGTTTCTTGAGGCGTAGTAGTGGCGGGTGGAGGGACCTGAGAAAAAGTAAACCGTCTCCTCCAGTTAACACCCTCTCGTGCTCTTTCTTGTAATCTACGGTCGATCCTGGTGGCCAATTCGATGGTGCCATTTAAGGAAGAGGGAAGTTCTCGAGCAGCCAGCTCGTCTTTAATTTTGGCAGTAAGTCCTTCGAGATATATGGTCCGAAGAACACTCTCTTCCCAATGGAGTTCATTGGCCAGAGTGCGGAAATCAATGTTGTAATCCGTGAGAGAACATCCTCCTTGATGGAGATGGAGTAAATCCGTGGCAGCAGCGGCTTGTTTTCCGGGTTCTTCGAAAGTAGTGTGGAACAGTTCAATAAACTGAGAGTAGTTCTGCAAAACCGGGTCCGACCGTTGCCATAAAGGAGAGGCCCAAGTGGGGGCTTTGCCTTCCAACAGGGACAGAATGTAAGTGGTTTTGGTGACGTCATCTGGAAAGAAGGGTGATTGTAATCGGAAATGCATCGTGCATTGATCCAAAAATCCCAGGCAGAGACGGGGATCTCCGGCGTATCGTGGTGGTGCTGGAAGTGGAAGAACTGGACGGAGGCTGCTTGACGTTGGAAGTGGAGCAGGTGCGACCGGTGGAGCTGTGGCTGATATACTTGGCTGGCTGGCTACCACCGCATCTAGCCGAGGGTTGAGCCACTCCATGGAGGCGGCCATGGATTCGAGCATACTCTGTTGCTCCATGATTTTCTGAGCCAGACCGGGAATGGCTCGCAGAGCAGAGGCCTCTGCCGGGTCCATGGCCTTGACTTACTGTTATGGTCTGAGGAGTGGACCCTTTGTCCGATGATGACTGATTAGGCCACCGTCGGTAGGCGAGGCCGATCCTCGGGGTTGTAGGTAGGAATGAAGAAGATCTGGACGCAGGCGCCTCCTGCAGGTCGTGTAATCCAGATGCTGGCACCTCCAGCAGGTCGAGAAGTTAACCCCAAGGACCTCTTCACACGTACAGTCCAGTGGTCGAGAGCCAGAGCAATCCGCAGCTAGTCCAGGTGTCGAGAGCCAGAGATGTCCGCAACCAGTCCAGGGGTCGAGAGCCAGAGATATCCGCAGCCAGTCCAGGGGTTGAGAGTCAGAGAGAAATCCGCAAGCCAGTCCAGGAGTCGAGAGCCAGAGAGAAACGTCAGCCGAACCAGGAATCAGAACAGAAAGGCAAAACAGGAACCAGGAGCAAACTAACCCAGGAGCCAAGAAGTCAAGGCAAGGTCTGAGGGCTCAGACCTTGCTTAAATAGTCCCAGCCAATCAGGAGCAGCAGGAAGGAACTCACTCACATCCTGTGAGTGTTCCTTTAATTCTAAGCTAGAGCCGCCCACGCAGCCCTAGCAGCAGTCAGGGGGCAGAGCTGAGCCGCGCGAGGAAGGAAGCCGCGGCGATTTTGAAGCAGAAGCGGCAGCTGCCACTGAAGAGTCCCACGAGGTCCGCTAGTGTCGGCGCTCTGTCTGGCACCTGAGGACAGTGGTAGGTCCCGGTCGCGGCTTGCCGTGGCCGGTATTTATAACATGCCCCAGCAGGAGACTTGGATAGCCTTATGAAACCATTTTGAAGATTTTCTTCATTGTATTCAGACATCGCTTTATTTTCTACCACAGACAGGGGGTAGACCCTTCCCTTGGGTGGTTCAGTATTCGGTTTCAAGTTGATAGCACAGTCGTAGGATCTGTGTGGAGGTAGTACATCAGGACCTTCTTTAGAAAATACGTCTTGAAAAGATACGTATTGAGGCGGCAGCCCAAGCAACAACGGGGTCGTTCCTTCAGAGAGACTTCCTTCAGGCACTTGCCATGACACTCTGGACCCCAACGTGAAAGCTCCAGAGTAGCCCAGTTGAATTGAGGCATGTGCTTTTGCAGGCACGGTAACACAGGCACCTAGGGGGTGCATAGCCTTCTCTAGCACAAAGAAGGAAATGGTCTCTGTATGAAGAGTGCCTGTCCTTAAAGTTACTGGTTCAGTAAGTAGGATTACTTCACCCGGTAAAGGCTCTCCATGGATAGAGGATAGTAGTACTGGAGACGTCATGGTAGTGGTGGGGATCCACAGATGTTCCACTAGACGTTTTAGTATAAAGTTTCCTCCTGCCTTGGAGTCCACTAGGGCAAGAGTCTGATATTCAAGTGGTCCGCATATCAAGGAGACTGGAAAAGAAAGTGGAGGAGAGGGTGCAGTTAGACCTAAGAAGAGTCCTCCTACAGGACTTAGGTCTGCTAGTTTCCTGGACAGATTGCGCATGTTTGTACTGCATGACCAGCTTGTCCACAATACATGCAGAGGCCCAATCTTTTTTGTGTTCTTCTCTCTTTAGAAGTCAGGTGACTGCGGCCTAGTCGCATCGTTCTTCCTCGCCAGTAACAGGATTAGACTGAATAGGCTTAGATATGGTCTTGACTCTGATCTCTCTCTGGCTAGGTCTCCTTGAACTCTTGACCTCTTGAACGTTATCCCGAAGTCGGTGATCAATCCTTGTGGACAACTTTATCAGGTCCTCCAAGGTCTCAGCCATTTCTTGAGCCGCCAGTTCGTCTTTTAGCCGGGAGTTCAGACCTTCAAAGAAAGTGTCTTCAGGCATCTCGAGTCCCAATTTAACTCTGAAGCCAAAGTCTTGAATTCTATGGCGAAGTCAGGTAAAGGTTTATTACCTTACTTCCGATGAACCAGTGTAGATGCTGTTGTTGTGTACCAGGCAGGGTCATCAAATACAGATTTGAACTGTTCCAAAAACCCGGTAAGATCCTTCAGGATGGAATCATCATGCTCCCACAGTGGAGAAGCGCAAGTCAGTGCTCTTCCGTCCAGAGAAGACAGGATATATGTGGACCTGGCATTCGCTGTAGAAAAATGGTTAGGTTGCAGGGCAAAATGCATGCAGCATTGGTTGATGAATCCTCTACATCTCCAAGCTTCCCCTGAGAAGCGAGTAGGAGCGTAGAGGGGCACAACAGTCTTAACCGTCACTTCTGGCAGTGTTTCTTCTTTACCTGTGGTAGTAGAGGCGTTCATCTGTGAGTGCAGTAGATTAAAGGCCACAGTCAAGCTATCCAGCGAGTTCTGTTGTTCGGAGATTCGTTGGGCCAGGCCTGAAATGGCCTGCAACGCGGTGAGCTGAGCCGAATCCATGGAGTTAACAATCTGTTATGGTTTTGAGGTGTTTGGTGGATTCTTAGGTGCTGCAGTGATGGCCACTCCCTCGGGGAAGAGCCCCGCGGGGAACTGCAGTACCAGGCTAGACTCAGATGCACAAACACAGAGATAGTTTTTATTGTACAGCTTGTAGAGTTCACCAGAGGTGGCAGTGAGTAGATTCCTGCAGCAGCAGTCTTGCTGCTGCAGGAATATATTCAGGACCGAATATATTCAGGACAATCTGCAAAAAGGATTTATCCGGCGATCTACTTCGCCCGCGGGGGCTGGATTTTTTTTTGTGGAAAAAAGGGACGGGACCTTACGCCCTTGCATCGACTACAGAGGACTCAATGCTATTACTATCAAGGATCGGTATCCCTTGCCTCTTATTGCGGAATTGTTTGATTGTCTGCAAGGAGCTCAAATTTTTTCGAAGCTGGATCTCCGTGGTGCATACAATTTATATTATTTTTATTTATTTTTAATTTTTATATACCGGAATTCCTGTATACAATACAAATCAGTCTGGTTTATTTATTTATTTATTTATTTATTTAAGGGTTTTTTATATACCGAGGCACGTTTGCAAAACATCACCTCGGTTCACAATGTAACATAACTTAGCAACTAGCTTTACAATAAAAACATTAACAGGGAGAGGGTTAACAAGGAAACGGGTTAACAAGAGGGTTTACATGAAAGAGGGTTAACAAGGAGGGTTTACATGAAACGAAAAGATTGCCCTGGTCTGGGAGGTCAGACCGGGGTTTTTTTTACAAAGAACATTGAACAATAACATATAATACATTCATAACATGAACATTTTTTTTACAAAGAACATTGAACAATAACAATAAATCCTTAAATATTTTCATAAATTAACTTAAAATTAGGCCAATTAGCATGTTGAACTTAAATTAAACATAAGATTAAATTGAAATTTAATTTTGCATAAAATTGCATATTATTAACTGTAATACAGAGTATTCCCAAGTTCAATCAGGATAAGGTGCTTAGTTACATTCTGGAGATTGGAACGCTTGCCTGAAGAGCCAGGTTTTTAACTTTTTTTTGAACTCTGGTAGACTGGGTTCGAGGCGTAGGTCTGGGGGGAGAGCGTTCCAATGGTGTGGTCCTGCAGTTGAGAGTGCTCTTTTTCTTAGTAATGATGTTGCTGGAGGGGCGAACAGTGTGCCTTTGTAAGCGCTTCTGATGGGTCTGGAGGATAGATGTGGACGAAGTTGAGTTTGGAGTGATATAGGTGCGATGTTGTGTATTGATTTATGAATAATGGTGAGGGTTTTAAAAAGGATTCTCTGTTTGATGGGTAGCCAGTGGAGGTTGCTCAGAATGGGGGAAATATGTTCTCTTTTATTGGTGTTTGTTAGGATTCTGGCAGCGGCATTTTGTACCATCTGTAGAGGCTTGATACTGTTGGCGGGGAGGCCAAGTAGAATTGCATTGCAGTAGTCAAGTTTTGAGAAAATAATGGATTGTAGGACGAGGCGAAAGTCATTGAAGTGAAGGAGTGTTTTTAACTTTTTGAGGACTTGTAGTTTATAGAAACAGTCCTTGGTGGTGGTATTTATAAATTTTTTTAAGTTAAGTTGATTGTCAAGCCATGCTCCTAGATCCCTGACGTTTGAGGAGAGATAAATGTTTAATGAGGAGGGTTGCGAAAGGCTGGGTGAGTAGATACGTGGGTCTTGTGAGATAAGTAGCATCTCTGTTTTGCTGGAGTTTAAAATCAAGTTAAGGTTGGAGAGGAGTTGTTTAATTGGTTGTAAACAATCCTCCCAGAAGGAGCAGGATTTTTGAATAGATTCTGTGATGGGTATGAGGATCTGGATATCGTCTGCATAGAGGTAGTGCGTAAGCTTGAGATTTGATAGCATATGGCAGAGGGGGAGGAGGTAAATGTTGAACAGGGTGGGTGAGAGAGATGAACCTTGTGGTACGCCTTGGTCTGATAGGATGGGTTCAGATTCCTTATTGTTTATTCTGACCTTGTAGAACCTGTTTGATAGGAACGATTTAAACCAACTGAGAGCAGTGCCTTTAATTCCTATGTTTGATAGTTGGTCTAAGAGTTGTGAGTGGTTTACCGTGTCGAAAGCTGAGGATAAATCTAGAAGAACCAGTAGGTATGATTGTTTTTTCTTCAGATTCAGAAGTAAGGTATCCATGAGAGAAAGCAGTAGGGACTCTGTGCTTAATGATTTCCGAAAACCATATTGTGCAGGAGAGAGAATGTTGTGTTCCTCGAGATATTCGGAAAGTTGTTTATTGACAGCTTTTTCCATCAGTTTGGAAATCAATGGTAAGTTCGCAATGGGTCTGAAGTTTGCTGGGTCAGTGGGTGATGCGTTTGGTTTTTTCAGTAGTGGTTTAAGAATTGCTAGTTTTAACTGATTGGGTACCGTACCTTGGGCTAAGGAGTTTGGTACGAATTCAAGAAGGGGATGAATGGAAGACTGCTTTCAACACCAGAGACGGCTGAGAAGACCTGTCCCACAATGGTGGTATAGGGAGCTCCGATGCAGATTTCCAATCAGGAGCTGTAGGTGAGACACACTGGTAGATGTTAGATTACTCACACTCTTGTAGCTGTAATGGTGGAATTCCCAGCAGGTAGAAGTAATGGTAGCAGGCACCAAGGTAGACAACTCGGGGCCCTCGAGGAGCGAGTACCTGGATACTGGATAGGCACCTGGAAAGAAGCATAGGGCTCCCGAGGAGCAGGTACCCAAGTTAGTAGAATCCCGGAGGGTAGCGAGAGCTTCCAGCAGCAGCAAGAAGCAGCAGAGCAGCTTAGACCAGACGAATCCAATCCTTGCTAACTCAGTCAGTCAGCAAATGGGCAGGCTAAATACCAGGATGTTGTGATGTCACTCGAGGGGGACACCCCCGAGGTTCGCACCAACGTTGGAATAAAGATGTGGGTAGAGTGCGTGCGTACACCCTAGGAGGCCCTCGGGTGAATCATGGTGGAATGACTTGCCATAGCTGTTCTGGGGATGCCGGGGAGTGCGGCAAGCAGATGCGGCGGTCGCCATTTTCCCGAGGCTGATGGAGAAAGTGAATATTGAGGTGAGGCATGTGGGACGAAGCCGTCTGAGTCCGACGGACGCAACAGGAGCAGGCTCGGCGCGCGCAAGGTGCACAATTGTGCACCCCCTTGCTCACGCTGACCCCGGATTTTTTAACATGTGTGCGCCTGCGTGCGCATGTTATAAAATCGGGTGTACATGTGCGCGCGCTGGGTAGCGTGCGCACATGTACGCCTGCACGCACCTTTTAAAATCTACCCCACTTTCAATATATATACTTTGTGAGTTTTTTTTCTTCACAGTCACTGAACCTTTCTTTCAGCCTCACAGAACATGCCCTACTCTAATACTTTCTGGTATATCATTGGCACTAACTATAGAGAAAGCGTTTACAAAAAGCCTGCAAAGGGATCAGCCAATCATTAGATAATCAAGAGGTAAAAAGGGCACTGAGGGAAGACAAGACCATAGCAGAAAGATTAAATTAATTCTTTGTTTTGGTCTTTAGTGAGCAAGATGTCAGGCAAATAATTCGGAGGAACTGAAACAAAGCTTAATGAACCTGGATTATCTAATAGAACAAATTGACAAACTAAAGAATAGCAAATCACCTAGACCAGATGGTATACATCCCAGACTGCTGAAAGAACAGGAAAATGAAATTACTGACCTACTATTAGTAATCTATAAACTATAGAGCGACCAACAAAACACCACTTTTTAAAAAGAATTCCAGAGTTAATCAAGGAAACTACAGACCAGTGAACTTGATGTCAGTACCAGAAAAAATGGTAGAAACTATCATAAAGAACACATTTACTGAACATATGATAGACTTAGTTTAATGGGACAAATCCAACATGGATTTAGCTAAGGGAAGTCTTGCTTCACCAATCTACAAATGTTTTTGAAGGCATGATTAATGGTGAGCAAGTTGATATAGTGAATCTGGATTTTCAGGAAACGATTGACAAAATACCTCATGAGAGACTCTTGAGGAAATTAAATAGTCATGAGATAGGAAACAATGTTCTATTGTTTCCTTCCACAAACTTCCACAAACTTCCACAAGTTTGCTAGTTTTTGCTCTGTTTCTGAGCTTATGTTAAACACTGTTCCTTGTAAAGGCTTTGCCTATATATCCATTGTTGTAAGTTATCTGTAAACCGGCACGATGTGCAAACGGTTGCCGGTATATAAAATTAAATAAATAAATAATAAATAAATAAATAATTGTGGAATGAGAATTAGTTAAAAGACAAAAAATAGAAAGTAGGGCTCAATGTCAATTTTTTCTTCTCCAATCTAATCTTCCCTAACCTCTTTAACCTTTTCTCATAAGGGAGCCATTCCACCCCCTTTATCATTTTGATCATCCTTTTCTATACCTTTTCCAGTACAACTATATCTTTTTTGCGATGTGATGACCAGAATTGCATATAAGACTCTAGGTGTGATCTCACCATGGAGCAATACAGAGATATTATGATATTCCCTGTTTTATTCTCCATTCCTTTCCTATTAATTCCTAACATTGTTTACTTTTTGTATGGATTCCGCACATTGAGCCGAGGATTTCAAAGATTTATCCCATATGATAACCAGGTCTTTTATTGCGTGGTAACTCCTAATGTGGAACCTTACATTGTATAACTACAGTATGGGTTACTTTTCCCCATGTGCATCACTTTGCACTCATCCATATTAATTTTCATTTTTTCACAATCCACATGTGATTTATCAACACAGAATAAGACAGAGTGAGTGGAAGGAGTAGCCTAGTGGTTAGAGCAGTGGGCTATGAACCAGGAGACCAGCGTTCGAGTTGCTGTTGCTCCTTGTGACCTTGGGAAAGTCACTTTACATTGCCTCAGGTACAAACGTGCAGGGTTATTTTCTAAGGGCTTATTGCACGCCGCAGTAACAGGGCTTCTCGCAGTGTGCAAATGCAAATTTTTAATTAAGTATTCAAGGGGCGGAGTTGGGGGTGGGACAAATGTAAAGTAGGGAGGACTTACCGTGATCCGTGAAAGGGCTGCGCTCTTATCGCGGCTCATAACGCATCCAATAACTACATCTTTTCCAATTGCGTTAGACTGTATCACTGCATAGCGCACCCTGAAGTATTATCGCGGTGCATGAAAAAAACTTTAAACAATCCACACACACCTACTAAGCCATTCAGGACCAATAAAAAAGGGTTGTTCTTAGTAGATCAATGTTCCCTACAACATCTACAAAGTCCCAAGTGCACTTGGCAACCGCACTTCATGGTTGAGCAGGCCCCGCCACAGACCACCAGGATGTGGGTGAGGGACAACCAGGACCCAGGGCAAGGCCCCTTGCAAGACATGCGGAAAGTAGTGACACCGCTGTTAAGGGCTCTGGCGCGATGTCACCGCAGGTACAGGGAGCGGATCTTTCTTCCACGTATGTCATTGCTGGTTTTGCCAGAAGATGTTGTGATTACCAGGTATCATCTCAGCTCTTGTGCTATCCTGTAATTATATGAAGACATACGAGGTGGTCTTGACCCTTGAACCAGAAGGTCCCGTGCTGTCCCCGGCCTCACCAAACTCTTGGCTGCCCTGCATTTTCACGGCAAGTGGCTCCTTCCCAATCCACAGTAGCTGTTGTGGGTGGAATGTCCCAAAGCACTTTTTACGATGTCTGGACCAGGTCATTGAAGCTGTTATAGGTCGCATGCCCTCGATATATAAACTTTTCCTCACAACAGGCAGGACTTGATGGACTTGAAGTGCGGTTTCTATGCTTTTGCCCACTTTTCTAATGTCTTTGGAGCTATTGACTGCACTCATGTGGCTATCATTCTTACCCCGTCAGAGGGAGGGAGACATACCGCAACAGAAAGCTCTTCCCACTCCCTCAACGTGCAAGTGGTCCTTGATGCGAGAATGCAGATCTTCGCTGTGATGGCCAGGTTCCCGGGAGCAGTGCATGATTCCTTTATACTCAGGCAATCTGTTCTGTTTCACAATTTTGAGACCGGCCTGTATGGTGATGGTTGGCTTGTAGATAAGGGACACTTTTCCATATATGTTCCATCTCTGTTATGTGTATTTCTGTAATGCCACCCAAATGGGATGCTTACACCTGTCAGGCTACAGTAAAATGCATCCATCACACCAGGCCTCAAACTTCATAATGCAACCTTTAGTGGCAGAATGGTTGTTGCTCCCAAACTGTTGCTATGGGCTGCTAACGTGCAGTTTCACACCAGCCACAGAATGGACAATATGAAGGGGCTCTATGTTGCATGATTTGCTTACTTCACTTCACTAGTTGGCAACCTCCACGTATCAATTCTAGCAAGGATTACTGCCATTGTCAACGGTGAATATTTCACTGTGATGTAAGGTGTGCGCAGTTCCAGAGGTGTACCTGAGGTCATGAGGTTTATGATCCTTCTCACAGCTTTGGATCACTAACATTCAGTTGTGCACATTCAGGGGCTGCCTGGTTATCCATGTATGTAATTGTGAATCGTAAACTTACATAAAACGTAATCCTGAGCAGATATGTCCCTGAACAGTGACAGGAGTAATTCATGCATATGCTCTTACCAGAGGTATTGAAACATGAACGATAGTGAGGTCTGTTAACAGCCACATATATACCGGTGACATTAGTGTGGTTGGTTAGGAGGGCTAGTCATGCAATACCTCCAAATAGCAGCCCACCTGCTGTAGCCAAAAGCAAACATGTAGTACCCAGAATCAGGTGTTAAGAAACAAGAATGGGCTTGCTGATCTTATATAGTACATGAATGTAATCTACTTTGAAGTGCTGAAAAAAGTGTGAAAACCAGAATATAAATCTAAATAAATAAATAATGGTTTTGTGTTGTCTACAAATGTGCTCACTTCAAAGTCAGTATAAATATATTAATAAGCACCAGTCTCAGTACATAGAATGAAGCACTCCACTGTTTACCCTTCTCCACTGATAAAAATTAACATTTAGTTCTACTCTGTTTCCTATCATTTAACCAGTTTGCAATCCTCATTATGAAATTGCCTCCTATCCCATGACTTTTTAATTTTCTCAGGTGTCTCTCACAGGACACTTTGTAAAAATGCCTTCTGAAAATGCAAATATACTATACATATATCGGCTTCTCATTATCCACATATTTATTAACCTCTTCAAAAAATTTAGCTTGTATAAATAAATGCATGTTGGTTGTGCCTCATTAAACCATGTCTTTATACTTGTTCTATGATTTTGTTCTTAGAATAGTTTTCATGGTATTTCCTGGCACTGAAATCAAACTCACTGATCTCTAGTTTCCCAGACCACACCTGGAACCCTTTCTAAAGAATGGGGGTTACATTGGCTACCTTCTAGTCTTTAAATACAATGGACAATTTTAACGATAGGTTACAAATTACTAATAATAGACCTGCAATTAAATTTTTAAGTTTGTTCAGAATTCTGAGGTATATATCATCATCATATGTATTTATTTATTTATTTCCAGGCTTTCTTAGACCACACACTCAGAAAATTACTGGTCAGAGCAGTTCATAACCTCATGACACAAACATAAAGTGATAAAAACAATGGGGTAGATTTTAATAGAAGCGCATTGGTGTACATGTGCACGAGCTACCCGGCGCGCAAGTTATAAAATCGGGGGTTGGTACACGCAAGGGGGTGCACAATTGTGCACCTTGCGCATGCCGAGCTGCACTGCCTTCCCCCGTTCCCTCCCACCCCACCTTCCCTTCCCTTCCTCTACCTCCCCCACCCTTTCCCCCCTACCTTTTTCTTTTTTTTTCCTTTTAATTCTAAACTTACTTCAGCCCAAGTTGCGTGCGCTTGCCAACTGCCATCACGCAATCCCCAGCACAGCGGCAAATGGCCGCTGTATCGGAGGCCTCTGGCCCTGCCTTGCCCCCAGACCTCCCCGCCCCTTTTTGAAAGCCCTGGGACTTAGACGCATCCTGGGGCTTTACGCGCATCATCGGGCCTTTTTAAAATAGGCCCGGCGCACGTAATGTTTTGAAAATCCAGCCCATTATGTAATAAGATAATATTATTAAAAAAAAAAATTAGGCGCGCTAACAAATCCACCAATCCTGTTGTTCATTTTCTTTCTGAATTACTGAATTTATATTCTGCTTTTTCAGACCCTTCAAAGCAGATTACATTCAGGTACTGTATGCATATTATCTGTGAATATCATCTGATCTGGGCAATTTGCTATTCTGTAGTTTGTCAATCTGCTGTTTTACATCTTCCAGCTTCACCCTGACTTTTGAATCATCACCCTTGAATACAGTTCCCAAAATAGGTATCACCCCAGTAAACTTGATTAAAAACAAGGACTCTAGAGAGGCTATCAGAGAGATTAACCTATCTTGCTCCGGTGAGAATTGAATTATTCCTGTGAAGTTTTTTCTTGCTCAGTGAGATCGGGACGCCGGGCACTCACCCGATGTCAGAGGGAGGCACCGGAAGAACTGAGATAAAAGTGCGCATACCCGTGAGATCTCCAGAGGCTATCAGAGAGATTAACCTATCTTGCTCCGGTGAGAATTGAATTATTCCTGTGAAGTTTTTTCTTGCTCAGTGAGATCGGGACGCCGGGCACTCACCCGATGTCAGAGGGAGGCGCCGGAAGAGCTGAGATAAAAGAGCGCACTCTCCCGGTGCGTTGCCGAAGCCGCACGCGCCCACTTTGCCCGACTTAGCCTGACTTAGCTATTATATCCGTAACTTTATCTCTGAAATAGGAATAATAAAGCGTCATAGGTTGGAACTATTCAATTTGTTTTCCTAAACTATCATGCCTGCGAAGAGGAAAGGGAAAATACGGGTATTCCCCCCTGAACCCGTTCCCTCGACTTCAACACAGTTGGAAATTCACAAGTTCCTGACACAGCTGGGTAAGCAGGGAGCTGAAGAATCTGTTGGAACACCACGCGTGGGAGAAGCGAGGTGCTCCCAAGATGAGGCGTCCCTGAGTCCTGATAGTAGACCGCCTCTAGCCCAACGCACTAGCGAGGATCAGACAGCTCAGTCGCCTATCCTTGGAACGGAGGTGGCGTCAGGACAGGAGGGTGCCTTTTCCTCGTCTATAGAAGATCTGGTGCAGATGACATCTAGGCCTGAAAAGGTAACACTCGAGGCAATATGGGACGCAGTGAAAAGTTTGAGCAATGCCGTGGTTAGGTTGGAGAAAAAGATGGACACTAACTTTAGATTACCAAGGGAAATTACAATCTTTTCAAGTCCAATCTGTGGAATTATCGCAGAAAGTTAATGAGAATGAGAAAAATATTCAATCCTTGCAGAAATTAAATGTAATGGTCGTTAAAGACCAATTAGCATCTTCTCATCGTTTGGAAATTTTAGAAAATAGAGCAAGACAATTAAATGTCAGAATAACTAATTTCCCTCAGGTATTAGGAGAACTTCCCTACATTTCTCTTAAAAAATATCTTAGAGAAGTGTTGCTATATCCTGAGGAAGAGATTCCTTCAATTAATATTTGTCATTTTTTATTGAAGAAATCTCCAGTACCAACAAACTTGTCCACCTTTTTGGAAGATTCCAATTTAGATGTAATTCATCAAAATACCTTGATTGTTTCCTTTATTGTTGCTAAAGATATCACTAATTTGATGAAAAGATATTTCCAAAAATTTCCTACAGTGTTCCATGGTCAGATAGTAAAGATTTACTCTGATTTAGCCCCTATCACAAGAATTAGACGTGGAGAATTTTTGGCCTTAAGACAAAGGGTAACCTCGTTAGGATACTCCTTTTTCTTACGGTATCCCTGTAAATGTGAAGTAAAAAGAGGGGAACATCAATAAGTTTAGTATCAAACTGACCAGTTCCAACAGTTCCTGGATGCTCAAAATCCCACTGCTTCATCCCCATTGCCTATTAGTGAGCCATCTATTGGGGTGATACCTATAAGTGAGTAACTACTTCTAGGACATTTAAGTAAAATACCAGTTTGAACTATGTAAAGCTGTTAAAATAATTTGTTGTTTTCTTGTATATTCTCCTGTTCTATTTCAAAGTTCCTTCAATAGCCTCAATTTTCACAATACAGTAATTGTAAATTGAAATTGTTTTTCTTTTTGAAACTCCAGATATACAATCAGATTATTTTTTGGAAAGTATTAACTGTAATACTTTATGAGATAATATAATGAAAGTATTTTCTTTGTATATTTGGATGGAAAATTATAAATAAAGAATGAAAAAAAAACAAAAAACCAAGGACTCTGCTGTTTAACTCTCCAAGTGCTGGGACAAAATAATTATTATTGCCAACTGTCCTCCCCCAGATCCTTACAATTTCTAAATAAAGACTTTCAGTGCAAATGGAGGCAGAGTTCTAAACTTTTTTTTTTTAATGACATCACTAGAATATAAGTGATAATTAGAACACATTCAGACAGTTTACTATTGTCAAAGCTAAAATTAACAAAAACAAACATATCTTAAAGTAACAAGTTCTAAAAATTAATTTTATATTGCCATAATAAATAAAATGAATAATCACAATCCCTACTTGAAAGAAACAAAGTCCAAATGCAACTAACAAAAAAAAAAATGAAACTCTCAAAATAATTTGATTGGCAATCTTATCTTCAAATATAAAAGGTGGGGTTCTGGACTGGTGTAACAGAAGTAAAGTAAAGGAAATTAACAGGTAAGTCATAATTTCTCCTTCCATTACCTTCTGCTCCACCCGTCTTGAACCTATGGGAAATACCAAAGCCCATTCAAGGGTGGGTGGATGACTGGATGACAATCCCGCTTTTAAGACAGATGAATCAAAACTGGCATCTTGTCTAGTGAAAAGATCCAACCAATAACGTTTTGCAAATGTTCCCAAAGAAGTCCATGTTGCCGCCTTTCATGTCTCCAATGGACTTACCGAATATCTTTCAGCTCATGACGAGGCTTGCACTCATGCTGAATAGGTCTTAATCATATTAGGTACAATTTTACCTCTTCTTAATCAGCTACAAGAGCAAAAACTCTAGACACCCATAGGTTCAGGACTGGTGGAGCAGAAGGTAATGGAAGGAGAAATTATGTCTTTCTTTGTACTAATTACCACTCCTGTATCAATGCATTCATAGTCTTTTCATTGGCTGAAGAACCTTCTTGCCTTTGCGTTCTTGTGGGCTGCTCTTAGAATCATCTATGGTTCATCCCATTTTTATATTTTCTGCTTTGATAGCCAATGGCCTAGCACCTTGCCTTTTTATTTTTGTACAAAAAATCTATTTGCCATTCTCCTGACCCTCAATGTGTAATGCTGTTGCATCCATCAGTCTCTGACGGCTTCGACCCTTGTGCCTCACCTTTTTCTCTGCTCTCCCCGCTAGCCTTGGGAAGATGGGTACCGCTGCGTCTGCAAGCCGTGCTCTCCGGCATCCCCAGAATGGCTATGGCGTTGCCTCCCGCCATATTCTCCCAAGGGCCTACTAGAGTGCGCGTGTGTGCACTACCCACTGTTACACTGGTACGTGGAACCAAGGCCGGTGACCGCTTACCTTGAGTAGTTGAACTTCTTGGAACCGGAGGCTCAAAGAGTAGCGTTGGGTAGGACACCCCTGGTAGTCCAGGTAGAGCCAGCAGTGATGACCAGAACCAGAAGGAGTAGTCCAGTGGCAGGCAGCAGGTAACGCAATCCAGTAACAGTCCAGGTCAGGGCAGGCAGCGAGCAACAGAAACCAAGGCAACTTATCCAAAGGCAGGCAGCAGGCAGAGTAATCCAGTAACAGTCCAGGTCAGGGCAGGCAGCGAGCAACAGGAACCAAGGCAACTTAGCCAAAGGCAGGCAGCAGACAGAGTAATCCAGTAACAGTCCAGGTCAGGGCAGGCAGTGAGCAACAGGAACCAAGGCAACTTATCCAAAGGCAGGCAGCTGTCAGAGAAGTCCAGTAACAGTCCAGGTCAGGGCAGGCAGCGAGCAACAGGAACCAAGGCAACTTATCCAAAGGCAGGCAGAGTAATCCAAAAGGCAGTCCGGGTCAAGCAGGCAGCAAGCAGAAGGAAACACAGCAAAGAAACTCCCCAACACACTTGTGGCCGAAGCAACATGGAAGAGAAGGAGCTCCCTTAAATAGGGCAGGTTTCCCACGATGCCCAGCACTTCCGCCGGCGTCTGAAGTCAAAAGGGGGCGTGGCCAAGGTCCCAATTCGCACGGAGCCGAGCCGCGGGGAACGCCAGCGTCAGGGGGAAACGCCGACGCCATCGGGAGAGTTCCGGCACGTAGCACCCACGTCTTTATTCCAGCTATGGCGCGAACCTCGGGGGCATCCCCCTCAAGTGTCGTCACGCCATCCAGGTATATAGCCTGTACTTGTTTGCTAGGTCATTGAGTTAGCAAGGATTGGACTCGTCCGGTCTAAACTATTCTGCCATTTCCGTGCTGCCGCTGGAAGCTCTCTCTCTGCCCTTCAGGGTAATCTCTAACCTGGGTACCCGCTCCTCGGGGGCCCTCTGCTTTATTTCAGGTGCATTTCTGGGATCAGGTACTCGCTCCTCGAGGGCCTGCTCTCCCTGCCTCGGTGCCTGTAAACCATCAACTTCAGCCTGGTGGAATCGCCAACCTTACTGCTACCATCTAGTGAGTAATCTAACTCTCAGTCTGTCTCATCTACAGCATTGCCACGCTGGGAAACCTACACCGGAATCTCCCTATATCAATTTGGTGAGACGGGTTCCCTCTGCCAAGGGTCCCGGAACTGCTACCTCTGGATCACCTCACTACTGCCAAATCTGGTGGTAGACATCAGCTGTACAATAAAAGAACTAACTCTGTTTGTGCGTCCTGAGTCTAGCCCAGTACTGTGGCTCCCTACGGGGCTCCTCCTCGTGGGTGTGGTCATCTGCCACAGTACCCAAGAATCCACCCAAACACCGCTAAACCATAACAATACCACTAATAGCAGCAACAAGCAGTGGCTATTCTTTATTGATTAATAGCAGTTATTGACTTCTATGTTGCGGTCCCGGTCGCCAGGCTAGCGACCGGGTCCTTACCTTTCTGCCAACTCCCCCGGGGCTGCCGCGATCCGCCGCGCCTGGGGCCTGTAGGGCCGCATGGCAGCGTCTCCCTCCACGTGGAGACGCCGCCGAAGGCCGAGCCTGACTCCTCCCACTGCCTGGGCACGCGCGCGCGCGAGGAGGGGGCTCTTAAAGGTCCAGCACCCGGAAGTGCTGAAACGCCCCGTTCCTGACGTCAGACGCTGGCTGGCTATTTAAACCAGCGTCTGACTGCCTTACCTTGCCTTTGCAACGTGGTCGCTCCTTGAGTGGTTAGTTGCCTTGTTCCTGCTTGTTCCAGCCGTGCCTTGCTTCCAGCTCTGGTTCCTGCTTGTTCCAGCCGTGCCTTGCTTCCAGCTCTGGTTCCTGCTTGTTCCAGCCGTGCCTTGCTTCCAGCTCTGGTCCCTGCTTGTTCCAGCCGTGCCTTGCTTCCAGCTCTGGTTCCTGCTTGTTCCAGCCGTGCCTTGCTTCCAGCTTGGGTTCCAGCTTGTTCCTGCTGTGCCTTTGACTCCAGCTCCGACTTCACGATTCTCCTTGTCTTCAGCCAGCCACGACCCTCGGACTTCTTCACGATTCTCCTTGTCTTCAGCCAGCCACGACCCTCGGACTTCTTCACGCTTCTCCTTGCCTTCAGCCAGCCACGACCCTCGGACTTCTTCACGATTCTCCTTGTCTTCAGCCAGCCACGATCCTCGGACTTCTTCACGATTCTCCTTATCTTCAGCCAGCCACGACTCTCGGATTTCTTCACAATTCTCCTAAGTCCCAGCGACTCGGACCCCTACGGGCTCCTCCTGGGGGGGTCTCGGGTTTCCAGGGTGAAGACGTCATCCATCAGCTCCAGCTAAGCTCCGCCTCCCGGCTCATTACCAACTGTGGACGTCGTCCATATCAGCCGGCCCAAGGGTCCACTATTAACTTTCTTCACAACATAACAGTTTGCAAAGGCCATGGACTCGGCGGACTCCTCTCCTGTGCAGGCCATCCCTGGCATGGCTCAAAGAATCCAGCAGCAACAGCAATGCCTAGAAGTCTTGGCTGCTACGGTGGATCGTCTAGCCAGTCGCTTGGACGCCAATCCTCCACCGGTGGCACAACCTCTGCCTCCACCGGCAGCTCAAATTCCCGCGCAGACTCAGCTTCCAGCGCCTACACGTTATTCCGGGGATGCCAGATCGTGCAGGGCGTTTTTGAACCAATGCTTCATCCGTTTCACCTTATTACCGGGGCAGTTCCCGTCCGATGCCGTCAAGGTAGCTTACATTTTGTCTTTGCTCGATGGGAGGGCCATGCTGTGGGCCTCTCCCATGTGGGAGAAACAAGACGCCATGCTGCACAACTTGCAGGATTTCGTGACTCATTTCAAACAGACTTTTGACGAGCCAGCTCGTGCAGCTACCGCTACCACTGAAATCCTGCAGCTAAGACAAGGGTCCCGCTCACTAGCAGAATACGCTATTGAATTCCGTACTCTGGCAATGGAACTCGGTTGGCAGGATGACTGTTTACGGGGTATTTTCCTGGAAGGACTCGCAGGTCGTATCAAGGACGAGTTGATGGCTCGCGACCTGCCCCTCACCCTGAATGGGGTAATAGACTTAGCAGGGAGGATAGACCGACGACTGCAACAACGGACCAAGGAGGCTCGAGTGCTTCGTCGCCCCGTTTCCTTGGCACCTTCCTTCTCCAGGTCTATGGTAGTACCTCACAAAACATCATCGGCCACCGGCAGTTCCTTGGAGGAACCTATGCAACTTGGAAGGGCGCCTCTAACCGAGGAAGAGAAGAAACAACGCCGCATCCAGGGTCTTTGCCTATATTGCGGTACTAAGGGTCATTTCCTTGCTCAATGTCCTGCAAGACCGGGAAATTGTCAAGTCTAGGGAGAAATGAGGAGATTCCCCTAGGCTGTGTCAATCCTGCTCCTCAATGTACAGTTCCTATAACCTTGGAGTATCCTGGAGGTTCCTTCCAGACGCTAGCTTTGATTGATTCCGGTGCCGGAGGGAATTTTATCTGGAAAGAACTGGTACACCAGCTCGGACTACCTACTAAGCACCGGAGACCCCCATTACGGGTTACCTCTATCCGGGGAACCCTGTTACCGGGATACATTTCTGAAATCACGATGCCTCTCACCTTACGAACTGGTGTGCTTCACACAGAGACAATCTCTTTTTTACTACTTGAGAAATCTGTGCACCCTGTGGTCTTGGGACTTCCCTGGTTGCAACAACATGCTCCTGTGATCCATTGGGACTCCCTCCAGATTGCGCAATGGAGTTCTCACTGTTTCCAGAATTGCCTGGATCCTCTTCCAAGTTCTGAGATAGTACTCTCTCACTCAGTCCTAGAACTTCCTCAGCCTTACCGAGAATACTCTGACGTGTTTTCTAAACAAAAGGCCGAACTCCTCCCATGCCATCGGCCTTTTGACTGTGCCATCGATCTCTTACCAGGCTCCACCCCACCACGGGGTAGGGTGTACCCTCTGTCACTGCCTGAGACCCGTGCAATGTCGGATTACATCACGGAAAACCTTGCTAAGGGCTTTATTCGCCCTTCACATTCCCCTGCAGGAGCTGGGTTCTTTTTCGTATCCAAGAAAGACGGCTCCCTCAGGCCATGCATAGACTATCGAGGCCTGAATTCCATCACGAAGAAGGATCGCTATCCTTTGCCTCTAATCCCGGAGTTACTCGATAGACTTCAAGGGGCTAAGATTTTTACAAAGCTGGACTTGCGTGGGGCCTACAACCTTGTTCGTATTCGTCCGGGTGACGAATGGAAGACAGCGTTCAACACTCGAGATGGACATTACGAATATCTGGTAATGCCTTTCGGCTTATGTAATGCCCCAGCTGTCTTCCAGAATCTTATGAACGAGGTCCTCCGGGAGATGCTTCATTCCTTTGTCATTGTTTACCTCGATGATGTCTTGATCTATTCCCAAGATCTCTCCTCCCATTGCCAACACGTCAAACGGGTTTTGCAGGCGTTAAGAGACAATCATCTATACGCTAAATTTGAAAAATGCCAGTTTGAGTGTGAGTCCCTTCCGTTCTTGGGTTACATAGTTTCCTCGTCCGGTTTCCAGATGGATCCAGAAAAGGTGGCAGCCATTACCAATTGGCCTCGCCCGACTGGTCTGAAGGCTCTACAACGATTTCTTGGCTTTGCCAACTTTTACAGACATTTTATACCGCATTATTCCCAGAAGGTAGCTCCCCTCACTGCGCTTACACGCAAAGGAGTTAACGCTCACGACTGGTCCACTACCGCCTCGGAGGCCTTTGAAGCGTTAAAACAAGCTTTCATAACAGCCTCGTGCCTACGACACCCAGATCCACAACGTCCCTTTATTTTGGAGGTCGATGCCTCGAACCTGGCTGTCGGCGCCGTTCTCAGTCAACACGATGCTTCCGGCAAATTGATGCCATGTTCTTACTTTTCTAAAAAGTTTTCACCCGCCGAATGTAACTACAGCATCGGGGACAAAGAACTCCTAGCCATCAAGTTAGCCTTCGAGGAGTGGAGGCAATGGCTAGAGGGGGCTAATCATCCGGTAACCGTGTACACGGACCACAAAAATTTATTGTATTTAGCCCAAGCTCAACGGCTAAACCCGCGGCAAGCAAGATGGTCACTCTTCTTCAGTCGTTTTAATTTCCTCCTCAAGTTTCGACCAGCAGAGAAGAATGTGCGGGCCGATGCCCTCTCTCGTACTTCTCAGCCGGAGGAGGAGGAGGACTCGCCACAGACCATCCTGGACCCTGCTTGTGTTCAACTAAGTATCACCTCCATTGCCCCCGCAAATAAAACTACTGTTCCTAAGAGACTACGGAAGAAAGTTTTGTCTTGGGGACATGACTCGTTGACTGGGGGGCATGCTGGTAGGCTACGAACTTTGGACCTTATAAATCGTTACTATTGGTGGCCTGGTCTTCGCCGTGACGTGTCCACCTACATCAACTCTTGTCCTACTTGCGCCCTGCAAAAACCACTAAACGGCTCTCCGAGAGGTTTTCTGCAACCATTACCCATACCCACAGAACCATGGACCCATATTGCCATGGGCTTTATGGTGGAACTTCCGCCTTCGCAAGGTAAAACCGTGGTATGGGTCACAGTGGACCGCTTCTCTAAAATGGCTCACTTTGTGCCTTTGCCCAAATTACCTTCCGCCACTGAATTGGCCTCTCTATTCACACATCATGTATTTCGTATACATGGTCTGCCTCAGGACATTGTGTCTGACAGGGGGCCTCAGTTCACAGCCAGGTACTGGAAAGCCTTATGCAAAAAGTTCAAGATCCAGTTGAGTTTCTCTACCGCTTTCCACCCACAAAGTAATGGGCAAACAGAACGCATGATTCGTTCATTGAAGTTGTTCCTACGAGCGTTCATTAATCACAAACAAGACAATTGGGTAGAACTTTTGCCCTGGGCGGAATTCGCATATAACAATCAAATACATACGGCGACAGGGAAGTCGCCTTTTCAAATCGTGTATGGTAAACAACTCAAACCACCATTACCTCTACCAGTACCAACCTCCTCACCTGCCGCTCAGGTTACCGCAGATCAACTGAGTCAACTTTGGTCCTCTGTTCAACATCGACTCCATAAAGTCGCATGCACTGCTAAACACCACTACGATCGTCATCGAAAACCTGCATTCTCTTTTCTTCCAGGCGATCGAGTGTGGCTCAGTACAAAGAACATTCATTTGAGGCAACCGTCCAAAAAACTCTCACCCAAGTTCTGTGGGCCTTTTCGCATAGCAGAGAGGGTAGGTTTGGTCTCGTATCGCCTTTGACTCCCCACCACTCTACGCATTCATGATGTCTTTCATGTTTCTCTTTTAAAACCAGTTATTCTTTCCAGATTTCACCCCAGACCGCTCGATGATGGTTCCACCACTACGGTTGAGGATCCTACATTCCAGGTACGAGAGGTCCTTGATGCGCGCTTCGCCAACAGACGTTGGGAATATCTGTTGGCTTGGGAAGGTTGTGGGAATGAAGACAATACGTGGGAACCTGTCCGCAACATTTTGGACAAGACTCTTCTGCAACAATACCATCAAGACCATCCTGACAGGCCAAGCCCTTTGAAGAGGGGGCGTAAAGGAGGGGGTACTGTTGCGGTCCCGGTCGCCAGGCTAGCGACCGGGTCCTTACCTTTCTGCCGACTCCCCCGGGGCTGCCGCGATCCGCCGCGCCTGGGGCCTGTAGGGCCACATGGCAGCGTCTCCCTCCACGTGGAGACGCCGCCGAAGGCCGAGCCTGACTCCTCCCACTGCCTGGGCACGCGCGCGCGCGAGGAGGGGGCTCTTAAAGGTCCAGCACCCGGAAGTGCTGAAACGCCCCGTTCCTGACGTCAGACGCTGGCTGGCTATTTAAACCAGCGTCTGACTGCCTTACCTTGCCTTTGCAACGTGGTCGCTCCTTGAGTGGTTAGTTGCCTTGTTCCTGCTTGTTCCAGCCGTGCCTTGCTTCCAGCTCTGGTTCCTGCTTGTTCCAGCCGTGCCTTGCTTCCAGCTCTGGTCCCTGCTTGTTCCAGCCGTGCCTTGCTTCCAGCTCTGGTTCCTGCTTGTTCCAGCCGTGCCTTGCTTCCAGCTTGGGTTCCAGCTTGTTCCTGCTGTGCCTTTGACTCCAGCTCCGACTTCACGATTCTCCTTGTCTTCAGCCAGCCACGACCCTCGGACTTCTTCACGATTCTCCTTGTCTTCAGCCAGCCACGACCCTCGGACTTCTTCACGCTTCTCCTTGCCTTCAGCCAGCCACGACCCTCAGACTTCTTCACGATTCTCCTTGTCTTCAGCCAGCCACGATCCTCGGACTTCTTCACGATTCTCCTTATCTTCAGCCAGCCACGACTCTCGGATTTCTTCACGATTCTCCTAAGTCCCAGCGACTCGGACCCCTACGGGCTCCTCCTGGGGGGGTCTCGGGTTTCCAGGGTGAAGACGTCATCCATCAGCTCCAGCTAAGCTCCGCCTCCTGGCTCATTACCAACTGTGGACGTCATCCATATCAGCCGGCCCAAGGGTCCACTATTAACTTTCTTCACAACATAACATTCTAATGCAGGCAAATACCTAGTGACAAGTCAAAGGCATATGTTATGTTATAGCAAATTTCATAAGCCTACGTTCATGAATAAAGTGCTTTTACATGCTTAAAGTTCATCACTAATCATGTAAATGCTCTTGAGCATCAGGCCACTAGCATTAAACATTTTTATTTGTGACTCCAAAGACAAAACATAAAAAAGAAATTCTGAAATTAAAAGGACTGCAAAATCTTATTGCTGACCCCATATTTTTAAATGGAAATTCAGTATTCAGTATTATAGTCTATTTTAAATCATTACTCTGACAGGGCTAGCAAATTCAGATACACATGAAAACCACAATCTTGTCTGTAAGGGCCAATCCCCCTTTGTTTATTTATTTTTTTGTTATATCTTTTGTAATTTCAAAGTATAGCGATTAACAACCTTCCTCTTGCTTTTGAAATGGAGCAGGATGTAACAGCATTGGCTTTATTAATTTTAGTCAAAAAGAGGTTTAGTTAGTGCTTGCAAAACTAAATTTATACTCCACTGAGGAAACACAGTTCTAATCAGAGGACATAAATGTTTTACCCCACTTAGAAAACAGGAAATATCCCTATGGAAAGTGATCAAATTACCATTAATCCCTCCATCCCCCAAAACATGAAATGGCAGCTAACTGCACTTTCAAAAAGTTAAAAGCCAAACCGGCGGTCCGGAACCCCCGCTGAACGACCTCCTGCAGTCGATCTCCTGCCGGCGCCATTTTCCGTATGGAAAACGATTTGCGGCAAGAAATCGCTTCCTGAACCCCGCTGGACTCCCAGAAACTTTTGGCCAGCTTGGGGGGGCCTCCTGACCCCCACAAGACTTGCCAAAAGTCCAGCGGGGGTCCGGAACGACCTCCTGCGTCAAATTGTTTTTGTCTATGGCTGCCGCCATTTTGCGGCGGCCATTTTGCAAAATGGCGCTGGCTGAAGACAAAAGGATTCAATTGAGGGGGCCGTTCCGGACCGCCGCCGTTCTGGACCACCGCTGGATCCCCAGGTAATTTAAAGCATTTGGGGGGGGGGGGTTCGGGAGGGTGGGGGATTTAATTTAAAGGGTCGGGGGTGGGTTTTAGGGGGTTGGCTCACGATTTTAACGATTTTTCACGATATTTTTAAAACCCAAACGGCAACAATACGATTCCCTCCCCCTCCCAGCCGAAATTGATCGTTAAGACGATCGAGGACACGATTCACATCTCTACTTTCTATATGCTCTATAGGGATGTGAATCGTTTTTTGACGATTTAAAACATTCGTCAGATATATTTTAAATCGTCAAAAATCATTAGAGCCATGATACAATAGCAATTCCACTGATTTATCGTCAAAAAATCGTAAATCGGGGGAGGGGGGAGGGTGGGAAAACCGGCACACCAAAACAACCCTAAAACCCACCCCGACCCTTTAAAACAAATCCCCCACCCTCCCGAACCCCCCCAAAATGTTTTAAATTACCTGGGGTCCAGTGGGGGGTCCCGGCACGATCTCCCGCTCTCGGGCCATGGCTGTGTTAATAGAAATGGCGCCGGTGGCCCTTTGCCCTTACCATATGACAGGGCAAAGGTAGCACCGGCGCCATTTTGGTTCCTGGCACCCGATGTCACGAGTGCAGGAGATCGCTCCCGGACCCCCGCTGGACCCCCAGGGACTTTTGGCCAGCTTGGGGGGGCCTCCTGATCCCCACAAGACTTGCCAAAAGTCCAGTGGGGGTCCGGGAGCGACCTCCTGCACGCGGGCCGTATTGCCAATATTCAAAATGGTGCCGGCGCTATCTTTGCCCTCACTATGTCATACAGGCCGAGGTCCACGGCACCCATTACGGTCCACATCAGAGCGATCCATTCGGAGGAGATAGCCTTCCTAGTACTGGGGAAGGCTGTCCACCCTGTGGTGCTAGGGTTGCCGTGGTTACAGAAACACTCGCCCACGAATCAGTGGGATACGCTACAGATTCTCAAATGGAGTCCTTTTTGCCTAGCTAATTGTATGGCAGGTATCAAGACTCCTGCACTACCTTTGATGCACGCTGCTGTGAATCCTTTGGCACCTATTGAAGACTCTACGGATGTATTCTTCAAGCCCAAGACGGAGTTTCTCCCGCAGCATCGTCCGTACGACTGTGATATGGACTTGCTGTCTGGCACTATGCCCCCCCGAGGAAGGGCGGACCCTCTCACCCGTATCTAGCAAGATGGATGGCTCACTGAACCTGTGCATGGACTATCGAGGCCTAAATTCTATTACCAACTGAGACCGTTGCCCGCGCCCGTCAATCCTGGAGCTCCTTGATCGGCTTTGATGAGCGGAGATTTTCAGAAGATTGGACTTGCGAGGAGCATACAATTTAGTCAGAATCCATCCCGGAAATGAGGTGTTGCAGGACCTTTTGAACACCTGTGTAATGGTTTACCTTGACGATGTCTTAATCTACTCCCAGGACCAGCCGTCGCACCGGCAGCATGTCCGTCAAGTGCTCCAGGTATTTAGGGAGCATGGCCTGTATGCGAAGCTGGAAAGATGTAGCTTTGAGAAGACGTCCTTGCCGTACCTAGGCTACATAGTCTCTGCAGCTGGCTTTCGAATGGACCCAGAGAAAGTGGCGGCTATTCAGAATTGGCCTCAGCCAAAGTGTCATCAAGCATTGTTACGCTTCCTCGGCTTTTCTAATGTTTACTGTCACTTTATTCCCAATTACTCTCGTATTGTGGCCCCGTTAACTGCCCTCATTCAAAAGGGGGATAACGTGGTGGATTGGCCTGCTTCTGCCTGTCAAGCTTTTGAGGTCCTTAAAGAAGCCTTCTCATTGGATACCTGCCTTCGCTATCCGGATCCCAGCCGGCCCTTCGTGGTGGAAGTAGATGCCTCCAGTGCGGCCATGGGGGCCGTACTGAGTACTGAGTCAGTGCTCTGATTCTGGACAGCTGTTGCCCTGTTCATATTTTTCAAGAAGACTCTCCCCGGCAGAGAGCAACTATTGTGTTGAGGACAAAGAGTTGCTAGCCATGAAACTTGCCCTGGAGAAATGGAGACAGTGGTTGGAAGGAGCCAACCATCCGGTTATGATTTATACCATTCATAAGAACCTAGCTTTGTTAAAGCAAGCTCAATACCTGAATCCAAGACAAGCCCGGTGGTCGCTGTTTTTTGACCGATTTGACTTTACGTTATGACACCGATCCGGTTTGAAGAACGTTCGAGCTGATGTGCGCTCGCGCCCCCCTGAGGTCGAAGAGACTCCTGATACACCCCAATACATTTTGAATCCTGAGAAAGTAAATCTTGCTGCAACCTTTGTGTCATCCCAAGGGAAGACCATCGTTCCACGTCGCTCTCGGTGGGCAGTTCTCGCCTGGGCCCATGACTCCCTCCCTGGGGGTCATGCGAGTAGGAAAAGGACGTTAGACTTGTTAAACTGTTTCTACTGGTGGCCAACAGTGAGACGGGATGTCCAAGCTTTTGTGGGCTCATGCCCTACTTGTGCAGTACAAAAGCCGCCCATCGGGAAGCCCAGGGGTCTGTTGCAACTTAGTCTTTCGTCAACATTCCATCCTCAACTTAATGGGCAAACAGGGCAAAGCAATCGAACCTTGAAGACTTCCCTTCGTTCCTTGTGGATCTCTACCCAGAAAAAAATCCGTAAGGCCGCCCCGTCCGCTAAGAAGTGGGCAGATAGGCATCGCCAGCCAGCACCCATCTTCCTTCCAGGAGACCATGTCTGGCTTAGCACCAGAAATCTACCGCTACGAATTCCGTCCAGACGACTAACACCGAAGTTCTGTGGGCCTTTTCGAGTCGCCGAACGTGTGGGAGCAGTCTCTTACCGTCTGCGCCTACCCTCCTCCATGAGCATACATGACGTCTTCCATGTGTCATTGCTGAAGCCTCTTGTGTTATCCAGGTACCACTCCCGGGCCCCTGAACCATCGGATCCTTCGGTACTGACGAGGTCACGTATCAAGTGTGTGAAGTTTTGGATGTCCAGTTTCATCAACGCTGATGGGAATACTTGCTTGCCAGGGAGGGTTGCAGACCCAAGGATAATTCTTGGGAATCGGCCCGTAACATCCTCGACAAGGACTTATTACGGCAGTTCCATGTGGACCACCTAAGTAAACCCGGACCGGCTAAGAGGGGGCATAAGAGGGGAGGTACTGTTGCGGTTCTGGCCGCGAGCATTGTGCAAACCAGGGGCCTGGTTTGCGGCCTGGTTGGCGGCGTCCCCGCTGGGGCTGTGCCTCTGCAAGCCCTCCCATGGATGCCTGGCTCCTAGGCGCACGTGCGCGCTACTTGGGCGCTTTTCTAGGCCGTTTCCCGCCAGTGGTGACTCCGCCCAACTTCTGACGTCAGATGCCATGGCCTTGATAAGCCGGCCGCAGCCATCCAGTCTTTGCCTTGCAACGGGTTAGCTTCCCGGTTTCCTGTTGTGCTGAGCCCGGGAATGACCCGCTTCACTTCGTCACTCCATTCCTACTACAGTACCTGCCTGGTTCCTGCCTGCTTGCTTGCTACAGTACCTGCTGGTTTGTGTCTGCCTGCTTGCTACAGTACCTGCTGGTTCCTGCTTGCTTGCCACAGTACCTGCTGGTTCGTGTCTGCTTGCTACCGTACCTGAATCCTGCTACAGTTCCTGCCTGGTTCCAGTACCTGAATCCAGCTACAGTTCCTATCTGGTCCCAGGACCCAAAGCTTGCTACTGTTCCTGCCTGGTTCCAGTACCTGAATCCTGCTACAGCTCCTGCCTGGTCCCAGTACCCGGTGCCTGCTACCGTTCCTGCCTGGTTCCAGTTCCCGAATCCTGCCACAGTTCCTGCCTGGTTCCAGTACCCGAGTCTCGCCACAGATCCTGTCTGGTTCCAGAACCTGAACCCAGATACAGTATTGCTACTGTCTTAGTCTGGTTCCAGTTACCTGTCCAGATCCACAACACGCCTAAGTCCCAGCGGCTGGGCCCCTACAGGCTCCTCCTGGGGGGGCTTCAGCTTCCAAGGGTGAAGCCACCTAAGTCCCAGCGGTTGGTCTCCTACGGGCTCCTCCCGGGGGAGTACCAGCTTCCAGGGTGAAGAGCATCTACATCCTGCCTGAACATCTGCCTCCCGGCCTGCTATTCACTAGAGACTTTGACCATCTTTCCCAGTCTCCAGCAGGTCGGCCCAAGGGTCCACTAAACAGAGAATCCCATAACACAAAGCTATATATATAGCAAAAGAGACAAGGAAATCCTCACATAAAAACCTTATACAGATAAAAAGTACCCCAATCTCAAAAATTTCTGCCATAAACAACTTATTTATGTTAACATTTCTCTTAATAAATGCACAGTCAGTCGCAAAGAAATTCCCAATTATCACTGATTTACTGTACGACAATAAACCAAACTTCATTGCAATAACTGAATCATGGTTAAAAAAATCAGATGTTGTCCTAAAAAATCAATTACGAAGTGTTTTCAGTCCCTAGAATAAATAAGCACGGAGGTGGACTCTTACAAATTATTGAAAAAACTTTTAAATGTAAACCAATACCAATAACACCCCCCCCCCCCCCACCGCCCCAAATCATGAAGTCGTGTCTTCTGTGTTTCCATCTGTTTCTCTTAACCTGTGTCTTTTGGCATATCTGTTGGAGTGGAAGGTGGTTTGCCTCGTGTTTGTCTTTATCTGTGTGGAGGAGGAGTGTGGTGGTGGTGGTGATGAGGAGGAGGAGGAGGAGTAGTGTGGTGGTGGTGGTGGTGAGGAGGAGGAGGAGTGTGGTGATGAGGAGGAGGAGTGTCGTGGTGGTGAGGAGGAGTGTGGAGGATGGAGCGTGATAGGAGTGGGAGGAGAGGACAGAAGAGGGGAGTTGAGAGTAGAGGGAGGAGGAGGGAGAGGGGGAGAGAGGAAGAGGGACCAAGTGGTAGGGGAATGAGGAGTAGGAGCAGGGACAGGAGTAGTGGGAGAGATAGGCAGGAGGAAGTGATAGGAGGGTGGGGGAAAGGGTGAGGCAGGAAAGAATGGTGGAAGGAGGTAGGGTTAGGCAGCCAGGCCAGAGGGGAAGGGAGCTGGAAGCGCAGGGTCAGGTGGGTGGGGGGAGGAAGGGAGTGGGGAATCAGGAGGGTTGGAGAGTGAGGGCAGGGAGGAGACCCATCTGGAAGTGGCACCCCAATCAGGCAGCCAGGCAAGGGTCAGGCAGTGTGCTATCCGCTTCAGCACGGAGGACAATGACCGGCTCATTGAAGGTGTCCTCCGCCATTATGCCCACCTGTTTGGCAACCTCTCAGTGAAGACCTCTAAGGCAGCCAAGGTACAGCTAAGGGCCAGCATTGCAGCGGACATCAGGCGTCAGAGTGGCTTCCAGCACAGCGGGGAGCAAGTGGCCCACCAGTACCGCGACATCAAGCCCCAGCTAAAGGGAAGGATAGCAGAGAGGAACCAGTACCTGCGCGAGACAGGTGGAAGGGCCCTCTGCCCTATACAATTCAGTGACATGGAGAGCCGCCTAATGCAGTGCCTGGGACCAGACGTGTTTGAGGGGTTGGATCCATGCCTTAACACATCCCACCTCGAAGATGATAAGTTGCCCGGTCCCTCCAAGTCAAAAGCAGTCCTGCTCAAGGTTCATACACAATGCTTAGAACAGTTAGTTTTAAGTTCACCATGTGTTCTCCTTATCAGTCTTGCTCCTCCCCCTACCCTCAGGCCACAGACTGAGACTAGCTCACAGGCCGATACAATACAGTGGGCGGGTGCGTCCAATCGCGGGTTAACAGTGCGCTCCAGCAGATTGGACGCACGTTTGGAAGCACGATTGGATGCGATTGGACGCACGTTTTTGAAAATGCATTATTCGAAAATGCGCGTCCAACCCCCCGAACCTAATAGGTAGGCGTTAATTTCTGCCGGCGCCAGGGAAGTGCACAGAAAAGCAGTAAAAACTGCTTTTCTGTGCACTCTCCGACTTAATATCATGGCGATATTAAGTCGGAGGTCCCGAAAGTTAAAAAAAGTAAAAAAAAAAAGAAAAAAAATTTTGAAATAGGCCCGCGGCTCGCCGGTTGAAAACCAGATGCTCAATTTTGCCGGCGTCCGGTTTCCGAACCCATGGCTGTCAGGGGGCTCGAGAACCGACGCCGGCAAAATTGAGCATCGGCTGTCAAACCCGCTGACAGCCACTGCTCCTGTCCGAAAAGAGGTGCTAGGGACGTGCTAGTGTCCCTAGTGCCTCTTTTTACCGCCGGCCCTAATTTAAATAAATTAAATTACTGTATCGTGCGCACAGGAGAGTGTCCTGTATGTGCGCCGGGAGAGCAGACGCTCGCCCGCTCTCCCGCGATTTTTACTGTATCGGCCCGACAGTGAGGTATAACCCAAATGGCTAGAACTGTTTCATTTCACTTCACCATGTGCTCTCCTTACCAGTCTTGCATCTCCCCCCACCCCCAGGGCACAGGCCACAGGCCATTAGGTACAGAGAAACCACATAACTCTATAAGCACCATGATATGTTATTGTATGAAAATGTGTCCATGTTTCATGCTACTGTCATGCAATGAAATGCTGAGGTACTGATGTTGTGATCCACTTGGGACAAGGCAGCCACCGATGTTTACCAGGCCCTTCTATATGGATGCTATGACGCAGTGTTCAGAGGAGGAGAATGAGGAAGAGGTGGGCCCCATGACAGCACCTGAAATCAGCCCCCTCAATTTGTCTAGTGCCTTCGGCACTCTGGAGTGGGAGGGCTCCCCAACCGCTCTACAGACAAGCAGCCCACTCTATGTCGATATTAGTCCACCAATGCCAGATGTACAGCCGCTTACCCAACTAACAACACCGTTAGTGCCACCACACACCCCAGTACTTGTGCCACCAATAGCACCAGAACCAGCAACACCAGCCCCACCTTCATACTGTCCCAAGATCCTATGACTGGCACACAGGCAGAGCTACTGAGGATGGAACTGCATGGCATAAGGAGAGCCCTAACACGGCAAAACCGCCTCTTCCAGCTCCAGACGGCAGCATCTACCTATACATCCACCAGCATGACTGCAGCGATTGGCACACTGAACACCATCATGCTACAAATCCTGCAGCGGATGCCGGACCAGCAGTTGTCCTCATCCACGACATCTACATCCCAAAGCAGTCCCTCAGGCTCCCGAGGCCACAGGGGCCATCCCCCCAAGATGATGCAACCACCCACAGGACCTGTACAACGTGGCAAAGGGCCCTGAGGGGAATACAATGATGCATAAACTGGCAAGGTCAGAAGTTCACAACCACCACTGGGATGACCAACCCGCAGAGTTGCTGTGCCGTCGAGATGGAAGTAACTGCATCATTGCCTGTTCCACGCAGGGTTGCTGTGCTGTCGAGATGGAAGAAGATGCAAGGTCCAAAGTAGTTGAGGCACGACGTCCCACCCTCCTTGTCAGCTGCGCCACTCTGCTGTGTGCCCTCTGCATCCGCTATGCCACTCTGCTGTGTGCTGTGGGGTGCCTTCTGTTCTCAAGGGCTGCAAATGGCATTTGAGATGTCTCGTCCTGGGCCTCCTTCTGCCACCATGCCACTGCTGTCTCGTCCTGATCCTTCACTGCTGTTGCCATGCCGCTGCTGTCTCGGCTGGGTCCTTCACTGCTGTTGCCACACCCTTGAGGTGTTCCCCTGCTGCCTACATGCTGAACTGTATCCTGCCCTGTCTGCTGCCTGGACTCTCACTCTGCTGGCGTGGCTCTCAGGCTGTCCCCTTTCAGTGCACTCTTTCAACATGGACCGCCTGGGGCCCGGACTCTCACTCTGCTGGCGTGGCTCTCAGGCTGTCCCCTTTCAGTGCACTCTTTCAACATGGACCGCCTGGGGCCTATGCCTGTTTACAAATTGTATACTGTACTGCGGTTCTCTTAGTATTGCAGTACCTGAGCTATTGGGGTGCCACTTCCTGTTTCTCTGTTCCTACCTAATCATGCTTTGCCAGTACAGATAACACCCACTACCTGCATAGGTTTCTGCAGTATACTTGATATGTGGGAGTGACATCCAACGATATGTGATGTTGCACAGAAGTAGCCCATTTGGTTGCTTTTTGTTATCTAGTACTTGCAGATTATACCTATGAATGTCTAATGCATGGTAAAACTGCTGATCTAATAAATGACAATTCACTGCACAATGATGTCTGGGATAAATATCCTGTTATGCCTACCACTTTGTGTGTGTCTTCTTTAGGTTCCGATTGTGCCCTTGGTTTACACCCACCACACCTAGCATGCTGTATCACATCCAATAGGTAGCACGTTGGACCAATGCAGAGCTTGCTGAACAGCCCCTGGCTGAGATTCTGTACAGCTAACTCTGCACCTGCTATTGACATACCTAACATTTAACAAATGTTAAATGTTAAATTAAATGTTAAATGTTAAATTAAACAAATTTAACATTTAACCTAACAAAGGGCAAAATAGAACACAACAAATCTCTTGAACACCCCCAAACCCCGCTGGGCCCGCTTACGCCTTATCCAGACAGTCCACAGGTTATGAAAGTCACCACTGTAGATGCACTAGCTCATTAGCTCTCGTTATGCTCAGGTCATGCCCTTCAACATTGTACACTGTTACCTGCTACACTCAATTTATTTTACTATTTATTGTAGATATTTTTGTTTTTTTACATCTTTTGAACGCTGTTTGACGTGTTATTGATGTCTATTTAATATTTACGTTCTTATGTTCAGAAACTCTGTTTAATATTTATGTTCTTATGTTCAGAAACTCTGTTTAATGTAACGCCTTAACCGCGACTGTTTTGTTCAATGGAAACCGACCTGATTCGATATGTGTATCGAGAATGTCGGTATATAAAAATTCTAAATAAATAAATAAGTTTAGGTGCATGTACAAGGAGGTTGTTAATGAGGAACCTGCAGTGTAAACATAATGGGAGTACATGACATGTTCCTCACAGTAGGAAAGGTACTGTCCCTCAGTACAATCAATGCACACTCAGGGAGCAGTCTTATGTATGCATGTTGTTATTAAGATCTGTAAGGAAAGGGGAAGGGGTGGGCAGCAGTCTATTCTAATTGCAGTGCTCATTTCAGCCACTGTTGGTGGTGAGGACTCTAAACACGTATTTCTTAACAGTGTTCAGTAATAGAGCTACCTTAGCCTGACAAACGCCACATATATGAGCTAAACTAATGCTAGGGTACAAACAGAGTGTGATTCCTATATTGGTCTCTCACATATGCTGGTAAAGGGATGATGCATTCCACCCACTCTGCATGTCGGTCACACAGACTGACTCTGCATGCAGATTAACAACTTCTGGTGCCATGCAGGACATCCATTATAGTGGCAGCTCATGCATATGCTCAACGTGCTGGCGCTATAGGCATACAATAGTGTGTAGCCATTAGGGATGTGAATCGTTTTACGACGATTAAAATTATCGTCCGATAATTTTAATATCGTCTTAAACCGTTATGAAACACAATACAATAGAGATTCTAACGATTTATCGTTATAAATCGTTAGAATCGTGAGCCGGCACACTAAAACCCGCTAAAACCCCCCCCCGCCCCTTTAAATTAAATCCCCCACCCTCCCGAACCCCCCCCCCCAAATAACTTAAATTACCTGGTGGTCCAGCGGCGGTCCGGAACGGCAGCGGTCCGGAACGGGCTCCTGCTATTGAATCTTGTTGTCTTCAGCCGGCGCCATTTTCCAAAATGGCGCCGAAAAATGGCGGCGGCCATAGACCAACAGGATTCTACGGCAGGAGGTCCTTCCGGACCCCTGCTGGACTTTTGGCAAGTCTTGTGGGGGTCAGGAGGCCCCCCCCAAGCTGGCCAAAAGTTCCTGGAGGTCCAGCGGGGGTCAGGGAGCGATTTCCCGCCGTGAATCGTTTTCCGTACGGAAAATGGCGCCGGCAGGAGATCGACTGCAGGAGGTCGTTCAGCGAGGGTTCCGGCGCCTCGCTGAATGACCTCCTGCAGTCGATCTCCTGCCGGCGCCATTTTCCGTACGGAAAACGATTTGCGGCGGAAAATCACTCCCTGACCCCCGCTGGACCTCCAGGAACTTTTGGCCAGCTTGGGGGGGGGCCTCCTGACCCCCACAAGACTTGCCAAAAGTCCAGCGGGGGTCCGGAAGGACCTCCTGCCGTCGAATCCTGTTGGTCTATGGCCGCCGCTGAAGACAACAAGATTCAATAGCAGGAGCCCGTTCCGGACCGCTGCTGTTCCGGACCGCCGCTGGACCACCAGGTAATTTAAGTCATAGGGGGGGGGGGGGGGTTCAGGAGGGTGGGGGATTTAATTTAAAGGGTCGAGGGTGGGTTTTAGCGGGTTTTAACGATTTTAGCGGGTTTTAACGATTTTAACGATTTATCACGATATTTTACCCCCCCCAAACGGCAACAATACGATTCCCTCCCTCTCCCAGCCGAAATCGATCGTTAAGACGATCGAGGACACGATTCACATCTCTAGTAGCCATTCTCATCTGCACAAGCTAAGCGATCCGGGAAACTACAGACCGGTTAGCCTGACTTCAGTGCCAGGAAAAATAGTGGAAAGTGTTCTAAACATCAAAATCACAGAACATATAGAAAGACATGGTTTAATGGAACAAAGTCAGCATGGCTTTACCCAGGGCAAGTCTTGCCTCACAAATCTGCTTCACTTTTTTGAAGGAGTTAATAAACATGTGGATAAAGGTGAACCGGTAGATATAGTATACTTGGATTTTCAGAAGGCGTTTGACAAAGTTCCTCATGAGAGGCTTCTAGGAAAAGAAAAAAGTCATGGGATAGGTGGCGATGTCTTTTCGTGGATTGCAAACTGGCTAAAAGACAGGAAACAGAGAGTAGGATTAAATGGGCAATTTTCTCAGTGGAAGGGAGTGGATAGTGGAGTGCCTCAAGGATCTGTATTGGGACCCTTACTGTTCAATATATTTATAAATGATCTGGAAAGAAATACGAGTGAGATAATCAAATTTGCAGATGACACAAAAGTGTTCAGAGTAGTTAAATCACAAGCAGATTGTGATAAATTGCAGGAAGACCTTGTGAGACTGGAAAATTGGGCATCCAAATGGCAGATGAAATTTAATGTGGATAAGTGCAAAGTGATGCATATAGGGAAAAATAACCCATGCTATAATTACACAATGTTGGGTTCCATATTAGGTGCTACAACCCAAGAAAGAGATCTAGGTGTCATAGTGGATAACACATTGAAATCGTCGGTGCAGTGTGCTGCGGCAGTCAAAAAAGCAAACAGAATGTTGGGAATTATTAGAAAGGGAATGGTGAATAAAATGGAAAATGACATAATGCCTCTGTATCGCTCCATGGTGAGACCGCACCTTGAATACTGTGTACAATTCTGGTCGCCGCATCTCAAAAAAGATATAATTGCGATGGAGAAAGTACAGAGAAGGGCTACCAAAATGATAAGGGGAATGGAACAACTCCCCTATGAGGAAAGACTAAAGAGGTTAGGACTTTTCAGCTTGGAGAAGAGACGACTGAGGGGGGATATGATAGAGGTGTTTAAAATCATGAGAGGTCTAGAACGGGTAGATGTGAATCGGTTATTTACTCTTTCGGATAGTAGAAAGACTAGGGGGCACTCCATGAAGTTAGCATGGGGCACATTTAAAACTAATCGGAGAAAGTTCTTTTTTACTCAACGCACAATTAAACTCTGGAATTTGTTGCCAGAGAATGTGGTTAGTGCAGTTAGTATAGCTGTGTTTAAAAAAGGATTGGATAAGTTCTTGGAGGAGAAGTCCATTACCTGCTATTAAGTTCACTTAGAGAATAGCCACTGCCATTAGCAATGGTTACATGGAATAGACTTAGTTTTTGGGTACTTGCCAGTTTCTTATGGCCTGGATTGGCCACTGTTGGAAACAGGATGCTGGGCTTGATGGACCCTTGGTCTGACCCAGTATGGCATTTTCTTATGTTCTTATGTATAGTGCCATAGCACTGTACATACACCACATGCCAGCTTGCCATTTATTCCTTGTGTGGCCTATAGTTACTGTCTTACCCTTACGGTTGTGGGCCACTGAAAGGTGATGGCTGGGAATGTTTCTGTAGCTATCTACATGCAGTTTATTAACACAGTTGCACACACTGTCAGCGTAGATGTAACAAGGCTGTTGTTAGTCGTAAGAAGAGGTTTATATAGAAATGATAATGTGTCAGACCCGTTTCCAAGGCGCTACCTGTGTAAGGTATGTTGAACAGGCCTTAACAGTGTCTATCTGGTGTCTATGTGTACACAGATGTGGTGACTGCTGGTGTGCGCTCTGTGTGAAATACCAGTACATTAGATGGATGGCCAGGCCGCACATAATGTTATGTTAACTGACACACCGGCATTCCACCAGAAAAAGACCAAATGGTGCAAGAATGGGTCACCATCCGTTGTGACATGCAACACTCCAGTGGCATCTCCCAGCTGTGGTGTGTGCATGCACCCTTTATAATGTGTCCCACGTCCAACATGTGAACACTGTCGGAAGGGCAACATTGTGTAGTACACAGTCATGTATTCAGTGGAAATAAATGTATTCGGCAGACATTGATATGGGAGCCATTATCCATGGTTAATGACATGGTTGATAGTCCATGTTGTATGGAAATCCAGTACAGTCCACTGACACGTATTTGGTATACTTTCACAAATTACAATTAACACAACAACATACAGTTACAAAGGTCTGCTGTTCAAAAGGTTGCAGGTAAGGAATGTTGCTCACACATACATGTCAGCAGAATAATAATGTTTGCACACACTGTATGACCTGTAACATCATCAGATAATATAGCCACTTCACCCCTGTTCGTTCACATACTCCATCTTTAAGCTCTTGGTCCTGCAAGACGTTCTTGAGGGACATCATGTGAATGGGATGCATACCCTTCCAACTAAAAGATATGGGTGCATCAATCTTAATTGGAAGGAGATCTAGGGCCATATCCCATCCATATTTCCTAAATTGTTGCCCTTATTCATGCCACCACTAATGCACACAGCTCAGTTAGCAATGACTGGGATGACCACTGTCCTGCAGCTCTTGGGTCACACATATTTGCACGCCAAAGTTAATGGGTCATGGCCATATATAGGCTCTCACGCATTGCCATAGTCCCAACGTCTGAACCTATATGCTTCACCATGTGGCCCACACTTCTCTACACCTTTATGAGTAGCTTTGTGCGGCCATGGAGGACACAATCCTTAACAGATCGGTTGCCACTGTCATGGGACATCCGCCATCCCAGGGCCTTCTACCCTTTGCATACATGCTGTAAGGTTTTGTCTAGGTGTCCAGCCCACAGGGTGGCTGGTGTATGTGGTACTTCACAGTCCAGGTGCAACACTGTTCACTGCAATGCCATTTGTTGGCCCCTTTAGGCACAGCTGTGTACCCTGACACGTTCCACCTCAGGAAGGACAGGTTGCCATGTCCAAGAAGACAGCATGTATCTTTCTACCGGTTTAATGTATGCGCACCCAGCTAATGGACCTCCTGGACCATATAGCTGTGTGGCTGCATGGTGCACAATTGTTAAGGATGCACATGTGCATGGACAAGAGGCAGGTAATATCACACTATAGCTGAGAATGCCAGGGGCTCATGCCTAGTTTGCCCTGCCTGATATCCCCTTATGGAGGCCATCTCTGGGTGCAAGCGTGTAGCCTGCTGGCAGAAGGGAGCACCCTTATATGTTTTGGTACCGAAAGGCTCTTTGTTTAAATCTGCATGGTATCATGGTTGAGGAGCTAACCTGAGAGATGTATGTGCAGAGGAAGGGTGTGGTAAGCAGAGCCTATGTACCCCCTGTACCCCTATATGCCATCTTGGTATTGGCTGGTGAGGTGGGCAGCAAGATAGTCATTATAATTTTATTTATTTATTTAAACATTTTTATATACCGGCATTAGTTGTGGACATCATGCCGGTTTACAGTAAAACGGGTTAAGCTTGGAAATTACATTTTAACAGGGAAATCAAAACTGGGAAAGGGGTAACAAAAGGTAGCTGAGAAGAGAAAGGATAACAAGAACGTGGTTCCTCAAAGTGAGAAGAGAGAGTATAACAAGATATGGTTCCTCAATGTGAGGAAAAATAAAAAAGGGTAGACGCACTATGGTCTACTTTGGCCACAGTGTGATAGCCTTTCATTCTGGGTATGCTTGCTTGAACAACCATGTTTTCAATTTCTTTTTGAAGTTGTTCATACATGGTTCATGGTTCATGGTTCATGGTTCATACATTATAATGGCTGACACGCACACAGACATG
This sequence comes from Rhinatrema bivittatum, assembly GCF_901001135.1. Lineage (NCBI taxonomy): Eukaryota > Metazoa > Chordata > Amphibia > Gymnophiona > Rhinatrematidae > Rhinatrema > Rhinatrema bivittatum. The sequence goes on from NC_042631.1 coordinate 56,298,858, forward strand.
TGGCATTTAAAGAAGCAGGGTGGGATGGCCTCCGAAATATTGTGGGAGGATTCGGTGGAGATTGGGCTCTGGTCACAGTGCTGAGCTAAAGCCTTCACAACTGTGAGACTTCCAGGCCAGCCTACCATTGTACTGTACAGTATGAGGGTGACTGTCCAGTTCCTCCAACATACAATTTCATCCACAAATGTGTCCACTATTGTGAAAGTGGAAGACATTAGTTTGCCACCCTGTCTGAACCCTTGTCGTTCTCATCACTGCAAGTAGCAAGCGTGGAAGCAGCTGTTGGTATACAGTTATGTGTGTCAGCGAGTGGTTTGTCAATGACACCCATCCAAATGCAGGTGTCCTAAATAACTGAGGATAATGTTGTCCACATGGTGTGTGCTGAGAGGCTGGTACCCTCTATCCAGACACCTAGCACACATTCATTGTTGTCACTCATTGATCACCTATTCAGCTTATACCACCACTAGTTTGCTGCCGCACAGGAGTACTACCCATTATAACGAACATGGAGTGAGTTCTACACCAATGTACCTCTTGACCTGCATAGCTGTATAGCAGGACCCCTTCATTTATTTATTTATTTATTTATTTATTTATTTAGGTCTTTTTTATACCGACACTCATGATACCAATCATATCGTATCGGTTTACAATAAACAGTGGTGCAATAACATTAAAATTAACAACTTCGTGAACAATAGGCTAGGAGAGAGGGAGAGAGTGAAAAGTTACAATAAACAGGGGTACTTGAACTGGGAGGAGGAAAAGCCAGAGTAGTGGCTAGCTTAGAAATAGGTAGTATTTAGTCTCAGAAATAAATAATATACAGATATATACATAAGGCTATAATAGACTCTAGTATTCAGGACTGAATGTAATCCACTATACATGGTATCCTATACCTAGTTGTAGCAGTAGGGGATGTCATAGATCGGGGAAGGCTTGTAGAAATAGCCATGTCTTGAGTTTCTTTCTGAAAGTTTGTGTGCAAGGTTCCTGTCTAAGGTCTGTGGGCATGTTGTTCCAGATGGTTGGTGCTGCTGCCGAGAAGGCTCGATCTTTAGTGGATGAAAGGTGTGTGAATTTGGCTGGGGGGGGGGGGGGGGGGGTGGGGTGTAGCGTACCTTTGTATGCTTCTCTGATGGGTCTGGTAGAGAAGTGCAGCGTGAGAGGGTTGTGTAAGTCGATGGGTGTACTGTTGTATATAGCTGCGCAGGGTGGCATCCATACATGCTGCGCAGGGTGGCATCCATACATGCCACCCTGCGCAGTCTCCTCTTGTGTTTCTGCACCTCCATATGGAGGACAACATGGGTAATGCACGATCTGGAAAAGCCTTGTGCTCCAGGGGCACATCCACACATGAGTATGAAAGCCCTTTATTTGGACGTCAGTATCTGTGCTGGAATGCTGAGTGATTTTCAGTCATTCTAGGGGGATTCCCCATGGAGATTAGTTGCCCATCATACTGTGCAGTACTGCACCTATGATGTTGGCATTTGTACAGCCAACACAGTTAGAATGGACTCCATTTGGAGAAGCGTGAATGACTGGGTGTAGGCTCTCAGGAAGCATGCTGTAGGGGTCCAAATGGCTGGTCAGTGGTGCTTTCACATTACACAGCATGCTTTCTGTCCGATTGAACCAACTGCAGTGGGTTACCTGACGGCAGTCACACCCTGAACTCTGGCTTGTTCCAGTGTGACCCCTTTGTGCCAGGTTGTCCAGCTCATCTGCTGAGAGCCTGGGTGACCAGTCATGACAGCCTCATTGGCAATGTGCACACATCTCTATGTTTGTCTAGATTGCAGGGTGCTATATTCTGCCCTTTAAACACATTTGAGGGGCAGGTGACACCACATTAATGGGGACACCATCACTGTCACGTCCACCTGTCAGTCCACTTGTGAGGGTTGACTCCTCAGAAACGGCCATCAATCACTCAATAGAGCACTGTACAGATGCATGTAACCTCTCCTTGGCGGCCTGGCAGATCAGTTGTGCTGCTGGTGGAAGGCCTTGTGGCATGTCGCTGGCAACAGTCACACCATCAACTTTTGGCATGGAAAATTTACATGTGGGTGTGTACTGCTGTGAGTTGAGACTTTGCTGCCTAGGCCCTCACTGATACCACTTGCAGACTGAAGGGTCGTTAGTGTTGCTGCAAGCCGCACATGACTATTATATTGAGGGGACACAAATAAGGAATGAGTGAGGTATGTAGGGTTCATTAGGCCTGTGGCAGCTCAGTGCTGACTGCACTGCTGATAGTTTAAATGAGTGACATGGTATGACAGCAGCGTGTAAGGCCTCTATTAAATGGGGGCTGGGTGTCCCAACAGGGCACATCTATATCATTAACAGTCAGACAGCCTATGTGTGTGATCGTAACATGACCATGCCTCGCCAGGTGGCTATTCCCTTGCTTCACATGTGCACTGCATTTTTAAAATACTCCATCGGATGATGTGTCCCACATCTGGCATGAGCCAGGTTTCCTGTATGCCTTGGCTGCAAGGTGTGAAGTTGACACCAAGGCTGACCTCTGGCACTGTTCCACCAGTAGTCACACTAGCACAAAACAATTAGAACTGTTAGTGGGGACCTGATAGGCATGGCGTAGGATACTGTACTAATATTCACATACCATATACATGTACCATTGTGGTAAATTTTGAATGGAAGTATTGAGGCTTCTACCCTTAGCAGAATTTAAAACCAGGGAATCCTGCCTGGATAAAATATCCCACTTCCACTTCTATTTCCCTACCCTTTCTGCCTTGAGACAAAAAGTTTACTTTCAGAGGTGTGTTCGAATCTACCACAGAAATTTTTTATTAACCTTTAATTCTTGCAGCACATCATGCATAAATAAACCAGTCAGTTTATTGTAAAAATATTTTCTTTATTTCACAGATACAGAAAGGCATGAATAAATATCTCTAAATGACTAAGAATCACTTTTATGTTCAAATCTTAACTTTACCAGAGTATATCCTACAATCAATGCAAGAACCATTAAAAAAGTGATTGAAATTATTAATATCAGATAAATGTCTATTAATGTCATCTTTTTAGAAATTAATACATTTCTAATACATCTGCCAATGTAGAAACAATAGCAATTTAAAGGTTCTCATATACTTGAATAAAAAATTATATTTACCAATTATCTGAAGCACCCCGCTCTGTGTCTCTCTCAATCACGTGCGAAGAAAGTCTAAGTAGCACCTCTCCCTCTCCCTCAAACTGCCACTGTTTTATACACTTAAGACCCTTTGATCCAGGGTCGCTGTTACACTTCCATCAACACATCTATATTTTATTCTGTTTATAGCTTCGCCCATTTTTGATTTTTAATTGGATTTCTTTTGTAGTTCTAAGAGAAAATCTTTTTCACTCCCTTCTGTCACACTTAATTGGCTGGCCATCTGTTTTTAGGGTGGTCAATCATGACACCTGCGTTAGGATGCTCAATGTCATAAAATGCAGGTGCTTTCTTACTTGAGATAAGAGAAAGTGGTAAACAACTGTACTCTCAAAGTCTGAAAGTGGGACAAAGGTGAAATCTTGAGGTTTTAAGTAGGGGAAAGGTGAAAGCTATGTGCTGGAGCTTTTTCAGCACAGCCATGACCGATGTCATGGCTTTTAAAAGTAAAGGCTTATGGGTATTAAATGCTAACATGTTTTTTTTATGGCTAATTGATTACTGACTTCACTAAATATAAGTAATTATCAATAAAGCACAAAATATTAAGATATTTTCTGACACCCCCCCATGGAGTCAGTAAAACAAATACTAGACATAGCTAGATACATATAAATCAGTAAGGCACTAATAAGCCTGGGGGAAAATAATCACACAATAAACTACATATAATAAGTTGTGTCAGTGCTCAACATTGCATAGATACAAGTGAAATAAAAATTGGTTACATTACCAAATTGAATATAAAGAGATATGAGTTGACAAATCTGAGTTAGTTTCTAATAATAACCAGATATAAAGAGTTTCTCAATATTTCCTTATGGGAAATAGAGAACATTCATACCCAGGGAATGTAAATTTTAAATTTGAAGCTGCTCATCCAGTCAAGTAAGATGAGGGTTCATAATTAAAATAATCTCTATGGGTCAGAAATCTGTGATGTGACATCACTGATTCCATCATGTGTAGGGATCTGTGGGCATTAAATGCCTATTATACTTACCAATTGATGAGCAACGATCCTGAAATGGCAAGGTGCATTTTGAATAAGACACATACCAGTCCAGTCAATAATAGACAGTTATTCACAGTTCTCAGTAGATCCAGCCAGATCAGACGTTTCAGATATCTGTGAAGTCAGTCTGACTAATTATAGATATTGGAATCTGTTTGCTCGCCTTCCACTGCTGGTCTAGTCGGAGCAGAATCTTGAGTAGGATTTGGTTGCTGAGGTTGGAGAATGACTGATTGATCATCCTCAGAGGAGAGAGCTGCATTCAGCCAAAGCATAAAGTCTTGTCCTTCGTCTGTTAGAGAATTAGCCGGAGCAAGGTGTATTGGATCTAATTCTTCATCTTTCACAAAAGACGGTGGACTAGGTACTGGAAACCAACTCGAGCTTAACCCCGGGCTGGAGGCTCTTGAATTTCCATCTGAAGCAACAGGATTGGCATTTGATAGGCCATGTCCATACCCTAATTGATATTCTGCCAAAGAGTAGATATTGAAGTAGCAGGGCACAAGTTCCCAGGGAGCACACTGACAAATGTGAGCACTCAAGGTTCTTCGTAGTGCTTCACGAACAGATGCCAGTCTTCTTGGCCAAGTCCAGCAATAGGAATATTGTGGGAACTTAAATAAAATATCACAGTTTTTATGCAGATAATAAGGTGCACATGTATCAGGATTGTTTTCTGAATACATCCAGCTTCCATAATCAGCATACTCATTTATGAGATCAGGTCCCAGGCAGACAATCATCGCATTCTTCCTAGGATTAGCTGGAATATGTATCTTTGAGTTTACACCTGCCATTTCTGGTTCGCTGCTCTTCGTTCTAATTTCTCTTAAGACAGAAGAAAAGAACACCAATTATTACTATGATTCCCAGGATTAATGGGAATAAATTGATCCCTAAGTCATGAAGGAGTCCACCTGCCCCTTCCATTATGGTTTTAACTATACCAACAGCTGTTTTAGCTATTCCACCCACTAATCCAGAAAAAGCACGACCCAGGGCATTTGAAAATACCTCTGGCTTCAGTAGCTCGTCTAGGATCAGCTCCCATTCACTAGCTGTTAGTTCTATCATTCTCAGATGCTGTAAAAACTCATCCTCTGACATTAACCAAAGTGAAGACAAATTTCTTAATAATACATTTACATTTAAAACATGAGTCAATAACATTTTTAACTCAGTGAATTGTACTGGTTTAAATTCCATGTACTTTATTGTTTCAGTTAACCGGGCACTAAGTGTAGGAAAAAATTCCCACGGTCCACACTTAATGACAGATAGTGCAGTAACTAAATACAATATTCCCGGTTGAAACCCACACTGTGCTTTGTTTGACCGAAGGATATAAGATCCATTGGGTAATTTCAAAAAACTTCTACTAGAGGACCGGGATTCGGTTCTAGAGGACAATCAGCTTCTCCCTCTAGTGTGAGGCAAGTATTAGAGACCTGCACCAGGGAATTACACACAGTTACAGGAACTTTGTGACAACCTTGTGCTATGATCCAGTGATAACCAGCATTATTAATACACAAGTGGGTTGGTTCAAAGATTTTAATTGTTTTAATCCAGGTGTTGCTTCCATTTGAGCTTTCCAAGAACTGACCAAAGTTCTGGATTTCCCAGCAACGTTTATAGACCTGAGTAGTGATTGGGAGAAAGATACGTCTGACCCCTTGTACTAGGGTTGAACCTAAGGTTGCCCATGGTTCTTTTCCCATTTCATGTTTGCTGACCTGCAAAATAACTTGTGAAGCCTCAACATGGGCATACTGAATTTGCTCAGCTGTGAGGTTTATTTCCTCTAATATTTTTCCCAATTGAAGGTCTCCCCATTTGGGTTTTGGGGAAGTAAGACCATCAATAAAGTGAGTAAGCTGTTCTATTCTTGCTAGAACCTGTATTTTCTCATCAGTTGTGGATATGGCATCAATCCCTAACTGTAAGGTTTGAGCTAAGTAATCCCTTAATTGAAAAATACCTGCTCTTAGCTGATATTCATTGGATTGAATACCTTTTATAGCAGTTTTAATTCTATCATTAAGATTAAGGAATGTATTTTGAACCTCCTGTTTCAAAGCATTCCTGCGCTTTCTGTTGGCTGTTCTCATCACCCAAGCGGGCAAGGGAAATGAGTCATTCAGCCATTTTGTCTGTACAATTAAATCTAACACAGAAGTAACCTCAGTGTCATTTAACCCCTCAGCTAAACCCCTGATACAGGCAGCGGTCAAAGACCGGCCTAGCACAGGTGCATTTTGAAAAAAATTAGCCTCCTGAGTAAAGAAGGGTCCCCATACCCTATTAGAAAACCTTTTATTACAAAGATTAACCTGATATTGCCAACTAGGGCAACAAAAGCAATTTGTCTGGGTGGACGAGGAACGGGTACAAAAGAATGGATTATTCCCACACGCATTATTCCACAAAGATAAATTATAAAAAGAAATTCCACGCCAATGTGTAAAAGAGACAGGCAATTCATCACAAAAGACATGATAATGTGTACTATTTAAAAACAGAATTTCATAAGGTAGTCTACAAACATAAGACAGAGAGTCCTTAATCATTGGAAGGGGGAATCCTGTATCCTCTCCCCCCCATGTGGAATAATTAGCGTAAGAAAGAGTTACCTCAGGAAAGATGTCCATCCAGGAGAAAATGAGACCTTTAATCAAACCTGAAAATTCATAATTAGAGCCAGACAAGGAGTCCTCCAGAGGCACGTTCGAAAGGGGATTGATGCAGGCACAAGATCCATTATGAAAACAAGGACGAAGGGCAAACAGCCGCTGGAACTGTTCAGAAGCACCAATATGTGGTTGAGAGCAGTGCTGCAGTTTCCAGGATGGAGTTTCAAGGATCCCAGTAAGATTGACACTCACTGCTCTGAAACCCAGGAACAAGTTCTGATATCTAATCGAACAGAACTCTGCACGGAAGCCATCAAGAGGAGATTCCGAAGTGATGGAAGAAAGCTGCAGGGAGGAACGCTCCAGCTGCAGAAACAGAGCAACAAGTCTGGACTCTAGACCCGCAGGCAGGGACTCCGGAGAGATGCCTTGCCAAACCTGGTGAGTGTAAAACCTGAAAGGAACATCAATATGCAATAAAACAGGATCTTGCACCAGCCAGCCATGGTATGGAACAAGAATAACACCAGAAGGCAAAGGCACTGCCAGAAGAGACAAAGGCTCAGAAGGTGAGCGCTTACTGACATGTGAGTGTGAATAACGGAGCTCCTGTGAAGCTGCGGGAGAAAAGGTGGAATGCAGCTGGGTATTAGATAAGAGATAAAATAGTGAGATAGGAGATGCAATAATTAAAAGCACCCAGTAAGCAATAACATACTTACAATAAGGTCTGTAAAAAAGAAACACAGCATGCAAAAAGGTACTGATTGGGGAACAAACCATACAGCATGCAAGCAAAAGCTTCTGCTGAAAGCGAGTGAAACATGGAGGACGCTCAGATGCGGGACAAGCTACACTGAGAACGACCTGATCTTCCTGCTCCGGGGTAGGCACAGCCATGTCACCGCTGAGAATGACATCAATTGCTGGAGCAGTGGGAGCGCTGGGCAGCGGTAGATCCTCCTGACCCATTGGCATCAGCGGAAACTGCGGATGCAGCAGAGGCTGGGGGTTGAACCGAGGCTCTGGTACCGGAAAACCCCAATGTCTCGGATACCAACTTGACATCTCTAATGGACACAACTTTCCTATTCTTTGGATCCTCAGAGTCAGAAAGCAACAGTCCCGAGTCACCTAGAAATTCTGTAACAATAAAGGGATTAGACCAGTATGGTTCTAAAGAGCCACGAACATGCGTTTTGCTCAAAACTACGGAACCAATCCGAAATGGATTTGGACTCCGAGAGGCCTTGTCAGAAGTAACCATAGCTTCTGAGGAGGCCATATTTTCAAGCATAGAGAACCCAAAGAGAGACATAGCGGGAGCTTCATGATTGGCAGTGATGGTACTATTAATCCGGATTTGGATCTCCGGAAGATGAAGGTACCAATTACTGGGGTTAGATTGCAATGCAAAAATTAGCAGACTACGCTTAACCTCACCATTAATCCTTTCAACCATTCCATTAGATTCTGGACGATGTGGGTAGGAGAATCGATGAGTAACGCTATGATCAGCACAAAAGGTCTCAACCTCAGCATTTTTAAAGGCTGGACCGCCGTCGGTGCAAAGAAACTGAAAAGGCAAAATACCAAATACAATAGCCAGACGGTTAACAGTTACAATAGCAGTAATGCGTTTCTGTGCAAATAGAAACACAAAGCCAGTAAAGGAATCAAGTACAACCAAAATATGTCTGTAACCACGGGAAGAAGTAAGGGGACCAACATGATCCATATAGACCACCTGCCCTGGTCTAATTCCCCATGGAAGTGTCCCTTCAACATAAGGGTGTCCAGTCCGTTTGGGATTTGTGCGCTGACAATCCAAACAGTCACTGACCATTTTCTTTGCCTGACTTCTAGTCAAAACCCCATCTGAATGCTGGCACAAAGTAGCCGCATTCAAATGTAAGGAGCCATGCCTAGCAAGACGTGCCCTTACAGTTATCTCTTGCTGAGAGGCAGCCAATTTAGCTGCTTCATCTGCCAAAGAATTGTAACGAGAGTACCAGCCCACGGTCTGGTGAGCAGGCACATGCAAGACAAGCACCTGCACAGTAAGTTTCTGTGAAATAGAAAAAATTAATCTCCAGTGAGCTCTGTGTGCAATAGGCTTGCCTGTAACATCTAAAAAGTCACTGTTTTCCCACACTTTCATATGTGAATTAAACCCAGACACCACATATGTAGAATCAGAACAAACTATAACGGATCTTTCAGGATCCAAATTGGGCGTCTGCTCAATATGTGTCAAAGCCTTTTGAAAGGCAATCAGCTCCGCCTGCTGTGAACTCATATCACCTAATCGCCATGTATGTGTGGCAAAGACTTTCCACTGACCCCTTTTATTAGGAGTTAAAATAACATTAGCCGCACCAGCAAAAAATGCAGTAAGATAGTCACCCGAGGGTGTGGCAGAACCATCAGTAAAAATTACCAATTGAACCTTCTGATAAATAGGAGGAAGGAGCCTATCCGTCTCAGTAGTTAAGCAAAGATCCTCACAAGTTAAAATAATGTCAGAATCAGCCAAACCATTCTGATAATGGAATTGCACATCGTCTCTATATTGATCAGCACGCCATTGCACCCAGCGTGTGGAGAGAGCCCTACTCTCTGGGAGGGAATGGCGAGTGACAGCCTGTAACTGGGGAATCCCAGTATAACAATGAATAATCTTACCCTGAGCAAGAGCAGAGACTTTAGACAGGCAATATCTGACAGCCGTCAGTGTACGCTCCACAACATTAAATTTCCTCTCAGGCTGAGAGAAAGTATGTGTAATATAACATATGGGCTGAGATTCAGCATGGTTACTGATTGTAGCCAAGAAATGAGAGTCAGAAACCTGCAACGTGACATCTAAATCTTTAGATGATTTACGGTGCGCCAAAGGGGCTGAAACTTTGACAGCCTCTTGCAGCGCTCTCAAACATTCAGAATGAACAGCAGTCCAATCACGTGCCACAACGGCATCTCCTTTAAGCAAATCATACAAGGGGGCTGCTAATGAGGCAAAACTAGGCACAGTTTTACGTGCAAAATTAAGTGTCCCCATGATTACTTGCAATTGGCGAGATGTCTTAGGCACCGGGAAGGATATAATCTTTTCTTGGAGGGTGGGGGCAAGGCTAGCACCTGCCACCCCGATTAAAAATCCCAGAAACTTAACTTCCTCAAAACCAATTCTGGCTTTGGCAAAATTAACTACAAAGCCTTCCTCACCCAGTACCTGTATTAGTTTAACTACAGAATCCCAAAGCACATCCAGCTTATCAGAAGCCAGATATATATCATCAACATAAGGAACAGCATTATCAATGTTATGTCGCTGAAGGAGTTCCTCAACGGCAGCAGAAAATAAAACAGGGGAATTTTTAAAACCCTGAGGGAGCCTGGTATACTGATACTGCTTACCCCTGAATGTGAATGCAGTGACAGGGGAAGTGCTAATCGGAATACTCCAAAACCCATTAGCTAAATCCAAGGTGGCTTTCCACCTAGGACGTGGCAAATTATCAATTGTAGACGCAGGATTCAACGTCTGAGCCGCAACTGTCTCAGAAGAGGCGTTAAGTACTCTATAGTCAATGACCATACGAGTACTCCCATTTGGTTTGGGCACAGGAAGGAGGGGTGAATTAAATTCAGAATATTCCTCAATTAAAACACCCTGAGTAAGTTTCTGAGAAATAATAATATTTAAATCATTGTAGAATTTCTTATGGACAGGATACTGTTTTTGAGGACTGAAAGGCTTATTTAAAACTATCTCTATCGGCTTAGGGGTCTGCACTAAACCAGTGTGGGTATGATAGAGCTGAACGACTCCTAACTTAAGCCATTCAGTAAACAAATTCTGCAGCTCAGCCTCTCCAATGATGGATTTGAGCTGAGGAGAAAATGAAGCTTTTACAGCCTCAAAGCCATAAAGGGGGTCCTCCAACATCATAGAAGGCAAAACAGGCACAGCAGCCTGTGTGAAATAAATTGCAAAAGGATCCTCCTCATCAAATAAACATGCCACTTTTATGGTTCGGGACCCTTTGAAGTAAGGGGAAAAGATTTCTACAGCCGCTAAGGGAGCTTGAGAATGCTTCCCTGCAAACATAGTAATTGTGACATTTTCATTTAAATATTGAATTGTATCCCATTCTCTAGTCAGGATATTAATTGTAGTACCTGAGTCCATCATGCCCACAAATAGATCACCCTGCTCCTTATTCTGGATCCACAGGGGGTTTAGACGTGGAGCCAGCATTGCCATGGAAAGTGGCTCGCTTCACAGGCTTTTTGTGAGAAGAAGGGGGAGGGCGGTCCGCCTTAGTTACAGCTCCGGACACCGCTGGAGGTTTCTCAGGAGCTGGAAAGCGGGCAGGAGGGGTCCCACGATTATCCCTCACAGGATAGCGGGGAACCCACCCAGTATTAGAGGGATTTCGTGGAGGGGGGGGTGTATAATCCTGTCTAGAATTCCCAAACCCCCTATTGTCCCTCTGATTTCTATCCTGGGAAGAAGGATTCCTAAAATGAAAACTCACCCGTCTTGAAGTTTTCTCAGGCTGAGTGCGCTGGATCTCTCTGCCCCTTTCCCTGGGTCTGTCAGACCCTGGCTGAGCCTGTTTAAGAGGCTTAGAAGGGATTAATGGACGACCAGCCGCCTCGAAGACTTGCTGGATAATGAATGGGAACTGCTCATGTCGATCTGCCGGGGCCAATGCACTTAAACGATTACTAAGATCAATACGAATAGAGGTATCAGGCATGACGTCTTTTAAAATCTCCCATACTTGATCAAAATTACTCATAGTAACCAGCATGCCAAGAGAATATGCAGCTGAAATACCAAACTTTTGCAAAATATGACGCAGCACATCACCGAGATTTGTGATTAACGGTTTCCCAAATATCGAACGATAAGTCCACCCGTAATAACTGCCCCAGCTATCGCAGAATGAGGGGGGAGGAACCAAATTCTGTGGCATCAGAGTAGAAATAATATAATGTCTGGTACGAGAATTACAGGCACCAGTGACAGCTTCAAGCGCGACTAGTCTAGTGGCCAGATGTTCAGGTATCAGATTAACATCAGCTGGAAGCGTCCCCAAAGCCCGCCTTACTCTATCTGCTTTTCGATCAATCTCACTACGGGTCCCGAATTCTCCAGGCGTCCCCAAAGAAAACGAGGTTTGTCCGTAATGATCTCTGAGCGTTTGAAAGCAGTGCAATAGGGCATTGTAAAACGCATTCTTTTTCCCTGCCGGAATTTGATCCACAGGCGGGGCATCAAAGGACAAAATAGCATCAAGAGGCGGACGCGGTTCAGTGAACGCCAAGCCCCCTCTTTTTTCAGAAACCGGAATTACCGGATTCTCTACAAATAAGCATTTACCAAGTGAAAAAGACATCTGACAATCAGGGAGAGCAAAAGGAACAAAATCCTCTTCCGCTCTTCTATTTAGCCCCTGGTGTCTGCCCTGTGCAGTAAGAGCTTTTAAACGACAAATGTCAACATGAAAGCACGGTGACGAGTCACTGGCCACTTGTAAATGCAGGACAAAGGTCTGATCTTCCCTGATATGATTGGCTTCAACCCACTTACGGAACGTTGCTTCTTGAGAAGCTCTAATTCTATAAGGGTCAGCCATTGCAACCAATTATAAAAACTGCTGCAAAAGGCAAAATTACATGACTGGAAAATAATATTTAATTCTACAGGAGATTTAAACCACGTTGGGCGCCATGTGGTAAATTTTGAATGGAAGTATTGAGGCTTCTACCCTTAGCAGAATTTAAAACCAGGGAATCCTGCCTGGATAAAATATCCCACTTCCACTTCTATTTCCCTACCCTTTCTGCCTTGAGACAAAAAGTTTACTTTCAGAGGTGTGTTCGAATCTACCACAGAAATTTTTTATTAACCTTTAATTCTTGCAGCACATCATGCATAAATAAACCAGTCAGTTTATTGTAAAAATATTTTCTTTATTTCACAGATACAGAAAGGCATGAATAAATATCTCTAAATGACTAAGAATCACTTTTATGTTCAAATCTTAACTTTACCAGAGTATATCCTACAATCAATGCAAGAACCATTAAAAAAGTGATTGAAATTATTAATATCAGATAAATGTCTATTAATGTCATCTTTTTAGAAATTAATACATTTCTAATACATCTGCCAATGTAGAAACAATAGCAATTTAAAGGTTCTCATATACTTGAATAAAAAATTATATTTACCAATTATCTGAAGCACCCCGCTCTGTGTCTCTCTCAATCACGTGCGAAGAAAGTCTAAGTAGCACCTCTCCCTCTCCCTCAAACTGCCACTGTTTTATACACTTAAGACCCTTTGATCCAGGGTCGCTGTTACACTTCCATCAACACATCTATATTTATTCTGTTTATAGCTTCGCCCATTTTTGATTTTTAATTGGATTTCTTTTGTAGTTCTAAGAGAAAATCTTTTTCACTCCCTTCTGTCACACTTAATTGGCTGGCCATCTGTTTTTAGGGTGGTCAATCATGACACCTGCGTTAGGATGCTCAATGTCATAAAATGCAGGTGCTTTCTTACTTGAGATAAGAGAAAGTGGTAAACAACTGTACTCTCAAAGTCTGAAAGTGGGACAAAGGTGAAATCTTGAGGTTTTAAGTAGGGGAAAGGTGAAAGCTATGTGCTGGAGCTTTTTCAGCACAGCCATGACCGATGTCATGGCTTTTAAAAGTAAAGGCTTATGGGTATTAAATGCTAACATGTTTTTTTTATGGCTAATTGATTACTGACTTCACTAAATATAAGTAATTATCAATAAAGCACAAAATATTAAGATATTTTCTGACACCATGTCACAATGTGCACATAAGCACCTCGGAATTGGCATTCGTAAATAGGATAAATGGTGGCTGCAGCCTTTGAAGTCCCAACTGCCCTGTTTTCACAGCTATGCCATGCTGCCCATAGACCTCCACATCACAGGTGTTACCCTCACAGTCAGAGCCAAATACATGATATGAGCAGCAATTATTCCCAAGTGGTAATCCATGAATATGTAGGCCTGACTACCTGTACATGCATATTCTGTTACAGGGAAGCCAGTGAAGGGTGTGTGTGAAACACAACCACGCAGTCATGGGACCAGGCACTGTACCAACTGTCACAGATGTTTCATGTCTGTACTGCATGTGGGCATGGAGGCCAATAAAGAGTATTATTGTCCCCATGACAGCACTGTTGGCTACGTACTGCCATGGCAGTGTGGGAGAGCTAACTGTACATGCATCTCCTACCTCCACAGATACCCAGTTTAGCAGCATACACCCGACACTACCATGTGCATGCAACTGCATAGATGGCTCTCCTTTCAGGCAGCTACAATGACCCAAGAATTGTGTGGCTGTGGGATGCTACAGTGATAAGGGACCTTCAAAGACGTCTGTGCAGCGGCAGATGTTTTTTCTCTAATGCACCCATTCATGAGGCATCAGGATGTTGTAGGGCTAGTATGTCTTCCCTGCTGTGAGTTGAGACTTTGCTGCCTAGGCCCTCACTGATACCACTTGCAGACTGAAGGGTCGTTAGTGTTGCTGCAAGCCGCACATGACTATTATATTGAGGGGACACAAATAAGGAACGAGTGAGGTATGTAGGGTTCATTAGGCCTAATGGCCGTATATGAGGCACCTATATGCATATAACAGTGATGGCATTAGGGACAGACAGAGATAAGGCCAATTACAGGTACAAATGTTGTAAAGTGGTAGCAAATCGGTGAGGGCTGTGAATGTGGTGTGACTCATGAGGACCAGTGTGTACAGAACTGTTATCATTGGTGGGACATCAGAATGTAGCAAGTGTTTACTCACATGCTACTGAATATGTAACACACATAAGAACATAAGAACATAAGAAATTGCCATGCTGGGTCAGACCAAGGGTCCATCAAGCCCAGCATCCTGTTTGCAACAGAGGCAAAAACCAGGCCACAAGAACCTGGCAATTACCCAAACACTAAGAAGATCCCATGCTACTGATGCAATTAATAGCAGTGGCTATTCCCTAATTAAAATTGATTAATAGCCATTAATGGACTTCTCCTCCAAGAACTTATCCAAACCTTTTTTGAACCCAGCTACACTAACTGCACTAACCACATCCTCTGGCAACAAATTCCAGAGCTTTATTGTGCATTGAGTGAAAAATAATTTTCTCCGATTAGACTTAAATGTGCTACTTGCTAACTTCATGGAATGCCCCATAGTCCTTCTATTATTCGAAAGTGTAAATAACCGAGTCACATCTACTCGTTCAAGACCTCTCATGGTCTTAAAGACCTCTATCATATCCCCCCTCAGCCGTCTCTTCTCCAAGCTGAACAGCCCTAACCTCTTCAGCCTTTCCTCATAGGGGAGCTGTTTCATCCCCTTTACCATTTTGGTTGCCCTTCTCTGTACTTTCTCCATCGCAACTATATCTTTTTGAGATGCGGCGACCAGAATTGTACACAGTATTCAAGGTGCGGTCTCACCATGGAGCAATACAGAGGCATTATGACATTTTCCATTTTATTAACCATTCCCTTCCTAATAATTCTTAACATTCTATTTGCTTTTTTGACTGCTGCAGCACACTGAGCCGACGATTTTAAAGTATTATCCATTATGATGCCTAGATCTTTTCCTGGGTGGTAGCTCCTAATATGGAACCTAACATCGTGTAACTACAGCAAGGGTTATTTTTCCCTATGTGCAACACATTGCACTTGTCCACATTAAATTTCATCTGCCATTTGGATGCCCAATCTTCCAATCTTGCAAGGTCTTCCTGTAATGTTTCACAGTCTGCTTGTGATTTAACTACTCTGAATAATTTTGTATCATCCACAAATTTGATAACCTCACTCGTCATATTCCTTTCCAGATCATTTATATATGTATTGAAAAGCACCGGTCCAAGTACACATCCCTGAGGCACTCCACTGTTTACCCTTTTCCATTGAGAAAATTGACCATTTAATCCTACTCTCTTGTTTCCTGTCTTTTAACCAGTTTGTAATCCACGAAAGGACAACACCTCCTATCCCATGACTTTTTAGTTTTCATAGAAGCCTCTCATGAGGGACTTTGTCAAACGCCTTCTGAAAATCCAAATACACTACATCTACCAGTTCACCTTTATCCACATGTTTATTAACCCCTTCAAAAAAATGAAGCAGATTTGTTAGGCAAGACTTCCCTTGGGTAAATCCATGTTGACTGTGTCCCATTAAATCATGTCTTTCTATATGCTCTACGATTTTGATCTTGAGAATAGTTTCCACTATTTTTCCCAGCACTGAAGTCAGGCTCACTGGTCTATAGTTACCCGGCCGGCGCGCACAAGTTACGCCTGCCTCGGGCAGGAATAACTTGTCCAACAAAGGTGTGTGGGGGGGGGGGGGGATTTAGTTAGGGATGGGTGTGGGTTAGATAGGGGAAGGGAGGGGAAGCCGGGGGGGGGGGGGGGCTGGAAAAAAAGTTCCCTTCAAAGCCGCTCCGATTTTGGAGAGGCCTTGAAGGGCACAGGGAAAGCCATCGGGGCTCCCCTCAGGCTCAGCGCGTGCAAGGTGCACATGTGTGCACCTCCTTGCATGTGCCGACCCCAGATTTTATAACATGTGCGCAGTAGCGCGAGCATGTTATAAAATCGGGCATAGATTTGTTCGCTGCCTTATGCCAGGAAGAGCAGGAGAAAGAAACTCAAGGCTCTTCTCTGCTGAGTGAGATATCTAACTTGTAAGTACAAGGATGAAAGAAGAGGCATAATGTAGGGGCTGTCTCTGAAGGGGGAGGTTAATGATTGAGAGAGCAAAAAGAGTGTGAAGGTACCACATACATACCTGATATCGGGATGATCACAACTGAAAAGTTGCCAGGAATGTTATTTATTGGGACCTAGCATATGGGTGTGTGTGGTCAAGGATGAGCTCTGAAGTTGCCAGCTCATTGCACAGTTAATGGACTTGCCAATGCTTATCTGTGCATCAACAGAAATATAAAAAAAGGGAATGGGGGAGCATTCTGAATTATGAATGTGCATTCATTTGAAACAAATGAGTAGAACACAATAAATGAGTCTATATTTGTTTATTCATGGACTCTGAAATGAATGGAGGGGTCCACAAATTAGAAAGCAAAATTGCTTACCTTGTAATAGGTGTTTCCCAGGACAGAAGGATGTAGTCCTCACATATGGGTGACATCATCAGATGGAGCCCTGATACGGAAAACTTCTGTCAAAAGTTTCTAGAAACTTTTGACTGGCACACTGAGGCTACTGATCATGGCCAGCATGCCATGATATTCTCAGCCACAGGGGTCTCCCTTCAGTCTCGTTTGTAGCAGTATATGTGAGCTAAAAAAATAAAATAATAAAACGTATTGGACCCAACTCTGTAGGGTGGCGGGTGGGTTCTGTGAGGACTACATCCTGCTGTCCTGGGATAACACCTATTGCAAGTAAAGCAATTTTGCTTTATCCCAGGACAAGCAGGATGATAGTCCTCACATATGGGTGATTAGCAAGCTACAGGTTGAGTCATTCTTGCATTATACCAACAGCATACAACTTGTGCAACAAGCACAACAACTGGTGTACTGCTGGAAAAAATGAGGCAGCCTGAAATCACAGCAGGATGGATGTAGAAGGAGTTGGTTTTATACTGGAAATACGTTCTTTAAGACAGATTGTCCAAAGGCTGAATCTTGTTGTCCTTCTTTGTCCAAACAATAATGAGCTGCAAAGGTGTGAAGGGAACTCCATGTTGCAGCTTTACATATGTCAAGAATGGGCACTGAACAATACTGTGCTACTGATGTAGACATAGCCCTTACTGAGTGTGCTTGCCTTTTACTCACCCCAGAATTCGATATAGTCTGCTAGCCAGTTGGAGAGAGTCTGTTTTCCTACCACAACTCCTGGTTTATTTTTGTCAAAGAAACAAAGAGTTGGGTGGATTTCCTATGGACCGCCGTGCGGTTCAAGTAAAAAGCTAGCGCACATTTACAGTCTAAGGAGTGTAAGACTCTCTCTCCCTGGTGAGAGTGAGGTCTTGGAAAGAAAGCAGGCAAGACTATTGACTGACTGATGTGAAAATCCATTACTACTTTTGGTACGAATTTGGGGTGAATGCGAAGGACTACTCTGTCATGCAGGAACCTTGTGTAGGATGAGTATGTGATGAGAGCTTGCAACTCACTGACCTTCCTAGCCAATGTAATGGCTACTAAGAAAAATACTTTCCATGTAAGAAAGTTTTCATCACAGGAATGTAGAGGCTCAAATGGTGACTGCATGAGTCTTGTCAGTACTAAATTTAGGTCCATTCAGTGACTGGTGGTCGAATGGGAGGCTTAATGTGAAGTAAGCCTCTCATAAACCGACTTACTAGGGGTTGCGCTGTTATTGGTGCATCCCCTATGCGCTTGTGATATGCCGCTAAGGCACTTAGGTGTACCCTTACAGAGGATGTCTGGAGACCAGAATCCGAAAGGTGGCATAGGTAATCTAGTAAAGAAGGAGTGGGGCAAGAGAAAGGGTCAAACCTTTTTTGTGTGCACCACTTGGTAAATCTAGTCCACTTAAAGTGGTAAGATATACATGTGGAAGACTTTCGTGAAGCTACGAGAACTTTAGAGACTTGTGTTGAAAGATTAAATGGTTGCAGAATTAAGCTTTCAACATCCAAGCTGTCAGGACAAGAGTTGTCAGGTTGGGATGATGCAACTTGCTCTGATTCTGAGTTACGAGAGTGAGCGCTGTGCCCAGGCAAATTGGTTCTTTGATCGAGAGGTCAAGGAGTATGGAAAACCATACTTGTTGAGGCAAGTACGGGGCTATAAGGATCATTGCTCCTCTGTCCTGTTGTAGCTTCATGAGAGTTTTGGCTATGAGCGGGATTGGAGGATATGCATATAGAAGTCCTGTGTTCCAGGGGTGAGCAAAGGCATCCCTGGGGAACGTTTGTCGACAGCCATGGAGGGAGCAGAACTTTTCCACTTTGTGGTTCAGTTTGGACGCAAAGAGGTCTATGGTTGAGCGACCCCAATGTTGAAAAATTTTGCTCGCTACATGTGGATCCAGAGACCATTCGTGGGGATGGAAATGTCGACTGAGATCATCCACTAGGAACATTTTGTATTCCTGCCAGATGAGTTGCTCGGAGATGCATGAAGTGCTCTAGAGCCCAAGCCAAATCTGCACTGCTTCCTGGCAGAGCAGATAAGAGCCTGTGCTTCCCTGTTTGTTTATGTACCACATTGCTACTGTGTTGTCCATCTGTATCAGCACAGTCTTGTTTGAGAGGCAGTCTTTGAAGGCATAAAGGGCATATCGCATTGCTTGAAGTTCTAAGAAGTTTATTTGACACTTCATTTCGAGCACAGTCCACGTCCCCTGAGTTTGAAAAATTGTTGACGTGAGCTCCCCATCCCAAGTTGGAGGCATCTGTGGTCAAGATGACTTGCGAAGTTGACTGTTGGAATGGGAGATTGGCTTTCAAGGCTGTTTGATTTGTCCACCAGTGAAGCGATAGGTGTAATTGGTGGGTGATTTGAACTGTGTACGACAGTGGTTGGAAAGCTTGCAGTCATTGCCAACTGCGTCTACTCTCTCTCTCCTCATATTGAGGAACCATATTTTGTTATCCTCTCTTATCTCATATTGGAGGAACCATGTTATTGTTATTATTTCTATTTTTTTATACTTCTTGTTACCCCCCCTCCCATTTTTTATTTCCCTGTTAAAATGTAATTTCCTAGCTTAACCCGTTTGCTGTAAACCGGCATGATGTCCACAACTAATGCCGGTATATAAAAATGTTTAAATAAATAAATAAATAAAAATTGAGATTTCAAAGTCAATTGAGTTCTTCTCATGGCTAACTTCGCCATAGGAGTAACATGTACCATCAAGGCCATGTGTCCTAGTAGCACTAGAAGTTGATGGGCAGATGCAAACTGATATTGGGTTATAGAGCTCGCCAAACGTGCTAGAGTGTTGGCACGGTCGTTTGGAAGAAAAGCTTTTGCCACTGTGGTGTCAAGGTCTGCTCCGATAAATGTGAGGAGTTGAGACAGCTTGATGTGGGATTTTTGATAGTTGATTAGAAATCCCAGAGAGTGTAATAGTGTTATTGAGCTTTTTAAGGCAGACAGAGCTCCCTGCCTGGATGGACTTCTGATTAGCCAATCGTCTAGGTATGGAAAAAACATGAATGCTGTTTTTTCTTAGATGTGCAGCAGCCACTGCTAGACATTTTGTGAATATTTGAGGAGCAGAGGCTGGTCCCGAATGGTAGGACTCGATACTGGTAATAACTTCTTCCATGACGAATCGTAGATACTTGCGCTCTGTATGGAAATTGGTACATGTGCATAAGCGTCTTGAAGATCTAGAGAACAGAGCCAATTTCCCGGTTGAAGCAATGGAAGGATGGTTCCCAGAGATACCATCCGAAATTTTTCTTTTTGAAGAAATTTGTTGAGATTGTGGAGGTCTAAGATAGGGTGAAAGCCGCCTGTTTTCTTTGGAATTAGGAAATAGCAGGAATAGAACCCTTTGCCTTGTTGAGACCGGGGAACTGGTTCGATAGCCCTGGCAGTCAGCAAAGTAGAGAGTTCTACTTGGAGTTGAGGTGAGATGACCATGCTTGTCCAAAGTGGAATGGGTGGAGAATGCGGGGGTATTGTTTTGAACTTTAGATGGTATCCCCAATTTAGTATGGCTAACACCCACTGGTCTTTTGTGATAAGACTCCACTGGTGTTTGAAATGATGGAGTCGACCTCCTACTGGTAAGTGGGGCATAGGGTTGATGGAAAGGCTTCTGTTCTCTTGATTGACTTCAAAAACCCGCTACTGGACCAGTTTGTGGTGGTGGCTGGGTTTTTTGCTGTTTTGATTGGTGTGCACGTCCCCTTTGTGGTGGACAATATGAACGTGCTGAAGAAGTAGGTGGGTAGTATCTTCTATGCCTATAGAAGGGTCTCCTGGTTTCCCTTCTAGTCAATTTTCTTATTGAGGATGACTGATCCGATGGTAGTCTGGAGAGTTGGTGGAGTGTCTCGTGGTGATCTTTCAAGTAAGAGACGGTAGCCTGAATTTTTTTCTCCGAAGAGATTCATTCCAGTACATGGGAGATCTGCCAGTCTCTCTTGGACTTCTTGTCTGAGGTCCAAGGTCTTAAGCCAAGCCCGTCTCCTTGCATTAATTCCTGATGTTGATAGGCGGGCAGATGTTTCAAAAGAGTCATAAGCTGCCCGAACCTCGTGTTTGCTAGTGTATTTAGAGCCAATTGTTGTTGCTGAGGGAGATCATCGGCAATACCTTGAACTTGCTTCCACAAGTTTTCTTTGGTACTGTGTCATATAAAGCTGGTATGCCGCAATACGAGATACCAGCATGGACCCCTGAAAAACCTTTCTCCCTAAGGTATATAAGAACTTCTGTTCTTTTCCTGGTGGGGTAGAAGAGTGTGGTTTCTGTTTCCTGGCTTTTTTCTGAGCCGGTTCGATGACTATAGAGTGATGAGGCAATTGGGGCTTTTGGAAACCTGGGGTATGTTGCACCAGGTATGTGGCATCTGTTCTTCTATTTACAGCTTGTACCGAGCAAGGATGCTCCTACAACCTATGCGGGAGTTCCAACAGGACTTCGTGGATTGGTATTGCCATTACCCTCCTTTGGTGCATCAACGAATTGAAGGACTTCTAGAGCCTTGTATCTTGTATCCTCCTCCATCAGTAATTCAAAAGGAATTGTGTCCGCCATTTCCTTAATGAAGTTTGTGAATGACAAGTCTTCAGGAGGGGACTTTCTCCTCTCTTCTGGTGGAGAAGGTTCAGACTGTAGTTCTTCTGAATCAGTATCAGTATCCACATTCTTCCAAGGAGTATACTGAGGGTGGTAAGGTGATTCAGGATTATCTGGTTGTTGTTGTAGATGTTTTGTTTTAGAAGCAGATTTTGATGGAATCTG